>NC_081321.1:51854183-52479183 GCF_026419965.1 Kogia breviceps
AGGCCCCTAGTCCTATATGACTGGTGTCCTTATAAGAAGACAGCCATGTGAAGACAGAGACACACAGAGAGAATGCCATGTGATGACGAAGGAAGAAACTGGAGTTGTGCAGCTATAAGCCAAGGAATACTAGAGATTGCTAGCAAACCACCAGAAGCTAGGAAGGCAAGGAAGGATTCCCCTACAGGTTTCAGAGGGAAGACAGCCCTGCCACCATCTTGATTTCAGACATGTAGCTTTCAGAACTGAGAGACAATAAATTTCTGTTGTTTTAAACCACCCGATTTGTGGTACTATGTAAAGGCAGCCCTAGGAAACTAATACATTTACTGTCCAGAATAACAATGTCTCACTTGGGCAGGCGGAAGTCATGCTTATTGACCATTAAAAAGACTTGGGTTTCCCAAGGTCAGAATTCTCTCCTGAAATGCAGCCTATTGCATGAGCAGGCATCCATCTGGGCCCATCCACATTGGCCCTGCGGGAACTGGGGCTCAGAAAACCACTGCAAAAATGGTGATATTCCGGCTGCTACTACTGCTGTAATTTCTCCTGTGTTCTGCCAGCATCCATGAAACTATGGCAGGGTAACTTGTAAAATATCAGACCCTTCACAGTTCTTAACATGAGGTATTACTGAAGGGTGTAAAGATCTCTGCCCATTAAAGGAACATTTAGACAATCTATTTCATTAACCAAGTCACCATAAACATGGTACCTACTCATTTCATTGAAAGAGATATTTCAAATAAAATGTTCAAATAAAATTTCTCATATGTAAGTCAGTTGGTCATTAGACTCAGAGCCTCATGGTAACAGAAAGAACATTTATATATATAATATGCTAAGAAGTATTTAATAGGGTGATCAATAAGACTTTTAAGGAAAAAATCGTATTAGAATAAGATTCTATGGGAGAAGTAGAATGGAGTTCAGGGAGCAAAATAATATTTCCAATTGTTACAAAGCTTATTAAGTATGGCGAGCTGCGTCTGACCAGCAGAATAACAGTCACCACACGCTAGATTCTTCTCGTATCACACTTTATTGGAGTACAGCTTGGTTATGGAAAGATGGAAGGAAGACTCCGCAGCCTTAACGGCAGCTGCCTATATAAGATTCGGGGTACTGTGCAAGTCTTTGACTGGTTCATATCGGAGGCATGGCCACGCGTCACCTTCGGACTGGTTACTGCTCCAAAACCTTGTTAGCATATTCCAACGCATGCGCACTGGCTACAGGATGGATGATTCAGCTTTTTCTATCCTGCTTTGCGGCAACGCTTTGCCGCGCCCCACATCTTCCCCTTATTTATTTACTATAGCACTCAGTGAAGTTTTGCCGGTACGCATGTTCACACCATGGTGTGCTCACGGTTCAACAGCAGTTTTTCACCGGCGCATCTACGACACCCTCCTGCGTGCAAGGCCAGCATCAGGCTGCAGGGTGCTAGGGCTGTCTAGACGCAAAAAAGGGCTCCTTATGGAGGTGCAATGGCAGCAAAGCCTCTCCGTGCAAGGGCGATCATCTGGAATTATTCAGGGCAGAGAGCCAGGCTGCAGGGGAATCACCTTCACTGATAGCCAAAAGCGCCTGAGTGAGCAGAACCTTATCTCGACGCGCTCGGATACGAATTCGACAGACCAACCAGAGACATAGAACAATCCCAAACAGGCAGCAGGCTGCAAATATAGCTACTCCCACCCACTCTTTGTAAAAAGAGAAAGCAGAGGAGAGCCAAGAGGTAAAGTCCCCGAAGGTAACCGGCTCCAGTTTGGTAGCATTAAGCCGCAATATTTGAATCTTCTGTTTCAATATCATCCGTTCCGCCTCTCGGGACCAATTTCCCGCTAGGAATTCTCCGATCAATCTGCTTTTATTGAGTGCATCTGGAACGAGAAAAGGTGTGACACACACATGGCCTACATTCTGCACACAGCCCACTTGTATGAGGCCATATAAATCATCCATGGCCTCTTCCAATAGATTGATTCTTTCATTGGTAGCTAAAATGCCACTCAAAATATGAGCATCAAATCGAGTCTGTTCTTCCAAAATCTGTGAAGTTTTCATCACAATTTCATTGATTTCTTCTGCGGCCTTAACTTGGCTCGCCATTGCTACACCTGCGGTAACCGCTGCGGTGGCAGAAATGGCTATTGCTGTGACAGTGGCGGCAGTAATGCCAAAATCTCTTTTAATACGAAGCAAATTTAAAATGGGGAAATTATTTGGATCTGCTTGAATCGGAATAGGTACGAAAGTAGGCACCCTCACCACGATGGCAGTGGTAACCTGAGTCCCATTCCAACATTCAGACAGCCAGCAGTGGCCAGACCCCGTGCAATTTGCACTGTCATTAGTAAGCAGCAGCACAAAGGGCGACTTCACACAAACCGCTGCTGCTGATCTGGTGTAATTATACACTGATTCATATTTTTTCATGATCTTAAGTTTATATCTGGTCCCATTGGAATGTCGCACCGTCCCGGAAACATTATAATAGGTACCATTACTTTGCTGCAACGTGGCCAAAGCGGAGATATCCATGCTGGCCCCCACTTCATTAATCAACAGCCAGGAGTAAAATGGCCACCCTTCAAAAGCCCAATTCTCATTAGTGGTTTTATTCTTTCTACCCATATAAGACTTCAAATCAGGGGAAAATCGAAAACCTGAGCTAATTTCATATTTCGCTAGGGTTCTATCTTGACATTGGGTGAAAATCGGGGGTGATGCCGTATCTGGCTCACAGTAGGGAGCAACAATGGTCCTATTAGCCAGTACACAAGAAGAGTTTTTCCTTACTGGAACTATGCCTGTATGCTCCAAGGCAAAGGTAGTGACATTTGCCTCGTCAGTGCCATTGATTCCCGTACCCTGACCTTGTCGGGCTCCAGAGGCAATCTGCTGTAACGCTTCCGTCAAAACCTTTAATGGAACTATACTATGCCTTAGTGGGCTTTCCCACGCCTGTAATATTCCTTTTTTCAAAATAATACAATCCTTGTCAGTATCGAAACTGAAACAAAGACTTCTGTTCAAAACTATATTACTGGGCTTCCCTGGTGGCGCAGTGGTTGAGAGTCCGCTTGCCGATGCAGGAGACACGGGTTCGTGCCCTGGTCCGGGAAGATCCCACATGCCGCGGAGCAACTAAGCCCGTGAGCCATGGCCGCTGGGCCTGCGTGTCCGGAGCCTGTGCTCCGCAACGGGAGAGGCCACAACAGTGAGAGGCCCGCATACCGCAAAAAAAAAAAAAAAAAAAAAAAAAAAAAAAACTATATTACTAGCATTATAAGGCACCCAATCAAGCTTCAATGGTGTGGTGCATGCCGCATTCATATCACAGCTAGTGGAATACAACATAGGGAGCACTCTACTCTGGGAATGCACCGGCATGGGAACTGGCCAGGTCCGGCTGATTCCCCAAAAGGTCAGGTTCTCTGCCTTGAGCAAGGGAAGAAATATCACGATTATCCATTGTTGCATCATCCGTGCGACACTCGGTATCCCTTTCGAGTTTCTCTCCCACGCTCCGTGTCATTCTTGACGGCACCCAAATCGGGTCCTGATCCTGTGGAGAGACACAAAGAGATCCCCTGGATCGAGCAATAACGCGATCCGGGCCTTTCCATTGGTTGGATAATACATCTTTCCACATCACTGTACTATATTCTTTATGAGTCAATGCCACATGACGCTCTGCAGCAGTTTTATCATCATCATGCACATTCAAAAAATTTATAGTAAATAAGGCAAGTGATAATCTCTGTTTGGGGGTGCAGTTCTCTGCTATTCCCCCTTTTTGTTTAAATAATAGTTCTTTGAGTGTCCGATTGGCACGCTCTATAATCCCTTGGCCTTGTGGGTTATAGGGCAAGCCAGTAACATGCAGCACCTGCATCCGTTGACAAAAAAGAGCAAAACTTTTAGAACTATAGGCTGGGCCATTATCCGTCTTTATCTTGGTGGGCTTACCCCAGGCTGCCCAGGCCTCAAGGCAATGGGTAATAACATGTTGAACCCGTTCCCCAGAGAGGGGAGTTGCATGAAATACTCCCGAGCAAGTATCTACTGACACATGTACATATTGTAGTTTTCCAAACGAAGAGACATGAGTGACATCCATTTGCCATAACTCATTTGGAGCAACACCTCTGGGATTAACACCAACATGTTGGGCAGGCAAGAACTGGGCGCAGGCAGAGCAACTTTTCACAATGTGTCTAGCTAATTCCCTGGTAATATGAAATTTTTTTTCTTAAGACAGTAGATGACACGTGATATAGGTCATGAAATTCTTGAGCTTGCACTACGGGATCCAGCGCTACCAGAACACGTGTAGCCAGGTCAACCTGCTCATTTGCTTTTGCCATAGGGCCAGGCAACAAGGAATGTGCTCGAATATGGGTAATGTAAAAGGGCTGCACACGCGACAATATCTGTGACCTTATCCCTGTCAATAGGGTCGCTACTGTACTAGATGATTTCACATATGGTGTAATTTCCAAGATTTTTACTGCATTCACTACATATAATGAGTCAGAAATTAAATTAAAGGGCTCCTGAAAGCGTCTAAAAACTTCCAACACCACCTGACATTCTACAACCTGAGGAGTGTTGGGTCGATAGTTCATAACCACCGGCTGTTGTCCTTGGACCATATAAGCCCCTCTTCCTGATTTAGATCCATCTGTGTAAATGGTTAAGGCATCATCCAAGGGCTGTTGCACAGTAACTTTTGGAAAAATAACAGGTTGTTGAATCATGAACTCCAAAAGCTCGCTTTTAGGCAAATGATTATCAATTACCCCGGAAAAGGTATAAATAAGAATAGCCCATTCAGAGGTAGTTGCAGTTAAAACCTCTATTTGATTTTTCGTATAGGGGACTACAAGTCTGTCTGATGAGTTTGCAAAAGAGGAAACACATTGTTTAATACCTAATAGAGCTACCTCAGCAACCATGGATGGATAGTGCGACAGGGTTCTCATCCCCACAGATTTAGTGTGGATCCAAAGCAAGGGTCCATTTTGCCATAGAACACCAGTAGGAAACCCCAAGGTGGGGAGAACACACATCCAAATAGGCAGGGTAGGCTCACAGTGCAGCAATTGTGCCTTCATAAGGGCCTGTTCCACCTTATGGAGTGCTTTCCGAGCCTCAAGAGTCATGCGACGCGGGGAGTTAAGATCAGGATTGCCTTCTAATATTTCAAACAAAGGCTTCAATTCCAATCGAGTCAAACTTAAATATGGTCGAACCCAATTTATGTCTCCTAACAGCCGCTGGAAATCATTCAAAGTGGTTAAGCTACTGGTCCGGATTTCAATTTTTGGGGGAGTAATTGTAGTCTTATCAATAGTGGCCCCTAAAAATTTTATGGCATCTCCTTTCTGAATCTTTTCTGGGGCAAGAAACAAACCTTTCGTTCTCAAATGTTCAGTTAATTCACCTAAAACGTTATCAAGTAAATCCATACTACAGGCCGCTAATAACACATCATCCATATAATGAATGATTCTTACCCCGGGAAATTTGTCTCGTACAGGTTGCAAAGCCGTGTCAACATACAGCTGGCACATGGTGGGACTGTTAGCCATGCCTTGAGGGAGCACAACCCATTGATATCTCCGATCAGGCTTTTCATGATTAACAGAGGGTAGGGTAAAAGCAAATCTCTCTTTATCTTGCCTATTCAACGGAATAGAGAAAAAACAGTCCTTTATATCTACTGCTATAACTGGCCAGCCTCGCGGGATGGCTGTCAACATTGGCAACCCGCGTTGTATGGGACCCATGACCTGCATTTGTTGATTTATTGCTCGCAGATCATGAAGCAAACGCCATTTCCCTGACTTTTTCTTAATAACAAAAATGGGAGTATTCCAGGGTGAATGAGAGGGTTCTAAATGCCCCAACTGTAACTGTTCTTCCACTAGCTGTGATGCTGCCTCCAGTTTTTCCCTTGATAGAGGCCACTGAGGTACCCACACTGGTGTCGTGGTCATCCAAGTAATCGGAATCATTAATTCAGTGACCCCTGGGAAAAACCCAACCCTCGATGATGAGGATTCCCATGGGCTTCTATAGGGGCAATAATCCCCTGTAACCTTTTTCCTAACCCTCTATCTGGTATGAACCCTGACTTCAACATAATTTGTTGAGAAACCTCAGAATAATCATTAGTAAGTCTAAGTTTCAATTGACTCTGTACATCTCTTCCCCATAAGTTAAGCGGTAAACCCTCAACCACGAAGGGACGAAACTTTCCTCTCTGATCTCCTGAGATCCAGGTCAATTCTTTGGAACTAATGTGAGGGGCCTGTGCATACCCTAGCCCCTGCAACGTCTGGGAAGATCGTTGCAAAGGCCAGGACCTTGGCCAAAACTTGAGGGTGATGATGCTACGGTCTGCCCCAGTATCCACCAATCCGGGAAATATCTTCCCTTCAATCTTCAAATCCAACATTGGACGATCGTCAAGAGACAATGACAAAAGGGCAAAATCAACTCCTGTAGATCCAAAACCTTTAGCTCCCCGCTCCTTAGGGCATGCAGGATAATTCTCATGGAGAGATGATAAAACTAACAACTGAGCAATCCGATCCCCAGGATTTATGATACTTACCCCCCTAGGGGATTGACACATCACTTTAATGAGCCCAGTATAATCGGGGTCAATTACTCCAGGTTGGACTATAAGTCCTTTCAAAGTAGAAGAGGAACGGCCAATCACCAACCCAACTGCTCCCTTTGGCAGTGGTCCACTCATGTCTGTACTTACAGGTTGTGTGCCCATAGATGCTGTTAATACCATTCTGGAGGTGGCACGGAGGTCCAGCCCTGCGGATCCTGTCGTGGCTCGCCTTGGGGCCGGGGTGGCTGGAAAGTCACATTCTCGTGGGCCCCAAAAACTTTCGGGCCCTGGGACCATGGGCCCGTTATCCCGTTTTTTGACTTGGAAGCATAGGTGGATTTAGGGTTAACTGCAGATGCAGTGGGCTGAATAACTTGTCCATTTATATCTTTAACAGATCTACATTCGTTGGCCCAATGCTTTCCTTTTTTGCATCGGGGACAAGTCCCTGGTATTTTCTGGGGCGAAGACGTTTTAGGCCTCGCGCCTAAATTTTTACATTGCCTTTTAATGTGCCCAGGCTGTCCACATTGGAAACAAACCCCTGATTTCACGGTACTAGTTGTATTTCGGGCGGCGGCCATAACTGCTGCAGCAAGACCAGTGTTAGACAATGGCCCGCCTATTTCTCTGCACATTTTCATCCAGACTTCTAAAGGCTTTCCTTTTACTGGTGTGATTGCTCTACGACATTCCTTCGTGCATTGCTCATAAATCAATTGCTTCACTAATGGCATAGCATCTTCTACACTACCAAAAATCCTACCAGCAGCTTCCATCATTCTGGCTACAAAGTCAGAAAATGCTTCTGTACTGCCCTGTATGATCTTAGTCAGGTTCCCTGAAACTTCTCCTTTATTTGGGAGGGCACGCCAGGCCTGCATATTAATTTGGTTTATTTGGCCATAGACCTCCACAGGAAACGCTGTTTGGTTATTCAACCATTGACCTTGCCCTAATAACATGTCAACATTCCAGGCAGGCTGCCCATGAGCGGCATTCTCCCGCGCCTGGCCATATGCCAAGTCAGTTAAAATGGATTTCCAGTCCAGATACTGCCCCATTGATAAGCAAGCACGCGCAATGTCCTGCCAATCTGTGGGCGTCAATGCATTTCGGGTAAGGCGTTGCAATAACATCAGAGTATAATTAGCGGTGACTCCATATCCTCTGGCAGCCTCTGCAAGATCCTTGATTATTCTATGATCTATCATCTCATAATATCTCTGACGAGTGGCTGGATCCTCAAATGCGGGAAAGGCCATGGGCACCTGAGACCATGCCTCCCGAGGGATAAAAGTACATTTTGATGGTCCTTGAGGTACACAGGGGGCATTAGCGGCTGAAGCAGGGGTCTGTACAAGCGCGGAAGCTCTTGCTGCAGCGGGGGCATATAATGGCGGGCGAGCACACGGGGAACTCCCATACCGTCCCCGTTCATACTCTGCAGCCGCCTCTTCTAAATCTGCCTCTTCTTTGGGATTCAATTCATCTTGAGATAAATATAAAGCTTTAAATTCATCTAAGAGCGGATACAATTCTGGCATCGGCTCTTGTTTTTCTGCTTGTTTTTCTTTTCTTCTTCTTGGATTTTTAGGCCTATTTACGGTAGCCCCTACATTTTCGCCTTCTGACGCACTATCTTGACACATACTAAGAGCCTTGCGTCCCCACTGAATTATATCCTCACATCTTCCCTCCGTGAGACACGAGTGTATCAACCTCCACAACGGGAGGGTGCCCCGAGAAAGCTCTCCCAGCTTACTGCGCTCAGTTAGATCTCTTCCGAGTTTTTCCCATGATGGAACAGTCAAGCTGCCAGATACTGCAAACCAGGGTGCAGCGCCATCAATATCTTGTAATAACTTGTTTATGGTTTTCTGTGACAGCTTAAGTCCCAGATCTCTCAATAAGGCTTGAATGGGTTCATGAAACACAATGGCAGGTTCGGCAGATGAGCTATTCCCCATACTGCCGTTTCCTACTGAAAGCAGCTGGAGAATACTCGAACTGTTTACCGACCAGGGGTGCGCACTCGGTTACGCCGACAACACACAAAGGAAGAACGCGAGGACAACAAAAGGGACAAAAGTGAAAGCGAAAATATACCTGACTGGACTACTTACCGACGGTTCACTCCGTGTGTCGAGTTCTGAATCGGTCCTCCATGCGGGGTGCAACGTTCCCGGGTTTCGGCACCACTTATGGCGAGCTGCGTCTGACCAGCAGAATAACAGTCACCACACGCTAGATTCTTCTCGTATCACACTTTATTGGAGTACAGCTTGGTTATGGAAAGATGGAAGGAAGACCCCGCAGCCTTAACGGCAGCTGCCTATATAAGATTCGGGGTACTGTGCAAGTCTGACTGGTTCATATCGGAGGCATGGCCACGCGTCACCTTCGGACTGGTTACTGCTCCAAAACCTTGTTAGCATATTCCAACGCATGCGCACTGGCTACAGGATGGATGATTCAGCTTTTTCTATCCTGCTTTGCGGCAACGCTTTGCCGCGCCCCACAATTAAGATATTTTTAAACGTGGAAAATGGTAGCTATCAAGTCTCTATTATACCAAGATTTCACTGGATACATTTAAAAGAACAATTAACATTTTATTCTAAATGTCAGTATCTACAATGCATGATAAAGTGCATCATTTGAGACATTTAAATGTAATGATTAGGATTTCGGATTAAAAAAAAAAATCCATCAAGGTATCATGGTTTTTCTAAAATTGGTAGGGAGGATACGAGTAAAACAAGTTTGAAGACTATCATTACCTTCCTGTTTAAGACCCCCTCAGCTCTTGGCCTGCCTGGGTGGTCAGAGTGGGCTCAGCTCACTACCAGCACTAACCAAGCAGGCCCCATGTGTGCCATGGTTGACTGCTGTATCACTATCCTTGGCATAGCTGATGTTTACTAGTTGTTAAATGAATACATGTTGAATACTAGAAAGGAGTCATTCATATCCTCTACCTGCTTCTGCTTTGGGGATCGATTGCTCTATTGGCCTAGCCTGGAGTGACTGAAACCAAGATGGCTCTGGAGTCAAGGGGTGTCCTACAGCTGCCAGATCTTGACACACTAAAAATGAAATGAGTCTAGACCTAATCTAGAAGTTTGATCAGCTGAGTTCTTAAAAATCTCAGATCAAATGAGACATCAGATTTTCAAAGTTAACTGAATTTTGCAATTACTCTACAGTTTTTAAGACCTGCAAAAGCCTCCTAGGGACAAAGTTAGCCGTGGTCCCAATGACTGTATTCCTCTGCTAGATCAATGTCTAGCTAGATCAATGCTAGATCAAGTGCCATGCTACATGCTCCTGCTGTTGCCACTGCACAGCTAAGCAGTCCTCTTCCAGAATGTACCTCAACACAGTTGCCTCTCATGCCCCTCCCTGAGTTCTACCACCACCCAGAATCCTGCCCCCAGGTGCTGACATTAGGTAGGGGCTACAGAAAGCGGAACCCACTTGCATCTCTTCAATTTCTAGCATTGATATTTTACACATACCATAGGGTTTTAAATTTAAATTATCCCAGAAACAGATTTTATTATCAAAAGCAGATTGAAAAAATATGCAGACAAGTCAAAATACTTGCATTTAATGAAGCCTCATGAATTTACAAGATATCAAGAGAAGTCTCGAGAGGCAGAAGTGTATGTCAAGCCTATTTCTTCTGACTCATTTCCTCTAGAGAAGCAGCTTAGAATTATTCAGGCAAAAGGCCATGAAATTATTGCATTTGTAGACAAAGTAGAGGGGGAATTGCTAAACTCTACCTACAGGGCTTTCTTTGGAAGTCACATCGTATGTTTTTTCTTTCTCACTTAGATGGGGGAAAAAAAGAATCTATTTTCTTAAACTTACTTAAAGGAAAAACAAAATCAGAAGTTAATGTAATGTTTTTATACAGATGAATTATTGAAAATAGACTAAGAATGATCTACTTAATAGTAAAAAAAAAAAAACACTTGGAAAGATTTTAGTTGAGTAGCTTTTCCTGTCGAATAATCTACTAGATACATACAGCACTGCTTGGCTGTAGTTGGGTAAATGTCTTGTGTGCTCATGAAGTGGTTGGGCTTTTTGTGGTCACCCCATTAGTGTCAATACTGAACTTTTCCCCTCTATGGATTCCTTTGCAACTGCCTGAAAAAAAACTTACTAGTTGTAAAAACAATCAAAATAAATACTTTCAGATGCTGCTTTCCAAAATTGGGTCAGAGACCACTGGGGTATGTCCTGGCTCCCTAAGGCATGGGAAAAATTTCAGTGGCTAAAGTGGAATTGCTGGAAGGTACTGGAAATTAAAGAAGGGAGGGAGTGAGGGAGGAAAAAAGCAGAGGAAAAGAGTTAACAGTAATCGAGAGAGAATATCAACCATGAGGAAGAAATAAGGGAAGGTCATAATATTTATATAAAAGTGCCTATGACAAGGGGAAAAAATGGCTGCTTTGTTTCAAATTCGGGGTTAAACCTAAGAGTTTGGAGAAGGCAGAAATCCTTATAAATTCTTATACATTTCTTTAAAAACTCCCCAGGGTCTCTGGAAGATACTATACAACTAACTCATTATTTTAAAAACTGGCAAAAGAATAAAGCAATTATCCAGCCATTCCTATATAAACTGTTCTTCAAGGTCACCAAACAGTTGGAGGTGAAGTTCCTCTTTGTAGAACGTTTCTGTCTAATAAATGAAAATGGAATGATGTAATTAGAATATCACCATTTTGTAACCTCTAGTGATAAAACCGATTTAGTAATGCCAGGTATTAGCTGCCTAATAAAACACACAACACTTGCTACCAAAAAGGAAGGAAGGAAGGGAAGGAGGGAAGAAAATATTGAATCTGACCAAACATCTTGATCGAACTTCCAATATAAAGAAGAAAAAAGAGAATAGAAAACATGTTAAATGATGGTTTGAGGATACCATTAGCAAAACCCTGACTGTGAACACTTCATAGGAGAAATGAACTAAACATTTCAATCAAAAGGCAGAGATTGTCAGATTGGTGAGCACAGAGTTGGTTACTGCTCTTTTTAATCAGTCTTCTCTCTTTAGTTCTCACTACAGACACTTTAAAAACAAAGATACAAATAAATGAAAAGTGAGAGGATGGAAAAAGACATACCATGCAAACAGGAAACATATGCAAGCTGGAATGGTCATAAAAATATGAGGCAAAAAGGACTTCAAAGCAAGGAGTAGTAATGGAAATAAAGTGGGACACTTCATAATGATAAAATGGTTAATACATGAGAAAGACAGAAAAACTATAAATGTATATGGGCCTAATAAAAGGGCTTCAACATACAAAATGCAAAAAACTGACAGAAATAAAGAAATCCACAGTCACAATTGGAGATTTTAATACACCCCTCTCAGTAATTAATAGAGCAATCAGACAAAAAAATATCAGTAGGAAAACAGAAGAAAAAAGAGAAGAAAACAGAAGAAGTGAAATGATGCTACCATCAATCATAAAAATTTGGGAAGGAAGACCCACAAAGATTCTAAAATAAGTAGAGTGGGTGGGTTGATTAGACATTTACCTGCCTCCTCTGCTAACCTAGCTCTTTAAGTACCGTTCAAACTTAACGACTAAGCACAGGTTTGTCACAAATCTGACGAGAAAGACAAGAACAGGAGAGGTGCTGAGTTTAATGAAAGAGGGGTCCATCTTTTATTTAAACAGCATTCAAACTCAAGTAAGTTTGCAAAGCCTTTTTTTTTTTTTTTTTACGTGCGTGATGTCACTCCATTCTTACACATCCTTTGAAAAAGACAGCCCACGTTTCCTTATCCCCATTTTACAGATAAGGAAGGCAAGGTCAGAGGCTGACTTGACAAAGAAAATTGCAAGTTTGCTGTTAGATCAAAGGGTAAACTTATTTTGACCATCACCTGACTACTGGGAGTGAGGTTGAAAATACCAACTATTTTCTTTCTTGAAAGTAAGTTTTCTCCAGTATGTCCAAACCTACAAAGCGATTATATAAAGGGTATTGGCTCCTCAGTTAAGAATTCAGCTTTATTGTCACACACTCCCTAAAATGACATAGTCAGACACCAGGTTGGACCCAAAAGACCTGGTGTCCAAACAGCATCCTGAAATGAACACTCCTTGATGGCCTTGTTGGCAAACAAGTAACAAGTAAGTGTTCACTACACTCCTGGTTACCCATAAACATCAATCAAGTTGTGGTTTAGAAACTTATTTCCAAGCAATCTGCAGAAAACATGAGGATGTACTCTTCCAATTAGCAAAGCACAGACTTTATAGATCATTTCATTACTGATTTTAAAGGACAAATCTCAGAGTAAAATGACTTTGTTTCTTAGCTTGAACCAAAATATGTTTAAAAATAAATATACAATTCAAATATATTCTAAACCAGGACTAATTATTTAAATATCGTATATATGTTTTATTTACACTCGCCTCCACGTTCCACTGAAGCATATTTCTTTTAGGTACACGGGAGACCATATCATTAAGGCTAATGGTGGTTTTACCTAGGGAAAAAATACATGAACACCAAGGAATATTTTTCAGCTTCTCAGCAAAACACAAAAGGGAGGAAAAATGACTTGACTTTTTAGTTCCAATTGTTTTCAATTTTTTATGCGGGAGGAAAAATGACTTGACTTTTTAGTTCCAATTGTTTTCAGTTTTTTATGTAAGCTCAATGTTGTAAAATCGGTCCAGATTTTCATAGAACCTGAGTGAATAAAATGCAGAGGTAAATCACTACTTTCTATTTAAAGCAAACTGGCTTTTTACAAATCATATGACTTTAAAAAAAAAAAAAAAGGAAAAAGAAAGAAAAGAAAAACATATGTTCTCCCCCAGAAAATAGGCCAGTGGGTTCTTCCACCAGAGCGTCCAGGCTGAGGTGGGCAGGCCTCCTAGATGGGGCCCCCTCAAAGGGGCTCTCGGGTCTCTGCCAATGCTGCCAGCTTGCCTGCTGTGGCCGCCCAGTAAAAACAGTGGCTCCGTGCAATCATGAAAAACAGGACTGCTCTGATCATTACCCTGCACACAAGCTTTGAAGGAACTATCAAATAGTTACAACTCAATTACTCTTTGTGGATTTTTTTTTTTTTTTTTTTGCAGTACGCGGTCCTCTCACTGTTGTGGCTTCTCCCGTTGCGAGGAACAGGCTCCGGACGCGCAGGCTCAGCGGCCATGGCTCACGGGCCTAGCCCCTCTACGGCACGTGGGATCCTCCCGGACGGGGGCACAAACCCGCGTCCCCTGCATCGGCAGGCGGACTCTCAACCACTGCGCCACCAGGGAAGCCCCTGTGGCTTATTTTTATTCTGAATCAATAACCTAGAAGTGAAGGTCTCCACAGCCCATTATGGCTTTACTGACCCATCTCCTTCCCCATGAACACCTACTGAAGGAATGTGTTAAGGAGGCATGTGTTAAGATGTATCACTGCTTCTAAAAATAAGGTGGAGGAGACAGGCATGAAACCCAAGTTCAGATGTGCTTAACTGCGGGGTTGATGACTCAACTACGAAGAGGTCTTTTAATGCACAATTGATTTTTAGCAAGTAAAAGGTATCAAGACCTCCATTTTGATTTTATAAAAGTAGGCTAAGTTGTGTAAAAGTGGCTGAAAAACCAAGACTGCCTGTTTTTTCAGCCTAAAAATAACCAGGGAATAGAGCCAAGCATGAACATACATTTCAGCAGAAAGGTGATAGAGAGCCAAGCAGATTATACTCTGAAGAAGGAAGAAACCCACTTAATGGATTACGCTAACTTTAAAACAGAGTGAAAAATTGAGACTTTATAAGGGGAAAAGCAAACGCAGCTAGGTGTGTAGATCACCTCCAAAGAAACCACTGCTATTAAAGTTGCCATGAGTATCTTCGGAATTGTTAAAAAACAAATGCTAGGCTACCACTCTGATTCACCTTCAATTTCACAAACTATATAGAAATTTCTCACCAATACCCTAATTCTGGCATCAAAAATATTAATTTGTTGATCACAAAACTTAAAGTTTCATGTTAATTTGCTAATTTATGAGCTAGAAAACAGTCCTTGATTCTAAAAAAGCCGTTTAATATCGTATCCCAATTACTCATCCAGAAAGAGGGGGAAAGGAGAGGGCATTTGAAATTGCACTGGAACACAACGTTTAGAATAATCTAAAACATCTGGAAAGAAAAGTCAAAGGCCAATAAATATTAATCTACATGAAATACAGTAAAAAAGGAGAAAATGCCGAAAGTACCTTGCTGTACCACAGAAACTGGCAGCCATGATCACCTAGCTTACTCTTTGGATATGTAACTCAGCGGGCCTTAATTGCTTATAAAGGGTGCAACACAATTAGGGAGGATGTGTCTTTAATTTAGATCTGAAAGAAGCACAGGTGGATGGAAACTCTAATCACAGACCACTGTAGATCGTTAGAGCAATTAAGAACACAATTTCCAATCTTGAAAACCTTTCACACAAATCACCTGCTAACCTTTGGATCCAGGTTTCAGACTTGCAAAAACCTTGGGGTTCTTAAGGGCAAGTGAGATCTCACAAAGGAAGGAAATAAAGTGGGAGTCTCTTTCAGATTTCTTTGACTCGAAAATGACAACAATGGTAAAGTGGGGTTCTGGGCGGGTAAGGAAGTAGGTGCTCTGAACTTTGTCATCATAGAAGTGGACCACTTTCTCCAAGCTGTTCAGGTCGGACGTGCGGTCTGTCATGATCATGATGACATTGGGCCAGTGCAGGACAGGCCTGTCGCTGGGCAGAGATACCACGGCTGGATACTGATCCACGCCCTTTGGGGCCTCTCTGTAGGAATGGGGGTGGTGGTAGCCATGACCCTGAAAGCTCTCGGAACCCTGGTTATCAAAGATTAAGGACACGTTGGCAGCGTCGTATTTCCTGATGAAGCTGGAAATCTTTCCAAAGAGGTCTGGGTTGGCTTTTGCAGTCAGCGTTTTCATTTCTGAAGCAGTCGTTTGTCGGCTCAGTGCCTCGTGAAAGTAGAAGCTAAATTTGGCAAGAAGCATGTTTTTGAGTTTCAGCAGCCAAAGGAAAAGGTGTGGGGGCTGAATGGCCTTCTGGGACTGCCCTCCAAACAGATGTTTCTTGGTCTCCCGTTGCTTTTCAAAGATCTGGCCCCAAGTCTGCAGCTTGGTGTGAGCGCTGTGTAAGTTAACCAGAGACGGGAGGAACTTCCACTCGGAGACCTGAGCCTGGGCCTTCAGGAGATGACTCAGTACGTCGACCTCCAGCTGGAAACTGCTTTCCAGAGGACTGAGGATGGGGTGGTGAAATCTAAAGGGGGAAGGGGAATTAACAGAAATGAGTGGAAATGTGACCCCACAGTGACACTTTCTATCCTCAAAAAAACACAAACGGTGTGGTCAGACTAATACTATGTTTGGGGGTGGGGGAAGGAAAGATGGAAAGATTCCATGTTGATTTATTTAAAAGGTCATTCTGATATAACTTCGCCATCTCAGAATTATGTCAGCACCATAGTCTCCTGTGGAAATAGCCTGACGTTAAAAAAAAACAAAAAATGAGAATAGCCACTACCTTCTGTTCAAATACAGAGAAACTGAATTAGCTGTAAGTCTTTCTTGGGGGTTTTTGTTTTGTTTTGTTTGTTTGGTTTTGGCCACGCCTCACAGCTCGTGGGATCTTAGTTCCCTGACCAGTGTTCAAACCCGGGCCCACGGCAGTGAAAGCACTGAGTCTTAGCCACTGGACCACCAGAGAATTCCCACTATAAGTCTTTCTTAACTTATTTTATTTATTCTGGGAATTGTATAACAAAACAAGGCAACCTATTTTCAGGGTGTGGTCCTAAAGAGGCAAAGAAAAGGTCACTAAAACATCTCTTAAATGTGTATATAACACATATCAACTTATTTAATGTTCACAGTAACTCCAAAAGGTATTATGAAACCTATTTTGCAGATGAGAGTAGAGACTATAAACCAACTGAAACAGTATACAATCCATAAATCTTTATTAAAGGAATAGGGCTTCCCTGGTGGTACAGTAGTTAAGAATCCACCTGCCAATGCAGGGGACACAGGTTCGAGCCCTGGTCCGGGAAGATCCCACATGCCGTGGAGCAGCTAAGCCCGTGCACCACAACTACTGAGCCTGTGCTCTAGACCCCAAGAGCCAGAACTACTGAGCCTGTGTGCCACAACTACTGAAGCCCACGTGCTTACAGCCCATGCTCCACAATGAGAAGCCACCACAGTGAGAAGCCCCAGCTTGCCACAACTAAAGAAAGCCCCCACACAGCAACAAAACAGCCAAAAAATAAAAAAATTTAAAAAATTTTTTTTAAAAAGGAATAGAACATTTATCAGAAAGCCCTTACTCACTCCTAGTTCTCAAATTCCCTTCATATTTAATCACAGTTAAAAACAAAATTGTGGCTAAATTTAAAAAATCTTATACTTCAACCACTTTCCATTTATCTCAGGATAAAATCTAAAATCCTTAAAAAGGTTTACGAGGCCTCAAATAACCTGGTCCCTCCAGGTTACATGTGGCTTGAGCCACATTCCCATTCTTCTCACTTTCTCCATACATTAAGTAACTAGAAATGCGATGGTATCCCAGAGAAGGTTAAGGTAATAGCACGATTTCATTTCTATTTGTTCTAGAAAAAATGTTTTTTTAAAATTTTGACCATGATCTACAGTAAGAAATACACTTTATATTGTGATGAAGTACATACACCGATAAATAAAAGGTTTTAAAATTTCACATTTACCCTTACTATGCACAATGTACTCTTGATATTTAATAATATATATATTTTAATTAGATTACTACTCACTAACTTAATGTTATGACTCATGGACTGCTACCTGCTGTTTGTAAAACATTTTTTACTTCACTTGTCTAGTAAATTGAGGGGGAAGGGGACAGGCTGTGGGAAGGTCCTCTATCCCAGGCAGAGGGGAAAATGGGAACGTGCAAAGACCCTGAGGCCAGTGAGAGCCTGAGCCTTTTCCATCAACACTTCTTTCTGCTACTTCAGGTCTCCTCTTCAGAGCCACTTCCTTCAAAATGTCTTATTTGTTCACCCCCAGACTAGGTCAGGCCCTCTAATTATATCCTCTAGTTTCTTAATAACTGTCTTTCCCTTTGTAGCTTAATCGTATAACTTATCAGACAAACTGGGACATAGGGTCACCCTTGCTTTGAGCTCCTTCTGAGGGGAAGTAAAAGCTGCATTCTTTCTTCACTCCTTCATCTCTCAAACACACAGCACATAGTAGAAACTCGGTAAATGTGGTAACTATGTTAAGATTTGAATCCTAGTTTCTGCCTCATTGACTCTCGTTTATGACCTAAATGAAGTTCTGTAACAATGAGATGGAATGGTTATGGCTTCTCAGCCTTTTGGCTAATATCAAGTGTGGCAAAGGACTGGATGAGGAGAGTCCTTTCTGTATGGAGCACTTAGAACTTTCTTGCTCATCTTTTTCTTCTGAGAAATGCCCAGGGAGTTTCAGTGTCTGCCTGGCCTGATGCGCCTCCTTCTCAAGGAGCCTACATGAAGCCCTTACACTCTTCCTCAAGTTCCAAAGCATCTGCAGAGGTTTCAGGAATTATCTTAGCAAGTGACCCCATTTTGAAGGTGTGGGCAAGATCTAGCATATCCCAAGCATATCGTATGCCCCAGGCACCATGGGAGATGATTTACAGGCCTGAGCCCATGTAATTTAGTTGCTTCACTGTCAGTGAGACAGAAGATTCTTACACATCTGTTTTGACCCTGGTTGAAGAGGAAAATCCTGGTTATCAATTAAACAATTAGGAAAAAAAAATCATCACAAGTATATCTAGAGTTTTAAAAAATCTATTTAAACAAATGGGATTATGATTAAGAGAGCCCAAACTAGGTTGGATATTATATGATAGAAACTGATTATCATGTGATAAATAGGATGTAGCCATTCACATAACAATAAACATTGTTTTTTTTTCTGTTACTGGTACTTTACAATCAACATCCTTCAAGATAGGGAAGCTAAAACATGGGTGGGAGGTGTAGTCTAATAATACACTCAAAGAATCAGAAACATAAACCAGATCTCAAATCCTCTAGCTCATGTCCTCAATTAATTAACTAATTTGGTCTCTTCAAACATTACATGCTTTGAAGTAAACGTTAAGAAAGCCTAACACGGGACTTCCCTGGTGGCACAGTGGTTGGGGGTCCACCTGCCAATGCGGGGGACATGGGTTCAAGCCCTGGTCTGGGAGGATCCCACGTGCTGCGGAGCGGCTGAGCCCGTGCGCCACAGCTAATGAGCCTGCGCCCTGGAGCCCGGGAGCCACAACTACTGAGGCCCGTGCGCCTGGAGCCCCTGTTCCGCGGTGGGGGGAGGCGCCGCAATGGGAGGCCCGTGCACCGCAGCGAGGAGTGGCTCCCCGCTCGCCACAGCTGGAGAGGGCCATGGCGCAAGGACCCCAGCACAGCCAAAAATAAATAAATTTGTAAAAAAAGGAAAAAAAAAAAAAGAAAGCCTAACACACACAACACACACACTATAGCATGTCTCAGAATCTTTGCATTCTGAGAAATGCTCCTACCACCTTAGCCTTTAGGCAACTTGACATTTAATGAGCCTTAAGTATCACGAGATTCTACAATCATGGATATCACGAAAATCTGCCAAGGAGCTATGAACACAGTAAGACTGTTAATAAGAGGAAAATGGTTTCATTCTACCACAAACCTCGAAGTGATTTTTCTGCTTCCAGCTGGAAATCATCATTTATATCCAATGTTCTCCTTGAAAGAATATGAATTCTCTTCTCTGTATAAACCTTTAGAAAGAATTCTGCACAAGCTCTTCCGTATACATATACGGAAAAGTGTTTAAATGTTCAACATTTATTAGGATGAATGTGAATGCCGAAGCTACTTTTCATCTGTAAGAAGAGCTGAAAATTCATGCTAATGTTATTCTGCCAAGACTCTGAGATTAGCATTATGTTGTATCATTTTCCCATTCCCACTCTGTGCCTCATACCTATTCACATCTCACACCGTAGTGGGGTCTGTTAAATTGTTGTAATCCAGGGCTGCCCTGGTGGCGCAGTGGTTGAGAGTCCGCCTGCTGATGCAGGGGACACGGGTTCGTTGCCCTGGCCCAGGAGGATCCTACATGCCGCAGAGCGGCTGGGCCCGTGAGCCATGGCCGCTGAGCCTGTGCATCCGGAGCCTGTGCTCCGCAACGGGAGAGGCCACAACAGTGAGAGGCCCGCGTACCGCAAAAAAAAAAAAAAAGAAAAAAAAAATTGTTGTAATCCAAAAACATACACCTCAGCTATGGCAGCAAGCATGAAAGAGCCTGAATACAGAATAAATTGACAACTATTTGCAGAGAACATCTGCTCCAAAAAAAGCCAAAAAGGAAGACAGAAAAAGAGAGGAAGGGAGCTCCAGCACACACTCCCTCCTTCACAAATCCCCATCGAGGAGTTCCTTCCAAAAGAAGTATGCAGGTCCCATGCATGTGAGAAGTCAGAAGCCCAATTAAAAATAAAACTGTAGTACAACGTGAATATATGAATGTCACAAAACTGTACACTTAAGCAACAAAATGTTATGCAGCCATTAAAAAAAACACGAAGTACTGACACATGCTACAACATAGATGAAACTTTGGAAACATTATGCTAAGTGAAATCAGCCTGACACAAGAGGACTGATGTCACATGATACCACTTGTATGAGAGACACCAAAGAGTCAAATTCACAGGGACAAATTAGAATGGAGGTTACCAGAGGCTGAGTAGAGGGGAGAACAGGACGTTATTGCTGAATGGGTACAGTTTCTGTTTGGATGATTAAAAAAAAATTCCAGAAATGGATGGTGGTGATGGTTGCACAACATTGTGAATGTACTTAATGCCACTCAACTGCACACTTAAAATAGTTAAGGTGATAAATTTTATATTCTGTATGATTTATTACAAACAAAACAATAAAATTTTAAAAAATTAAAAAAACAAAAAACACAAAAACTGTACACTTAAAAATGGTTAAAGTAAATTTTATGTTGTATATATTTCACTACATTAAAAAAATCCATAATCTCATTTAAAACAATCACTTTACTAGTTTTTAGATATAATTACATTGAAGATATAAAGATGAATTAGCCAAAGGTTTGCCCTACAGGACCTCCCCTGGTAGAAGGAGGTATTTATAATGGATATAAGCAGGAAGTAATACATCTCTTATGAGGGGTACAAATCAACTAACAGTTTAGAAAAAGGAGCAATTCCTTTTGGTTGAAAGATTGTGCAGGTCATAGAGGAGACAGGATTTCAATTGAGTCATAAAGCTTAAAAAACAGGTAGGATTTAGCCACGTGAAGATGAGAGCTTAAATTTCTGGCCCCAATTCTTAACCACCCCTGATTCCACACCCTTTGCTGTGTGATTTTGCGGCCTCTCCCACCAGAGGTAGAGTGTACTTTCCCACCCCTGGACCATGGATTGGGCTATGTGACTTGCTTTGGCCAAAGGGATGTTAACAGATCTGATGCAAGCAAAGGCTTAAAATGAGCTTGATTGGGCTTGTTCTTCGGCACTTGGACGTCATCACTGGGTAGCGCTTCCCCTCTAACCTTGGGCTCAGAATGAACGCACGTGTAGCTGACCAAGCCCAAAACTCACAGCAATAAGCCAAGCCCAATGAGACCAACGGTGTTCAGCAGAGCTACCCAGTTAAGCCCAGCCTACATCAGACAACTCCCAATAGACCTGCAAGCCCGAAAGTGTGATTTTGGGGGTACTCTGTTATACAAAATAATTGTGGCAACAGCTAATTGACACATGATAGAACTTGATGAGGTTCAGAACACACTACCCCAAAATATGGCATCTTGGTATATTGACTACTTTAAGCTGAATGAATTTGAGAAATGACATATGCAGGAAGGATTTTCTGACCCTCTCTTGAAGCAGACCATAAAACCCTCAAGTAAGAGGTTCCCTCCCTGTACCCTGAGGAAAGGAGCATCCTTATCTCCAAAGACATAAGGTCACAGAGAGAAATCTGAACTAACGGGCCTTGCTGTTTCCCCCAGTTTAGTTCACTTAGCTCATACCTTTTTTCATCCTAGCACATTTTTCCACAACTCTCACCCTTCATCAAATCTAGCATAAAAACACAGGTTTAACAACTTCTTTGGGTCTTCATTTCCTTAGAAGGCTCCATGCCACATAAAACCTATATTAAAATACATTTGTATGCTTTTCTCTTGTTAATCTGTCTTTTGTTAAAGGACCCCCAGCTAAGATACTTAGAAGAGTAAAGGAAAAAGATATTTTTTCCTCCCCTACAAATAGGCAAATACTTATGGGGAATACATTAGATTATGGACTGTTTTTTTGGCTTCTGCTTAAAATCCTCAAAGTTTTCTCTTTGAAGCTGCTTCCTTTTTACTAGGAGTTTGAGTGCAATTTAAGCATTTGATGGGCCTTAGATAATTTGAAAAGTTGGGCTGGGGCAAGATCACAGAAAGCCTCAAGTCTCCACTGTTAAGATCTAGGCAAGGGCTTCCCTGGTGGCGCAGTGGTTGAGAGTCCGCCTGCTGATGCAGGGGACAGAGGTTCGTGACCCAGTCCAGGAAGATCCTACATGCCGTGGAGCAGCTAGGCCCGTGAGCCATGGCCACTGAGCCTGCGCGGCCCGAGCCTGTGCTCCACAACCGGAGAAGCCACAACAGTGAGAAGCCTGCGTACCGCAAAAAAAAAAAAAAAAAAAAGACCTAGGCAAGTCAAATACCTAGAGTAGAACGCATCCTACAGAAATTTTACTATTGCTGGGTTTGATTATGAAATTTTCAGTGGGCAACAGTTAACCTTGTTGAACTACACACATGCAACTAACTGTTTCATTAACAGTCTTATCATCATGAATCTGTTTTTTGAAGGAAAAAGGGCATAAAGACTAAATAAATCACTGTTCCACCCTTGGTGAGAATTCCGTCATTTGAAGCATTCAGATTAAAAAAAAAATGTGCTTCCTAAAATGCAAACAGAAATTTATGTAACTAACTCAGTTTTTAAAAAAATGCTCTTTAAATCCTAGCTATAAAATTATGATTAAAGAATAAAAATCATTTAATAGAATATTATTGCCATACCAGATGGATTTTTAAAAGCTGTCTAGAGTGAATAATTGCTGACTTCTTTAAAAAAATTATTTCTTAAAAATCATGTTGTAAAGCTAGTGGTTTCCAGTGGGGAGAGGGAAGGGGGAGGGGCAATATAGGGGGAGAGGATTAAGAGGCACAAACTATTATATTTAAAATAAGTTACAAGGATATATGGGACTTTCCTGGCGGTCCAGCGGTTAAGACTCTGCTTCTACTGCAGGGGGCACGGGTTTGATCTCTGGTCAGGGTACTAGGATCCTGTGTGCTGCACAGCATGGCCAAAAAAAAAAAAAAGGGATATATGATACAACACAGGGAATACAGCCAATATTTCATAATAACTATAAATGGAGTATAACATTTAAAAATTGTGAATCACTATACGGTACACCTGAAACTTATATAATACTGTGTATCAACTACACTTCAATTAAAAGTTCTTGATTTAGGAGAGTATATATTAAATTGCATTAATAATCTATCTTCCAGTTTTGTTTTAACCATGAAATAGAAAGATTAGCCAGAATTTTCTTTTATGTCCACTGTACAAAACAGGTAAATAAATTCAAAACAATTTCTACTGAGTCAAAAAATGTTCCACTGATACTTCCTTGGAAATAAAAACCCAAGTTCGACTTCTCCTCAAAAGTATTCAAGGAATAGTAGACACCCTGACCCTGCATGAGTTAGTTAAATCATGTTTTTTCTTCTAAAGGGCACACAATGAAAACTCAAATGATTAATGTTAATTATTCAATTTGAAATGCAGCATCACAAATGACTGTGATTCTTAAACAAGAATTTACATTTGCTTAATAATGTAATAAGTTTACCAAAAGAGGAAACCTTTAACACCATTCTACTCTGAGCACACCTGGCTTCCAGAGGAGAAAAACAAAACATGACTCCCCTTCATCTCTGAAAGCAAAGGGCAAATCATATTAATTTATATCTAAAATAATTTCACTTCCCAAAGAAAATCAATATAGTATACAGAATTTCAACTTTTCAGAAATTCTAAACTAAAGAATTTATGTTGTTCAAATTAACCCAAAGCCTCTACTGTAGATAATTTTTAGGCTAGGATGTGTCTGTGATCATTAATTCCCTATTAAGTAGACAAAGGTAGCATTGGTGGAGGATGGAGACAATAGCTGAAAACACCTATTGACCATATGTGATTTACAGCCAGCTCCATCAGTATCCACTCAGCTGGATAAGGGGTACTGCCAAGTACTGCCCTAAGATCTTCAAGAATGAAACCTGGGCTTTTGCTACTGCAATGGAAGAAATTCCCAGGCCTCTGAGAAGTGGGATGTTTCAAAGAAGGTTCAAAGATGATAGGTCACAAATCTAATAAAATAAAAATAAAAACAATTATATAGTAATAACCATTCATTACTATGACACAACATACACACAGGCACTTGCACACACATTGGTAAGGTTCAATAACCAGTATATCCTAATGTTGGCATCTTTTCCTTATTTACCCAATTTTTCTTGCAGACTTATGTATCAGTATCACAGGGAACTTTTAAAACAGACAGGTTTCTAGGCACCCAACCCAAAATCACTGAATCTTACTCTTTTGGGAAAGAAGAAGGGCTCAGGTAACGGTATTTTTCTTAAGCTCCCAAAATGGTTCAGCAAAACACTTTCACATTAGCATTTGGGAATCACCACATAAGATCTCTTCCTCTTGAGAATCACAGCTCCAACTGTACTGTAGCTTTTGGTTCAAAAAAAAAGTATTTTATTAAAAGAAAACATATACTAATCAGATTTGAGGGAGAAATAAAAGAAAATTTCAAGATAAAAAAGTTTGTAAACATGTAAAATTTGTTTTAAAAAAGGAAATGTGTGTATTTATATGCATAGACTATCTCTTGAGAATGACAGAACTTGTTAACATTCATTGACTCTTAGGAAAGAAATTAAGTAGCTGAGGAACAGGGGCAGAAGGCACACTTTTCACTACTGCATTTTTTTGTACTTCATAAATTTTGAGCCATGTTAATATGTTACCTACTAAAAATAAATAAAAATTTAGAATACAGCTGACCCTTGAATGACATACATGGGTTTGAACTGCACAGGTCCACTTATATACACATGTAAAATATATTACATACCCATGTATATATTTTAGGAGATAACATATTTTAGTAGGTAATATATTCAATACTTTGAATCTCTGGATGTGGAGTCACAGATATGGAGGAATCTATTCTTTCTACCTTTTCTTTCAAAATCCTACCTGCCCTTAAAAGTCTTCTCAGATTCTACCTCCTCTGTGAAGTCTCTTTTAACCTCTCCACTTAGCCTACTTCCCCCAGACCATTAATCAGATGAGTATTAGGCTTAATTTGGGAATATAAATGAATATATCTGCCTTTCTTTTTTAAGCAAACATATCTGAACTCATATATCCAAAGGAGTGGTATCCTTCAAAGTCATCACTTTCAATTTATTTATTTTATTTTTTTAACATCTTTATTGAAGTATAATTGCTTTACAATGTTGTATTAGTTTCTGCTGTATAACAAAGTGAATCAGCTATATATATACATATGTCCCCATAACTCCTCCCACTTGTGTCTCCCTCCCACCCTCCCTATCCCACCCCTCTAGGTGGTCACAAAGCAAGTCCATTCTCTACATCTGTGTCATTATTCCTGTCCTGCCCCTAGGTTCATCAGAACCATTTGTTTTTTTAGATTCCATATATATGTATTAGCATATGGTATTTGTTTTTCTCTTTCTGACTTACTTCACTCTGTACGACAGACTCTAGGTCCATCCACCTCACTACAAATAACTCAATTTCGTTTCGTTTTATGGTTGAGTAATACTCCATTGTATATATGTGCCACAACTTCTTTATTCATTCATCTGTCGATGGACACTTAGGTTGCTTCCATGTCCTCGTTATTGTAAACAGTGTTACAATGAACATTGTGGTACATGACTATTTTTTTTTCTTTTTAACACCTTTATTGCAGTATAATTGCTTTACAATGGTGTGTTAGTTTCTGCTTTATAACAAAGTGAATCAGCTATACATATACACACATTCCCATATCTCTTCTCTCTTGCATCTCCCTCCCTCCCTATCCCACCCCTCTAGGTGGACACAAAGCACCTAGCTGATCTCCCTGTGCTATGCAGCTGCTTCCCACTAGCTATCTATCTATTTTACATTTGGTAGTGTACATATGTCCATGCCACTCTCTCACTTCATCCCAGCTTACCCTTCCCACTCCCCGTGTCCTCAAGTCCATCTTCTAGTAGGTCTGCATCTTTATTCCTGTCCTGCCCTTAGGTTCTTCATGACCTTTTTTTTTAGATTCCATATACATGTGTTAGCATACGGTATTTGTTTTTCTCTTTCTGACTTACTTCACTCTGTATGACAGACTCTAGGTCCATCTACCTCACTACAAGTAACTCAATTTCATTTCTTTTTATGGCTGAGTAACATTCCATTGTATATATGTGTCACATCTTCTTTATCCATTCATCTGTCTATGGACACTTAGGTTGCTTCCATGTCCTGGCTATTGTAAACAGAGCTGCAATGAACACTGTGGTACATGACTCTTTTTGAATTATGGTTTTCTCAGGGTACATGCCCAGTAGTGGGATTGCTGGGTCGTATGGTAGTTCTACTTTTAGTTTTTTAAGGAACCTCCATAGTGGCTGTATCAATCTACATTCCCACCAACAGTGCAAGAGGGTTCCCTTTTCTCCACACCCTCTCCAGCATTTATTGTTTGTAGATTTTTTGATGATGGCCATTCTGACAGGTGTGAGGTGATACCTCATTGTAGTTTTGATTTGCATTTCTCTAATGATTAGCATCACTTTCCATTTAATTCATCATAAAATTACTGAGCACCTACTATGTGCAAGGCTCTAAGCCAGGCTCCAAGGACCCAAAAGTAAAACTGAGTCATTCAGTTTTAGTCATTGACAGTCATTCAGTCATCCAACATCATCAGTCAATGATGTTCACAACACTACTCAAATTCTTTTGGAACTGCTTTTTGGGCCAGGCAGTGAGCAATACATTATAACCAGTCTCACTTTATAAGCAGCAATTTCCTTCAAAATATTTTCCAGTTGATCAACATCTTTTTTTTTTTTTTTTTTTTTTTTTTTTTGCGGTATGCGGGCCTCTCACTGTTGTGGCCTCTCCCGTTGCGGAGCACAGGCTCCGGACGCACAGGCCTAGCGGCCATGGCTCACGGGCTTAGCTTGATCAACATCTTTTTAAAAAAAATTAAACTGGCTACAAATATCTTTTTGACTATCAAAAGAACATGCCCTCCTCTAAAGCACCAATGCCTGCCTCCACCAAGGAAGTTTAAGACAAAATCAAAACTATGTGACAGGTGCTGAAAGCAATTATAAAAGAGTTCCCTACACATGTCAAGTAATGGCTCCATCAGAGGAATCAAGTGGATAACTCACCAAGGTGATGACTTTGAAAGAGACATTTATTTGAATAGTGGTTTGTTAAAAAGTCACACTATTTGATATACAATTCTCTTGTTGTTATGTGAATTCTTTCATAAGCAGAAAAGCCAGTTACAATACAACTTTTATGGATTACTTCATTCTCGACCTTTTGCTACTGCTCAGAGAAGCATCCATCCAGTATGGTGTTAACTAAGCCCAAAGAAGATGTCTAATGTATACCTGTTAATTAGTGTGTATAAAATGTAATACAGATATTTCTCCTTCACAGTTATTCCATCACAGATTTTCGCAGGGGTGTGGGGAAGACTGAGACTCTGTGTGGGATTGTGAGGCTGCCACATTTTGTCCCTCCCTCCCTCCTCCCCTACACTGACCTGGAGCTGTATTTCTTGAGGATGGTGTCTAAAAGGCCAACGAGCTCTTCAGCATTGATGAACTTCTGTGTGCTGAGGGTGTACATCTTCTCATAGAAGTCTGCGATCTCCATCCGAGCTTGAACAAAGAAGCAGAGCTGCTCTGACAGGTGGGAAAGGAGCTCTTCCACGTGAGGTGCGGTCCCCCCAAGGGCACCACGGCCAGTCACCACCTTCTTCAGCTCATTATGCAGGGAAGTATAGATGGTGCGGATGGAGTCCTTCCTGCTGAAGAAAGACTGGCCCCCTGGTAGAACAAATGACATAAGCACATGACAGGTAAGGTAGAGAAACTGGAAGTACAAAACACCTCTCAGCATCCAAAAGGAAAGAATCGAAACTGCTGAGCTCAATGAGTTTTCATCTACCATGTTCTCTAACTTCTATGATTTGGATTTAAATATTTTGTGATTCATAATTTAACTGTAGAGTAAATTAACACCAGTACAACTCAGTGTAGTGGTGGACCTGTGTATAATATCCTTACCCAGGAGATTGGTTCAAGATGGCGGACTAGAAGGATATGCTCTCACTCCCTTTTGCAAGAGCACCAGAATCACAATTAACTGCTGAACAATCATCGACAGGAAGACACTGGAACTCACCAAAAAAGATACCCCACATCCAAAGACAAAGGAGAAGCCACAGTGAGATGGTAGGAGGGGCGCAATCACAATAAAATCAAACCCCATAACTGCTGGGTGAGTGCCTCACAAACTGGAGAACACTTATACCACAGAAGTCCACCCACTGGAGTGAAGGTTCTGAGCCCCACGTCAGCCTTCCCAACCTGGGGGTCTGGAAACGGGAGGAGGAATTCCTATATAATCAGACTTTGAAAGCTTGTGGGACTTGATTGCAGGACTTCGACAGGACTGGGGAAACAGAGACTCCACTCTTGGAGGGCAACACAAAGTAGTGTGTGCATCGGGACCCAGGGGAAGCAGGAGTGACCCCATAGGAGACTGAACAGACCTACCTGCTAGTGTTGGAGGGTCTCCTGCAGAGGCGGGGGTGGCTGTGTCTCACCATGAGGACAAGGACACTGGCAGCAGAAGTTCTGGGAAGTACTCCTTGGTGTGAGTGCTCCCAGAGTCCGCCATTAGCCCCACCCACGAGCCCAGGTAGGCTCCAGTGTTCGGTCACCTCAGGCCAAACAACAAACACAGAGGGAACCCAGCCCCACCCATCAGCAGACAAGCGGATTAAAGTTTTATTAAGTTCTGCCCACGAGAGCAACAGCCAGCTCTACCCACCACCACTCCCTCCCATCAGGAAACTTGCACAAGCCTCTCAGATAGCCTCATGCACCAGAGGGCAGACAGCAGAAGAACTACTACAAGAACTACAATCCTGCAGCCTGTGGAACAAAAACCACATTCACAGAAAGATAGACAAGATGAAAAGACAGAGGACTATGTACCAGATGAAGGAACAAGATAAAACCCCAGAAAAACAACTAAATGAAGTGGAGATGGGCAACCTTCCAGAAAAAGAATTCAGAATAATAATAGTGAAGATGATCCAGGACCTTGGAAAAAGAATGGAGGCAAAGATCAAGAAGATACAAGAAATGTTTAACAAAGACCTAGAAAAATTAAAGAACAAACAAACACATGAACAATACAATAATTGAAATGACAAATACACTAGAAGGAATCAATAGCAGAATAACTGAGGCAGAAGAACAGATAAGTGACCTGGAAGACAGAATGGTGGAATTCATTGCTGCAGAACAGAATAAAGAAAAAAGAATGAAAAGAAATGAAGACAGCCTAAGAGACCTCTGGGACAACATTAAGTGTAACAACGTTTGCATTATAGGGGTCCGAGAGGAGGAGGAGAGAGAGAGAAAGGACCCAAGAAAATATTTGAAGAGATTATAGTCAAAAACTTCCCTAACATGGGAAAGGAAATAGCCACCGAAGTCCAAGAAGCACAGAAAGTCCCATACAGGATAAACTGAAGAAGAAACACACTGAGACAAAGAGTAATCAAATTGGCAAAAATTAAAGACAAAGAAAAATTACTGAAAGCAGCAAGGAGAAAATGACAAATAACATACAAGGGATCTCCCATAAGGTTAATGGCTGATTACTCAGAAGAAACTCTACAAACCAGAAGGGAGTGTCATGACATATTTAAAGTGATGAAAGGGAAGAACCTACAACCAAGATTACTCTACCCAGCAAGGATCTCATTCAGATTCAGCAAAGAAATCAAAAGCTTTACAGACAAGCAAGAGCTAAGAGAATTCAGCACCACCAAACCAGCTCTACAACAAATGCTAAAAGAACTTCTCTAAGCGAGAAACACAAGAGAAGAAAAGGAGCTACAAAAACAAACCCCAAACAATTAAGACAATGGTCATAGGAACATATATATCGATAATTACCTTAAACGTGAATGGATTAAATGCTCCAACCAAAAGACACAGGCTCACTGAAGATACAAAACAAGATACAAAACAAGAGATACAAAAACAAGAGATACAAAAACAAGAACCACATATATGCTGTCTACAAGAGACCCACTTCGGACATAGGTACACATACAGACCGAAAGTGAGGGGATGGAAAAAGATATTCCATGCAAATGGAAATCAAAAGAAAGCTGGAGTAGCAATACTCATATCAGATAAAATAAACTTTAAAATAAAGAATGTTGGGCTTCCCTGGTGGCGCAGTGGTTGAAAGTCTGCCTGCCGATGCAGGGGCACAGGTTTGTGCCCCGGTCCAGGAAGATCCCACATGCCGTGGAGTGGCTACGCCCGTGAGCCATGGCCACTGAGCCTGAGCGTCTGGAGCCTGTGCTCCGCAACAGGAGAGGCCACAACAGTGAGAGGCCCATGTACCGCAAAAACAAAAAATAAATAAATGAAGTAAATAAAATAAAGAATGTTACAAGAGACAAGGCAGGACACTACATAATGATCAAGGGATCAATGCAAGAAGATATAACAATTATAAATATATATGCACCCAACACAGGAGCACTTCAATACATAAGGCAACTGCTAACAGCTATAAAAGAGGAAATTGACAGTAACACAATAATAATGGGGGACTTCAACACCTCACACCAATGGACAGATCATCCAAACAGAAAATTAATAAGGACACACAAGCTGTAAATGACACAATAGACCAAACAGACTTAATTGATATTTATAGGACACTCCATCCAAATATAGCAGATTACACATTCTTCTCAAGTGCGCATGGAACATGCTCCAGGATACATCACATCTTGGGTCACAAATCAAGCCTCAGTAAATTTAAGAAAATTGAAATCATATCAAGCATCTTTTCTGAGCACAACGCTATGAGATTAGAAATCAATTACAGGGAAAAATGTAAAAAACACAAACACATGGAAGCTAAACAATATGTTACTGAATAACAAAGATATCACTGAAGAAATCAAAGATGAAATGAAAAAATACCTAGAGACAAATGACAATGAAAACACAACAATCCAACACCTATGGGATGCAGCAAAAGCAGTTCTAAGAGGGAAGTTTATAGCAATATAATCCTACCTCAAGAAATAACAAACATCTCGGGGGGAGCGAGAAGATGGCGGAAGAGTAAGACGCGGGGATCACCTTCCTCCTCACAGGTACATCAGAAATACATCTACACATGGAACTTCTAAAGAACACCCACCGAATGCTGGCAGAAGACCTCAGACCTCCCAAAAGGCAAGAAACTCCCCACGTACCTGGGTAGGGCAAAAGAAAAAAGAATAAAGAGAGACAAAGAATAGGAACAGAACCTGCAGCAGTGGGAGGGAGCCGTGAAGGAGGAAAGGTTCCCACACACTAGGAGCCCCTTCACAGACTACGGGTGGCGGAGGGGGGAGCTTCGAAGCCTCGGAGGAGAGCGCAACAACAGGGTACGGAGGGCAAAGTGGAGAGATTCCCACAGAGGATCGGTGCCGACCAGCACTCACCAGCCCGAGAGGCTTGTCTGCTCACCTGCTGGGGAGGGCGGGGCTGGGAGCTGAGCCTCAGGCTTTAGTCAGATCCCAGGGAAAGGTCTGGAGTTGGCAGAGTGAAAACAGCCTGAAGGGGTTAGTGCACCATGGCTAGCCGGGAGGGAGTCCAGTTGAAGTCTGGAGATGCCGAAGAGGCAAGAGACCTTCTCTTCCCTCTTTGCCTCCTGGTGCGCGAGGAGAGGGGTTTAAGCGCGCTGCTTAAAGAGCTCCACAAACGGGCGCGGAGCTACCTAAGAGACAACACTTTTTCTTGCCTCTTCGCTTCCTGCGGCGCGAGGAGATGGGATTAACGGCACCGCTTAAAGGAGCTCCAGAAACGGGCTCGAGCCTCGGCTGTCGGCACGGACAACAGAGAGGGGTGTGGGACGCTAGGGTTGCTACTGCCGCCACCAAGAAGCCTGTGTTCGAGCACAGGTCACTCTCCACACCGCCCCTCCCGGGAGCCTGTGCAGCCCGCCACTGCCGGTGTCCCGGGATCCAGGGACAGCTTCCCCGGGAAAACGCACGGTGCACCTCGGGCCGGTGCAGCGTCACGCCGGCCTCTGACGTCGCAGACTCGCCCCGCATCTATGCCCCTCTCTCCCCGCCCCGGCCTGTGCCAGAGCCCCCGAATCAGCTGCTCCTTTAACCCCGTCCTGTCTGAGCGAAGGGCAGACGCCATCGGACGACCTACACGCAGAGGCGGGGCCAAGTCCAAAGCTGAACCCCAGGAGCTGTGCGAAGGGGGAGGTCTCTCCCAGCAGCCTCAGAAGCAGCAGATTAAAGCTCCACAGTCAACTTGAAGTGCCCTGCATCTGTGGAAAACCTGAATAGACAGCGAAATATCCCAAGTTGAGGAGGTGGACTTTGGGAGCAAGATACCCTATTATTTTCCCCTTTTTTCTTTTTGTGAGTGTGTATGTGTGTGCTGCTGTGTGAGACTTTGTCTGTATAGCTTTCTTTTCACCATTTGTCCTAGGGTTAGACCAACCCGTTTTTTGGGGGGGTTTTTTGTTGGTTTTTTTTTTTTTCTTTAATAGAAATTTTTCTTCTTAATAATTATTTTTTATTTTAATAACTATATTTTATCATACTTTATTTTGTCTTCTCCCATTCTTTCCTCCTTTCTTTCCTACTTCCCTCCTTCCTTCCTTCCTCCCTTCCTTTCTTCCTTCCTTCCCTCCCTTCCTCCTTCCTTCCTTCCTACCATTCTTTTCTATTTTTTCCTCCCTTTTATTTTGAGCCGTGTGGATTAAAGGCTCTTGGCACTCCAGCCAGGTGTCAAGGCTGTGTCTCTGAGGTGGGAGAACCAAACTTAGGACACTGGTCCACAAGAGACCTCCCAGCTCCACACAATATCAAATGGCGAAAATCTCCCAGAGAGCTCCATCTCAACACCAAGACCCAGCTTCACTCAAGGGCCAGCAACTAACAGTGCTGGACACCCTATGCCCAACAAGGAGCAAGACAGGTCACCAGCTCCATCCATTAGCAGAGAGGCTGCCTAAAATCATAATAAGGCTACCAACATCCCCATACACACCACCAGACGTGGACCTGCCCACCAGAAAGACAAGATCCAGCCTCATACACCAGAACAGAGGCACTAGTCCCACCAACCAGGAAACCTACTCAACCCACTGACCCAACCTCAGCCACTGGGGACAGCCACCAAAAACAGAGGGAACTACGAACCTGCAGCCTGCAAAAAGGAGACCCCAAACACAGTAAGATAAGCAAAATGAGAAGACAAGAAAAACACACAGCAGATGAAGGAGCAAGATAAAAACACAGCAGACCTAACAAATGAAGAGGTAATAGCCAGTCTACCTGAAAAAGAATTCAGAATAATGATAGTAAAGATGATTCAAAATCTTGGAAATAGAATAGACAAATTGCAAGAAACAGTTAACAAGGACCTAGAAGAAATAAAGAGGAAGCAAGTAACGATGAGCAACACAATAAATGAAATGAAAAATACTCTAGATGGGATCAACAGCAGAATAACTGAGGCAGAAGGATGGATAAGTGACCTGGAAGATAAAAGTGGAAATAACTACTGCAGAGCAGAAGAAAGAAAAAATAATGAAAAGAACTGAGGACAGTCTCAGAGACCTCTGGGACAACATAAACGCACCAACATTCGAATTATAGGGGTCCCAGAAGAAGAAGAGAAAAAGAAAGGGACTGAGAAAATATTTGAAGAGCTTATAGTTGACAATTTCCCTAATATAGGAAAGGAAATAGTCAATCGAGTCCAGCAAGCACAGAGAGTCCCATACAGGATAAATCCAAGGATAAACACACCAAGACACATAATAATCAAACTGTCAAAAATTAAATACAAAGAAAACATATTAAAAACAGCAAGGGAAAAACAACAAATAACACACAAGGGAATCCCCATAAGGTTAACATCTGATCTTTCAGCAGAAACTCTACAAGCCAGAAGGGAGTGGCAGGACATATTTAAAATGATGAAGGAAAAACACCTACAGCCAAGATTACTCTACCCAGCAAGGATCTTATACAGATTTGATGGAGAAATTAAAACCTTTACAGACAAGCAAAAGCTGAGAGAGTTCAGCACCACCAAACCAGCTCTACAACAAATGCTAAAGGAACTTCTCTAGGCAAGAAACACAAGAGAAGGAAAAGACCTACAAGAACAACCCGAAACAATTAAGTAAATGGTAATAGGAACACACATATCAATAATTACCTTAAATGTAAATGGATTAAATGCTCCCACCAAAAGACACAGACTGGCTGAACGGATACAAAAACAGGACCCATATATATGCTGTCTACAAGAGACCCACTTCAGACCTAGGGACACCTACAGGCTGAAAGTGAGGGGATGGAAAAAGATATTCCATGCAAATGGAAATCAGAAGAAAGCTGGAGTAGCAATTCTCATATCAGACAAAATAGACTTTAAAATAAAAACTATTATAAGAGACAAAGAAGGACACTACATAATGATCAAGGGATCAATCCATGAAGAAGATATAACAATTGTAAATATTTATGCACCCAACATAGGAGCACCTCAATACATAAGGCAACTAACAGCCATAAAAGGGGAAATCGACAGTAACACAATCATAGTAGGGGACTATAACACCCCACTTTCACGAATGAACAGATCATCCAAAATGAAAATAAATAAGGAAACACAAGCTTGAAATGATACATTACAGAAGATGGACTTAAATGATATTTATAGGACATTCCATCCAAAAACAACAGAATACACATTTTTCTCAAGTGCTCACGGAACATTCTCCAGGATCTATCATATCTTGGGTCACAAATCTAACCTTGGTAAATTTAAGAAAATTGAAATTGTATCAAGATACAAACACATGGAGGCTAAACAATACACTACTTAATAACGAAGTGATCACTGAAGAAATCAAAGAGGAAATCAAAAAGTACTTAGAAACAAATGACAATGGAGACACGACGACCCAAAACCTATGGGATACAGCAAAAGCAGTTCTAAGAGGGAGGTTTATAGCAATAAATTCCTACCTTAAGAAACAGGAAACATCTCGAATAAACAACCTAACCTTGCACCTAAAGCAATTAGAGAAGGAAGAACAAAAAAGCCCCAAATTTAGCAGAAGGAAAGAAATCATAAAGATCAGATCAGAAATAAATGAAAAAGATATGAAGGAAACAATAGCAAAGATCAATAAAAGTAAAAGCTGGTTCTTAGAGAAGATAAATAAAATTGATAAACCATTAGCCAGACTCATCAAAAAAAAAAAAGGGAGAAGACTCAAATCAACAGAATTAGACATGAAAAAGGAGATGTAACAACTGACACTGCAGAAATACAAAAGATTATTAGAGATTACTACAAGCAACTCTATGCCAGTAAAACGGACAACCCAGAAGAAATGGACAAATTCTTAGAAATCCACAAGCTGCCGATACTGAACCAGGAAGAAATAGAAAATATGAACAGACCAATCACAAGCACTGAAATTGAAACTGTGATTAAATATCCTCCAACAAACAAAAGCCCAGGACCAGATGTCTTCACAGGCAAATTCTATCAAACATTTAGAGAAGAGCTAACACCTATCCTTCTCAAACTCTTCCAAAAGATAGCAGAGGGAGGAACACTCCCAAACTCATTCTATGAGGCCACCATCATCCTGATACCAAAACCAGACAAAGACGTCACAAAGAAAGAAAACTACAGGCCAATATCACTGATGAACATAGATGCAAAAATCCTCAACAAAATACTAGCAAACAGAATCCAACAGCACATTAAAAGATCATACACCATGATCAAGTAGGGTTTATCCCAGGAATGCAAGGATTCTTCAATATACGCAAATCAATCAACGTGATACACCATATCAACAAACTGAAGGAGAAAAACCATATGATCATCTCAATAGATGCAGAGAAAGCTTTTGACAAAATTCAACACCCATTTATGATAAAAACGCTGCAGAAAGTAGGCATAGAGGGAACTTCCCTCAACATAATAAAGGCCATATATGACAAACCCACAGCCAACGTCGTCCTCAATGGTGAAAAACTGAAACCATTTCCACTAAGATCAGGAAAAAGACAAGGTTGCCCACTCTCACCACTCTTATTCAACCTAGTTTTGGAAGTTCTAGCCACAGCAATCAGAGAAGAAAAAGAAATAAAAGGAATCCAAATCGGAAAAGAAGAAGTAAAGCTGTCACTGTTTGCAAATGACATGATACTATACATAGAGAATCCTAAGGATGCTACCAGAAAACTACTAGAGCTAATCAATGAATTTGGTAAAGTAGCAGGATACAACATTAATGTACAGAAATCTCTGGCATTCTTATACACTAATGATGAAAAATCTGAGCGTGAAATTAAGAAAACACTCCCATTTACCATTACAACAACAACAAAAAATAAAATATCTAGGAATAAACCTACCTAAGGAGACAAAAGACCTGAATGCAGAAAATTGTAAGACACTGATGAACGAAATTAAAGATGATACAAATAGATGGAGAGATATCCCGTGTTCTTGGATTGGAAGAATCAACATTGTGAAAATGACTCTACTACCGAAAGCAATCTACAGATTCAGTGCAATCCCTATCAAACTACTACTGGCATTTTTCACAAAACTAGAACAAAAAATTTCACAATTTGTATGGAAACACAAAAGACCCCGAATAGCCAAAGCAATCTTGAGAATGAAAAATGGAGCTGGAGGAATCAGGCTCCCTGACTTCAGACTATACTACAAGGCTACAGTAATCAAGACAGTATGGTACTGGCACAAAAACAGAAATATAGATGAATGGAACAGGATAGAAAGCACAGAGATAAACCCACACACATATGGTCACCTTATCTTTGATAAAGGAGGGAAGGATATACAGTGGAGAAAACACAGCCTCTTCAATAAGTGGTGCTGGGAAAACTGGACAGCTACCTGTAAAAGTATGAAATTAGAACACTCCCTAACACCACACACAAAAATAAACTCAAAATGGGTTAAAGACCTACATGTAAGGCCAGACACTATCAAACTGTTAGAGAAAAACATAGGCAGAACACTCTATGACATAAATCACAGCAAGATCCTTTTTGACCCACCTCCTAGAGAAATGGAAATAAAAACAAAAATAAACAAATGGGATCTAATGAAACTTAAAAGCTTTTGCACAGCAAAGGATACCATAAACATGACCAAAAGACAACCCTCAGAATGGGAGAAAATATTTGCAAATGAAGCAACTGACAAAGGACTAATATCCAAAATTTATAAGCAACTCATGCAGCTCAATAACAAAAAAACAAACAACCCAATCCAAAAATGGGCAGAAGAACTAAATAGACATTTCTCCAAAGAAGATACACAGATTGCCAACAAACACATGAAAGAATGCTCAGCATCATTAATTGTTAGAGAAATGCAAATCAAAACTACAATGAGATATCATCTCTCACCGGTCAGATTGGCCATCATCAAAAACTCTAGAAACAATAAATGCTGGAGAGGGTGTGGAGAAAAGGGAACACTCTTGCACTGCTGGTGGGAATGTAAATTGATACAGCCACTATGGAGAACAGTATGGGGGTTCCTTAAAAAACTAAAAATAGAACTACCATACGACCCCGCAATCCCACTACTGGCCATATACCCTGAGAAAACCATAATTCAAAAAGAGTCATGTACCAAAATGTTCATTGCAGCTCTATTTACGATAGCCAGGACATGGAAGCAACCTAAGTGTCCATCAACAGATGAATGGATAAGGAAGATGTGGCACACATATACAATGGAATATTACTCAGCCATAAAAAGAAATGAAACTGAGTTCTTTGTAATGAGGTGGATAGACCTGGAGTCTGTCATATAGAGTGAAGTAAGTCAGAAGGAGAAAAACAAATACCGTATGCTAACACATATATATGGACTCTAAGGAAAAAAAAAATGTCATGAAGAGATTAGTGGTAGGACGGGAATAAAACACAGACCTACTAGAGCATGGACTTGAGGATATGAGGAGGGGGAAGGGTAAGCTGTGACCATGTGAGAGAGTGGCAGGGACATATACACATTGCCAAATGTAAATTAGATAGCTAGTGGGAAGCTGCCGCATAGCACAGGGAGTTCACCTCTGTGCTTTGTGACCACCTAGAGGGGTGGGATATGGAGGGTGGGAGGGAGGGTGACGCAAGAGGGAAGAGATATGGGAACATATGTATATGTATAACTGATTCACTTTGTTGTAAAGAAGAAACTAACACACTATTGTAAAACAGTTATACTCAAATAAAGACGTTAAAAAAAATAACAAACATCTCAAACAGACAATCTAACCTTACACCTAAAGGAACTAGAGAAAGAACAAAAAAACCCCAAAGTTAGTAGAGGAAAGAAATGATAAAGATCAGAGCAGAAATAAATGAAATAGAAACAAAGAAAACAATAGCAAAGATCAATAAAACTAAAAGCTGGTTCTTTGAGAAGATAAACAAAATTGATGAACCATTAGCCAGACTCATCAAGAAAAAGAGGGAGAAGACTCAAATCAATAAAATTAGAAATGAAAATGGAGAAGTTACAAAAGACACTGCAGAAATACAAAGCATCCTAAGACACTACTACAAGCAACTGTATGCCAATAAAATGGACAACCTGGAAGAAATGGACAAATTATTAGAATGGTATAACCATCCAAGACTGAACCAGGAAGAAATAGAAAATATGAACAGACCAATTACAAGTAATTAAATTGAAACTGTGATTAAAAATCTTCCAACAAACAAAAGCCCAGGACCAGATGGTTTCACAGGTGAATTCTATCAAACATTTAGAGAAGAGCTAACACCCATCCTTCTCAAACTCTTCCAAAACAGTGCAGGAGAAGGAACACTCCCAAACTCATTCTATGAGGCCACCATCACCCTGATACCAAAACCAAAGATACTACAAAAAAAGAAAATTAAAGACCAATATCGCTGATGAATATAGATGCAAAAATCCTCAAAAAATACTAGCAAACAGAATCCAACAACACATTAAAAGCATCATACACCAAGATCAAGTGGGATTTATTCCAGGGATGCGAGGATTCTTCAATGTACGCAAATCCATCAATGTGATACACCATATTAACAAAGTGAAGAATAAAAACCATATGATCATCTCAATAGATGCAGAAAAAGCTTCTGACAAAATTCAACACCCATTTATGATAAAAACTCTCCAGAAAGTGGGCACAGAGGGAACCTACCTCAACATAATAAAGGCCATATACAACAAACCCACAGTAAACATCATTCTCAATGGTGAAAAACTGAAAGCATTTCCTCTAAGATCAGGATGAAGAAAAGGATGTCCACTCTTACCACTATTATTCAACATAGTTTTGAAAGTCCTAGCCATGGCAATCAGAAACGAAAAAGAAATAAAAGGAATACAAATCAGAAAAGAAGAAGTAAAACTGTCACTGTTTGCAGATGACATGACACTATACATAGAGAATTCTAAAGATGCCACCAGAAAACTACTAGAACTAATCAATGAATTTTGTAAAGTTGCAGGATACAAAACTAATGCACAGAAATCTCTTGCATTCCTATACACTAATGATGAAAAATATGAAAGAGAAATTATGAAAATACTCCCAATTACCACTGCAACAAAAAGAATAAAATACCTAGGAATAAACCTACCTAAGGTGACAAAAGACCTGTATGCAAAAAACTATAAGACACTGATGAAAGAAATTAAAGATTATACAAGCAGATGGAGAGATATACCATGTTCTTGGATTGGAAGAATCAATATTGTGAAAATGACTATACTACCCAAAGCAATCTACAGATCAATGCAATCCCTATCAAATTACCAATGGCATTTTTTACAACACTACAACAAAACTTCTTAAAATTTGTATGGAGACACAAAAGACCCCAAATAGCTAAAGCAGTCTTGAGGGAAAAAAATGGAGCTGGAGGAATCAGACTCCCTGACTTCAGACTACACTGCAAAGCTACAGTAATCAAGCCAATATGGTCCTGGAACAAAAATAGAAATATAGATCAATGGAACAGGATAGAAAGCACAGAGATAAACCCATGCACCAATGGTCAACTAATCTATGACAAAGAAGGCAAAGATATAAAATGGAGAAACGACAGTCTCTTCAATAAGTGGGGCTGGGAAAACTGGACAGCTACATGTGAAAGAATGAAATTAGAACACTCCCTAACACCATACATGAAAATAAACTCAAAATAGATTCAAGACCTAAATGTAAGACCGGACACTATAAAACTCTTAGAGGAAAACATAGGAAGAACACTCTTTGACATAAATCACAGCAAGATCTTTTTTGATCCACCTCCTAGAGTAATGGAATTAAAAACAACAATAACAAATGGGACCTAATGAAACTTAAAAGCTTTTGCAAAGCAAAGGAAACTACAAACAAGATGAAAAGGCAACCCTCAGAATGGGAGAAAATATTTGCAAATGAATCAATGGACAAAGGATTAATCTCCAAAATATATAAACAGCTCACCAGCTCAATATTAAAAAAACAAACAACCCAATCCAAAAATGGGCAGAAGACCTAAATAGACATTTCTCCAAAGAAGACATACAGATGGCCAAGAAGGACATGAAAAGCTGCTCAACATCACTAATTATCAGAGAAATGCAAATCAAAACTACAATGAGGTATCACCTCACAGCAGTTAGAATGGGCATCATCAGAAAATCTACAAACAACAAATGCTGAAGAGGGTGTGGAGAAAAGGGAACTCTCTTGCACTGTTGGTGGGAATGTAAACTGATACAGTCACTATGGAGAACAGTATGGAGGTTCCTTAAAAAATTGAAAATAGAATTACCATATGACCAAGCAATCCCACTACTGAGCATATACCCAGAGAACACCATAATTCAAAAAGATACATGCACCCCAATGTTCATTGCAGCACTACTTACAATAGCCAGGACATGGAAGCAACCTAAATGCCCATTGACAGACAAATGGATAAAGAAGATGTGGTACGTATATACGATGGAGTATTACTCAGCCATAAAAAGGAACAAAATTGGGTCATTTGTAGATATGTGGATGGATCTAGAGACTGTTGTACAGAGTGAAGTAAGTCAGAAAGAGAAAAACAAATATCGTATATTAACACATATATGTGGAACCTAGAAAAATGGTACAGATGAACCAGTTTGCAGGGCAGAAATTGAGTCACAGATGTAGAGAACAAACGTATGGACACCAAGGGGGGAAAGTGGCGGGAGGTGGTGTGATGAATTGGGAGATTGGGATTGACATATATACACAACATGTATAAAATGGATAACTAATAAGAACCTGCTATATAAAAAAAAAAATAAAATTTTTTAAAAAATTTCCTTACCCATGTGCCAATATTCCCCCAGCCCACTTCAATGAGGATTCAGATCTAATTCAGAGGATGATTAACCTAGCAAGTGACATCAACCTGGATCTAAAAAGCCCTCCTTCCACATAAAGATATTTAAAACAAAAGAGAACACCCAATTATGAAACACTGTTGTTATTCCTGGTAAATCAGAAAATTTTATTTCTGCTTTGGAGTTGCATTTTCCTTTCAAGCTGTATGAGAAAATGGAAAACACGGACTACTGGGATCCCAGGAGAACAAAGGGACTGTTAGTGCTCTTAAGAAGGTCGACAGTACAGGTTGTATCATAATAAGCACCATATTGTGAATTATTAAGAGTAGGAAGTAGGACTTCTCTGGTTGCACAGTGGTTAAGAATCCGCCTGCTAACGCGGGGAACATGGGTTTGATCCCTGGTCCGGGAAGATCCCACATGCCGTGGACCAACTAAGTCTGTGTGCCACAGCTACTGAGTCTGCGCTCTAGAGCCCACGGGCCACAACTACTGAAGCCCACATGCCTAGATCCCGTGCTCCGCAACAAGAGAAGCCACTGCGACGAGAAGCCGGCATACCGCATCGAAGAATAGTCCCGGCTCGCCACAACTAGAGAAAGCCCACGCGCAGCAATGAAGACCCAAAGCAGCCAAAAATAAATAAATAAAGAAAAGAAAATAGAAAAAACAAAAAAACAGTAGAAAGCAATTATAAATAACTGCTGCTGTAACTCATATTGTAACTCAGGGGTTCCAAAGGAAATCAGCAAAAAGTAAGGCCACATACATTCTTTTCAACAACCAAAAAGCTTCAAATGGCATAGACATTATTTCTTTACTTCTGTATTAATACATGATCAACTATGTTTCTTATAATTATGGGGCCAGTTTCATAGATGTTTTCTTAAGCAATTCTGTACCCCACCAAAGGTCAGAGGTAAAACATTAGGAGAACAAAAAGAAACAGGGCAGGTTTAAAACAGTAATTCTTAGGAATATATAAAAATCTCAGAGATGAATGACATTTTAAATTTTCTGTTGATATTCATAGAATGCTTTAATGAGTGAGTTACTATTCTAAACATACCAATTAGGAGTATAAATTACTTATCAAGGCATTTGTAAAATGTCCTCTTAATGAATGAAACATTTCACCATTCATTGCCCAGTTTGTATTTCAAGAAATGAATCTTATATCCCTTACCACTATGGCAGCCACCTTTTCCCAGTTTACCCATGACTTTCCAGGTTTTAGTACTGAAAGCCTAGCTTCTCAGGAAACCCTTAGTCCCATGTCCTGAAAACCCCCTCAACTCTGGGCAAACCTATAGGGTTGGTCACCCTACTACTACTGATTTCACAGGCAAACTGCTGATACTGAAAAAGTGTTTTCTCCAATATACTGCCCAGACTGACTAGCATTCACATCATTTCTCCTACTAATAGCAGCAAAAACCATATGGTACAGGTGGATTGACCCTGACACCAACATCCCATACAGGACTGTATCCTGGAAGGTTTGCCTTTCCTCTCCACCCATATTAAGTCTAGCTTTGCAGATTTTGTAAAGTGATAGTATGAAATAAATGGACCTCTGTGCCCAGGTCTAAGACAAAATCTCTTAGGTTACGAAGGTAGCAAGAGTACCAAGTAAAATTTAAAAGCTCTGGAAGTCTGAAAGACTTGGTTCCAAATCCCAGCTTCCAAATTTACAAGCCGTGTGATGTGCACAGGACTTAACCTTAGCCACTTTGAGCCTTAGTTGTTGTTTTAACATGAATCTAAAAAGACACAATGAAATAACATTTGGTATGTAACACACCTGGGGCAAAGCATGTAATCAATATTGCGATTTCCCTTCCCCTTCCATTTATAACTGATATAAGAAGCTCTCAATACTACAGAGTTGGGCTTCTGCAACTCTGTGGTAAATTGGGAGCTTCAAGTACTGTAAAAAGAATAGCTAGCTATTTGATAGATAACTAGGTAACCTTAATTGTGTACTCACTTCCGCTGTTAAACAAGGTGAACTTGGTGAAAATTTTAACTCTGGGCGAAAAAGGGATACCTTCTTCATTAGATTACCCTTACCTGGGGGTGTGGAAACACCATATAAATATAAAGAATAACTCTTATCAATAAACATCCATTACTACTATGTGAAACCAAGTTACCCGACACTTAAAGGAAGGGAGAGACCACCAATGCATTTGTTTTAAACATGTCTCTCTTCTCAAAGCTCTCAGGAGCACAAGCCTACTTGGTGACTACCCTGGTTAGGAATATCTAATGGGGAGTGGCCTTCCTTCATGCTGGGAAATAAGGAATCAGAGACACCAGACTTCTTGTCTCAGTTTTTTGAATTTATAAAATATGATTATTTTGAATTGTTTCCATGTAAGTCTCATTTTATGAATGCTCATTATTTTTCAAGATTTCAACAGTCTATCTCACATCATGAAATTTCAAGGAATGAGTATATTAAAGTTTTGCACTTCTAATTGAATATTTTATTCCACAACTTCTTGCTAATGATAATCTTTAAACATCAGTTCTCAAGTTAAGTCATTTTCTACCATGGTATCTTCCAGCCACCAGATGTTAAGGAAACTCTCCAGCAATGAAACAAAGGGGAGAAAAGTATGACCTTCTAAAGTCCTCTGCAGGTATTGAGTCAGCATACTTTAATTACTGATCTTTCCCCAAATAGATATATTCTCCCCTCAAAGTAAAGAGAGGGCTCCAAGATAAGGGTTCACCCCAAAGTTTTTCAGCTGAGCCAAGACAGGAACAGAAGGCTCCCTGTCAGGTTTGTTCTTTGTCTAAAGTCCCACACTTGCATCTATGATCAGGATTCATTGCCAAGGTCTCCAATAAACACCAGTCACAAAAGTGAGGTCAAAAAGACTCACTTTTTAAAACCGTGCTTTCTACATGTTTAAAAGGTCTCCAATAAACACCAGTCACAAAAGTGAGGTCAAAAAGACTCACTTTTTAAAACCGTGCTTTCTACATGTTTAAAAAATACACGTAAACTTTCTGTTGTGCTTTTTGGTTTTTGTGGTACGCGGGCTGCTCACTGCTGTGGCCTCTCCCGCTGCAGAGCACAGGCTCCAGAAGCACAGGCTCGGTGGCATGTGGGATCTTCCCGGACCGGGGCACAAACCCGTGTCCCCTGCATCAGCAGGCGGACTCCCAACCACTGCGCCACCAGGGAAGCCCTTGTTTTGCTTTTTAAACAAAACCATATAAATGTTCTAAATAGCAAAGTAGTTGAAGAACATGGAACTGTTTTAAGTAGCAACACAAAAATTTTCCCAAGTTTTTAAGAAAATGGAGAGTCAACCCAATAATCATGAAGTCACATTGTAAGCACGTTGATATCACAAACATTCCAGTATCAAAAAACGGTAAGGTAATTGCAAAGCTAAAAATTTACATCTGGAACCTACATTTACTGTACACCCCAGTAAGTTATGTGGCATTAAACATGCCATTTTCAGAACATTTACACCGAAGTGACAGATCAGCTGGGAGCCTGAAGAGCGCCTGAGCATGTTTCACAGTGTAAACTGCTCCCTGGATCAATTTCAAAGCACAGCCCTCAGGCTCACCCATGCAAGCTGGGGTCTGTGCAGAACTAATCACTTTACATAATAAGAGCCACTTCAGAGAACCCAAGTCAGAGACAGTGATGGCCTTGTGCATGTTGTTAGGCACAGCCAGGCACCTAACCAGGCACATACAACTTAAACTAGAGTAGATTTCTTGACTGAGGTCTATACATAGGCTTTAGGAAATCCAACTGAACCCTTTCAGATTACATGCAAAATTGTATTACATATATATTTTTCTGGGGAGTCAGGCCACAGGTTATCAAATCCTCATAGGTGAGCTAAAAGTAAAAAACCTAAGAAACATGGCGCTGGGATCAATCACCATTCTTCATGAGGCGGGGGAATCTAAAAACACTAAAACTGCAAGAAAATTACCCACCTTCAATTTTACAGCCAGAACCCTCCCCATTTTCATATATACATAATAATATGTAAATTATTTAATATATAACTGTAAATTATACTACATCTACAATTTTTATAAATCATTTGGATACAAACACAATCTGACAGTTCAAAGGTAGGTATTCTGGTATAGGCTCTGTCACCTACCCGCACAACTGCATGCACACAATTTGCCAATCTGTAGAAAGGGGAATTATAACACTGCAAGAGCAATTGTAAATTTCTGAGAAGTGCCACTGTAAGAAAGGGAGGAAAAAATACACAAGGTGAAACTATCTGACTAGTTGTTGCCAATAAGTCAACACACTAAATAACAAGTTATTGTTTGAAAGGCTAAAGTACAGTTAAGATCTCAGAAAGCCCTGCCCCTTGAGTGTTTACTGAAAGCAAGATGTACATGGTCACCTTCAGGCAATATAAGGAAACTGGGGGGAGAAACTCAAACTGGAATCTGCACTCAGTTGTACACTTCTATTTTATACTGTTATATGTCCTTCATTCATACCAGACCCTGTGCCTCTGATATTAAAGGGTCTAAAATACGCTAAAGTACTAAAACAACTAAAAGCTCTGGGATTCATAATATTGGTAATTATAAGTAGTAATACTTCGTATGTATAGCCCTTGGCTTTCACATATATTATTTCCTTCTGATTTACTTATACTAATTGTTTCTACTAGTGAAAATCAGCTCCTGCATCTTATTTTCAGGGGCAAGATTTATCATGGGATAAGAGTGTTTACCATTTTCCCTGTAAGGCCCCTCTTGTTAGTGTTAGGCATATTTCTTGCCTTTCCTGTCCAGCATTCATTTTTCTCTTCATTCATTAGATATTTATTGTGGGTCTACGAACAGGGGGTAGGACTCCATCTGTAACTCTCTGGGGCCTTAAGAAGCCAGACAATAGTGTTCATGAATTCTAACTAGGTTGTATTGCCAAGTTTTGCTCCTCTCGCCGCAGTGTCACTGGTTAGAGAGCGAGGACATAAGAGTTTAACTTCTCATTTACGGCACCAATCCATGCATGAGCAAAATGGATACAGCCATCGGTTTGAAGCACAGCCCTGCAAACAACATCCACCCGGACTGCCAATCTATCTGCCGCGGAGGCCGGTGGGCGGGGTTTGTGGAAGCCGAGGGAAGGACGGGATCGGTGGGAGGAGACCTGGGAGTGCAGAGTTGAGCCTGCGGCTAAGAGTGACAGAGACAGGGAACCCAAGCCACTGCCGAAGGGGGAATATACTCCCTTTCCTTCCTCAAGGGGCACGGGGGGCGGGGCGGAGGTACCTAGTTTCTGCCCCAGGTAGGTGAGGCTGTGATAGACCTTCTCTGCCGCGGCCAGGTGGGCCAAGGCCGCCAGCAGCGACAGCCAGCTGCCCCCCGCGCTCTTGTTGGCCTCTCGTTCCTTCTCCACATTGTCCTTGGCCTTGTCGTAAGAGAAGATACCCAGGTGAGAGAAGAACGTCTCCAGCACCGCCTGTTCCACCGGGACCGGGGCTGCCAGCGGGATAGACTCCCCCATGCGAGCTGCGCTCCAGCTCCACCCACGTGGCTCGCCTCTCCCTCGCACTTCCGGGTTCTCATGGAACGGGCGCGCGAGCGTGCGTGCGCGTGACCGCCGCAAGCGGCGGGCTCGTGAGCGCGCGGCCGCCTGGACCGCGCCTGGGCCTTAGAGAGGACGCAGTTAAGGGTCAAGGCGGGAGAGGGATGGCTGCTCCTTAACTCCTGAGCGACTCCGGCGCTTCGGTTCCCGCAGCTCTGACTATTCGGACCCTCAGGGCAGAGCGCGAGGCGGCAAGCTCGCTGCTCCGTGGAGCTGACGGCGTTCTGAGGTGAGCTGAGAGGCCCCTCCCTGTTAGACTGCGTCAGTGCTGGTGACGTCACGTTTCCGTGACGTCAGTAGTTCTTGTCCTAACATCTGGCCGGGGCTTGGCTGGGGCCTGAGGCGCGCGGCGAGGTGAGCCTTGGGCCCGGAACTGTGCTGGCTCTCACAACAAGGAGTCTGTAGTCCTCATTGCTTTTAAACCAACTCCAGTAGGTGGTTTATAGAATAGAAGTCTCAGGTGGGTAAAGGTTTATCTCGCAACCCCATGTCTGATTTTCACCCGTGGTGGGTTAATTCACTCCTCTGTTAGGTTCTAGTCATCTCGGGTTCATGCTAATGAAAGGGCTTTGGAGCAGAGCTGCTCCTAGGCTTGGCCGAACTACCCACACTGTATTAGGCTTCCTTAAAAAGTTCTCAGAATGAAGGCTACGTTAATGTAACTTCTGCTAAAGAATCTGAATTGATGCACTTTGTCATTCAGATTAATTACAAATCCTCGAACATTTAAGAAACATAATAAACCCAGCTCATAGGTATGTCCACTGCTTGAAACACTACCCCACTGCTCGCTTAGTTTTTACCTTTCTCTTTCTTTGTTTTTTTATTTTATACACGTTAGTCATAGTGTATTTAAGCACGTATATTTTCTTGTGTCTTTCCCCTACTAAGTGAACTCCCTAAAGCACAAACTAGGGTTCATTCACCTTTATAATTTTTTCGTCATGGGTGGCACAATAATTTTTGTTAGACAAATGAGAGAATTGCCTATTTTCATTTTTTTGTCAAAAAGGATCGGTTCTGCCATCGTTACCTTTTAATGCAAATCCCATAATTTGATTTTAATGAATATATAGTGTACCTGTTGCTTGCTCTCAAGAATATAATTGGGTAAGATCAACTTTGTTAACTGTGATATAAGGTGAAATTTTATATATTATAAAGGTGAAAAAGGAGGCAGCAATGGTATCTTTTGGGGAGAATCAGGGAGGCTTCCTGGAAGAGAATGTGGTGGTCCTTAGTGAATGAGTAGATGTAAGTAATCAAAAAAGTGCAGTACTAGCATCAAAACCGACAGACAGTGAAAGAGGGTTATAAAGACTGTGGACATACTCAAGTAATATTAAGAATTCCTTAGATAGTAAAGGTAGCATCATAAATCAGTGGGGAAAGGAAAACTTATTCAATTTATAAGTGAAGGAGACATGATTATGGGGGAAAAAAGACTTTTGCCCTGTATCCTGCAACAACAAATAATTACATGTGTAAAAAACAAAACATAAAACTGACACAGCCGTGCAAAGCAACTATACTCCACTTAAAAAAAAGAGAATAGAGGGCTTCCCTGGTGGCGCAGTGGTTGAGAATCCGCCTGCCGATGCAGGGGACACGGGTTCGTGCCCTGGTCCGGGAAGATCCCACATGCTGCGGAGCAACTAAGCCCGTGAGCCATGGCCGCTAGGCCTGCGCGTCCGGAGCCTGTGCTGGGCCTGTGCTCCGCAACGGGAGAGGCCACAACAGTGAGAGGCCCGCATACCGAAAAAAAAAAAAAAAAAAAAAAAGAGAATAGAAAAGGAAAAAAAAAGTCTAACAAAATAAATTACTGTGTAAACTCAAAGAAAAAAACAAAAAACCATAAACAAACTAGAAAGAAATACAAGTGAAAATTTAATTGATCTAGAAATAGAGAAGAACCTAATTACAAAAGAATTGGAAAAAAATTACACAGGAAGAGATTGGCTTGACTGTAAAAATTTCAAAAAATCGCAATACCAACCTGGAGGGAAAATATTTGTAATGTATGTCAGATAAAGGTTTGATGTGCTTAACATGTCAAGATCTAGGAATCATAGAAATGCAGATTAAACTATTCTTCACCTATCAGATTAAAAATATTTTTTTGTGAGTGCTGGTAAACATGCAGTGACTCTGTTCTTCTACACTGCAGATGACCTTCCTGGAAAACATTTGGCAATGTATATTAAGGTTAAATGAAAGTATACACACAGTGTCTAAAGTAGAAACTTAATAAATATTAGTAATGCTTATTATTGTTACTATTATTGTTATTTTTATCATTAGCATCATCATACCTTTTAATCAGCAGAGCACCTAGAGTAATACCTTGAATTTATCATCTTTAATAATACCCAGTTATTTTACCAGCAAAACAAGTTTATTTGGGAATAGCCAGAGGAATTGCAATTCAGGTTATGGGAACTGTGATGGACCACAGGCAAATCCAGAGAACATGAAAGGGGAGCTTGCTTTTATAGGGAAAAGGGGGGCCTTGGTAGGGGCTATCATAATTAAAGAGTTCACCGGAGGAAGCTGGCAGTCCAAAGTATAGAGGCTTCTCATTGGTCGGGGTGCTACAGTCTCTGATTGGCTGGGCTGTGGTTGGCCAGAAAGATGGTTTTCTTCTTCCTTCTGGATAGTAAAGCAGGGAGTACCTTCTTGTGGGAGAGATGTAGGGGTATGTTTCTTCCAATTTGGAGTAATTGATGATGCACGGCTGTGAGAGCTCTCTCTACAGGCATGTCCTGACTCCAGCTTTAGCTGATGTTCTTTAATTCCACAGACTTAATGGATGTTTGTTAAATATTTGACTGGCTGATTCTCCTTGTCTCATAGGAATTTTATAGGAAAAAGATACTGAGTTAATGACATGATAAGCTGTTAAAACATTGATGTTACAAAGATAGAAGTTACCTTAAATGGTCATCTGGTTCAGCCCATTAGCAGGACATTTTGGACAGTAGCGATAAATGTTTGCCATTGATGATATGTTGGCTGCATATCAAATAACCCCAAAACTTAGTGACTTAAAACAATAAAAGTCATATATTCCCTCTCACAATTTCTATGAGTCAGGAATTCAAGAGTGGCTCAACTGGGCATTTCTGTTTCAGTGTTTCATAAGGTTGCAGTCAGATGTTGGCTAGGGCTGTGGTCATCTGAAGACTTGTTTGAAGCTGGAGAGTCTGCTTTCAAGGTGGCTCTCTTACATGTCCAGTGGATTGGCACAGGCTGTTGGCCACATGCGCCTCTCCATGGGATGGCTTGAGTGTCCTCCTCACAGTATGGCTACTGGCTTATCCTGGAGCACGTGATCAATCTGATCAACCAGAACAGAAGCTGCAACACTTTTTACGACATAGCCTTGTAAGTCATACGTCACCTCAGCCATATTCAGGACCATCCTTGATTGACTTTGGGCAGACTAGGGAAAGATATGAAGGTTAGGAAGTAAGGTTCAATGGAGGCTACCCTGGAAGCTAGCTACCACAGATGATGATGACATTTCCAGCATGGAGTATTATCTGTCTTCTTAAAAATATCTAAGGATGGAAGCTCTTAACTGCTCTATTAGTAATATTGCTCAAGAAGTTGTTTCTTAATATCAGCCCTAATCTCTCCTGTTAAGTCTAGAAAAGACCATTGATTTGATACTGCTCTTTACAGTGTCTTTGAAAATATCCCTAGTGACAATGCCAGTGACAAAACCATTTTAGAGGTTTTGGGAGGCAAAATGATATTAAAAACAGGCAAGGCATTTTTATTCATTCACTTATTCAAACATCCATTTTTGTCATTCATTTGATAAACAGTTGACTAAATTTTGTGTGGTTGAAATACACATAAAACAAAATATACCAAAAATAATTTTACAATTTAATGATTATTCCAGTTAATTCCTACCCCAGTTTTTAAGTATTTGGGCTTACTTCCTTTTTGCTGATACATTTTCTTCACATTATACTAACATCATAATAAAACTGTCATTGATTTAGCACTTACTATATGCCAGGTGCTTTACATATCACTAATCTTTCGACTCATCTTCAAGGCAGGTGTAGCTATCACCATTTGGTTATGGAGAAGTTAAGTAATTTGTTCAAAGTACGCACAGCCAGTAACTCGCAGGGTGAGATGCAAACCAAGATCTGTCTCTTTTCTCCACAAACTTGGCTGCTGTTAGTGTGTTATCCCCATATACATATGTCTCCCACCATATACATATGCTTCCCATGTAAGAGGTAAGAGACTTCCACATTGTTATTCAGGCATTTTCAAATTGTTTCTGCAGTTATCTCCCTTTTTATATGGACAGTATGGTTGAAAAGTATGATTTTGGTGAGAAGTCTCTTAGCTTATGAAGAGGAACCAGATATATGATATGGAACAACCTCTTTCATTTTCTCTTTGGATTATTTAAAAAAAGATACCATACAGTTTGCAATACATTATGTAGCTCTTTAGCACCTTTCAACTAAATTACTTTCCCTGTTGTATATTTTAAAAATCTGACCACCACCACTGCCAACAACCCTTTTTGTACACTTAATTAACTCTTCCCATTTTGTTTTCCTACACATGTAAATAAAGTGTGATTTTGAAATCACAAGTAGGAGATTATACAGGGTAGTGAGTTGAGGAACGAATCCCAACTTAGAGAAAGAATATTTTAGATCTATTCTCTACATAACCATTGCCTAATATTGGTATAGAGCTGCGTTGTCCAATATGGTAGCCACTAGCAATATGTGGCTATTTACATTTGAATGAATTGAGACTAAATAAAATTTAAATTTTGGCTTTTCATTTGCTCTACTACATTTCCAGTGCCTAGCGGCCACCTGTGCCTAATGGCTACCATATTGGGCAGCACAGACACTGACCGTGCAACATACAGAATTTTAGTTCCCTGACCAGGGATCAAACCCATGCCCCCTGCATTGAGAGCGTGGGGTGTTAACCACTGGACTGCCAGGGAAGTCCCTGAAATTTCTGTCATTACATAAAGACATGCCGGAAATAATGTCATAAGAAAGAATTTCACAGATTAAAAGACAGATTAAAAAAAAAAAAAAAGCCAGGGACTTTCCTGGTGGTCCAGCAGTTAAAACTCCAAGCTCCCAATGCAGGGGGCCCGGGTTCGATCCCTGGTCAGCAAACTAGATCCTGCATGCCCCAGCTAAGGATCCTGCATGCCGCAACTAAAGATCCCGCACACTGCAACGAAGATCCTGCACACGGCAACAAAGATCCCGGATGCTGCAGCTACGACACAGCGCAGCCAAATAAATAAATAAATATTTAGAAAAATAATAAGCCAAAAGGAACAGCAAGTTCTGTTATCATTTTAATCCTATTTCATACGTTTTTCTTGACAATATCCATATTTATGTTTTCTCTTTAAAATGTTACAGGAACACGTATATACATATATATAAATACAAAATAATTATAGCTAAATTTATTGAGTGTTTAATAAATTCCAGGAATTGTGCTAACTGCCTTCTATGAATTAACTCATTTAATGCTTAGAACAATGTTATATTCATTATGGAAAATTTGGAAAATATTTTTAAAAAGAGAGAAAACCAACCTTAATCCCCAAACCCAGAGATAATCACTGTTGACATTTCTGGTGGACGCTGCGGTGTGCTGCCCGGATCTCAAGATACAGCTGCCAAGAATGTTGGCTGCTGATGACTCACAGTTGAATTCTTCTCCAAAACTGCCTCTGTGAAGGAAACTGCCTCACGCTAGGTTATATCCCCTCCCTGGGCACAGTCCAAATCCCATGACTGGTCACTTGTGGAGGTACAAGGCACAGTCCCTCAGTTGGGACAGTCTGGGACATTCAGCTTCAGAACTTCCAATGGAACCATTTAAAGCCTCTGTGGCATCTGCCCTGCAGTTCACCTTCTCACTCTGCCCAGTCCTGCCTCCATAACAGGTGCTGCTCCTCAGAGCACTCTCCACTAAACCAGCTGCAAGCAAATCTCTGACTCAGAGTCTGTTTCCTGGAAAACCCAACCTAAATCAACATTTTCAGAGTATAAGTTCCAGTTGTTTTCTTTTTGCATATATCTATTTAACTTTAAAAAATTTATCTAGGGCTTCCCTGGTGGCACAGTGGTTAAGAATCCGCCTGCCGATGCAGAGGACACGGGTTCAAGCCCTGGTCCAGGAAGATCCCACATGCCACGGAGCAACTAAGCCCATGCACCACAACTACTTAGCCGGTGCTCTACAGCCCGTGACCCACAACTACTGAGCCTGTATGCCACAACTACTGAAGCCCGAGTGCCTAGAGCCTGTGCTCCGCAACAAGAGAAGCCACCACAATGAGAAGCCCGCGCACCGCAATGAAGAGTAGCCCCCACCCGCCACAACTAGAGAAAGCCCGCACGCAGCAAGGAAGACCCAACCCAGCCATGAATAAATAAATAAATTTATTTTTAAAAATCTATCTAAACTTAGGTCACCCCAACAAATTTGATGTTTTCTCATCTATTGTTTTATATGTTAATTTTTTAGTTAATAACATTTTATGAATAATTTTGCATGATGCCACTAAGTATTTTTCTGTACCACAATTTTTAACAGCTACCTGGGATTCATATGGCACGTTACACTTAGGCAGTCTTGCATTCTTGAATATTTTGTTGTTTCCTGGTTTTCACTGTGGCAAACCCTAAAACTTGGCAGACCAACGCTCATTGCCAACTTCCCTCTCACTTGACTGCTTCTGGGGTGGGAAAACCAAATATTCCCATGTATTTTGTTTTCCTAGCTTTGCTTACACCTGGAGTGGTGTTTCAGCTTTCAAGAAGTAAGCTGAAGATTTCTGAGGTTGAGGGGGAAGTTCCAGGAAACCTTTTGCCTTCCAAATAAAATGGCACAGCCGGAACTGTTATCATCTCTTCTCTGTTCTCTCTACTTTGTAAAGAATAGGATGTCTGGAGCTGTGGTAGTCATCTTTCATCCATGAGCGATAAGTCAAGAAAATGAATGACTTTTAGCCTTGAGATTGCTGAACATTTAAACCAGTGCCAACAACTACCTATCTCTGGATTTCTTGTTATGATGAGGAAAAAACTATTTTTTTAACCTACTTATATTTGGGTTTTCTGTTACTTACAGCTGAAATCATTTATAAATGTCACTATCCCTGATACTCATGATTAAAGGTAATGCAGTGATAAACACTTGAATGTAGGCACTTGAGTATCAACAACTTAACATAAAAGTCAGGGAAGAAGAGAATTAGGATCTTTCATTTCCAGTGTTTCTTCTTCTTAACCTTATGTAGCTCTCTCCTTAACCATCCCATTTTCCTTTTCTTGTGGGGACCAGAAAAAATAATGCACATTACGGCTTCCTAAAGTCTTCCAAAAGGCAGTAGTAGTTAGAAAAGGAAATAGACCTTTTATAAATCAGAATTGTATCTTTTCAAATAGGATATTTTAGCAAATGCAGCATGCCTTGGAGTTCATACCCACTAATACAGAATCAGCAAGGATTTTTTGGAGCAAGTACTGTGTGAACTGGGTTGTATTTTAGACTAAGTCATGCATTAACTCTCTATGTATTCTACTGGAAATCATTAAGGTCTCTAGGGTTGGGATATTTTATCCCCTCAGGATAAACAGAGAGAATCAAAGAAGATGAACTGAACTACTGTTTGAAGTAAAAGGAGCAGTGCTAAATTACAAAACGGATGTGAAAATTGTGTTTGATTTCAGCTTTCTAGTGGCAGGCACTTGATGGTGGAAAACCTGAATCTGGTGAGTCTACCTCCATGACTCCCATACCCAGTCTTGAGGCTGTTTCTAATTTGGCAGCCCCAGAAACCTTAGGTTGGCTTGTTCTGGTTCAAAGTAAAGCATGGGGATACTTTTCGATATCATAGGGAATCAGAGTATCTAAGACCTGAAGTGTCCAAGATAGGGATGCTCTGGCTTATTCCCACTTGTGTCTTTAGGATGGAAGATGGCTCCAGATCTGGCCAGACTGCCAGCAAGTTGCTCCAGACTAGACTTCCATTCATGAGCATGGACTAAAACTGAACTGGCAGAAGCAACAGAGTGAAAAAGCAACCCAAGGAAATCATGTGTCTGATAAGGGGATAATATTCAGAATATATAAGGAACTCTTACAATTCAACAACAACAACAAATAGAATCCAATTTAAAAATGGGCAAAGAAGATATACAAATGACCAAAAAGCATATAAAAAGATGCTCAGCATCACTAATGATTAGGAAAATGCAAATCAAGACCACAGTGACATATCACTCATGCTCATTAGAATGGCTACCATCAAAAAAACAAAACAGAAAATCACAAGTGTTGGCGAGGATGTGGAGAACTTGGAACCCTTGTCGCCTGTTGGTAAGAATATAAAATGGTGCAGCCCCTATGGAAAACAGTGTGGTGGTTCCTCAAAAAACTAAAAACAGAAATACCATATGATCCAGTAATCCCCCTTCTAGGTATATATCCAAAAGAAAGGATCTCAAAGAGATATTTACACACCCATGTTCATAACAGCATTATTCACAATAGCCAAAAGGTGGAAGCAACCGAAGTGTCCATAAACAGATGAATGGATAAAGAAAATGTGGTAGATGCATAAAATGGAATATTTTTCAGCCTTAAAAAGGAAGGGAGGAAGGGAATCCTGTCACATGCTACAACATGGATTATGAGGACATTATGCTACATACAATAAGCCAGTTAGGAAAAGACAAATACTGTATGATTCTACTTATGTGAGGTATCTAGAGTAGTCAAACTTATATAGAGACAAAAAGTAGAGGTGGTTGCCAGTGACCAGGAGAGGGAAATGGGGGATTATTATTTAAGGAGTATAGAGTTTCAGTTTTGCAAAATGAAAATGTTCTGGAGGTCGTTGCACAATAATGGGAATGTACTTAACACTTAGGAGGGGCAGGGGAAAGAAGAAGAGATCAATATCAAAGTGTCCCACAATGCTTAAAATACCTATTTACTACCTTAGCCCATTATTTGCTGATCTTTTGGTGTATTCGATTCAAGCAATGGGAACCATTCACATCATTTTAAGCAATAAGGGATTTAATTCGGGGAATCAGGAGCTTACAAAGTTATTGGAAAGGGTGAAGGGATAAAGTGGGGCCTCCAGGAATGATTACTAGGACAAGACTGCTGGGCTGGTTTACCAGGGAAGCTGCTACCTCTGCAATAATCAGACGGGGAATCAGGGGACTCTATTGGAACTGTTGAGTTCAAAGACATACCACTGTAGCTGTTAATCCAAGGATCAGGAAGCCACTGTTGCACCTGTGACTACCTCTCAACGCCTGTGGAGTTAGTACCTAGACACTGAAATAATGTAGCAGAAAAGCCCAACATGTTCACAAATGAGTTGCCAGCAGAAACAAAGCAGGTGGCTTCAGGCTGTGATCCACCTTCTAATTGGCAGAAGCAGAACCCTAACTGCAGGGAGATGGGGGAGGTGTGGTTTTTCCTTCTTTAACACCTGCAGTGTAAGAAGGCACACTAGAGGTTTGGCATGGATCCTGAGGACCCACCTGGATTGTAGCTTTAGGCACTTTCCAACTCTTCTCATCTTTGGCCAGCTCCTTATTCCTTTATTTGAGAAAGCTTCTCTGAGACTCACTTCTCTGCCTCCACTCTTACTGAATAGGATGCCCTTTTGTGAGCTTTCACAGCTCTTAACTCTAGCTTTGCGATGTGTATATCACTCCATATCGTAACAGCCTGGTTTCTTCCTCCACTAGGTTACAAGCTTCTTGCAAACAGAAACTTGGTGTATATTTGTTGAGAATAGTCAGCAATTTCTATATTGTAATATCCCAAATAGCATTCCTTTTCCTATTTTCTTTGCTCCATACTTTACTGTACTGATATCTGTATATAGTAAAAGCTTAAAAAATGTTAACTTTCTGGCTTTCCTTTTGGCAGAGCAAAGAGAAGTTCCACCAATATTCTGTATGTGTGTATCTTTGTCTGTCTCTCTGTATACCTATATAGGTTAATAAATGGAACAGCTAACGTTTGAACATACTCAAGTGAGAAGTATATATAATCCTCATAACCATCCTATTAGGTAGATATTATTTTTATTCCCATTCTATAGATGAAGAAGCTAGGGTTTGGAGAAGATAAGTAGCTCATCTACAGTTACACAATAAGTGGTAGAACTGCAACCCTCCAGTTCCAATACCAAAATTTGTACTAAAAAACTTTATTTTATTGAAGTATAGTTGATTTACAGTGTTGTGTTAATTTCTACTGTACAGCAAAGTGATTAAGTTATACATATATATATATTCTTTTTCATATTCTTTTTCATTATGGTTTATCACAGGATACTGAATATAGTTTCCTGTGCTACACAGTAGGGACTTGTTTTTTAATCCATTCTATATATACTAGTTTGCATTTGCTAATCCTAAACTCCCAATCCTTCCCTCCTCCCTCCCCCTCCCCCTCGGCAACCACAAGTCTTTTCTCTATGTTTGTGAGTCTGTTTCTGTTTCGTAGATAAGTTCATTTGTGTCGTATTTTAGATTCCACATGTAAGTGGTATCATATGGTATTTGTCTTTCTCTTTCTGACTTACTTCATTTAGTATGATAATCTCTGGGTCCATCCATGTTGCTGCAAATGGCATTATTTCATTCTTTTTTATGGCTGAGTAGTATTCCACAGTATGTATGTACCACATCTTCTTTATCTATTCATCTGTCAGTGGATACTTAGGTTGCTTCCACGTCTTGGCTATTGTAGACAATGTTGTAATGAACATTGGGGTGCACGTATCTTTTTGAATTATAGTTTTCTCTGGATATATGCCCAGGAATGGGATTGCAGGATCATATGGCAACTCTATTTTTAGTTTTTTGAGGAACCTCCATACTGTTTTCCACAGTGGCTGCACCAATTTACATTCCCACCAACAGGAGGGTTCTCTTTTCTCCACACCCTCTCCAGCATTTGTTATTTGTAGACTTTTTAAATGATAGCCATTCTGACTGGTGTGCGATGATACCTCATTATAGTTTTGATTTGCATTTCTGTAATAATTAGCCATGTTGAGCATCTTTTTATGTTCCTCTTGGCCATCTATGTGTCTTCTGTGGGGAAATATCTATTTAGGTCTTCTGCCCACAAAATTTGTACTCTTAACCATTATAATTGTGATGATGATTATGATAATGATGACAGCTGATGGTTGCATACATTGTGCTAGGCATTTTGCATTTATAATCTCAAGGTGTATATTTCCTTGCATAGAATTGATGCTTAATAGTTGTTACAGTGTGGTAAAGTAGACAAAGCTCTTGATATCTGTGGTCTCTTCCTGGCTCTGCCACTAATGCACTGTGTGACCTCAGGTAAACTCCTAACCCTTCTGGGCTCCAGTTTTCTCCTCTTCATATCAGTGAATAATCTTTAAAATACTTCTAGTTCTAAAATTCCAGAACTCTGTGAATAAATTCTACTTTGTTTCTCACTCAATAATTATTACTTCTGTATAGTGAAACTTTTCTCACACTCTGAATTCTAAGCTCCTATGGGATTTCAATTTTGTTTTATTGTTTTCTCACATCTTCCATGGTACCTAGTCCAGGGGTGTATATATAAATACATAGATTGAGATCTTTCTAAGGGGAAATATCCATCTTCACAAGAGGCTGTACTTACTGTCATATGTTACTTCCTTTTGTGGATGACATTCAAATGTAATTGAGGGCTGCCTCCGAGAAATCAGTACTCAGCACTTCCGGAAACATTTCTGTAGTCAAAGATAAGATTCTTATCCTTAAAGCAGAGCTGTGGTCACTGCCCAAGCGTCTACTCCTGTGACTGAATGTGAAAAGGTTTTTTTTATGAAAATTGTGTTGCATGCATATAAAAGGGTCTTGGCCTGTGGATAATGCCAGATACAGTAGGGAGTTTTCTACAGGGGACCAGTTTTTATTCTGCTCCCTGTATATCTCTTATAGGGCAATCAGAAAATCACAAATCATTCTATAGTTTTTCTCAATCTTTGAGGAATCACTTTTTTAGGAAATGAATTTTAAAAAGAAAAAAAAGGAACTAAAATTCTCTCTAAACATATGAATGACCTATGCACAATGCAAAATGTTTCTGACACTTTGACTTTACATCTGTAGTTCAGACAGTCTCAAGAAAAAAGTTACCATGAGTACAGATTAAATGGGATAATTAAGCCAAAAAGTGTGTAAGCAGCGAAAGAAAATAAGTAACTTAAAAATAGTTATATTTAGCTGCTATTTTACATTGTAGGGGAACAGCAAAATTCACCTCTGGGGTAAATGGAGACTTTGTTTGAGGAGAGAAAAAAAAAAAGATGGGCCTTTGGGGATTGTGAGTTAGTCTATATGGGGGACAGTTTGACTATGAGAATTACATTGCTTGGAGTAATAAAATTACAGCGATTTGGACCTGCAGAAATCAGAAAAGAGATGAAAGAGAAGGAAATCTGAGTAAAATGGCAGCAGGCAGAGCCTGAGAGGAAAATATAATGAGAAATTCCCTGTGTTGAAAATGGCCATAGAACTTTTGGGTACTTATATTTCCTATCCTGTGATAAAGAATACTACTTACTCTTATAATTCCCAGACTTTCAGTAAAAGTCTTTTATAAAGAACCACTTGTATGTAATGGTGCTTGGGGAATAAATGAGGAGGGGACAGTGGTCACAGCTAGGATGAGGTGGGGCAAAGAGGAGATAGCAGCCACTAAAAAGCAGGAATTTAGAGATGATCAAGAATTCCTTATTATAGTTGGATAAAATATGGTATAAATAATGCTATAATAAACATCTTTAGTTATTATTGCAAAAAAAAAAAAAAGGAATTCCTTCTTAACCTTGGGGTATCCTTGGGAAATCATACCTGTGTATTAGAGTCAGGTAAACTTAGAAGCCTGGAACACTTGAGGTTATTCCACACTACACATGAAGGGTTAAAGCCTGATCCCCAAGCAACAGGAAAACCCCCAAATTGTTCAGGGTCAGCATGGATGGGTCGACATACTCTTTAAGGACTTGAATACAGAGAATTCATAGAGAAAATTGGAGACTGATATTAAGAACCATTCATCTCACTGGAGAAACTGCATATTTAAAAACAATGACAACAACAAAACAGAACTCTGTAACCTGTTCCTATGTGGATCTGTGCATTTCTTAGTAACTGTCACCATGGTAGCAAGGCAGTTTGACAGGGTGCCTTTTTAGCATAGTCCATACAAAGGAGTACTGTCTTATACCTTCTTTATTTGTGTTGATCCTATATCTCTGACTGTTAGCCTCTGACACTTCTCTCCCTAGTAGCATCATGCACAGTGCTAGGAATATATTAGGCACTAAAACATATATACTGATTGACTGAATTGAATAAATGTTATTTCTGCTATGTCTTCCTTTCTAAGCTGTAGAGAGAGTCACCCAGCAGAAATCTGGTTTAAAAAATGACCCCTGGGCACAGGGAGATCACCTCTGTGCTGTGTGACCGCCTGGGGGGGTGGGATAGGGAGGGTGGGAGAGAGGGTGATGCAAGAGGGAGGAGATGTGGGAGCATGTGTGTATGTATAACTGATTTAGTTTGTTGTAGAGGGAAAACTAACACACTATTGTAAAACAATTATACTCCAATAAAGATGTTAAAAAAAAAAAAAAAAATGACCCCTGGGAATTCCCTGTTGGTCCAGTGGTTAGGACTCTGCGCTTTCACTGCCGGGTTCAGTCCCTGGTCGGGGAACTTAGATACCATAAGCCACGCAACAGAGCCAAAAAGAAAAAAGAAAAAAGACTCACATAATTATCTAGGGGATCAAAACTAGGCCATTTTCCTGACTGGGCTGGCCCAACATGGATTTCAGGTTGAGGGGGTGAAAGGACAGAGATTAGGTACTCTGAGACACACTATCTTATTAGAAGACTAACATGTAAGTGGCAAGTAGACTAGTAAATTAACTTTCATCAGTGAGGCCACTCAAGGCCCAGAGCCTTTTTGTATAGACTTGCAGTGCTGTTTTCTGCCTGGATGTAAAGACAAGCTTGGCAGCAGTTCCTCAAGTGAGTAACGTCAGGTCTGAGTTAAAGCCGTGAGGACAGGGAGTTCCATAGATTTGAACTTCAAACTGAGAAAGCTTTTTAGGCCCCTCCTCCCACCTTATATTCAATTAACACTCAGCCTGGGAAGCCTCCTTATTATAACGCCTTGAGTGAATGATAATCTTTTATCATAGCCTTTTTGTGAGTACATTCTTACATTTCAGTTTAATCGTCATCTATATAATTGCTCTGCATTTCAATGACTTTCATTTCTATTTTTAATGTTTTGTTATTTCACATTTCTTTTTTAAAAGGTTTAAACGTAGGCATAGCCTCTTGATTTTAATAGCCAGGGTGCCCAAATTTGCCACTGTAAAATCCTGTAGTTTCAATAAATCTCCAACATGTGCCACCTCCAGCTTATAGATTGATATTCTAATCATGTTCAAGGCTGAAAACAGCTGCAAGAATTTGTCCTTAGAATTCTTTAGCAGTACCTTGATAAATCCCAAATTTGGCCAGTCTGGTGGATCAGCTACTGGGATGTGATTATCATCATGATATCACCCCACTGGGACAAACTGAGTGGGACCAGCCTCTTATGGAACAAGCTGCAGAGGTCACTGTTGCCAGAGAAGAATAGGTTAAATCCTTCCAAACCTGCTAAGGAATTTGACCTAGTTCCTTGAAATTAGATTGTAACTGGAAAGTATAATTGGTTGCAAATGTGTTTCTTTCTTCCTCAAAATTACTTTTGAACCCCTGTGAGACAGCCATCACCTGGACTCAGGTCACAGCTGTTAATAAGCTTGACTAATTCAATATGAAATTTAGGGAGCAGACAAATAGTGTGACTTCATTGTATGAAAAGAATGTTTAGGCCTCTAGTTGTGAACGTCTGTGGAGACACAGCTGATGTGGTTATAGTACTCATGTCTCCTATCTATTTTTTTGCTGCCGTGTTCAGCACAGTGGCAGGCACAGGGGCTCAGTGAATGTTGAATGAGTGAGGGGATGAATTTGAAAAGCTCCCCACAATCTGACTCCTACCTAACTGTCCAGTTGTGGTATTTCCTACTGCCCCCTCCCCAAAACATATAGTTTACACTTTGGCAAAATAGCTGTTGAGTTTCCTAAAAATCTCTCATGCTTTCCCACTTCTGTACCTTTGCTGTTACTGTACCCACTACCTGGAATGCTCGTCTCTCATATCTCAGACTATGAAAAAGTTGCTGTTTTCCAAGCCTCATCTCAAATGCTACTTCCTTCATGAAAATTTTACTGATTATCTCAATAACACACAAGCCTTTTTGCCTTGTAACTCTCATAAAACTCTGTACCTCCTGTTCATTTATTATCAACTACTTTATCATATAATTAGTTCTGTAGTTAACTTATTATAAGCTTGCTGTATAGTAAGCTTCTTAAAGATAGGCACACTGAGTCTTATTAATCTTTACAGTGACTAGCACATAGTTGATACTTAATAATTAGTTGTTGAAATAATTATGGTATTCAGTTTTACTAATGCTGTACTATGAACCCCAGCAAATTTTTTTTTATCATTTTGCTTAATAAAATAGAAGTGTTGTCATAAATCAACACCATTTAAACTCCCAAATAGATTGGAGTTGTATCTTTGTCAATATTTTCTTTCTAGTTAATTCTAGGAGATTGGGACACTCATTAAGACAAGGGGATTCTCCCTTTGTGTTTTAAATGATCATGGACTTGTTTGGGTCTTTTAGTGACATCATTAAAATTCATATCTTGTGTTCCTCGGAGAAGGTCGTTTGAGTATTTTTTCATCATTAAATTCTTAACTCCTCTGATCATTCATTCCTGTCATTCTCACCCACGTTACTAAAAGGTAGCATTTCCATCCATTTATCCATTTACATGTAAGGCAAAGGTCTTCGTGGAGACCCTTGAGGCTGTGCTTTCTGCATATTATTAAACATTTTTTTCTACAAATGACCTCTTCTGGACACTTAATGATAGAACCAAAGATTCTCTTCCAATTTTTAAAAATTAGCTATCACCACATGCAAAGCCTAAAGAGAGAGGAGATGAGGCACAAATTATCTAAGAATTAAGGCTGGACGTGAACTGAAAAGTTTCCCTCTTAAAAGCAAAAACACTGCTATGTGCTTTATTTCCTAAAACTTCTAATCCTCCTGAGGAAGGTATGTAATATCTCATTCAGGAGATTCTAAGGATTTAAGACAAAAGGTATGAAGTGATGGACAAAACTGTCCTTTTCAAAATTTGGGATGGGGCTTCCCTGGTGGCGCAGTGGTTGCGAGTCCGCCTGCCGATGCAGGGGACGCGGGTTCGTGCCCCGGTCTGGGAGGATCCCACATGCCGCGGAGCGGCTGGGCCTGTGAGCCATGGCTGCTGAGCCTGCGCGTCCGGAGCCTGTGCTCCGCAACGGGAGAGGCCACAACAGTGAGAGGCCCGCGTACCGCAAAAAAAAAAAATTGGGGATGGTCTTTATTCTGACCAGTGTATGGGTAGCAGTCCTGGCTTACAACTTGCCAAGTCTTCTAAAAGGATTATTCCCAAAATAAATGCTCCTTCAGTCAAACCCTCACCAGTTTTTATTTTAAATAAAATTCTCTTTTTACCACACTCCTTCTCTTGCTTATAATGGTGCCTCTGACTGTGTCCTCTCTCTTTAACACTCTCTCCCCATCTCCTTTCCTACTTTTCTAATCATATTTCTGTCCTTGTTTTCATTCTCTTTATTCTAATTTATATCATAATATTGGTCATAAACTACTTTTACATTTTTAAGGTAATTTCATAGTCTTCCTGTCTTAACTGATGTTTTTCAAAACATCTGTTTCTTATTGAAAACATCTGTTGAGCATCTATGATGAGCCAGATCCTGGGCTAGGTAAGGAGATATAGTCATAAACAAATCATATAAGGCCCTGACTTCATGGAGCTTATAGTCTACTGGAGGTAGTCTTGCCTTGGCCAAGACTGCTAACAAGAAGAAAAATTTAGGTTAAGTTTTACCATCACCCCCTTGCATTACCTCTCCAAAGAGGCAATTAGATAAAGCTTTTTTTTTTTTAATTTATTTTTGGCTGCATTGGGTCTTCATTGTGCTGCACGGGCTTTCTTGTTGCAGAGCATGGGCTCTAGGCACCCGGGCTTCAGTAGTTGTGGCGCACGGGCTTAGTTGCTCTGCGGCATGTGGGATCTTCCCAGACCAGGGCTCGAACCCATGTCGCCTGCATTAGCAGGTGGATTCTTAACCATTGCACCACCAGGGAAGTCCCCAAAGCTTTGTTTTTTAATCATGGGAAGTTGAGGAATCTAAGGTAACCAGCCAGCTGGTCTAGAAGAAGAAAGATGGACAAAATGATTGCTTGCCTGGGAAGCTTGGCTGGGACAAAGTGAAGGTCCTTGCAGCCTAGTGGCTCTGCAAGACCTCACTGCTGGAAACTACTGTGAGTCTGAGTATATCTGAGTATGGGGGCTGAATTCCTGGCTTTAATTACAAACAGGAATTCATCATTGCTTAGATCGTACATCTATGAGATGTACAGATCCCCTCACCAGCAAGACCCAAGAACAAAGGCCTGTCTGACTACAGTTATCTTGCAGCTCTTCTAAATTGAATTTTCCAAGTTTAAATAGCTGAATCTACTAGTAAGCTTCTGAAAGGAGCCAGTTCATTTGGTGTCTACAGCAGAAGCTGGCAAACTGCCACCTGTGTGACCAGTTAGCCTGCAGCCTGTTATTTATTTGTTAACAGCTTTATTGAGATATAATTCACATACCATACAGTTACCCTTTTAAAGTACAGTTCAATGGTTGTTTGGTATATTTATTGAGTTGTGCTATTGTCACCCCAATCACTTTTATAACACTTTCATCACACCCCACAAAAAACCGTCACTCATGAGCAAGTTAATTCCCCTGTCCCCAAAACACACCCAGTCCTAGGTAACCACTAATCTATTTTTTGTCTATAGATCTGCCTATTCTGGACATTTCTTATAAATGGAATCATAAAGTAGGTGGTCTTTTGTGACTGGCTTCCTTCACTTAGCATATTTTCAGGATTTATCCAGGTTGAGCACGGTAACACTTCATTCTTTTTTATTGCCAAATGATCCATTGTATCAATGTTTCCACATTTTGGTTATGATGAATACTGCTGCCATGAGCATTTGTGTATTATGTTTTGTGTGGACATATATTTTCATTTCTCTTGGGTATATACCTAGGAGTGGAATTGCTGGATCATATGTAACTCTATGCTTAGACATTTGAGAAACTGCCGAAGTGTTTTCCAAGGCTACTGTGACATTTTACATTCCCACAGTAATGTAAGAGGGTTCCAATTTCTCCATGTTCTTGCCAACAATTGTTATTATTTGTCTTTTTGATTACAGCCATCAGGGGGTGAGGAATGTTATCTCATTATGGTTTTGTTTTGCATTTCTGTAATCTGCAGCCTATTTTTATACAGCCTGAAAACTAAGAATGGTTTTTACATTTTTAATGTTGAAAAATTCAAAAGAAGGGTACTTATCTGAAATTTCAATTTCAGGGTCTATAAATAAAGTTTTAGGGGAACACAGCCACACCCATTCATTATGTATTGTCTGTGGCTGCTTTTCTCCCTATAACAGAGTTGAATAGTTGCAACAGAGACTGTATGGCCTGCAAGGCCTAAAATATTTACTATCTGGCCGTTTACAGGAAAAGTTTAGCAAACCCTTGTCTATAATATAGTTGGATGAGACTGCAAAGGATCTAGGGTAGGAAGGAGGAAATCTGACTACCCAGTAGAAATGGATTTTTTAATTTTTTTTAATTTTTGGCTGCACTGGGTCTTCATTGCTGCACACGGGCTTTCTCTAGTTGCGGCGAGTGGGGACTACTGTTCATTGCAATGCGTGGGCTTTTCATTGCAGTGGCTTCTCTTGTTGCGGAGCATGGGCTCTAGGTGCACGGTCTCCCCTAGTTGTGGCATGCGGGCTCAGTAGTTGTGACTCATGGGCTCTAGAGCTCAGGCTCAGTAGTTGTGGCACATGGGCTTAGTTGCTCTGCGGCATGTGGGATCTTCCCAGACCAGGGCTCGAACCCGTGTCCCCTGCATTGGCAGGTGGATTCTTAACCACTGTGCCACTAGGGAAGTCCTAGAAATGGATTTTTTTTTTTTTTAGATGTTGGGGGTAGGAGTTTTTATTAATTATTTATTTTTGCTGTATTGGGTCTTCGTTTCTGTGCGAGGGCTTTCTCTAGTTGTAGCAAGCGGGGGCCACTCTTCATCGCGGTGCGTGGGCCTCTCACTATCATGGCCTCTCTTGTTGTGGAGCACAGGCTCCAGATGCACAGGCTCAGTAGTTGTGGCTCACGGGCCCAGTTGCTCCACGGCATGTGGGATCCTCCCAGACCAGGGCTTGAACCCGTGTCCCCTGCATTAGCAGGCAGATTCTCAACCACTGCGCCACTAGGGAAGCCCCCAAGAAATGGATTTTTAAAAAATAAAAACAGGATGCAAGTGGGCAGAACAAGGGAACAAATCAGCATGTTATGGAGACTACAATATTGGCACTCAAATCATTATTATAAGGTCCTTCCAAATCTGGGCTCTCCCCTTCTTGCAGTTCTCTCCCAGAGTTCTATTCCTGATCTACTGCTCTGATTATATATTGTTCATCAGAAACCTCCAGGGATTTCCCACACCCCCAGACCTCTTATTCAGGACTACTTAGCCAAGGTCCCGCATGATCTGCCACATCCTAATTTTCCAGCGCTCACCTTCTATCGAAGACGTAGCCTGGATTTCAGGATTCTGTGCTTTCACTCATACTTTCTTTTCTGCTTGGAATGCTTTTCTCTTCTCCAAATCTTAGACACATTTTATTATTGTTATCATGAAGTATTTCAAGCATACAGAGAAGAGCATAATATAGGAATATCTGTGCACTCACCACCAAGCTTTGTCAAATCTTACCATTTTGCCATGTTCTTTAGTTTGAAAAAAATATTACAAATTTACAGATATTTTTAAAACCTCCTCATATACAAAAATCTTCTAAGTTAGGCCTCCTTGATGCACCCAAACAGAATTAAACTCTTCTTTCTGTGATTTCCTGTAACCCTTTCTTTATACCTCTATCATCTGACTTATTCTACCCTTGTAAAATATTTTATGTATTCCTTACTATTATCATTCCCATAGAGTAGTACAAAGATGGTTTTAGATAGTCCAAGGAAAAGACATTAAAAATTTTTTTTTAATCTTTACTGAATTTGTTACAATATTGCTTCTGTTTTGCATTTTGGTTTTTTTTTTTTTTTTTTGGCCCCAAGGCATGTGGGATCTTAGCTCTCTGAGCAGGGGTCGAACCCGCATCATCCCCTGCATTCGAAGGCAATGTCTTAACCACTGGACCACCAGGGAAGTCCTACAATTAAAATTTTTTAAATTGTGTTTATTTTTAAATGCACATTTTAAAGTGCACATTAAAAATATGTAAAAAAATATGTAAACACAAGTATTTAAAAATATATATCTGGAACATCAACTCCATGATTTCCCAAGATATTCTTTAAGACATGGCTAAAGTAGGTAGAGATACTAGAAAAGTATTGAGTAAATAATGATGTTAGGAAAATATGGAGTAAATAAAAATACAGATGATATGGCAAAAAATTTTGTAGGTTCTACTCAAATAATTCAGCTTAGAGAATTTAGCTTATTAGAACAAGAACCCAGTTTTATTTATTTTTGTATACCCTAAGTATCCAACTAGCTCCGAATAGATGCTTATTGAGTTGAATTGATTTCTCTCTGGGACAGTGAGATCCTTGAAAATCATATGAAACCTCCTAAACAGCAGACCACGTTTAAGACATTGTCCCCACATTGAGTGTCCCCGGCACATATGCCAGGGACAGGTGGTGCTTTTTTCCCTCTCCCTTCCCTGTCCATTATGACAAGTTGACCCAGTTAGGGCTTGGTAAATATGAAATAATGCTAATAATATTCATCATCTGAAGGAAAGAGGACTCAAAGTTGCTAGAATGCTCTCATTAGTATCACTTCAAGAGACCAATCTCAGCAAATATCTGTTTGTGGGACATTTTTAGAGAAATGTTTCTCAGTCTCCTTAAAAATCATATTTTATGGCATCTTTTCATTATTATTAACACTGAACCATCTGAAGTCACATTGGCAACTGAATTTGGTCTTGAGACTTGGCAGCGAGGAATCATTTTGTTGTGTAGCAAGCCCAAAGCATGATATTAGCCAAATTATGTCATACAGTTACAAAACTGCTGTCCTGTCTTCCAGCTTTTCTGAGTAAATGTGGCCCTTTCAGAAGTTTTGCTCTTCCTAACCTAAAATGACCTTATATGCTCTCAAATATCAGAGAATCCTCATTATGATGAAATCTTTCACTTTATGTATTTCCTTTCTTACATAGCCTGTGTTTTGAGGTGGTGTTTTGGGAATAGGGAGTCAGGGGAATCCCTGAGGCCTCTTAGTCACAAAAGAAGCTCAGAACATGTCAAAAGTTTGGTTTAACCCCCAAAGCTTGACTCATATTGGACTAGATATGCTTCTCAAAGAAGCCTAAGAAGCTTCTGTAAGTGGCTTTAACTTTTGTTTCCTAACTCCCACTGCTAAGGCACAGGTTTTCCTAATCTTAAAACTCCATGCTGGGACTGTTTTCTAAGCAGATATAACCTTATTACTTTATCATCCAAATGAGGACATTATTGAAAATAAAGCAGAGGGTGCTGGGGAAAAAAAGACATAAACCATACCCAGGGAAATCGTGAGGACAAGTCACCATACTGACAACATTTTGAGCCCCTTATCTTCTGTAGCAGAGCCTCTCAAATTGGGGTCTAGATTTCAGCTTGAAAGTCTGTGGGGTTTCTTAGGAAATCTAAAGTTTTGTTTGCATTTCAACAAAATGCCCGTGTTTGCCTTGTCTATGTTGATCCATTGTTTGTCCCTAAGTGGGAAAACTTTAATTGTCCTTGGCCAAAAAAGAGAACAGAAGCAGACTTCATACATAGTGAAATGTTCAAGCTAAGGGACAGTCAGAAGTCAGCATGGCCTGTACCTAAAGATGTGTAGTAGTAGTTCTGAAAGAGAAGACTGAAATGTGATAGCAACATACTGAACTCAGGAGCCTGTGTGGTACATTCTACTGTCTTCATTTTGCAGAGGAGATGGAGTTTGAGCAAAATATCATGCATTATGTTAATGATATTAATTTGCATTTAATTTTGTAAACTTTTAAATTATATATTTGTGTTGATCTTATAAGAGCATATGGAGCTTTCTCACTAGATTTATGTTAGTACATGTTAAAGACACCTGACAATAAGAAATAATTTAATTTTGAAGGTCAGCAGGAATTTTAGAAGTTTAAGAATCAATACTCCTAGAGCAAAGTTTTGCTTTTCTTTCTATCTTCCTAGTCCAATTATGCCCCCTGGTGGTTATAGTTGCTACTAGAAGTAGAATACTTCCTTTATAAATGTGTCCTTTCTAAATTCATTTGTCGGTCAGCTGTGCAGAAGACAATAATTTCCCTGTAGCAACGGTGTTATAAATAATGGCCACTATTGCAGGATAGCCCACAAAACCCCACAGTGGCCCTATGCCACTTGATCTACACCCTCTACCCTCCTCCACTGACCTCCTTGCTGGCAAAACATACAAATCACCATATCTGTCATCACTGCCACCACCACTAACTACTCTGTCCCCATCACCACCAAAAGTAGAAAGAGGAGGGAAGGGGGTTAGTGCCTTGATCAAATCCATCATCTTTATTTATAGGCGACAACTTACGCCCTGAAATCCTACACCCCTCCTGGGATCTTCAAAGGAGTGGACCACCTAGAAGGAAACTTGAAGGTTTCTTTGCCTCTCTCAGAATCTTGGGGCAAATATTAATCTTGCTTCCTTTTCTTTTGTCCCACCTGTATCTCCCCTTAGTTCTCCAGGGTCAAAGTCACCTTCCAAGTAGAAGACAAAAAGAAAGGAAAAGAAGACCAGAAAAATAATGGAAGAAAACCCTTTGCCCCATGGTTTCTCCAAACCCAGAAGCCAGAACTTTCTCAGATATGTAATGAATACACCTTCAAAGCCTTATCTCTTCTGAGCTTTGTAACTTTCCCTTTGTAACTAGGGACCGACTGGAAGGGGAAGGGTTGAGGGCAGAAGCAAGCTGAGTCTGCTTGGTGTTCATCATACACTATCAGCACTTAAGTGCTCAGCTGTTATTTGCGCTGTGTGATTCCAAAGGCCTCTTCCCAGTAAGGGACCGTGACAGTGTGGACCCTGTTGTGTCTATACAGATATAAATCCCATTTTAAAGAGACTGAGAGAACTCTGTAGAATGCTATCGAATCCATTTAAAGTGACAATGTAGAAAAAAGCTAGAAGAACATATAGACAAGTAAAATACTTACGCTGGTTAAAGTGCCTGATTGTGGTGAATTATTTAATTTGGAATTACCTTAACATTGATATAATGTTGTAAAATTTTATTTAAAATAAATGAAAGTGTTCTGGTTTTATCTCTTGCTACATAATAAAACACTCCAAAACTCAGAGGCTTAAAACACTTTATTTCTTAAAAAGTCAAGCTCATAGAAACAGAATAGAAAGTAGTTGCCAGGGCCTGTGGGGTAGGGGAAATAGGGAAAGGCTGGTACTTCTCCAAACTTTGAAGGGTACAGACTTTCATAAGGTGAATAAGGTCTGAGGATCTAATGTATAACATGGTGACCATAGTTGACAACACTGTATTATATCATTGAAATTTGCTTAGAGAGTTGAACTTAAATGGTCCCCCCGCCACAAAAAAAAGATAAATATGTGATGTGAGGGATGGATTTACTTGAGGGGGGGGAATCCTTTCACAGAGTATAAGAATATCAAATCATCACGTTGTATACTTTAAATATCTTACAATTTTATTTGTCAATTATACCTCAGTGATGCTGAAAAAAATCCAACCCTTTATTGTATCTCACAATTCTATGGATTGGCTGGGCAGTTCTTCTACAGGTCTCACTTGTGGTCTTTTATGAGTCTGCTGTGACGTGGCGGCTGGAGCTGGTGCTCCTGTCTGTGGGCTCCTTCTGCAATGTTTCTTTAGCACATCCTTCACCCAACACAGAAGAGGCACTTTGTGCCAGGCACTATTGCAGGTGTTGGGATATAGTACTCAGTAAGACAAATGAGGGCCAGACCCTCATAGAGCTCACATTCTTAAATTGTTACATTGCAAAGAATGCATAACAAATACACTATAAGGTGATGTAGGTGAGGCTACTTGGGAGTGATCAGAGAAGCCCTCTTTGAAGTGACATTTGAAGATCTGGGGGAAAAGCATTTGCTAGTCAAATGTCCAGGGCTTGAACAACTTGGAGATTTGAAGGAAAACCACAAAGGCCAGTGTGTTTAGGGAGCAGCGAGTGAGAAGAGTGACTGGATTAGGTCACAGAGGTAGTCAGAGGCCAGGTCATGAAGGGCCCTGAAAGCCATGGTAAGGACTTTGGATTTCATTTGGGTGATGGGAAGAAAAGGGAAGGTTTGAAGTCATCAGTTGTATTGATTTCCTTGTTCAAAAGAACAGTCCACTCTCCTTTTTGAGAAACGATTGTAGGGGTCAAGGGTGAAAGCAGGGTGACTAAATAGTTTTTTGTAGTAGGTGATGGAGGTTTGGACATGAGTAGTAGTAACTGTGGGAAGTCAGTAGATTACTCATATTTTGAAGGAATTTCCAGTAAGCACTGTTGATGGATTGCGTTTGGAGAATGAAGAGAATGGAGAAAACACAGAGGTCTCCCAGCTGTCTCTTTTGAGTGGTAGCATGAATGAAGTACAATTCACTGAGGAGGAGGAGACTGGTGGAAGAACAGATTTCTTTATTTTGGGGGAAGGCAAGGAAGAAAATTTTAAATTACATTTGAGCATGTTTAATTATGCCCACTCTAATTTGTAATTGAACTATATGATTTAAGGTTCATCCAAATCTGTGCAAGAATAAGCCACGTTATAACAAAGTGCCATGCTATCTGGGAAATTAGAATTCATGACGTGTATATAAAGTATAAGTTCTTAAAGCAAGTTAGTGTTTCTGTTAGGATAATTGCTACCATTTATTGAGGGGGTTTTATTTGTTTGAACCATATGAAATTACAGATATTGACAATTTTGAACTTGAAAATGGCAATGCCATATGGTTTGTTTCTGTATTTACTGGCCATAGAACTATTTATTTACATATAAATGAATGAATATTCACAAAAACCCTTAAGATAGGCTTTTATTAACTTATGATTGATAAAATGGAAGTTCTGAGTTACATAACCTGCCAAAAGTCTGATGACAAGTAAGTAGACAGGCAAGAATCAAAACAAGGTCTTTCTGACATAGCATCTGGACTCTTGGTCACAAAGTTACACCACCCAGATTTCCAGCCAGAGGCATGCTGCCTTCCCCTAAATGTGAAAAGCTTCAGATCCAAAAGACAGATATACAGACATAGAGTGCTTGGTCTGATGGGATGAAAAATTGCTGACTGTCTCCCTCCTATAGAGAGCCAAATCCAAGTGGATCTTACAAGTCAGTATTGCATTTTAGAAGTAAATACAATGAACAAAGAGATCAGACAGTGAGTTAACACTATTAAAGTTTGCTGAAAAATTCCCATCAAATTCATTTCTTCAAGAAATTTCCAGCTTCTCTTCCACATTTATCACCTAATGTCTCTACAATACAAAAACATTAAATATAAAACAAGTGATTCTAACCTCAGAAAAAATATAATTCCGCCAGCTGGGGCGTATTACTAGTCAACAAGCTGTGACCACTTTTATCAATTGCCTTATAGCACATTTAATACCATACTCTCAAGCATCTCTGTACAGTATGAAAAGTGGTACTACCAGTGAGTGAGAGTCAGTATGGAAATAAGTAAAATATGTTATCAATTATAGGGACTTTCCTTTTTACATAGTTTCTAGATTATATTTCAGTAAAATGAAGAAACTCTTCATGTATTTATTATAATAGTATCTGTGAATCAATTAGGAACTCTATAAGGACAGAATGACTATGTCTGTTTGATCAGTTAGTAATTAGCTATTTAAATCTAAGGAGAAAAAAAAGTTTACAGGACAGAAAAGATTTCTGTCCACTCGTGGGAAGAATATTTCCCACATAGCTCTTGCATTGAGAGTGTCAGTTAGAGTCAGTGGTCCTTGGTGGTGAGCAGTTGAATTAGTCACTTAATTAAATCACACTCCTGCTAATATAAAATTGAATTTTCAGTTTAACAATGAAATGAATCTGTTCTTCAGTGCTGTATGGATTAGGGGCTGAGTATAGTAGCTATTCCCCAAATTGGTCCAAAAAATAAGGGTAGTATTTATAAATCTCTAAGTTCTCAGCCAGCTTTGATAGTATTTTAATAATAATAAGTACTGCATCCTTACTACTTCCACATGCCATGCTATGTGCTTTATCAACATCTTTTCATTTAAATCTAACAACCCTGTGGGATAGGTTATACCCTTGTTTTGACCAAAACTTAGAGATGTTAAGTAACTTCCCAAGGTCCAAAACTAGTCCAGAGTTGGGATTTAAACTCAGCTCTTTGACCTCAGAACCCATGTATATATAATGGTAGAGCTAATTACTGTGACTTCACTCTTAGTGGGAGTGGTCAGTGGCAGTATTTGTATTATAAAGGTGGCCAGGGAGTCCAGAAACTTGAACCCAGCCTGAAAACTGGCTGTGTGTGGTGGTCCTTTTGGTGATCCTTTTTATTCTTCAAAAGTTACATATGTGATTTTCATATTCAAAGGTTTTCTACAATTAGTTTCCCTGAAAACTATTTTGTGGTTTATATCAATATTTAGTCAATCAAATGTGTCTGATCACTAATAGAGATGGATTATTTAGTAATTTTCTTGGCTTTGGCAATAATGCAGAAAACACATAGTAGGAAAGAATTGTGGCAGGATACCCCTTCAAAGTATTAATTTCTGGGTTTTCCCTCTTCTCCCAGACTGTGTAAATGAATAGCCATGTGTCATAAGAAAATCAAGACAACAAATATTCAACCATTAGCTTTCAAAAAAGCTACTGACTAAGCCCTACATGGAAAGATTGAGGTACATTCGGATAGAGCTTTTAGGGAGTGCTCTAATTTCATACTTTTACATGTACCTGTCCAGTTTTCGCAGCACCACTTATTGAAGAGGCTGTCTTTTCTCCATTGTATATTCTTGCCTCCTTTATCAAAGATAAGGTGACCATATGTGTGTGGGTTTATCTCTGGGCTTTCTGTCCTGTTCCATTGATCTATATTTCTGTTTTTGTGCCAGTACCATACTGTCTTGATTACTGTAGCTTTGTAGTATAGTCTGAAGTCAGGGAGCCTGATTCCTCCAGCTCCATTTTTCGTTCTCAAGATTGCTTTGTCTATTCAGGGTCTTTTGTGTTTCCATACAAACTGTGAAATTTTTTGTTCTAGTTCTGTAAAAAATGCCAGTGGTAGTTTGATAGGGATTGCATTGAATCTGTAGATTGCTTTCGGTAGTAGAGTCATTTTCACAAGGTTGATTCTTCCAATCCAAGAACATGGTATATCTCTCCATCTATGTGTACCATCTTTAATTTCTTTCATCAGTGTCTTATAATTTTCTGCATACAGTTCTTTTGTCTCCTTAGGTAGGTTTATTCCTAGATATTTTATTTTTTGTTGTTGTTGCAATGGTAAATGGGAGTGTTTTCTTAATTTCACACTCAGATTTTTCATCATTAGTGTATAAGAATGCCAGAGATTTCTGTACATTAATGTTGTATCCTGCAACTTTACCAAATTCATTGATTAGCTCTAGTAGTTTTCTGGTAGCATCCTTAGTATTCTCTATGTATAGTATCATGTCATCTGCAAACAGTGACAGCTTTACTTCTTCTTTTCCGATTTGGATTCCTTTAATTTCTTTTTCTTCTCTGATTGCTGTGGCTAGAACTTCCAAAACTAGGTTGAATAAGAGTGGTGAGAGTGGGCAACCTTGTCTTGTTCCTGATCTTAGTGGAAATGGTTTCAGTTTTTCACCATTGAGGATGACGTTGGCTGTGGGTTTGTCATATATGGCCTTTATTATGTTGAGGGAAGTTCCCTCTATGCCTACTTTCTGCAGCGTTTTTATCATAAGTGGGTGTTGAATTTTGTCAAAAGCTTTTCCTGCATCTATTGAGATGATCATATAGTTTTTCTTCTTCTGTTTGTTGATATGGTGTATCACGTTGATTGATTTGCGTATATTGAAGAATCCTTGCATTCCTGGAATTAACCCCACTTGATCATGGTGTATGATCCTTTTAATGTGCTGTTGGATTCTGTTTGCTAGTATTTTGTTGAGGATTTTTGCATCTATGTTCATCAGTGATATTGACCTGTAGTTTTCTTTCTTTGTGATGTCTTTGTCTGGTTTTGGTATCAGGGTGATGGTGGCCTCATAGAATGAGTTTGGGAGTGTTCCTCCCTCTGCTATCTTTTGAAAGAGTTTGAGAAGGATAGGTGTTAGCTCTTCTCTAAATGTTTGATAGAATTTGCCTGTGAAGCTGTCTGGTCCTGGGCTTTTGTTTGTGGGAAGATTTTTAATCACAGTTTCAATTTCAGTGCATGGTCTGTTCATATTTTCTATTTCTTCCTGGTTTAGTCTCGGCAGGTTGTGGATTTCTAAGAATTTGTCCATTTCTTCCAGGTTGTCCAATTATTGGCATACAGTTGCTTGTAGTAATCTCTAATAATCTTTTGTATTTCTGCAGTATCCATTGTTACTTCTCCCTTTTCATTTCTAATTCTATTGATTTCAGTCTTCTCCCTTTTTTTCTTGATGAGTCTGGCTAATGATTTATCAATTTTGTTTATCTTCTCAAAGAACCAACTTTTAGTTTTATCGATCTTTGCTATCATTTCCTTCATTTCTTTTTCATTTATTTCTGATCTGATCTTTATGATTTCTTTCCTTCTGCTAAATTTGGGATTTTTTTTCTTCTTTCTCTAATTGCTTTAGGTGCAAGGTTAGGTTGTTTATTCGAGATGTTCCCTGTTTCTTAAGGTAGGATTGTATTGCTATAAACTTCCCTCTTAGAACTGCTTTTGCTGCATCCCATGGTTTTGGCTCGTCGTGTCACCATTGTCATTTGTTTCTAAGTATTTTTTGATTTCCTCTTTGATTTCTTCAGTGATCGCTTCATTATTAAATAGTGTATTGTTTAGCCTCAATGTGTTTGTATTTTTTACAGATGTTTTCCTGTAATTGATATCTAGTCTCATAGTGTTGTGGTCGGAAAAGATACTTGATACGATTTCAATTTTCTTAAATTTACCAAGGCTAGATTTGTGATGCAAGATATGATCTATCCTGGAAAATGTTCCATGAGCACTTGAGAAATTGTGTATTCTGTTGTTTTTCGATGGAATGTCCTATAAATATCAATTAAGTCCATCTTGTTTAATGTATCATTTAAAACTTGTGTTTCCTTATTTATTTTCATTTTGGATGATCTGTCCCTTGGTGAAAGTGGGGTGTTATAGTCCCCTACTATGATTGTGTTACTGTCGATTTCCCCTTTTATGGCTGTTAGTTGCCTTATGTATTGAGGTGCACCTATGTTGGGTGCATAAATATTTACAATTGTTATATCTTCTTCATGGATTGATCCCTTGATCATTATGTAGTGTCCTTCTTTGTCTCTTATAATAGTTTTTATTTTAAAGTCTATTTTGTCTGATATGAGAATTGCTACTCCAGCTTTCTTCTGATTTCCATTTGCATGGAATATCTTTTTCCATCCCCTCACTTTCAGTCTGTATGTGTCCCTAGGTCTGAAATGGGTCTCTTGTAGACAGCATATATATGGGTCTTGTTTTTGTATCCATTCAGCCAGTCTGTGTCTTTTGGTGGGAGCATTTAATCCATTTACATTTAAGGTAATTATTGATATGTATGTTCCTATTACCATTTACTTAATTGTTTGGGTTTGTTCTTGTAGGTCTTTTCCTTCTCTTGTGTTTCTTGCCTAGAGAAGTTCCTTTAGCATTTGTTGTAGAGCTGGTTTGGTGGTGCTGAACTCTCTCAGCTTTTGCTTGTCTGTAAAGGTTTTAATTTCTCCATCAAATCTGAATGAGATCCTTGCTGGGTAGAGTAATCTTGCTTGCCACTCCCTTCTGGCTTGCAGAGTTTCTGCTGAAAGATCAGCTGTTAGCCTTATGGGGATTCCCTTGTGTGTCATTTGTTGTTTTTCCCTTGCTGTTTTTAATATGTCTTCTTTGTATTTAATTTTTGATAGTTTGATTAATATGTGTCTTGGCGTGTTTATCCTTGGATTTATCCTGTATGGGACTCTCTGTGCTTCTTGGATTTGATTGACTATTTCCTTTCCCATATTAGGGAAGTTTTCAACTATAATCTCTTCAAATATTTTCTCAGTCCCTTTCTTTTTCTCTTCTTCTGCTGGGACGCCTATAATTCAAATGTTGATGCGTTTAATGTTGTCCCAGAGGTCTCTGAGACTGTCCTCAGTTCTTTTCATTATTTTTTCTTTCTTCTTCTCTGCAGTAGTTATTTCCACTATTTTATCTTCCAGGTCACTTATCCGTTTTTCTGCCTTAGTTATTCTGCTATTGATCCCATCTAGAGTATTTTTAATTTCATTTATTGTGTTGTTCATCGTTGCTTGCTTCCTCTTTAGTTCTTCTAGGTGCTTGTTAAATGTTTCTTGCATTTTGTCTATTGTATTTCCAAGATTTTGGATCATCTTTACTATCATTATTCTGAATTCTTTTTCAGGTAGACTGCCTATTTCCTCTTCATTTGTTAGGTCTGGTGGGTTTTTACTTTGCTCCTTCATCTGAAGTGTGTTTTTCTGTCTTTTCATTTTGCTTATCTTACTGTATTTGGGTTCTCCTTTTTTCAGGCTGCAGGTTCGTAGTTCCCGTTGTTTTTGGTGTCTGTGCCCAGTGGCTAAGGTTGATTCAATGGGTTGAGTAGGTTTCCTGGTTGAGGTGACTAGTGCCTGTGTTCTGGTGGATGAGGCTGGATCTTGTCTTTCTGGTGGGCAGGTCCACGTCTGGTGGTGTGTTTTGGGGTGTCTGTGGTCTTATTATGATTTTAGGCAGCCTCTTTGCTAATGGATGGGGCTGGGTACCTGTCTGCTAGTTGTTGGGCATAGGGTGTCCAGCACTGTACGTTGCTGGTCGTTGAGTGAAGCTGGTCTTGGTGTTGAGATGGAGATCTCTGGGAGATTTTCACCATTTGATATTACATGGAGCTGGGAGGTCTCTTGTGGACCAGTGTCCTGAAGTTGGTTCTCCCACCTCAGAGACACAGCCCTGATGCCTGGCTAGAGCACCACGAGCCTTTAATCCACACGGCTCAGAATAAAAGAGAGAAAAAATAGAAAGGAAGGAATGGAGGAAGGGAGGGATGAAGGAAGAAAGGAAGAAAGAAAGAAGATAAAATAAAATAGGATAAAATAAAGTTATTAAAATAAAATAAAATTATTAAGAAAAAATTTAAAAAGTATAAAAACAAAACACGGGACTGTCAGAACCCTAGGACAAATGTTGAAAACAAAGCTATACAGATGAAATCTCACACTGAAGCACACACATACACACTCACAAAAAGAGGAAAAGGGGAAAAAATAATATATCTTGCTCCCAAAGTCCACCTCCTCAACTTGGGATGATTCACTGTCTATTCATATATTCCACAGATGCAGGGCACTTCAAGTTGATTGTGGAGCTTTAATCCTTAGCTTCTGAGGCTGCTGGGAAAGACCTCCCCCTCTCCTCTTTGTTCGCACAGCTCCTGGGGTTCAGCTTTGGACTTGGCCCCGCCTCTGCACGTAGGTCGCCCGAGGGCATCTGCTCTTCGCTCAGACAGGACGGGGTTAAAGGAGCAGCTGATTCGGGGGCTCTGGCTCACTCAGGCCAGGGGGAGGGAGGGGTACGGATGCGGGGTGAACCTGGGCGGCAGAGGCCAGCATGACGTTGCACCAGCCTGAGGCGCGCCATGCATTCTCCCGGGGAAGTAGTCCCTGGATCACTGGACCCCGGCAGTGGCAGGCTGCACAGGCTCCCGGGAGGGGAGGTGTGGAGAGTGACCTGTGCTCGCACACAGGCTTCTTGGTGGTGGCAGCAGCAGCCTTAGTGTCTCATGCCCGTCTCTGGTGTTCATGCTGATAGCCGCAGCTCGCGCCTGTTTCTGGATCTCCTTTACGCGGCGTGCTTAATCCCCTCTCCTTGCGCCCCAGGAAGCAAAGAGGGAAGAAAAGGTCTCTTGCCTCTTCGGCAGCTCCAGACTTTTCCCAGACTCCCTCCCGGCTAGCCGTGGTGCACTAACCCCTTCAGGCTGTGCTCACGCCGCCAACCCCAGTCCTCTCTCTCCCTGGGATCCCTTGGAAGCCCGAGCCTGAGCTCCCAGTCCCCGCCCACCCCGGCGGGTGAGCAGACAAGCCTCTCTGGCTGGTTTGTGCTGGCCGGCACTCATCCTCTGCGGGAATCTCTCCGCTTTGCCCTGCACACCCCTGTTACAGTGCTCTCTTCTGTGGCTCTGAAGCTACCCCCTCCGCCACCCGCAGTCTCCGCCCGCAAAGGGGCTTCTAGTGTGTGGAAACCTTTCCTCCTTCACCACTCCCTCCAACTGGCGCAGGTCCCGTCCCTGTTCTTCTGTCTCTGTTTATTTTTTTTTCTTTTGCCCTACCGAGGTACGTGGGGTGTTTCTTGCCTTTTGGGAGGTCTGAGGTGCCAGCGTTCCGTGGGTGTTCTATAGGAGCAGTTCCACGTGTAGATGTATTTCTGATGTATCTGTGAGGAGGAAGGCGATCTCCGTGTCTTACTCTTCCGCCATCTTCTCTCTCTCCACTGCTTCTTTGTTATCAATGCATGAATCATTATGCCTGTACATAAATACAAATTTCTTTTTTATCTTTTCATTTTTGATGTCTAGTGTTAGTAATATGTGTAACATCTACAGAGTTTTGAATCATATAAGACAATATTAATGTAGATACTGGTAGACAGTTCATCCTTTAAAGACAATGTAAACTTACTGTATCAATAAATACAGTACAGTACTCTGTATTTTTTCTTCCTTATGATTTTCTTAATATTTTCTTTTCTCTAGCTGACTTCATTGTAAGAATACAGTATATAATACATATAATGTACAAAATACGTGTTAATAAACTTTATGTTATCGGAATGGCTTCTGGTCAGCAATAGGCTATTAGTAGTTAAATTTGGGTGGAGTCAAAAGTTATATGTGGATTTTCAACTGCATGGGGGTTGGCACCCCTAACCACAACGTTGTTCAAGGGTCAACTGTATAGCGAAGGTCAGGGAAGAGACAAAAGTAAGAAAATCTTTAGCCAGCCTCTCAGATGGCTTAAAAGATTGGTTGTCAACCCTGGATGCATATTAGAATCACCCGGACAGTTCATTTTAAATGTCAATGCCGAGGCGCAACCCCAGACAAACTAAACAGAATTTCTACATGTGACACCTGGGTATCAGTATTTTTTAATACTCCCTCTACTGATTCTATGCATGGCAGGTTGAAAGTCACTTGTGTAAAAACAAGGATCACAAACCTAAATGCCCACAGATAACATAGTAGGAGGAACGGTAAGAGTAAGGACAGAGAGAGGAGACAGTTGCAAACTAAACAGTGCATGATCTACCTAAGAAGGTAGCTGCTTTTGAGCCCTGACCAACTATTGTCATGTAGGCATGTGACACTATTTTTGCCATTGTTCTGATTTTTAAATGTGCATAACTGTTTTTTTAAAAATTGGTTTGTGTGATCCATGCTACAACATGGATGAACGTTGAAAACATCATGCTAAGTGAAAGAAGCCAGACACAAAGGCCATATGTTGTATGATTATATTTGTATGAAATGTCTAGAATAGGCAAATCCACAGAGACAGAAAGTAGATTAGTGGTTGCCAGAGCCTGGGGTGTGAATCACTAACCTGTTCATGGGTAACAGGTTTCTTTGAGAGTGATGAAAATGTTCGGCAATTAGATAGCGGTGATGGTTGGACAACATTGTGAAATGTATTAAAAGCCACTGAGTTGCACACTTTAAAATGTTTAAAATGGTGAATTTCATGCTATATGAATTTTACCTCAAAAAAAGTGAGGAAAAAATTGGGTTGCGTGCACCAACTCAGAGTGGGCGCAACAAAACTCTTTTATGGGAGCCAGAGTGGAACCTGTGGTACAAAACCACATGGAGGAGAAACAGGATCCACAAGTTGGACTGTAACATTTTTTAAAGCAAATCTTTAGGCCATAATATATGCCTCCACATCCTTGTATGTCTCCATCCAAACTGGTAGCAAAGCTATGCCTGCTGCACCCTTTTCATCTTAAGTTAGACATAACCTAGGTTTTTTTTCCTTGATAGGTGCTAATGCAGGGCTGTATGGCTAAGTGCATTTGGCTTTGGCAGCCTATAAATAGAAGTAGGAACCCCTGAGGTGCAGAACAAGCTGACTAATGAAACAAAGCCTTGCTAATGTTTCTTACTATTTTGCTATGGAGAGTAGGAGAGGGGTAAATGAAACAAACAAAAAAAACCCTAATAACTGCATTCATCGTTCCTCCTTTATCAATTGTTTTTCTTTCCCAGTGACTCAGTTAATTCACAACCCATAATATATCGTCTCCTTTAGTAGGGCTGGTTACTTTCCATTACTCACAGCATGTTAAAATCATTAACATGATTCTGTGAGATGCTGGTTGAAATCAAGACAGTGAGGGAGAAACAGTTCTTCAGAGAGAACTTTGATGAAAAGACTAGTGAACGAGTCTTTTCTGGCCTGGGAATGTGCTTCAAGTGGCAATGGTTCTTAGAGCACCACCCGCCTGCTCCCCCCACCAAATCTTACCTTACCACAGTAAGGTAACTATTTTATCAAAGTAAAATATTATTAAAAACAAAAATTAGAATTTCCCTTTGTCACTTAATCTTCTAAATATTGGGCAGTGTTGTAGTTTTGCATGAAAATCAGAAATGAGTGCATTTTACTGCAGATAAGATTCCAACTTTGTCTTACCTGAATTCTTCTCTGTAGTCATTCCTCATATATTCAGCTAAAGTCTTGCTGTACTGCAGGCAGCTCTTGAGGATGTAAAACTGCTGGTATAACAGAACTGCTTGGCCAGGACTTAGCAGCTGAAATGAAGCTGAAAGCCCCTTCACCACTCGTTTCACAATTCTGGCAACAAAAGTAATCTAGACAAGGAAGATGCAGTTACATGTAGGCTGCATGCCACCTGTAAGAGCACCTACTTCAGCTAGAATCTCAACTATAAATCTAGGCTGAGGTCCTCACCACCCTTGCACCAATGCCCTTGCATTGTGCTATTTCTTATTGAAATGGTACTCAGCACCAGACCATAGACCAATTGGGTTTACCAATTGCCCCCTTACAAACAGGATCAGAACTAGTACTGACTGTCAAAGAAGTTTGGCTCCAAAGTGGAAGGAGAGCATTGGAAGTATAAATTTAGGCTACTGTAAAAAAACAGAAAGGAGGGCTTCCCTGGAGGCGCAGTGGTTGAGAGTCCGCCTGCCGATGCAGGGGACGCGGGTTCGTGCCCTGGTCCGGGAAGATCCCACATGCCGCGGAGCGGCTAGTCCCGTGAGCCATGGCCGCTGAGCCTGCGCGTCCGGAGCCTGTGCTCCGCAATGTGAGAGACCACAACAGTGAGAGGCCTGCGTACCGTAAAAAACAACAACAACAACAAAAAAAAACAGAAAAGAAAACTAGTGCTCTTTCAGGCTCTAATAAGCAGGTCATTCTGGATGCCCCTTAAATTAGTACCAATAAATGTGGCCTTTTCTATTGCTGTTGCTACAGACCATTCCTAAGTAGGGCAGGTGATTTGAAGTGAGGTTTCCCCAATTCAGATCCATTTACACATATTGACTAGGTATTGTGTCAGGCAAATGCAGATTGAGGTCAGAGAGTCTGGAGCAGGGAAACAAAGCAATGGCCATATGGGGAATAGATTTTTAATTTCTTAAGCATCTTGCTCCAACCAAGTGAGAGAATCAGCCAGCGCTGACCGGGATGGTGTATTCAATGATCCCAACAGGTTCCTTGCTTGCAAATTTCTCTCAAATGGTCTGTTTCTATCCAAACTCTTTAGAAATGGGTTAATACCAAAGCTTTAAACAGTGTTGGTCCTTTTGCCATCTTTCATCCTGACATGCTTTATGGTCACAGTCTGGGCTCATAATCAACTCAGTTCCTTTGGTGAACCAACCCTAGAGGTTGATAAGGAAACTTTCCTGTTGCTTGTAGTTTTTAGGACCACGTCTGGAACCACAGCACATAAAAAGGAAGGGTTTTGTATCTTGCACATAAGAGCTTCTGGGCTGGGAATGACTATAACTTTACAACACTCTGAAGTGGGCCTGAGCTTGGTTGGAGTCTATGTGCTGCTAAAGGAGCCAAGTTCTTGGGTTCAGTCTCTGTATAAGGTAATTGGCTGTACTACTGACAAGTATACCCTCTACCTCCAGCCAACTTTTTGGAAACATATGTCACAGAGATCTGGCAAGAGAATCTAGATTCCCTAGGACAGACTCGACATCACTCTAGAAAAGTACCTCAAAACAGAAAACCACTGATGGTCAAGAGAGGCATCTTCATATATGGAAAGAGAACATAATACCACATGTCAAATCCTCCACTAGCAATGAAAATTTAGTTTGGGTTACTACCTTTTGAAAAGATTTCCATTTAAATCTATGTTGATGGAATAGACAAATACATGAATGAATAAAGGGAAAGTAAGTGTGGGGACATGAAAAGAGATTAGGGGATAAAGCCTTTATTAGAATTAATTCAGGGCTTCCTTGGTGGCGCAGTGGTTGAGAGTCCGCCTGCCGATGCAGGGGACACGGGTTCGTGCCCTGGTCTGGGAAGATCCCACATGCCGCGGAGCGGCTGGGCCCGTGAGCCATGGCCACTGAGCCTGCGCGTCCGGAGCCTGTGCTCCGCAACGGGAGAGGCCACAGCAGTGAGAGGCCCGCGTACCACAAAAAAAAAAAAAAAAAAAAAAAAAGAATTAATTCAGCAGATGTTTTATTTAGCATCTATTGTGTGCCTAGCACAACAGACATAGCTCCTACCCTTATGGCACCTGGAATCTGTTTGGGGAGAAAGACATTGTATCAATATGATAGACTAAGTTATGCTGTGGTAACAAATCTCACAAAATGTCAGTGCTTTGCTTAATACAACAAAGGTTTATTATTTGTTCACACTGTATGTCCCTTAAGGGTCAGTAGGGGGTTCTGCTCATTGTAGTCACTCAGGACCATATGGAGTGTTGCCAGTCACCATGCCAGAAGGAAAAAAGAAGACAGGGAAGCATGCACTGGCTCCTAAACCTTTGTGCAAGAAGTGACGTAGGTTACTTCTCATATTCCATTGGCCAAAGCAAAAACAGAGAGCCACCTAATTTCAAGGGGGGAAGGATGTACGCTCCTACTACGTGCCTGGAAGGCACGAGAGCCAGAATATGTGTGGACACTAATGGCTACCACAAGAAAGAACCAAATAATAACACAAACACATGTGACTGCAACAGTGACAAGTCCTATGAAGAAAAGAAAGAAGACGCCATGCTATGATTGTGTGCCCATAATGGGGGAATCTTACCTAGTCAGAGGTGAGAGAATCATCCCCCTCAACCCTGCACCAGGAAGGGGCACTGAGGCCTGAAGGACAAGTAGGCGTTAACAAGGTGGAAAAGGGAGGGGAAAGCATTTGAGGAGGGCAGACTGAGGGAATGGTAAAGATCCTGTGACGGTGTTGGGGGTGAGCAGTGGGTATGAGACCGACATGGAAAAGTGAGGCAACTGATGAAACTGGTAGGGTCATAATATGTACAGCCTTGTTGGCCATATTAAGAAGTTTAGTCTTTATTTGTTTTATCTTTCTTTATTACGAGAGATTTAAAACAAGGGATGACATAATCAGATTTTTATTTTGAATAGGTTCCTGTGACTGTAGTCCGGTGGGAAGACAGGACAGACCATGTAGACGCAATTATAGTGTCAAGGAGAGAGATGGTGATATTACAGACCAGGATGATGGCTGCCAGGACAGAGTGGCCAGAGTATTAAAAGTGTTATATTCATACTTGCCAACTCACACTCAGTGTTTAAGATAAATGTTAATTTTTTTCACTTAATTATACAGCCAGTATTTTAATATTCTGTTTTCTGCATATATCTTAGGGCTTTTCATTAAATAAGGATCACATTTAAGATGTCATTTCAGTACCTTAAACATTCAGGCCCCAAATATAAAAACATTTTATTTTGGTTAATAAAATCATGAAATTTACATTTTCTTCTGTTTTATAAACTTGACTACTTACAGAGAAATTTTGTTTTATTAATTAAGCACAAGAGCATCTGTTTCATTAGCCTTGAGTGATAGTTTTGTTTCTGCTTCTAGGTACTTACTATGGGAGGACAATTTTGTAGAAAGGACATCATCCAGCTAATAACAAACTGATGACCCCAATCCAAGATTTCCCTAAAAGATTCAAGGAAATAAACAAGTTATATTCATGAAGTTCAAGTTGTAAAAAGATATTCATTCTCAAATTTTATCCTGATTAATCAAATCTTTAAAATCAGTACTTAGGAAAATAAGCTAAATGAACACTTAAGAGCAAAAGGAGTACTATCATTTAAATCAAACAATTTTAGAGATTATCTCTAATACAAACATTTTTAAGGTATATTATTAATCATATAATATATATATCATATGATAGTCATGACATATATAATAATCACACAATATAGTATGTATAATAAAAATGTATTGTACCTGCTGAAAGACAAGAAGTATCTCATATAAAAGTACTGTAGCTGTATCTGTATATTCCAGGATAAGCTTCTGTAACTAGAATTTTAAATAGTAGTCAATGCAATACCATTGGCAGAGCCAGAAAATGATCATTTCTCCTGGTTCTCTTTAAGTATTTATAAAAGAATTTATGTTCAACAAAAAATGTTAGTGTGGTTAATTTTCTTATTCTGTTTGATTCAGTCATTCTCAAAAAAGTGGCTCTCATAAAATGAGTGCACATTTAATAATGGCTAAGAAAGCGGGTCAGGGAAAGAAGATAACAAGGTCCTACAGAATACTAACACAAAAAAAATTGCACACTTGATTTGCAAAATCATTCAGATCAGCAACCCTGCTTCCTTTCAAGAATGTAGAAATATGCTCCCCAGAATTAAAGTGGGAGATTCTCCGGGGAATTTAGTCTTATGCCAACTTGAAAGATAACTCCTTTTGTGGTATGGGTAAATATAGGGTTAGAGACATTTTGTTGCTGTTGTTCTCAAGAAATCCAAACGGTTGGTGAAGCTGTCTTCTGGCCCATAGGCCACTTGGTGCGTGAGAAAGAACTGTGTCTGTAGGCATGCTATAAGCCGATACATTTTCCCTGACAGTATTCTTTGCAAGGAAGAGCTCTATTTTGAAATCTCCCACTCTATTAGACCTTGGAACCAGAATTTATATGATTTGCTTATGGCTTCACTAATAGCCCAGGTGCAAAAGATCAGCAGATCCAAAAACAGGAAATTCAGACCTATCTATACTTCCCACTAAATATTTTTGTATGGAAATATCAAAGGCAAATCAAATGAACTAATCCAAAACCAAGCTCATTATTTCCCCTTTAAACCTAATTCTTGTTGTAATTCTTATCTGTCACCCAGGCCAGAATCTAGAAGTCATCTAATCTTAACTCTTTATTTTCCCATCAACTTATCAACTCAGTTTCCTAAAAACTTCTGGAATCTTTCCTCTTCACAACTACTATCGCTTTTTTTCATTTATTTATTCAACAAGCATGCATCAGACACTGTACTAGTTGGAGTACTATACTGTACTAATGGAGAGTAACAAGAGACATGGTTCCTGCCCTCATGGAATATACAGTCTAGTGGGGAACAGACATCAGTCTAATAATCACATAAATTGCATAGTTACAAACTGAGACAAGGGCTATGAAAGAAAACCACAGGTAGGTAGGAGAGCTCTAAAAAGAAAGCCTAGTTTTGTTTAGGGGTCAAGGAAGGCTTCCTTCTGGCCCATATCATCCCTCACCTGGACTACAGCACTAGCTTCTTAACACCTCTGCCTGTCAGTCTTGCTTACATCCTCCTCTTTCATCCCTAATTCCCTCACTCCACTGTTGATATTGGTATCATAGATGCTTTGTATACAGTCTGCTATAACACATTGACTAACATCTGTCTATCCAACTCGACTCTAAACTAATGAGGGCAGAGACTGTGTCTATTTTGCTTCTCGTTTGGACCCCACTGCCTAGCACACTGTTTAGCTCATAACAGATGCTCAATAAATATTTATTGAATGAATGAGTGAATTTAAGAGTTTTCTAAAACATAACTGATTGTATGTTCAACAACTATGAAATCATGTCCCATCCTTTAAAGAAATTCTGTGTTGGCCTACTCAAAATAAACTAATAATAACCTGATTTATTCTCTCAGAATAAGTGCATTATCGGCACTTTGATATCTCTAATGCTTTAGTAAAACTTTAGAAAAATAAGTAACTCTAAGCTTGCAATACTTAGATAGGTAAGGAAATGGTAAACTAAGGCAAGAACGTTAATCCTAAAATCTCTAAGACAGTGCTTTTTTACCCATTAGACCCTTGCTGTGGAATTATATATGTAAATATTTTATATAGAAACAAATATAAACAGATTTATCTAATGTATAAAGAATACTAATTATTTTTCTTAGTATGCATACTTTAAAACATATAAAATGGATATAATAGTAATATTGACAGAATAGCTATCTAAATTTTGAGGTTAATAACAACATATTTACTCTTTGATTTAATTATCTTTCTATACTCTATGATGTCATGGTCCACATAAAAGAACCCAGGACCCCTATATATTGTAGTTAGTCTATTCCAAAATTCTCGTCTCACCTCAACATCAAAAGACATCGCAACTAAAGCTGAATCAGCCACCAACTGGATGTCAAACACAGGACAAGATTTTAGAATCTGAGGCTCGCTAATTAAAATTACCAAGAGGTTAAATAGTGTTCCTCTGAAAAAAAATAAAGGCAATTAATGAGAAAAGTTTAAAAAAAATAACAGTGACGCTAAGTTTGCAGAAACTGAGTGTAATTATACTTACAAGTATGAAGCATTGCAGACCATTCTTTTTTTTTTTAATTGAGGTATAGTTGACTTACAATATATTATTTTTTTGGCGTTACACGGGCCTCTCACTGCTATGGCCTCTCCTGTTGCAGAGCACAGGCTCCAGACACACAGGCTCAGCGGCCATGGCTCACGGGCCTAGCCGCTCCACGGCATGTGAAATCTTCCCGGACCGGGGCACGAACCCACGTCCCCTGCATCGGCAGGCGGACTCTCAACCACTGTGCCACCAGGGAAGCCCTACAATATTATATTTGTTTCAGGTATACAATATAGTGATTCAAAAATTTTATAGATTATACTCCATTTATATTTATTATAAAATATTGGCTGTATTCCCCGTTTTGTACAATATATCCTTGTAGCTTATTTATTTTATACGTAGTAGTTTGCCCTCTTAATTCCCTATGTCTGTCTTGCCCCTTCCCCCTTCCCTCTGCCCACTGGTAAGCACTAGTTTGTTCTCTATATCTGTGAGTCTGTTTCTTTTTTGTCAGATTCATTAGTTTTATTTTTTAGATTCCACATATAAGTGATATCATACAGTGTTTGTCTTTCACTGTTTGACTTATTTTACTAAGTGTAACACCCTCCAGGTCCATTCATGTTGTTGAAAACAGCAAAATTTTATTCTTTTTTAGAACTGAGTACTATTCCATAGTGTGTGTGTATATATATGTATAGATATATACACACACACTACATCTTCTTTATCCATTCATCTGTTAATGGACACTAAGGTTGCATCCATATTTTGGCAATTATAAATAACACTGCTATGAACATTGGAGTGCATGTATCTTTTCGAATTAGTGTTGCTCATTTTCTTTAGATATATACCCAGGAGTGGAACTGCCGGATCATATGGTAATTCTATTTTTAATTTTTTTAGAAACTTCCATACTGTTTTCCATAGTGGCTGCACCAATTTACATTCCCACCAACAGTGTACAAGTGTTCCCTTTTTTCCACATGCTCACCAACATTTGTATTTGTGGTCTTTTTGATGATAGTCATTCTGGCAGATGTGAGGTGCTATCTCATTGTGGTTGTGATTTGCATTTCTCTGATGACTAGTGATGTCGAGCATCCTTTCATATGCCTGTTTACCATCTGTATGTCTTCTTTGAATAAATGTCTTTTCAGATCTGCCCATTTTTTAATCAGGTTGTTTGGGGGGTTTTTTGCATTGAGTTGTATGAGTTGTTATATATTTTTGATATTAATCTTTTATCAGTCATATCATTTGCAAATATTTTCTCCCATTCAGTAGGTTGTCTTTTTGTCTTGTCAATGGTTTCCTTTGCTGTGCAAAAGCTTTTAAGTTTAATTAGGTCCCATTTGTTCATTTTTGCTTTTGTTTCCTTTGCCTTAGGAGACAGATCCAAAACAGCATTGCTACAATTCATATCAAAGAGTGTTCTGCCTATGTTTTCTTCTAGGAGTTTTATGGTTTATGGTCTTACATTTAGGTCTCTAATCCATTTTGAGTTTATTTTTGTATATGGTATGAGAAAATGTTCTAATTTAATTCTTTTACATGTAGTTGTCCAGTTTTCCCAGCACCACTTACTGAAGAGGCTGTCTTTTCTCCATTGTATATTCTTGCATCCTTTGTTGTAGATTAATTGACCATAAGTGCATGGGTTTATTTCTGAGCTCTCTATTCTGTTCCATTGATCTATGTGTCTGTTTTCATACCAGTACCATATTGTTTTGATTATTGTAGCTTTGTAGTATAGTCTGAAGTCAGGGAGCATGATACCTCTAGCTGTTTTTTCTCAAGATTGTTTTGGCTATTTGGGGTCTTTTGTGTTTCCATACAAGTTTTTAAGTTGTTTGCTCTAGTTCTGTGAAAAATGCCATTGGTATTTTGGTAGGGATTGTATTGAATCTGTAGATTGCCTTGGGTAATATGGCCATTTTAACGATATTAATTCTTCCAATCTATGAACACAGTATATCTTTCCATCTGTTTGCATCATCTTCAGTTTCTTTCATCAGTGTCTTACAGTTTTCTGAAGTAGGTTTTACCTCAGAAAACTATAAGGTAGGTTTACCTCCCTTAGGTAGGTTTATTCCTCCTTAGGTAAGTAAGTTTATTCCTAGGTATTTTATCTTCTTGATGTGATTGTAAATGAGATTGTTTTGTTTTGTTTTTTATGAAGTGGTAATTCATCATGGTTTGTTAAATTGATGTATAGTTGATGTACAATATTATATGTTACAGGTGTACAGTATACTGATTCACAATTTTTAAAGGTTCTACTCCATTTATACTTATTATAAAATATTGGCCATATTCCCCATGTTGTATAATATATCCTTGTAGCTTATTTTATACATAACAGTTTGTACCTCTTAATCCCTACCCCTATATTGCCCCTTCCAGGATTGTGTTCTTAATTTCTCTTTGTGATAGTTCATTGTTAGTGTATAGAAATGCAACAGATTTCTGTGTATTAATTTTGAATCCTGCAACTTTACCAAATTCATTGATGACCTCTAGTAGTTTTTAGTGGCGATTGCAGATCATTCTTGACTGAACTTTTGTATCCCTAGACATGCAGACAAATGTCTAGTGATAAAACATTTAAGTGAAAATATAATTTCTTGGTCTTTTGGTTCAGAAAAAATATAGTTCTAGAAGTTCACTTAGCTTGAAAAGCTTAGGGAATCTGGATTTAAGGGAAATTTGAGTGAGTTAAATTATAGCAGTATTTCCCAAAGGGCTTTTTATGGATTACTAATTCCAGGCAATATTATAGTCAAAATAGGTTCTGTGGTCAAAGGAAGTATGGGAAATACTTGGGTAAGCCAAGTTCACTGGATAGCTTTACTACAGGACTTCTCAGAGATTTTATATCTGTTCATCTCTGGGACAAAGAAACAGTATGAAGCATTTCTTAAAACGCTTATCTCTTAAGTTTTTTGACTCGAGAAACCTTTTTTTAACAAGGCATTTCAGAGGTTTACTGTTCCACTAAAGATCACTAGCTATTAGTGAATAAAAGTAGTATTAAACTTGAAGTCTTTTGATTTCAAACAAAAATGTGGACTGTTAGTACAGTCCACTAACGTACACTAATAACTCACTTAAATGTTACTATATATTTGAATAATATATCATAGTGTTTGAAAACAAAAAGGCACACACAAAAAAAATCACAATTCAAAACGTGCATACTGAGAAGCTGGGTTAGTAACCTTATTTTCATATGTATAGTACAACCCATGTATGGTTGAAAAGGAGCTGAAGGCAGACCACTGAAGATATCAGTTGCCTAACTGAAGTCAGTATCAGAGTAGCTTTGACAGATAGGAGCAATAAAAGAATTTACATATAGGACTGTATAAAAATTCTCTAAAACCTTAAGCATTCCTTTCATAATGGAATAAAAAAGAATATAAACAGTCCTTGTTTAGTAATATTTGAGGCTTCCTAATCTTTTTACAATCATTTAAATCATTACCGTGATTAGAAATTTACCAAAATTCTACTAGAAATATAACTCCCCTCGTTTCTCCAACTCAAAAAACAAGTCTAGGGCTTCCCTGGTGGTGCAGTGGTTAAGAATCCGCCTGCCAATGCAGGGGACATGGGTTCGAGCCCTGGTCTGGGAAGATCCCACATGCCGCAGAGCAACTAAGCCCGTGCACCACAACTACTGAGCCTTCACTCTAGAGTCCGTGAGCCACAAGTACTGAGCCCACGTGCCACAACTAATGAAGCCCACGTGCCTAGAGCCCGTGCTTCGCAACAAGAGAAGCCACCGCAGTGAGAGGCCTGTGCACTGCAAGGAAGAGAAGTCCCCACTCGCCGCAACTAGAAAAAAGAAAGCCCGCGTGCAGCAACAAAGACCCAACGCAGCCAAAAATAACTAACTAAATAAATTAATTAATTAAATTTAAAAACACAAGTCTAGTTCTCATATCTGCAAAAGAAGTTAGAACATTGTCATTTAGCATATCGCTCAAAAAAGCAGGATATGTCCTACAGGATATTTGCTAATGTTTTATTCAGGCTGTTTTTTAAAATAGCCAGTCTATTTTCAGAAGACACTTCCAAAATCAACAAAGCACTCCATTTAGAAGCTTTTCCTGATATTAAGTTTGAATTGACATTCCATTCACTGTTATATTTAATTATAGTCCTTTATTTTCAGCAACAGCTTCATTTCAAAGTGTCATATATCCTAGGCTACGGGAAGGAACTCTCAAATTCTGAGTCACTTGCTGTGGTAATACATGAATTCAACCATAAGGATACTGAAAAAAAAGAAAGGATTATGGCATATTTCAAGAATACAATGAAGTGGCTTGAACAAATAAAATTTCTACTTATGAAAAAAATACAGAGAAAAATGCTGAAATGAATAAGTGCTTTTTTATTTGCTCAAATGGAATTTAATTTGAAATCTATCCCTTCTGCCAACTCAATTTAAAATCCATTAAGCCAATAATAGATAAAAGAATTTTAATCTAAAATGGTAGTTTCATCCTGATTTATTATAATAGACTTATTATAGGGTTGACATCACACCCTTAAAAATGGTACCAACAGTTTGATACTTTCATTGTTTAGATTGTTATTATTTCTAATGTAAGAATTTTTAATGTATAAAGTATCTTAAAATACAGACTTTGAAGGACAAACTCATGGTCTCATAGGTCATCTTATGTTATTGTGGTAGGCAGAATTTTAATATGGCTTCCAAGATTTTCATCCCATGGTATATACACTATATGATCCCTTCCCCTAAAGTATGGTCAGGACCTGTGAATCTATTAGGCTATCACTCTTGTCGTTCTGTTATGTTAGATGAGAAAGGTGAAGAGATTTTGCGAATATAATTAAGATCCCCAATTAGTTGACTTTTGAGTTAATCAAAGAGAGATTATCCTGAGTGGGCCGATCTAATGAGGCGAACCCTTTAAAGGAGAGTTTAGGCCTTTCCTGAGCTCAGAGATATTCCTGCCAAGAAGCAAGCTGTCATGAGTTTTACAGCTATAAGGAAATTAACTCAACTAAAAACTACCCAAATGAGATTGGAAGAGGGCCCCAAGCCTCGGATTAGACTGCAGCCCCAGCCAACACCTTGATTGAAGCCTTATGAGCCCCTGAGCAGAGGATCCAGCTAAGCTGTGCCCAAATTTCCTGATCTACAGAAACTGTGACATAATAAGTGTATGTTGTTTGAAGCCACTAAGTTTGTGGTAATTTGTTACATGGCAATAGAAGATTATTAGTTGTAGTAAACATTTATGGTGGTAGTTAATGGTATAGGTAACATGATTTGACCCCTATGAATATCAAAATTGACTGAAAACTTAGTGTTACAACCAGACTCTACTATAGCAATATAATATATATATCAAAGGACATGAAAAGAATTAGACATATCAGGAAAGAGGCTTGATGTAGTAGGGCTGATGTGGTTGAACCAAGTTAAGACAGAACAATTAAAATGCAACACTTTACAACAGAGATTGGTAAGAATGATTTTCTCCATCTTGAATAAAGAAACGTAGGGACCAAAAGGTGGACAAAAAGGGTAACATAACTTAGCAATACTTCCTTCCAGTGTGGGAGAAGATGTAAATATCATTCATAATTTTGAATCTCTCTCTTGGAGATTGGGAAAATGACAGTACCATCAACTGCATAAAGAAGTATGCAGAGAAAATAACAGAGTATATTTTCCTTGTATGCTGTAAAGCAGGGGTCAAAAAACTATGGCCTGCAGTCCAAATAGCCTAGAACCTGTTTCTGTAAATAAAGCTTTATTGGAACACAGCTGTGTCCATTCCTTTGCATATTGTCTGTGGGTGCTTTTGTGACAATGGCAGCATTAAGTAGTTTCAACAGAGACTATATGGCCTGAAAAGCCAAAAAAATTTAATATATGGCCTTTTTTTTTTTTTTTTTAAATTTTTGGCTGTATTGGGTCTCTGTTGCTGTGTGTGGGCTTTCTCTAGTTGTGGCGAGCGGGGGCTACTCTTTTTTTTAAATTAAATTTTATTAATTTTTTATACAGCAAGTTCTTATTAGTTATATATTTTATACATATTAGTGTATATATGTCAATCCCAATGTCCCAATTTATTCCACAGCCACCACCTCCCCCAACACTTTCCCCTTTGGTATCCATATGCTTGTTCTCTACATCTGTGTCTCTATTTCTGCCCTGCAAACCAGTTCATGTGTACCATTTTTCTAGGTTCCTAATATATGTGTTAATATACAATATTTGTTTTTCTCTTTCTGATTTACTTCACTCTATATCCATCCACGTCTCTACAAATGACCCAATTTCATTCCTTTTTATGGCCGAGTACTATTCCATTGTATATATGTACCACATCTTCTTTATCCATTCATCTGTCGATGGGCATTTAGGTTGCTTCCATGACCTGGCTATGGTAAATAGTCCTTCAATGAACATTGGGATGCATGTATCTTTTTGAATTATGGATTTCTCTGGGCATATGCCCAGTAGTGGAATTGCTGGGTCATATCGTAGTTCTATTTTTAGTTTTTTAAGGAACCTCCATACTGTTCTCCATAGTGGCTGTATCAATTTACATTCCCACCAATGGTACAAGAGAGTTCCCTTTTCTCCACACCCTCTCCAGCATTTATTGTTTCTAAAGTTTTTGATGATGGCCATTCTGACCGGTGTGAGATGATATCTCATTGTAGTTTTGATTTGCATTTCTCTAATGATTAAAGATGTTGAGCATTCTTTCATGTGTTTGTTGGCAATCTGTATATCTTCTTTGGAGAAATGTCTATTTAGGTCTTCTGCCCATTTTTGGATTGGGTTGTTGTTTTTTTAATATTGACCCAGCACCACTCATTGAAGAGACTGTCTTCTCCACTGTATATCCTCTCCTCCTTTGTCATAAATTAGTTGACCAAAGGTGCGTGGGTTTATCTCTGGGCTTTCTATCCTGTTCCATTGATCTATATTTCTGTTTTTGTGCCAATACCATATTGTCTTGATTACTGTAGCTTTTTAGTATAGTCTGAAGTCAGGGAGTCTGATTCCTCCAGCTCCATTTTTTTCCCTCAAGACTGCTTTGGCTATTCAGGGTCTTTTGTGTATCCATACAAATTTAAAGATTTTTTTGTTCTAGTTCCAAAAAACCACCATTGGTAGTTTGATAGGGATTGCATTGAATCTGTAGATTGCTTTAGGTAGTATAGTCATTTTCACAATATTGATTCTCCCAATCCAAGAACATGGTATATCTCTCCATCTGTTTGTGACATCTTTGATTTCTTTCATCAGCATCCTATAGTTTTCTGAGTATAGGTCTTTTATCTCCTTAGGTAGGTTTATTCCTAGGTATTTTATTCTTTTTGTTGCAATGGTGAATGGGATTGTTTCCTTAATTTCCCTTTCTGATCTTTCATTGTTAGTGTATAAGAATGCAAGAGATTTCTGTGCATTAATTTTGTATCCTGCAACTTTACCAAATTCATTGATTAGCTCGAGTAGTTTTCTGGAGGCATCTTTAGGATTCTCTATGTATAGTATCATGTCATCTGCAAACAGTGACAGTTTTACTTGTTCTTTTCCAATTTGTATTCCTTGTATTTCTTTTTCTTTTCTGACTGCCATGACCAGGACTTCCAAAACTATGTTGAATAATAGTGGCGAGAGTGGACATCCTTGCCTTGTTCCTGATCTTAGAGGAAATGCTTTCAGTTTCTCACCATTGAGAATGATGTTTGCTGTGGGTTTGGCCTTTATAAAGGCCTTTTTGGCCTTTATTACGATGAGGTAGGTCCCCTCTGTGCCTACTTTCTGGATAGTTTTTATCATAAATGGGTGTTGAATTTTTTCAAAAGCTTTCTCTGCATCTATTGAGATGATCATATTGTTTTTATTCTTCACTTTGTTAATATGGTGTATCACATTGATGGATTTGCATATATTGAAGAATCCTTGCATCCCTGGGATAAATCCCACTTGATCATGGTGTATGATCCTTTTAATGTGTTGTTGGATTCTGTTTGCTAGTATTTTTGCATCTATATTCATCCATGATATTGGTCTGTAATTTTCTTTTTTTGTAGTATCTTTATCTGGTTTGGGTATCAGCATGATAGTGGCCTCATAGAATGAGTTTGGGAGTGTTCCTTCCTCTGCAATTTTTTGGAAGAGTTTGAGAAGGATGGGTGTTAGCTCTTCTCTAAGTGTTTGATATAATTCGCCTGTGAAGCCATCTGCTCCTGGACTTTTGTTTGTTGGAAGATTTATCACAGTTTCAATTTCATTACTTGTGATTGGTCTGTTCATATTTTCTATTTCTTCCTGGTTCAGTCTTGGAAGGTTATACCTTTCTAAGAATTTGTCCATTTCTTCCAGGTTGTCCATTTTATTGTCATAGAGTTGCTTGTAGTAGTCTCTTATGATGCTTTGTATTTCTGTGGTGTCCGTTGTAACTTCTCCTTTTTCATTTCTAACTTTATTGATTTGAGTCCTCTCCCTCTTTTTCTTGATAAGTCTGGCTAAAGTTTTATCAACTTTGTTTATCTTCTCAAAGAACCAGCTTTTAGTTTTATTGATCATTGCTATTGTTTTCTTTGTTTATATTTCATTTATTTCTGCTCTGATCTTTATCATTTCTTTCCTTCTACTAACTTGGGGTTTTGTTCGTTCTTTTTCTAGTTCTTTTAGGTATAAGTTTAGAAGCAAGATTTTTCTTGCTTCTTGAGGTAGACTTGTATTGCTATAAACTTCCCTCTTAGAACTGCTTTTGCTGCATCCCATAGGTTTTGGATTGTCGTGTTTTTGTTATAATTTGTCTCTAGGTATTTTTTTATTTCCTCATCAATTTCTTCAGTTAACTCTTGGTTATTTATAACGTATTGTTTAGCCTCCATGTGTTTGTGCTTTTTACGTTTTTTTCCCTGTAATTGATTTCTAATCTCATAGTGTTGTGGTCAGAAAAGATGCTTGATATGATTTCAATTTTCTTAAATTTACCGAGGCTTGATTTGTGACCCAAGATATGATCTATGCTGGAGAATGTTCCATGCGCACATGAGAAGAAAGTGTAATCTGCTGTTTTTGGATGGAATGTCCTATAAATATCAATTAAATCTATCTGGTCTGTTGTGTCATTTAAAGCTTGTGTTTCCTTATTAATTTTCTGTTTGGATGATCTGTCCATTGGTGTAAATGAGGTGTTAAAGTCCCCCACTATTATTGTTTTATTGTCGATTTCCTATTTTATAGCTGTTAGCAGTTGCCTTATGTATTTAGGTGCTCCTATGTTGGGTGCATATATATTTATAATTGTTATATCTTCTTCTTGGTTTGATCCCTTGATCATTATGTAGTGTCCTTCCTTGTCTCTTATAACATTCTTTATTTTAACGTTTATTTTATCTGATATATTGCTACTCCAGCTTTTTGATTTCCATTTGCATGGAATATCTTTTTCCATCCCCTCACTTTCAGTCTGTATGTGTCCCTAGTTCTGAAGTGGGTCTGTTGTAAACAGCATGTATATGGGTCTTGTTCTTGTATCCATTCAGCGAGCCTGTGTCTTTTGGTTGGAGCATTTAATCCATTCACGCTTAAGGTAATTATCAATATGTATGTTCCTATTACCGTTTTCTTAATTGTTATGGGTTTGTTTTTGTAGGTCCTTTTCTCTTGTGTTTCCCAGTTAGAGAGGTTCCTTTAGCATTTGTTGTAGAGCTGGTTTGGTGGTGCTGAATTCTCTTAGCTTTTGCTTATCTTAAAGTTTTTGATTTCTCTGCTGAATCTGAATGAGATCCTTGCTGGGTAGAGTAATCTTGCTTGTAGGTTCTTCCCTTTCATCACTTTAAATATACTGTGCCACTCCCTTCTGGCTCGTAGAGTTTGTGCTGGAAAATCAGCTGTTAACCTTATGGGAGTTCCCTTGTATCTTATTTGTCATTTTCCCCTTGCTGCTTTCAGTAATTTTTCTTTGCCTTTAATTTTTGCCAGTTTGATTACTAGTGTCTTGGCTTGTTTCTCCTTGGGTTTATCCTGCCTTGGACTCTCTGCACTTCTGGAACTTGGAAGACTATTTCTTTTCCCATGTTAGGGAAGTTTTCGGCTATAATCTCTTCAAATATTTTCTTGTGTCCTTTCTCTCTTCTCCATCTGTAACACCTATAATGTGAATATTGTTGCATTTAATGTTGTCCCAGAGGTCTCTTGGACTGTCTTCATTTCTTTTCATTCTTTTTTCTTTATTCTGTTCTGTGGCAGTGAATTCCACCATTCTGTCTTCCAGGTCACTTATCCGTTCTTCTGCCTCAGTTATTCTGCTATTGATTCCTTCTAGTGTATTTTTCATTTCAGTTATTGTATTGTTCATCTCTGTTTGTTTGTTCTTTAATTCTTCTAGGTGTTTGTTCTTTAATCCTTCTAGGTGTTTGTTAAACATTTCTTGCATCTTCTCTATCTTTGCCTTCATTCTTTTTCTGAGGTCCTAGATCATCTTCACTATCATTATTCTGAATTCTTTTTCTGGAAGGTTGCCTATCTCCACTTCATTTAGTTGTTTTTCAGGGGTTTTATCTTGTTCCTTCATCTGGTACAAAGTCCTTTGCCTTTTCATTTTGTCAATCTTTCTGTGAATGTGGTTTTCCTTCAAAAGGCTGCAGAATTATAGTTCTTTTTGCTTCTGCTGTCTGCCCTCTGGTGGATGAGGCTATCTAAGAGGCTTGTGCAAGCTTCCTGATGGGAGGGCCTGGTGTTGGGTAGAGCTGGGTGTCACTCTGGTAGGCAGAGCTCAGTAAAACTTTAATCTGCTTGTCTGCTGATGGGTGGGGCTGGGTTCCCTCCCTGTTGGTTGTTTGGCCTGAGGTGACCCAGCACTGGAGCCTACCCAGATTTTTGGTGTGGCTAATGGAGGACTCTGGGAGGGCTCACACCAAGGAGCACTTCCCAGAACTTCTGCTGCCAGTGTCCTTGTCCTCAAGGTGAGACACAGCCACCCCCGCCTCTGCTGGAGACCCTCCAACACTAACAGGTAAGTCTGGTTCAGTCTCCTACAGGGTCACTGCTCCTTCCCCTGGGTCCCGATGCACACACTACTTTGTGTGTGCCCTCCAAGAGTGGAGTCTCTGTTTCCCACAGTCCTGTCGAAGTCCTGCAATCAAATCCCACTAGCCTTCAAAGTCTGATTCTCTTTTAATTCCTCCTCCCGTTGCCAGACCTCCATGTTTGGAAGCCCAACGTGGGGCTCACAACCTTCACTCCAATGGGTGGTATAAGTGTTCTCCAGTTTGTGAGTCACACACCCAGCAGTTATGGTATTTGATTTTATTGTGATTACGTCCCTCCTACTGTCTCATTGAGGCTTCTCCTTTGTCTTTGGATGTGGGGTATCTTTTTTGGTGAGTTCCAGTATCTTCTTGTCAATGATTGTTCAGCAGTTAGTTGTGATTCCGGTACTCTTACAAGAGGGAATGAAGGCATGTCATTCTACTCTGCCATCTTGAGCCAATCTCTTGGAGCTGCTTTTGATCTTAATCATTTGACCAACAAGACAAATTTAGGATTTAGTCCAGAGTATGTTGCGGTGCGCGGGCTTCTCATTGCGGTGGCTTCTCTTGTTGCAGAGCACGGGCTCCAGGTGCACAGGCTTCAGTAGTTGTGGCTTGCAGGCTCAGTAGTTGTGGCTTGCGGGCTCTAGAGCACAGGCTCAGTAGTTGTGGCGCACAGGCTCAGTTGCTCTGTGGCATGTGGGATCTTCCCGGACCAGGGCTTGAACCCATGTCCCCTGCATTGGCAGGTGGATTCTTAACCACTGAGCCACCAGGGAATCCCATACTATATGGCCTTTTGCAGAAATGTTTGACTGTCCCTGCTATAATGCACAGTATGCCCATAGTCCGTGGCACATAGCAAGTTGCTTATGGTATGTTAATGAGTATTATCATTAAAATTTATTTGTAAAGGTCTCTAATAAATAGCCTGGACAAATATTACTAAAAGTTCTTATTCTTCCCTCTGGTTTAAATGTTTCAGAGTCCATGGCTCTCATCCTTCTTCCACCTTCTAGTACAAGAAATGTAGATAAACAATTGATACGGGTAGAAAAAAATTAAGATTTTAGACCATTGCCCAAGGGTGTAATTCATAGCCTATAAATTTCATAAAAAGGTCAAGCAGATAATATGCAAAACATGCAAACACATACCTTCTGTGGCAAAGAATGCTGTTGTCCCTCACTATACTTTCTTCCATTCTTCCTTTAAATTACAGATGTCCCATTGCCATCTATAGTTTAGCTAGGCACACAGCTGTCCAACTACAGATGCATTTGCAGCCTCTTTTGCAGTTAGAAACACCATATGCCTAAAGTTCTCACCAACAGAAGGTAAGCAAAAGTCTTATATGCCTTGCTTAAAAAGGAAATTTGCTTGCCCTTTACTTCTCTTCCTGATTCCCACAGGGAGTTATGGAAGCAAGCAATTTAGCCAGCTAACCATGAGGACAAAGATAGCATGATAGAAGATAGCAGAGCAACAAAAAGGAGGGAACCTAAGTCTCTGGCTGATCTTGTAGAGGAAAAGCATGGCTATTAACTCGGGACTGTTATGTAAGAATGATGTAAATTTCTATCTTCTTTGGGCCACATATCTTGGAGTATCTTACAACAGCTTTCCCTCCAATGTCATTCACTCCAAGGTCACACAATTATATACCAAAGGGAGCTACTATAGTTCCTGACTTTGCAATGTGGATAAAAGAGTACCCTAGAAAATTCTAATAGAGACCCCCTTGTTTTTAACGTATGATGGTTCATTTGGTCTTTTTCAGGCAGCAACAAAAGATAAACTTATGCTAATAAAATCATTGTGCCCCCAATAATCAGAGAGAACTCAGTATATTAATTAATCTATTCATCACTGAGACAAAAGAGTTTAATATATTTACAAGGGGATTGAACAGAGAAGTCAAGAGAGTTGAGTTCTGGAAGACACTAGAATAGTTAATAGGTTGCAACTACAAGGTCTCAATTATTAAAAGACCTTACTTCTTAGCTGCCAATGTGTTCAGGCGTGATGCCTCAGTTTCTGTTTCTCTGAACATCAGTCCCAGAGTCTGTATAATTTCGATGCATGCCCTAGAAAACAAAGAGGAAAAAAAATCACAGAAATGGCATTATTTCATTGTAAGTTCAGAATTCCACAAAATCAGTAATGCTCAATAGAACTGAATTCAGATAGCCATGTACAAAAAAGTATAGGAAGGAAATTTTGTATATTAAATTTCCAACATTGGTTGAGTGTCTACTCTGTGACTGCTACATAGTAAGCACTCAAAAATATTTGTTGAATGAATGAATTAATAGGTGCATGTCAGGATTAAAAGTCATTTACATATTGATTTTTGCACTTATTTTTTGCAAAGCTTTAATGATAATCACACTATTTTTAAACTACATTTAATAATTTTAACTGTTTCAAGTAGTAATTTCTGGCTCAAAATTTCAAAGGTAAGAAAGGGAATACAGTGAAAGGTGTCTTTTATTCATACACTCATTTTTTTCCCTTTTGGGACAGCCAGTATTACTAGTTTCTTGTATAGTTTTTCTTTAACTATATAATTAGAACAAAATAAATGCTATTTTTAAAAAATCTATGTGAAGCAAAACTTGCTGCACTATTAATCATTAATACAGTATATATTTTGCCCAGTGCCTTCCATTTATCTTGAACATCCTAGGGAAAAAATATCTATGATTATCCAGTTAGTACTTACACCAGCTCATCAACACTTTGGCTTTTATTTTGATGTGCATTCTTATCCCTAGACTCTGGCAAGTACTCATGAAGTTTGTTCACTAGGAAATAGAAAAGGTCACTGGTCTATGAAAGCAAGCAGGAAAGAAGACGGTAATTAAGGTATCTGTTGGCAAAACTCTCAATTCTTACATAATAGAAATAAGAAGAAATGAGTTGTTCTTCAATTTGGGGGAAAGTGATTTACATTCTCTCTCATTAACACTAGCATAACCCAAATTGAAAATATACTTTTACTTACAACCAGGAGACCATTGTCCTGGTGAACAGAGCCAGAGCTAAAACCTAGCGGGTGATGCTGAGAGATGCCTTCTAGGCCCAGCTTCACCATTTAATAGTGAAGATCATCCAGAAGTAGGTGTATAACCTTAGGCCGGTCATTCGGTCACCTTGGAATAATAATATTAAATGGGGGCCACTATATTTCCTGCCTTTCCGAAGTAATTTGGCCTTTGTGAGGACATAATGAAATAATGGCTAGAAAAGCACTCATTTAAAACTGTTTACTAATTCAGAAACAAATGTACAGCACTGGTATAGCCTATGAAGATGGTGCAGAATGATTTAATACTTCTGTTAATACAGTAGAAATGTAGATTGCCATTTCTGCCAAAATAAACACTGACTTAAGAGTGTGGGAACCAGTTTTTTTGTGTTCCTATCCAGTCTCATGAGATAATTGAGCATGAAAATAAGCACAGGCCCATGAAATCAGGCAAGTTGGTACTAATGAGAATTGGATATAATTGCTTCTCTTTTCTATTCCTCTACTGTTCATTTTTTTCCCAGCACTTTCGTTTACTAATGGCAACTTAGACTCTTCGTTTAGACAGGTATATTTATGCTCAGAAGAGGCTGAGGATGGCAAGTGGAGAGAGGGAAGGACAAAAGGAGCAGGACGTACACCTTGGCCCTCTCAGAAGTGCTGGGGTTGCAGAGTGTGGTAACTTTACACGCTGACTATGGAGCCAGGTTCTTTGAGTTCAAATACCAGCTCTACCACTGGGTAGCTTTAGGACATTTGGCAGATTACTTATACATTCTGCGACTTTTCATCTCTAAAATGGGATTAATAAAATCACCTCATGAGGTTGATGTTAAGATTAAGTAAAATATTATTTGTAAAGCCTGAACAGTACTCAACATACTGTATGTGCTTAATACATATCAGTTATTTTTGTGATCTCCCACCGCTCAGTGGTTCAGGAATTTTCACTTATAAAATATCTTCCGCCTACCAGCAACAACATGAAAGAGTCTCAAAAATATTATGTCAAAAGAAGCCAGGGTTTCCCCGGTGGCACAGTGGTTGAGAGTCCGCCTGCCGATGCAAGGAACACGGGTTCATGCCCCGGTCCGGGAAGATCCCACATGCCTCGGAGTGGCTGGGCCCATGAGCCATGGCCGCTGAGCCTGTGCGTCCGGAGCCTGTTCTCCACAATGGGAGAGGCCACAACGGTGAGAGGCCCGCGTACCGCAGAAAAAAAAAAAAAAAAGAAGCCAAACACAAAAGTGTACAATATCATGTAAGTGGAATTCTAGGACAGGCAAAACTAATCTATGACGACAGAAAGTACAATAGTTGCCTGAGGCCAGGGGTCAGAGGAAACTGACTGCCAGAGGGCACAAGGTAGCCCTAAGGGGTGATAGAAATGTTCTCAGTCTTGACTGGGGTGGTGTTTATACAGATATATACATTTGTTAAAACTCTTTACAATGCACTCAAAAATATGTGCACTTTTATTATATGTAAATTGGACACCAATATTTCTCCAAAGAAGATATACAAATTGACAATAAGCATGGGAAAAAATGCTCAACATCACTAATCATTAGGGAAATGCAAATAAAAACTATTAGGTACCCCCAACACCCATTAGAATGGCTACTATCAAAAAATCAGTAAATAACAAGGATGTGGAAAAACTGGAGCCCTTATGCACTGTTGGTGGGAATGTAAAATGGTATAGCTGCTGTGAAAAGCAGTATGGCGGTGCCTCAAAAAATTAAAAATAGAATTAACATATGATTTAGCAATTCTGCTTCCAACTATACTCCCAAAAGAATCGAAAGCAGGGTCTCAAAGAGATACTTACACACCCATGTTCATAACAGCATTATTCACAGTAGCTAAAATGTGGAAGCAACCCAAGTGCTAATCAATGGATGAATGGATAAATAAAATGTGGTATTACATACGTGGAATATTATTCAACCTTAATATGAAGGAAATTCTGACGTATCCTATAACATCAATGAATCTGGAAGACATCATGCCAAGTGAGATAAGCCAGTCACAAAATGACAAATGCTGTATGATTCCTCTTACATGAGATATTTAGAATAGTCAAACTCATAGAAGCACAAAGAAGAATGGTGGTTGCCAGGGGCTGGGGGAAAGGGGAAATGGGGTGTTATTGTTTAATGAATATAGTTTCAGTTTTGTAAGATGGAAAGAATTCTGGAGAAGGATGATGGTGATAGATATACAACATGAGTGCCTAACACTGAACTAGACACTTAAAAATGGTTAAGATGATAAATTTTATGTTCTATGTATTTTACCGTAGTTTTTAAAAACTGAAGGAAAAAAAACCTTCATGAAGAAAAAAAGAAGGTTGGGAAATAACATGTCTAGAGAACTCTTTCAGTCATTCATTGAACATGTAACTATTGATTGCAGCCATGTGGCAGGTACTATGCTAAGTAATGAGAATAACATCTTAAGCAAACCTGACAAACTGGACATGGTGTCTGTACTCCTAAAGCTTGCAGCTTAGTCAACCTGTACAAAAGTGTTCTTGTAATTTAAAATTTTCTTGTAATAAAATAGAAGAATAAAAATTACCTAACAGAGGAAAATTATACCCCAATGAAGTTGATTTTTAAAAGGGAAGATGATATACAGTTGACCCTTGAACAACACGGGATCTGAGTATAACTTAGCCCTCCATATCTGCAGTTCCACACCTGTGGATTTAACTAACCGTGATCGTGTAATAATTTAGTATTTACTATTGAAAAAAATCAACATATAAGTGGACCCAAGCAGTTCAAACTAATGTTGTTCAAGGGTCAACTGTATATATTATGATTATATAATATTATATTGTTTATTATATGATTATAATAATTGTATTATTAATTATAAGAATATGGCTATAGTTGTTCATTATATTAATTTTATTATAATTTTTAAATATATATGTATAATTTCCCATCCTCTTACCCAAGAACCAAAAATTAAAGCTGCCTCTAATCTCCCCACCCCAGTGTGGGTTCTTAAGGGAGCTTCACATAAACTTACATTCTGCAGGGAGCCCAGCACAAAGTTGGAAAAAAACACTGCTTTAGCTTAAGGCTATGATAACCATTTAAATAAAAGAGCTCCTAAAAGAAGATTAAAATGTTGAGTTTTACTAGTCATATTTGTTAACTCTGTTTAAATGAATTTGAGACTAGATTTTGGTTGCAGATTAGAGAGAGAACATAAGGCTACCAGCTCTGAGGGACGCAACGTACTCCACTGAAGTAGGGAAAGACCCCAAACAGGGAGACTACCTATGCGCCTTTATTTCCCTCTCTATTCACTTTGGCCTTTCATTTTTGACAACTAAATTAGAAGATCTTCTATTTTAGTCCATCTAAGGACATTACATTAAAGAACGGCTGCAGAATTTTCAAGTAAGAAGCAGAACATGAATGCTTTACTCCTAGACTTCCAATCAGGTTATTTGCACAAGAGAATAAAATTTCAATTTATTATGAATTGATTGTGTGACCTGATATATGCCGGCATTATGTTAGGCCTTAGGGAGAATACAAAGATGAGCATGACACGTGCCTGTCCTGAAGAAGCTTATAGAATACTATGGTAAATAAAAAATATATACCAAAAAATAAAAAATAAAAATAAAAAATAAATATATATATATATACCAAGCAAAAGGGAGAATGTCTGTGCTAATTCTTGAGGGTAGGGACTGTGTCTTAGTCATGGGTGCATTTCTAGTGCCTATAACTACGCCTAGCACAGAATAGACATGCGATAAATGTTTATTGAATCTTTAAAGAGAAAGTGCTATGAGAGATGCTGTAGAACTGCATTGTCCAATACAGAAGCCACTAGCCACATGTGGCTATTTACATTTAAATTGACTAAAACTGGGCTTCCCTGGTAGCGCAGTGGTTGAGAGTCCGCCTGCCGATGCAGGGGACACGGGTTCGTGCCCCGGTCTGGGAAGATCCCACATGCTGTGGAGCGGCTGGCCTGTGAGGCATGGCCGCTGAAACTGCGCGTCCGGAGCCTGTGCTCCACAGCGGGAGAGGCTGCAGCGGTGAGAGGCCCGCGTACCGCAAAAAAAAAAAAAAAAAAAAAAAAAATTGACTAAAACTGAATAAAATTACTGTTTCACTTCCTTAGTCACTAGCCACATTCAAGTGCTTAATAGCCACATTTGGCTAGGTGGTTACTTTATTGAACAGTGCAGATTATAAAATATCAGGGAAAGTTCTAAGGCACAGAACTGCCATAACAGATCAAAAAGAGGAAGGTACCAAAGTTCTCCATTGAGGAAAGGCAGAAGAACAGCTCTTGAGATGAGCCTTGGGGCTTCTCTGGTGGCGCAGTGGTTGAGAGTCCGTCTGCTGATGCAGGGGACACCGGTTCGTGTCCCAGTCCGGGAGGATCCCACATGCCGCGGAGCCGCTGGGCCCGTGAGCCATGGCCGCTGAGCCTGCACGTCCGGAGCCTGTGCCCCGCAACGCGAGAGGCCACAGCAGTGAGAGGCCCAGGTAACACAAAAACAACAAAACAAAACAAAAAAAAGATGAGCCTTGGAGAATGAATGGGTAGGATTTTAACAGGAGAAAATGGAAAGAGTATCCTAGAGAAAGCAATAGTAGGGGAAAATGTGGAGCGGCTGGAAAGGGCAGGGTGTTCAAACCATTTCACATGGTTCAAGCTTTTACAGAAAAGAGGTGAGAGTGGTGAAGTGATGGGTTGAGTGGACTACACCTGGTTTTATTCCCTTTCTCTGCATCCCTCTTTTCCTCCACAGCTGAGGCCACCTGCTTCAGGCCTGTTTTAAGACTGGAGACGCTTAAGACCAACATTCTGGTATTCAGCATCAACACCTGTCTTCCGAGTCTAACCCTTAGGTGGTAGCTCCGTTCTCCTGCCTAGACATCTGCTTTAAATCAATCATGCAACTCAATAACAAAAAAACAAACAACCCAATCCAAAAATGGACAGAAGACCTAAATAGACATTTCTCCAAAGAAGATATACAGACTGCAAACAAACACATGAAAGAATGCTTAACATCATTAATCATTAGAGAAATGCAAATCAAAACTACAATGAGATATCATCTCACACCAGTCAGAATGGCAATCATCAAAAAATCTAGAAACAATAAATGCTGGAGAGGGTGTGGAGAAAAGGGAACACTCTTGCACTGCTGGTGGTAATGTAAATTGATACAGCCACTATGGAGAACAGTATGGAGGTTCCTTAAAAAACTACAAATAGAACTACCATACGACCCCGCAATCCCACTACTGGGCATGTACCCTGAGAAAACCATAATTCAAAAAGAGTCATGTACCAAAATGTTCATTGCAGCTCTATTTACAATAGCCAGGATATGGAAGCAATCTAATAAGGTCCATCAACAGATGAATGGATAAAGAAGATGTGGCACATATATACAATGGAATATTACTCAGCCATAAAAAGAAATGAAATTGAGTTATTTGTAGTGAGGTGGATGGATCTAGAGTCTGTCATACTGAATGAAGTAAGTCAGAAGGAGAAAAACAAATACCGCATGCTAACACATATATATGGAATCTAAGGGGAAAAAAAAGTCATGAAGAACCTAGGGGTAAGATGAGAATAAAGACACAGACCTACTAGAGAATGGACTTGAAGATATGGAGAGGGAGAAGGGTAAGCAGTGACAAAGTGAGAGAGTGGCATGGACATATATACACTACCAAACGTAAAATAGATAGCTAGAGGGAAGCAGCCGCATAGCACAGGGAGATCAGCTCTGTGCTTTGTGACCACCTAGAGGGGTGGGATAGGGAGGGTAGGAGGGAGGGAGATGCAAGAGGGAAGAGATATGGGAACATATGTATATGTATAACTGATTCACTTTGTTGTAAAGCAGAAACTAACACACCATTGTAAAACAGTTATACTCCAATAAAGATGTTAAAAGATAATAATAATAATCCTACATTCAAAAGTAACTTTTAAAAATTTATTCAATTATTTTTGGCTGTGTGGGGTCCTCGTTTCTGTGCGAGGGCTTTCTCTAGTTGTGGCGAGCAGGGGCCACTCTTCATCGCATTGCACGGGCATCTCACTGTCACGGCCTCTCGTTGCGGAGCACAGGCTCCAGACGCGCAGGCTCAGTAGCTGTGGCGCGCAGGCTTAGTTGCTCCACGGCACGTGGGATCTTCCCAGACCAGGGCTCGAACCCATGTCCCCTGCATTGGCAGGCAGATTCTCAACCACTGCGCCACCAGGGAAACCCCAAAAGTAACTTTTTAATTATATTTTTATTGTAGGGGAACATACACGTTAAGACTTCTTTTGTGTGTGTGTGTGGTATGTGGGCCTCTCACTGTTGTGGCCTTTCCCGTTGCAGAGCATAGGCTCCGGATGCGCAGGCTTAGCGGCCATGGCTCACGGGCCCAGCCACTCCGCGGCATGTGGGATATTCCCAGACCGGGGCACAAACCCGTGTCCCCTGCATCGGCAGGCATACTCTCAACCACTGAGCCACCAGGGAAGCCCCAAGACTTCTTGAAATGTACTTTCTCATCTCACTGTCTATAGTCATACTTCTTGAATACCAGGAGCTTCCCCTCGATCTCTCTCTTTTTGTGTCTGCTAACCCAACCCATGTGAGCTACTATCTTTTCCCTACTGCTCTCCCCTCTTCTGTCTCCCTGGCCCCAACACGCTATATACAATGATTCCATCACAACATTTCAGGCATCAAGATGAGTGCATTAAATTTAATCAACATTTTAAAATGCAGCATCAGTATACAACATTTATTTATATTTTACTTTAAGCTTGAATATTCTGCATTTGATAAACAGGTAAAACAAGCTTTAAAGATTAAAAATAAGACAAAACAACTACTTTCCAGAAAAGCCTTTTCAGAATGAAGTTTTTCGGGGCTGCTACTTTAAGTTCTGTAATTAAACAAAGTATATTCCTCAAAGTATTGTCTTTAAGAAAAAGTTCAGATTTAAGTTGACTGAAGTGCTTAATTTTCTCCTCAGATCTACAGAAAGAAAATAAAATTTTCCATGGAAAAAATGATAAACAGCAGTTGAGGAAAATCAACGATTATTGCTAGGTTTGTAAAACTTTGTTACTGAATTTTAATATAGCTTTGTACTTCTAGCTTTGTTACTTATCAGTAATGAAACTTGATCCTCCCAAATTGAACTATTTATTAATCTCCAAACATACTTTTTTGCCATGCCCCTTTACTCAAGCTGTACATATCATGAATACTCTCATTGTTCCTGGTAAACTTCTGTTCCTCTTTCATAGGCCAGCAGAGTTTGTTCACATACCATTTACCATAACCCACGAATCATATGTAATATTATTTGCTTAGTATTTTTTCTTTAAATCAACTCATTTTTTCTTAGAGAAATTTTTTTATACAGAAAATTTTGTTATCACTACTTCACATGGGAAAACCAGTACCATTTGCTATAAATAGCAGGTAACTGTAAAAATAGCAACAAAATTCTAAGTAGATGCTCCCTATTTTGAGCCTGAAGTCTGCTCTCCCTTTGACAAAAAGGCATATGAGCATGTGTTTGAGAGCTGCCACTCCTGGCACCAAGCCAAGAGGTTCTCCCTAATGAGGTCAGACGAATTGGAAAAGGGAATCATTTTTTACCATGGAATTCACAGTTATTTCATGCCATGTCAGAATACCACATGAAGTCATCTTCCATTACTGCCCCATGTGCGTTCCACACTTCAGGAAAAGCTGGCTTAGCTGAAATGAGTTAACACCTTCTCAGAGCTTTCCTTAATTCCACCAATGATGGGGAACCCTCTTCCATAGCACTTTTTCCATACTTATTACACCACACTAATCCTACTTCACTCCATTGCAGTTATTTGTGTACTTGTCCTGGCCCCTTGGCTTTGCAGCAACTTGAAAACACATTATCAGGTTAGATATTGTTTCCATCTCCCACTGTGCTCAATAATAACAACCTGGGCTTCCCTGGTGGCGCAGTGGTTGAGAGTCCACCTGCCGATGCGGGAGACGCGGGTTCGTGCCCCGGTCCGGGAAGATCCCACATACCGCGGAGCGGCTGAGCCCGTGAGCCATGGCCGCTGAGCCTGCGCGTCCGGAGCCTGTGCCCCGCAACGGAGAGGCCACAACAGTGAGAGGCCCACGTACTGCCAAAAAAAAAATAATAATAATAATAATAACAACCTGTACTTAATTGAGCACTGACTCTATGGCGGGGTCTGGCCTGGGTTCTCTTCATGGACTAGCTCATTCAGCGTCACTAGGAGGGCTGAGCTGGGAATTACTATCACATTTATAGGATGTTAGGTTAAGTAGCCTGTCCAAGCTAACACAACCAGTAATTCAGAGAAGCAGGGTGCAAAGTAACAGTTACAGAAGATGTGTAGGTTGATGGAAATGTCTTAGAATTTCTGACTTGAAGTAAAAATATTTTTACCACGTATTACACAAATCTTGATACCAGCCATTTATTCCAGTAATTCTACATGGAATCTTGGTTCTTGCCCACTCCTTCCCCCTTTATTTAAAAAAAATCGGATGGTGGAAGAGTAAGACGCGGAGATCACCTTCCTCATCGCAGATACATCAGAAATACACCTACACGTGGAACTGCTCCTATAGAACACCCACTGAACGCTGGCAGAAGACCTCGGACCTCCCCAAAGGCAAGAAACACCCCCACGTACCTGAGTAGGGCTAAAGAAAAAAGAATAAACAGAGACAAAAGAATAGGGACGGGACCTGCACCAGTGGGAGGGAGCTGTGAAGGAGGAAAGGTTTCCACACACTAGAAGCCCCTTCGCAGGCGGAGACTGCAGGTGGCGGAGGGGGAAGCTTCGGAGCCGCGGAGGAGAGCGCAGCAACAGGGTGGGGAGGGCAAAGCGGAGAGATTCCCACACGGAGGATCGGTGCCGACCAGCACTCACCTGCCCGAGAGGCTTGTCTGCTCACCCGCCGGGGTGGGCGGGGGCTGGGAGCTCAGGCTCGGGCTTCGGTCAGATCGCAGGGAGAGGACTGGGGTTGGCAGAGTGAAAACAGCCTGAAGGAGTTAGTGCACCACGGCTAGCCGGGAGGGAGTCCGAGAGAAGTCTGGTGCTGCCGAAGTGGCAAGAGACCTTTTCTTCCCTCTTGGCTTCCTGGGGCGCGAGGAGAGGGGATTAAGCGCACCGCGTAAAGGAGATCCAGAAACAGGCGTGAGCCTGGCTGTCGGCGCGGACACCAGAGACGGGTGTGGAACGCTAGGGTTGCTGCTGCCGCCACCAAGAGGCCTGTGTGCGAGCACAGGTCACTCACCACACCTCCCCTCCCGGGAGCCTGTGCAGCCCGCCACTGCCGGCGTCCCGGGATCCAGGGACAGCTTCCCTGGGAGAACGCGCGGCGTGCCTCGGGCCAGTGCAGCGTCACGCCGGCCTCTGCTGCTGCAGGCTCGCCCCCGCACCCGTGCCCCTCCCTCCCCCCGGCCTGAGTGAGCCAGAGCCCCCGAATCAGCTGCTCCTTTAACCCCATCCTGTCTGAGCGAAGAGCAGACGCCCTCGGACGACCTACGCGCAGAGGTGGGGCCAAGTCCAAAGCTGAACCCCAGGAGCTGTGCGAACAAAGAGGAGAGGGGGAGGTCTCTCCCAGCAGGCTCAGAAGCTAAGGATTAAAGCTCCACAATCAACTTGAAGTGCCCTGCATCTGTGGAAAACCTGAATAGACAGCAAAATATCCCAAGTTGAGGAGGTGGACTTTGGGAGCAAGATATATTACTATTTTCCCCTTTTTTTCTTTTTGTGAGTGTGTATGTGTATGCTGCTGTGTGAGATTTTATCTGTATAGCTTTGCTTTCACCATTTGTCCTAGGTTTCTGATCGACCCATATTTTTTTTAAATTTTTCTTCTTAATAATTATTTTTTATTTTAATAACTATATTTTATCCAACTTCATTTTGTCTTCTTCCTTTCTTTCTTCCTTCCTTTCTACCTCCTTCCTTCATTTCTTCCTTCCTTCCTTTCTCCCTTCCTTCCTCCCTTCCTCTCTTCCTCCCTTCCTTCCTTCCTTTCTTCCTCCCTTTCTTCCTCCCTTTCTTCCTCCCTTCCTTCCTTTCTTCCTTCCTTCCTTCCATTCTTTCCTTTCTATTATTTCTCCCTTTTATTTTGAGCCGTGTGGATTAAAGGCTCTTAGCGCTCCAACCAGGCGTCAGGGCTGTGTCTCTGAGGTGGGAGAACCAACCTAAGGACACAGGCCCACAAGAGACCTCCCAGCTCCACGTAATATCAAATGGCGAAAATCTCCCAGAGATCTCCATCTCAACACCAAGACCCAGCTTCATTCAAGGACCAGCAACATACAGTGCTGGACACCCTATGCCCAACAAATAGGAAGACAGGACTACAGCCCCAACCATTAGCAGAGAGGCTGCCTAAAATCATAATAAGGCTACCAACATCCCCAAACACACCACCAAATGTGGACCTGCCCACCAGAAAGACAAGATCCAGCCTCATCGACCAGAACAGAGGCACTAGTCCCCCCAACCAGGAAACCTACTCAACCCACTGAACCAACCTTAGCCACTGGGGACAGTCACCAAAAACAACAGGACCTACGAACCTGCAGCCTGAAAAAAGGAGACCCCAAACACAGTAAGATAAGCAAAATAAGAAGACAGAAAAACACACAGCAGATAAAGTAGCAAGATAAAAACACACCAGACCTAACAAATGAAGAGGACATAGGCAGTCTACCTGAAAAAGAATTCAGAATAATGATAGTAAAGATGATCCAAAATCTTGGAAATAGAATAGACAAAATGCAAGAAACAGTTAACAAGGACCTAGAAGAACTAAGGAGGAAGCAAGCAACATGAACAACACAATAAATGAAATTAAAAATACTCTAGATGGGATCAATAGCAGAATAACTGAGGCAGAAGAACGGATAAGTGACCTGGAAGATAAAATAGTGGAAATAACTACTGCAGAGAAGAAGAAAGAAAAAATAATGAAAAGAACTGAGGACAGTCTCAGAGACCTCTGGGACAACATTAAACGCACCAACATTCTAATTATAGGGGTCCCAGAAGAAGAAGAGAAAAAGAAAGGGACAGAAAATATTTGAAGAGATTATAGTTGAAAACTTCCCTAATATGGGAAAGGAAATAGTCAATCAAGTCCAAGAAGCACAGAGAGTCCCATACAGGATAAATCCAAGGAGAAACACGCCAAGACACATATTAATCAAACTATCAAAAATTAAATACAAAGAAAACATATTAAAAGCAGCAAGGGAAAAACAACAAAAGACACACAAGGGAATCCCCATAAGATTAACAGCTGATCTTTCAGCAGAAACTCTGCAAGCCAGAAGGGAGTGTCAGGACATATTTAAAGTGATAAAGGAGAAAAACCTACAGCCAAGATTACTCTACCCAGCAAGGATCTCATTCAGATTTGATGGAGAAATTAGAACCTTTACAGACAAGCAAAAGCTGAGAGAGCTCAGCACCACCAAACTAGCTTTACAACAAATGCTAAAGGAACTTCTCTAGGCAAGAAACACAAGAGAAGGAAAAGACCTACAAGAACAAACCTGAAACAAGTAAATGGTAATAGGAACATACATATTGACAATTACCTTAAATGTAAATGGATTAAATGCTCCCACCAAAAGACACAGACTGGCTGAATGGATACAAAAACAAGACCCATATATATGCTGTCTACAAGAGACCCACTTCAGACCTAGGGACACATACAGACTGAAAGTGAGGGGATGGAAAAAGATATTCCATGCAAATGGAAATCAGAAGAAAGCTGGAGTAGCAATTCTCATATCAGACAAAATATGACTTTAAAATAAAAACTATTACAAGAGACAAAGAAGGACACTACATAATGATCAAGGGATCAATCCATGAAGAAGATATAACAATTGTAAATATTTATGCCCCTAACATAGGAGCACCTCAATACATAAGGCAAATACTAACAGCCATAAAAGGGGAGATCAACAGTAACACAATCATTATAGGGGACTTTAACACCCCACTTTCACGAATGAACAGATCATCCAAAATGAAAATAAATAAGGAAACACAAGCTTTAAATGATACATTACAGAAGATGGACTTAATTGATATTTATAGGACATTCCATCCAAAAACAACAGAATACACAATTTCTCAAGTGCTCATGGAATATTCTCCAGGATAGATCATATCTTGCGTCACAAATCTAGCCTTGGTAAATTTAAGAAAATTGAAATAGTATCAAGTATCTTTTCCGACCACAAAGCTATGAGACTAGATATTAATTACAGGAAAAGATCTGTAAAAAATACAAACACATGGAGGCTAAACAATACACTATTTAATAATGAAGTGATCACTGAAGAAATCAAAGAGGAAATCAAAAAATACTTAGAAACAAATGACAATGGAGGCATGACAACCCAAAACCTATGGGATGCAGCAAAAGCAGTTCTAAGAGGGAAGTTTATATCAATACAGTCCTACCTTAAGAAACAGGAAACATCTCGAATAAACAACCTAACTTTGCATCTAAAGCAATTAGAGAAAGAAGAACAAAAAAACCCCCAAATTTAGCAGAAGGAAAGAAATCATAAAGATCAGATCAGAAATAAATGAAAAAGAAATGAAGGAGGGCTTCCATGGTGGCGCAGTGGTTGCGAGTCCGCCTGCCGATGCAGGAGACACGGGTTCGTGCCCTGGTCCAGGAAGATCCCACATGCCGAGGAGCAACGGGGCCCATGAGCCATGGAGGCTGGGCCTGCTCGTCTGGAGCCTGTGCTCCGCAGCGGGACAGGCCACAATAGTGAGAGGCCCGCGTACTGCAAAAAAAAAAAAAAAGTAAGAAATAAATGTAGGAAACAATAGCAAACATCAATAAAACTAAAAGCTGGTTCTTTGAGAAAATAAATAAAATTGATAAACCATTAGCCAGACTCATCAAGAAAAAAAGGGAGAAGACTAAAATCAATATAATTAGAAATGAAAAAGGAGACGTAACAGCTGACACTGCAGAAATACAAAAGATTATTAGAGATTACTACAAGCAACTGTATACCAATAAAATGGACAACCTGGAAGAAATGGACAAATTCTTAGAAATGCTCAACCTGCCGAGACTGAACCAGAAAGGAATAGATAATGTGAACAGACCAATCACAAGCACTGAAATTGAAACTGTGATTAAATATCTTCCAACAAACAAAAGCCCAGGACCAGATGGCTTCACAGGCGAATTCTATCAAACATTTAGAGAAGAGCTAACACCTATCCTTCTCAAACTCTTCCAAAAGATAGCAGAGGGAGGAACACTCCCAAACTCGTTCTATGAGGCCACCATCACCCTGATACCAAAACCAGACAAAGACATCACAAAAAAAGAAAACTACAGGCCAATATCACTGATGAACATAGATGCAAAAATCCTCAACAAAATACTAGCAAACAGAATCCAACAGCACATTAAAAGGATCATACACCATGATCAAGTGGGGTTAATTCCAGGAATGCAAGGATTCTTCAATATACGCAAATCAATCACCGTGATACACCATATCAACAAACAGAAGAAGAAAAACTATATGATCATCTCAATAGATGCAGGAAAAGCTTTTGACAAAATTCAACACCCATTTACGGTAAAAATGCTGCAGAAAGTAGGCATAGAGGGAACTTTCCTCAATATAATAAAGGCAATATATGACAAACCCACAGCCAGCATCGTTCTCAATGGTGAAAAACTGAAACCATTTCCACTAAGATCAGGAACAATACAAGGTTGCCCACTCTCACCACTCTTATTCAACCTAGTTTTGGAAGTTCTAGCAATAGCAATCAGAGAAGAAAAAGAAATAAAAGGAATCCAAATCGGAAAAGAAGAAGTAAAGCTGTCACTGTTTGCAGATGACATGATACTATACATAGAGAATCCTAAGGATGCTACCAGAAAACTACTAGAGCTAATCAATGAATTTGGTAAAGTAGCAGGATACAACATTAATGCACAGAAATCTCTGGCATTCTTATACACTAAAGATGAAAAATCTGAGTGTGAAATTAAGAAAACACTCCCATTTACCATTGCAACAAAAAGAATAAAATATCTAGGAATAAACTTACCTAAGGAGACAAAAGACCTGTATGCAGAAAACTATAAGACAATGATGAAAGAAATTAAAGATGATACAAATAGGTGGAGAAATGTACCACATTCTTGGATTGGAAGAATCAACATTGTGAAAATGACTACTACCCAAAGCAATCTACAGATTCAATGCAATCCCTATCAAACTACCACTGGCATTTTTAACAGAACTAGAACAAAAAATTTTACAATTTGTATGGAAACACAAAAGACCCCGAATAGCCAAAGCAATCTTGAGAACGAAAAATGGAGCTGGAGGAATCAGGCTCCCTGACTTCAGACTATACTACAAGGCTACAGTAATCAAGACAGTATGGTACTGGCACAAAAACAGAAATATAGATCAATGGAACAGGATAGAAAGCCCAGAGATAAAGCCACACACATATGGTCACCTTATCTTTGATGAAGGAGGGAAGGCTATACAATGGAGAAAAGACAGCCTCTTCAATAAGTGGTGCTGGGAAAACTGGACAGGTACATGTAAAAGTATGAAATTAGAATACTCCCTAACACCATACACAAAAATAAACTCAAAATGGGTTAAAGACCTACATGTAAGGCCAGACACTATCAAACTCTTAGAGGAAAACATAGGCAGAACACTCTATGACATAAATCACAGCAAGATCCTTTTTGACCCACCTCCTAGAGAAATGGAAATAAAAACAAAAATAAACAAATGGGACCTAATGAAACTTAAAAGCTTTTGCACAGCAAAGGATATCATAAACAAGATCAAAAGACAACCCTCAGAATGGGAGATAATATTTGCAAATGAAGCAACTGACAAAAGATTAATATCCAAGATTTATAAGCAACTCATGCAGCTCAATAACAAAAAAACAAACAACCCAATCCAAAAATGGGCAGAAGAACTAAATAGACATTTCTCCAAAGAAGATATACAGACTGCAAACAAACACATGAAAGAATGCTCAACATCATTAATCATTAGAGAAATGCAAATCAAAACTACAATGAGATATCATCTCACACTGGTCAGAATGGCAATCATCAAAAAATCTACAAACAGTAAATGCTGGAGAGGGTGTGGAGAAAAGGGAACACTCTTGCACTGCTGGTGGGAATGTAACCTGATACAGCCACTATGGAGAACAGTATGGAGGTTCCTTAAAAAACTACAAATAGAACTACCATATGACCCCGCAATCCCACTACTGGGCATATACCCTGAGAAAACCATAATTCAAAAAGAGTCATGTACCAAAATGTTCATTGCAGCTGTATTTACGATAGCCAGGACATGGAAGCAACCTAAGTGTCCATCAACAGATGAATGGATAAAGAAGATGTGGCACATATATACAGTGGAATATTACTCAGCCATGAAAAGAAATGAAACTGAGTTATTTGTAATGAGTTGGATAGACCTGGAGTCTGTCATACAGAGTGAAGTAAGTCAGAAGGAGAAAAACAAATACCATATGCTAACACATATATATGGTATCGAAGAAAAAAAAATGTCATGAAGAGATTCGTGGTAGGATGGGAATAAAACACAGACCTACTAGAGCATGGACCTGAGGATATGGGGAGGGAGAAGGGTAAGCTGTGACGAAGTGAGAGAGTGGCATGGACATATATACAGTACCAAATGTAAAATAGATAGCTATAGGGAAGCAGCCTCATAGCACAGGGAGATCAGCTCTGTGCTTTGTGACCACCTAGAGGGGTGGGATAGGGAGGGTGGGAGGGAGGGAGATGCAAGAGGGAAGAGATATGGGAACATATGTATGTGTATAACTGATTCACTTTATTGTAAAGCAGAAACTAATACACAATTGTAAAACAGTTATACTCCAATAAAGATGTTAAAAAAATAAGAAATTTAAAAATTAAAAAATCTAAGATGCTCTCCTCTATGCAATCAATGAACCTCTCTTATTAATGCAAAAATTAAAACTTCCTGAAAAACAGTCTCTTTTCTAGTGGAGATACTGGAGGAGATGATTGTTAAGAATTCAGTCTTAGTCATCAAAAAGACCACAAATAACAAATGTTGGCAAGGATGTGGAAAAAAAGGGAACCTCTGTTCACTGTTAGTGGGACTGTAAATTGGGACAGCCACTATGGAAAACATTGTAGAGGTTTCTCAAAAAACTAAAAATAGAACTACCATATGACCCAGCAATTTCACTCCTGGGTACTTATGTGAAAAAAATGAAAACACTAATTCGAAGAGATATGCACCCCAGTGTTCATAGCAGCATTATTTACAATGACCAACATATGTAAGCAACCTAAGTACCCATCAGCAGATGAATGGATAAAGAAGGTGTGGTATATATACACAATGGAATACTACTCAGCCATAAAAAGGAATGAAATTTTGTCTTTTGCAACAACATGGATGGACTTGGAGGGCATTATACTAATTGAAATAAGTCATATAGAAAAAGGCAAATACTGTATGATATCACATATATGTGGAATCTAAAAAACACAACAAACTAGTGAATATAACTAAAAAGAAACAGACTCACAGATCTAGAAAACAAATTAGTAGTTACCAGTGAAGAGAGGGAAGGGGAGAGGGGCAAGCTGGAGGTAGGGCATTAAGAGGTACAAACTACTATATATAAAATAAATAGGGGGACTTCCCTGGTGGTTCAGTAGTTAAGAATCCACCTGCCAATGCAGAGGACATGGGTTCAAACACTGGCCTGGAAGATCCCACATGCCATGGAGCAACTAAGCCCGTGCACCACAACTACTGAGCCTGCGCTCTAGAGCCTGAAAGCCACAACTGCTGAGCCCAAGTGCCACAGCTACTGAAGCCTGTGCGCCTGGAGCCCATGCTCCGCAACAAGAGAAGCCACTTCAATGAGAAGCCCGCACACCGCAATGAAGAGTAGCCCCCGCTCGCCACAACTAGAGAAAGCCCGCACACAGCAACAAAGACCCAACGCAGCCAAAAATCAATCAATCAATCAATAAATTTATAAAAAATAAAATAAAATATATAGGGACTTCCCTGGTGGTCCAGTGGGTAAGACGCCACGCTCCCAATGCAGGGGTCCCGGACTTGATCCCTGGTCGGGGAACTAGATCCCGCATGCATGCCACAACTAAGAGTTCTCGTGCCACAATTAAGAGTCTGCATGCCATGACTAAGAAGTCTGCATGCTGCAACTAAAAGATCCCACGTGCCTCAACTAAGACCCAGTGCAGGGGCTTCCCTGGTGGTGCAGTGGTTGGCAGTCCGCCTGCCGATGCAGGGGACACGGGTTGGTGCCCCGGTCAAGGAAGATCCCACGTGCCGCAGAGCGGCTGGGCCCGTGAGCCATGGCCGCTGGGCCTGCACGTCCGGAGCCTGTGCTCCGCAACGGGAGAGGCCACAACAGAGAGGCCCGCCTAGCACACACACACAAAAACAACAACAACAACAACAACAAAGACCCAGTGCAGCCAAAATAAATAAATAAATAAATATTAAAAATAAAAAAGCTACAAGGATATATTGGGAATATAGCCAATTTTTATAACTATAAATGGAGTATAATCATTAAAAATTGTGAATCACTATGTTGTACACCTGAAACATAATATTGTAAATCAGCTGTACTTGAGTTAAAAAAATGAAAGAATTCAGTGGTAACAGTCATGGAGGCAGAAGAACATGATTATGAGCATAGGGGCAGTGTCAGACAGGCTGATAAATATCCTAGATATGTCCCTGTTCCTCTGAGTAACTACCATGGGCAAGTTTCTTAGTCTTTCTGTGCCTCAATTAACTCATGTGTAAAATGGGGATGATGATAGCACCTATCCCATTGTGCTCTTTTGATACTTTAGTTACTTCATGTGCTTAGCACACAGTAAGTGTTTAATAAATGTTATCTAAATAACAGAGGAGTAAGCTTTGAGATCTTGCTTCCCTATACATCCATTTCTAACTACTGCCACATTTCATTTAAAAAATAACCATAGGGGAGGGGGAAGGGTGAGCTGTGACAAAGTGAGAGAGTGGCATGGACATATATACACTACCAAATGTAAAACAGATAGCTAGTGGGAAGCAGCCACATAGCACAGGGAGATCAGCTCTGTGCTTTGTGACCACCTAGAGGGGTGGGATAGGGAGGGTGGGAGGGAGATGCAAGAGGGAGGAGAAATGGGGATATATACGTATACGTATACATATATACGTATATGTATAGCTGATTCACTTTGTTGTACAGCAGAAACTAACACACCATTGTGGAGCAATCATACTCCAATAAAGATGTTTTTTAAAAAGCCATAAAATCCCTCTCTTATCTGAGAATTCCAAAAAACAGCAGAAATGTAGTTTTCACAAAGAAATGAGCTTAGAAAAGCAAAAGCCCAGAAAAAATACAATATCAGCACAATTATTTTGAAATTGATTTTCCAGTTTTTTCCGTTAGGAGTCAGCAGTTTGCTAAGATCCATGTAGAAAGGAACTGTTTTTATCTTTTGGCACCTATGATATCATAGGTGCCAAAAGATTATAATATCAAACTATATTTTTTTCAAAAAGGTCAAAACAAATTTCATAAGAAAAAACACACTAATCTCTTCATACTAAAAATCAATTAATATATAAATTGAGGTCTCATATACCTCATAAATTCAAGTTAGATTCAGTAGCCTATATTTCTACAGAGAAGTTATGGATAATCACAGTTTCTCTGAACATTCAGAGAATATTTGCTTTTACACAGATGACAAACTTTCTTTGACTAATTTAAATAAGAAAAAGTCTAGGCCAGAAGACTCCATTATTCAACTTAGGAATAAGAGGACATTTTACATTAATGTTAACAGATATTCTGTATTTTCATGAGCTAGAAAACATAAATTCACCCAAATAATGTAGCAGGAGGGTTACTGATTTAATGATAAACTCTATTTTTCCTATTTTTATCACTTTTCCAGACATTTAATATCAGTAATACCTTATATTTGAATAATGCTTTACAGCTGGTACAGTTTTTCATACATTATCTCAGAAGCGCTGTGTATATGTTCACAATGGTCAGATTACAGAACTCACAACTGTGACAAAATCCTAATTTGAAAACCCAAAGAATAGTTACTTCTTTTTTTGTTTGTTCTTTTTTTCGGTAGGCGGGCCTCTCACTGTTGTGGCCTCTCCTGATGCAGACAGAGCACAGGCTCCGGACGCGCAGGCCCAGCGGCCATGGCTCTCGGGCCCAGCCACTCTGTGCCATGTGGGATCCTCCCAGACTGGGGCACGAATCCATATCCCCTGCATTGTCAGGTGGACTCTCAACCACTGCACCACCAGGGAATCCCCCTATTTACTTCTTTTAAACTGAAGGTGCCTTGTAGCACAGACTATTTCCTATGTATCTTGTGCATATATTTGCATCCTTCATGGTGCATTAAATTACTACACTTTAAATATGTTGCCTTCAGAAATTAACTTTACAAGAAATATGCTTTTCCTGAGTCAAGATAGTGGCAGAACTTTCCTTGCCTTCAGGGATAAATTTCAAGCCACACAAAGTAAGAGCCTGTCTTTATTATACAATTAGCTTTAAAATCACTTTACATAATATAGTACCAAAATTAAAGCTGATACCTTTTTTTAGAATAAACATAAGAAAACATGTAGAAATTCTAAGCTATCTGTATAATCATCTTTAAAAAAAAGAAATCCCAGGACTGGACTTCCCTGGTGGTGCAGTGGTTAAGAATCTGCCTGCCAATGCAGGGGACACAGGTTTGAGCCCTTCTCTGGGAAGATCCCACATGCTGTGGAGTAACTAAGCCTGTGCGCCACAACTACTGAGCCTGCGCTCTAGAACCCGCGAGCCACAACTACTGAAGCCTGTGCACCTAGAGCCTGTGCTCCGCAACAAGAGAAGCCACTGCAATGAGAAGCTCGTGCATCGCAACAAAGAGTAGCCCCCCTCACCGCATCTAGAGAAAGCCTGCACGCGGCAATGAAGACCCAACGCAACCAAAAATAAAATAAATTTTAAAAAAAGAAAGAAAAAAGAAGAAATCCCAGGACTTCCCTGGTGGTCCAGTGGTTAAGACTCCACATTCCCAATGCAGGGGGCCTGGGTTCCATCCCTGATTGGGGAACTAGAGCCTGCATGCTGCAACAAAGATCCCGAGTGCCGCAACTAAGACCGGCACAGCCAAATTAGTTAATTAATTAATTAATTAATTAAAAAAAAGGAAATCCCAAACATTATGTTATTTAACCCCTACATACCTCAGAACATATCTCGAAATAACTGGAACATTTCCTTGCAAAATCATCATTATCACACCAACAAACCTATCAATAATTCTATGGTATTGTCTAATACCCAGTCCATATTCAAATGTTCTCTCTTGTCTTAAAAATGTCTTTTTTTATTTGGTTCATTAAAACCAAGATCTAAATAAGATAATTGTTATATTTGCTTGCTATGTTTCTTAGGTCTTTTAAAAACTTCTACTATGGAAATTTTCAAACATACACAAAAATGGAGAAAGTCTTTCAAGAAACCCTCACATACCCATCACTTAGCTTCAGTAATTTTCAAAATTTTGCCAGTCTTGTTTTATCTATTCCCTTACACACACACACACACCTTTTAAAATTTTGAGATAAAATATACATAACCTAAAATTTACCATTTTAACCATTTTCAGGTGTACAATTCAATGGCATTAAGTGCATTCACAATGTTGTGCGATCATCACTACTATCCATTTCCAGAACTTTTTCATCTTCCCAAACAGAAACTGCATCCATTAAACAACAAGTCTCCATTCCTCTCTCTCCATGGCTCCTGGTAACCTATATTCTGCTTTCTGTTTCTATGAATTTGCCTATTCTAGGTGCCTCATATAAGTGGAACCATATAATATTTGTCCTTTTACTACTGGCTTATTTAACTTAGCATAATTTCTTCAAGCCTGATCCATGTTGTCACATGTATCAGAATTTCATTCTTTCTCAAGGCTGACACACCCACACTTTTAAGTCAGATTCCAGTTTAATTGTTTGAACAAAGATATGTCATAGGTGGTGCTATGTGTTTCATGTTACATCAAATAATGAGGCACATTATAATTTTTAAGTGCCTCATTATAGCATTCCACTTACGTGATTCTAAGACTGATCAGTGGGTTTAGTTATTTATATGATCCCTCCATTTTGAAATTCCACTTCACCTTTCTGTCTGATGGTTCCATCCACCGAGGATCTTTGCATGAATCTATTATTTCATCAGAGGTTGAAAAATAGTAACTTTCTAGTTCTGTTAAACCTTCCACATTCATTAGCTGGAATTCTGTAAAATGGAATTTGCTCTCATCAACTTGGGCTACTTGGTTACCCTGAACTAATTACAGTTTATGCAGAAAAGGCAGGATAAATGCTTAATTCTTTCCATTTGTTTTCTGATTTGCAGAAAAATGAATTAGTGCCCTATTTACTTCTAGTGGAGTTCAGTACATTTTCATTTCTTAACCGGGTGGGGGAGGGTAGGAGGGAGGACTTTCTCTCTATGATGCATCATTATACACTTTGGAATTTTTATATATTCGTTATGATTTAACCATCTCATTCATTATTTTTTCTGATTCTTTTTTTTTTTTTTTTTCTTGTGGTACACGGGCCTCTCGCTGTTGTGGCCTCTCCCGATGCGGAGCACAGGCTCCGGACGCGCAGGCTCAGCGGCCATGGCTCACGGGCCCAGCCGCTCCGCGGCGTGTGGGATCTTCCCAGACCGGGGCACGAACCTCTGTCCCCTGCATCGGCAGGCGGACTCTCAAACACTGCGCCACCAGGGAAGCCCCTTTTTCTGATTCTTGATTTGTTCCATCTTTGGCTATCAGGAGGCCCTTCATGTGGGCTCCTGTGTCCTTATTTTGGGCCCTGTTACTCTTTGCATTCTGCCACAAGCTGTTTCAGACTCATTTGTGTATTTCCTACCCCAGACCTAGAATCAGTCATTCTTCCAAGGAACTTTGGTTCCCTTTAATGGGGAATGAATTGTATCTTTTAAAATTAAACTTTCCCTTAGTTCACTTACATCACCCCCAATATACATCACTATCGTAAACCTCTCAAAAGTCACTCATGACTTACTTTATATCAAAATTATTGGCACCATCAATTGACCGAGTGCTCTCTAAGTACAAAGCACCGTTTTAAGTAAGAAAAATACGAAAGTTAATAAGACATACTCCTTGCCTTCCAGGGGCACACAATCTGTTGGAAGTAATAGTCACATCACAAGTACCTACTTCAATGTAAGGCTGACTATGATAAGAACATAATAGAACTATGAAGTCTGGATAAAATCCAAACTCCTTTGCCTTGCATATAAGGTCCCAGCCTCTATCTTATTTCATTCATTCATTCATTCATTCATTCATTCATTCATTCATTGTATAAAGGCTTATCGGCAGCCTACTATGTGCCAGTGACCAAGGAACAGTCCCTGCCCTTAAGGAGCATATTGCATAATAGGGCAGCACATAAACAAGCAATCCATAATACAGAGTGGACAGTGCTACAGATATGTAAGCACAGGACGTTATGGAGGGGGCCTCTTAACTTAGTCTTGAGAAATGATTTTTAGACAAAGGGATAGTGAGCTAAGACTTGATGAGTTGAAGTTTCTATGAAGGGGAAGAAGAGAAGAGAGTAGGGTTCTAGAATAGAGGCCATCATGTTAGGGCCCAGATTAACAGGGAGCTTTTTGAGAGCTATGAGTTCATTTGGATCAGGAGTTTAGGGCAGGAGTGTAGAGGACACGATAGAAAAATAAAGAGACATCAGGAAGATTTGTAAAAAGCTGTTAGTGTAGACCTTCTAAGGGCAATGGGGAGCTATGGAAAGGCTTTAAGGGAGGAGTTACACTATCACATCTGTGCTTCTGAAAGATTCCTCTGTTGTATTGAAGAATGGTCTAGAGAGGGGCAAGAGTGAAGGCAGAGGCCAGCCAGGAAAATACTGTCAGAGCCCAGAACAGATAATTGGATCTGAGCATGTGGCAGTAGAAAGAAGTGGGTGTTATCCAGATACATTCAATAAGTACAGTAAATCATGTGGTGATGACTGGGTTAGGGGAGGGGGATCTCGAGATCCAGGACTCTGGCTTAGGCCGTCTAGAGATAATGACATCATGCCCTGTTTAGGAAACACAGATGGAAGGTCAGGTCACAGAAGGAAGAGGCTGAGTTCTGTTTTGAATATGCTGACATTACGGCTCCTGTGAAACACACAAGAAGTGATATCCAGTGGGTAATTGTCTTTGCAATTCAGTGCGAGAGGAGATGTAGATATAAATGTGATGGTCAGCATCACATAGAGTTAGAAGAGGCAAAGAGGGCGAACACCCCCCTGTGCAACTCTGTCCTGTCATCACTCCTTACCTATATGGCTTTTGACTTCCAGTGGCAGGACTGAGCTCACTAACATATAGGGGATCTTGTAAAAGAGTAGCTTTCTGAAAGAGGAAAAAAAGTGGGAATTGTTAGAATTTTTGCTTACTAAAAATCAATTCCCGGGCTTCTCTGGTGGCGCAGTGGTTGAGAGTCTGCCTGCTGATGCAGGGGACACGGGTTTGTGCCCCGGTCCGGGAGGATCCCACATGCCGCGGAGCGGCTGGGCCCATGAACCATGGTCACGGACCCTGTGCTCCGCAACGGGAGAGGCCACAACAGTGAGAGGCCCGCGTACCAAAAAAAAGAAAAAAAAAAAAAAAATCAATTCCCACTACTTTTAGTCAATGTCATATATCTATTCTTTAATCCCTTCTACAGTACATGGTTTGTAACTCATTCCAGTATTTGATAATACTACAGGGAATTTTTATCCTTATATAGCTTTTTTAAAGTTTTAAACATAGCATTTGTTCATTATAAAATAGAATAATCTATCAAAATCAAACAGTACAGAAATGAAAAGTAAATGATAAAAGTTCCCTATCTCTCCCTACCCTTTCTGTCTCAATATTCAAAACACCTTACTATTGTTGGTTTGGTTTATATTCTTTCAGGCATATAAAAACATGTTAATTATAACATATACATTTATAATATTTACATTAGATGATATATTTTTATAATATGTATTTAATACTAGCTACATCATATCACATATTAATCTGGATTTTTTTTCACTTAATATATGGTGGACAGTTTTTCATGTCTATGTATATAGATTTACTTCAGTCTTTTTAATAATGATTACCCAGTATTACATAGCCAAGATATACAATAATTTTGTTAACTATTTCCCCATTAATGGGGTTATTTTTTCCTTAAATCTTTTTTCCCTTACTTAAATCTTTAGTGCTGCCACTTCCTACTCATACTGGGTCTTGAAACAAATTAGCATGTAGTGTTCAGCAAGTTCTCTAAATATTTTTTTAATTTATGTTGAGACTTAACAGACAAATCAGAAGGAATTTCTGAAATGTTGCTGACTTAAAACTCCAAACAACTCCTGTCTTATTCCTTAATAAGAGTAGGGTGGTGGGTGGGTGTGTAGGGGGGAATTATGTACTTTTTCTTACTATTTTTGTCATTGCTCTATGTTTAAAAAAAAAAAAAAAAAAAGCTGCCTTTTTTTTTCTCTCCAAACCTTTATGCTTGCCTTAAATCTAGAATTTTAATTTGAGGATATTCGTGATTTAGCTTTCTAGCAGTTATTCCACAATGTATGAAGGGCAAAGAATTGCCATATTTTGTCTTTGTAGAATTTGAGATGCTAAACAAGGCAGATGTAATTACTTTTGGTGAAAGTTACAGATAAAATGGGTTACTGACAAGGACAACTCTTTGGAAACCTTTAAAATCAGAATGAGTGCTAATTTCTAACTGAATGGTTTAGGTTAATTTTACCTGAAAGTATACAGAGAGTTAAGATGTCTAATTCCTTTTCCCAGGAGCATTTCTCCATACCTCAACATGAAAGAAATCTCAAGGCACAAGAGAGCAATTACCCAAGATAATTCTGACAGATTTAGATTATTTTTGTCCATTTCCTAAAACTTATGAAGATAGCCAAGACTAACCAGAGGTGACTAACCTAATGAAAAACTTCAACAATGTCACAAAAAAGTCACAACTTTTAAAATGTTTATATTTTAATATCTTATTCTCACTTGAATGAATGATAACCTGATAGATTCATCATTTATATATGAAATATTTGCTTACTCATTTTTCATCCTTCAAGGGATAGAACATTGTTTTTTTTTTTGGCTGCACCGCGAGGCATGCGGTATCTTAGTTCCCCTACCAGGGATAGAACCCACACCCCCTGCAGTGAAAGCACGAAGTCTTAACTGCTGGACCGCCAGGGAATTCCCAGAACATTGTTTTCAATGATAATATCTGACAACTCATAAAGATAACCCCCCTCCATCCACATTATTTCAGTGGTCATAGAAAAAAATCATACTGTCTGGGTTCAAATCCCAGCTCTATATTTGTTGTACAACCTTGAATATATCATTTAATTTCCCTGTGCCTCAATTTCCTCATCTGTGAGATGAGAATAACAGTCCTACCTCGTAGGACTGTTGTACAGATTAAATGAGCTAATATACAGAAAGCATCAGAACAGTTCCTACCAATAATAACACTACATGTTAGTTGTTTGTTATTGCTTATAGTATCAGAAGGGCTATGAGTTGGCCTATCTGACTTTCCCCAACCATGCCTTTGCTGAAGAATTTAAAAGTAGTACTTAAAACTGGGAGTTAGGGCTTCCCTGGTGGCGCAGTGGTTGAGAGTCTGCCTGCCGATGCAGGGGACACGGGTTCGTGCCCTGGTCCGGGAAGAGCCCACATGCCGCGGAGCGGCTGGGCCCGTGAGCCATGGCTGCTGAGCCTGCGCGTCCAGAGCCTGTGCTCCGCAACGGGAGAGGCCACGACAGTGAGAGGCCTGCGTACCACAAAAAAAAAAAAAAAAAAAAAAAAAAAACCTGGGAGTTAGTTAAACAGTTATTTTGAAATATTTAGGTAGATTTTTAGAAGGCAATTAAATTGTAGTTTTTCTATTAGAACACATGAAGCCTTGTTTTAATAGATCAGGGTTTTCCCTCTATTTATGATTCACTTACATTCTTAATTTGGAGAAAGCAGTTTAAAATTTTAGGGAGGAATTTTAAACATTTAACATTTAATTTAAACAATAACATTCTGAACTGTGCTGTGAGAAAAAATTGAGAGTTGTCTTGCAATCTTTCACAATTTTTGGCCACTCATAAAACCCCTCCTTCCTAGCTTCTTCTGAGTGAAAAGAGTCTTTCATACTTCTTAATATTATTATGTTGGAAGATCAATAATAAAAATTATGTATCACTGAAGATAAGTAAACAGAGTCATACTATACTTTTAATAAATTACTTATTTTAAAACTGGTGTTTAAAACTTATTTAAAACTGGTGTTATAAGAAGATCCCTAAATGGGAGTTCTGACTCTGTCCCTACACATATTATATAATGTTGAGTAAGTCACTTAGAATTTTTGTGCTTCAGTCTCCTCATTTATAAAATAAGGGACATAGACCAGGTGATCTCTATAAAATTATCTGATCTTATGACAATGAGTCTGTCAACGACAAATTGGCACTTGCCACTGGCACTTGCCATCTGCCTCTACAAGGATTAAATCATGTGCTGCTGCAGCTGCTGACTTTTCAACAACCCCTGAAAGGAGTTCAGGGTGGAGAGCAGAAATGAGGCACGCTGTGCTCTGGGAAAAACTGGCAGAACAGGTCTTCAGATAGACATTTTCAGGAGCCAATTTTATGAGCCCAGTTCTTGTGTCTCCTCATATGTAGAAAAGCACTACTAAAATCCTTCATGACGTCTGTTCCTCGTGACTAGCAGTAACCTTCACAAGACTAGCAGGAACCTTCTGCAAAAAATATGTGCTTGATTGCATGTACTCCCCTTTCACCAAAATCACATATATACTGACCTTCCCCCCTACCTGTTTGGAGCAGTTTCTCAGAGCTATTTGAGATGCTGTCTCCTGGGCTATAGTCATCATTTTGCCCAAATAAAACTTAACTCACAAATCTCATGTTGTGCATTTTTTTTAAAAGTCAATAACTCCCACTAACCTACTTTCAATAGCACAGCTAAGAAATACAGAAACATACTGATACTGTTGAACTTTATCTGAGCTCCCTGGTCTCTGAAAGCAGAATGGTTGAGAAATCACCCAGGCTAACTGCAAAAGACCACCTTGCTCACAAATATTCGAAGATAAGCCCTGTCTCCAACCTTCCTCATTGATTCCCATGAGACTCACTGCTGACTCCCTTGTTTATTACCTGCCTCTATAAAACCTCAGGTCCATCTCCTTTTCTTGAAGACTTGCCTCATTAATGAGCATTTTCCCTATTGCAATAGCCTGGTAAAATCATATCCTTAATTGTCCAGTGCATTATGTCTTGCACAATATTACTAAATTCCAAGGTTAAACTTCCAAAATGGGGAGGAACAGCAGGGAAGCCTACCCTAAAAAACAATACTCAAGTCAAGGTTAACTTAGGAGGACACTTACTATAACATAATTGTTCCATGAACTTTTAAAGTACAGGAATATTGATGAAGTTGTGGAAATAATGTACAAATGAAGTTTTGACTCCTTTTTCTCTAGGTTTGGGTTACTCTGTAAAGGGGAGGCCAGAGAGGAATTTCCTAAGTAAAACTCATTTCCGTTCCCATTGCACTTGAAAGGGATTTCACTTAGAGAGTCTTTGTGATCTAAAAGTCCCTGGGGTTCTTTTGTGTTTGTGGTGCAAAATGGCACACCGACAGCCTTGCTAGTGGCTGATGTGGGCTGACAGCTCCTCCTGGAGGGGGTAGGTAAGGGTCGACAGGCACTTTGGCCATGAAGGGACAGCTTCTTGAAGTCTGAAGGAGGGCCAAGAGTTGAGTCCTTGGATGGTGGTGTGCTGCTCTTGGTGGTACCTGTCAGGTAGAATTTAGAGTTAAACATAATATTCAGAATTTAACAGTAAGGAACAAAGAGAACCCAATGGCCCCATTGCAGCAGTTTAAGAGTCTGAAAGTAAAAGTCTTCACATAAAAGAAATACTTGTAAGAGAAAGGAGTGATTTACTCTCACCTGCTGTTGACCATTGACCTAGAGGAGGTATGGCACAATTCTTCAGTATACACTCCTGCTTTCAGAAATAAAACTCTATGCTATGTCATTTAAAGAAGTATTCTTTATATCTAAAGCATATGCCTGTCCTTCACAGAGCCCAACATTCCCAGTGAAAGGACTTTTCATTCTAGTTTTGAAACTTGATTGTTCTTTCATCTTGCATCTCTAATGGATCCTATAAAGAAAAAAGAACTATTCATATGCAGAGATGACGAGATTTTTTAAAATTTTCTTTTATTTATTTATTTTTTAATTTTGGGGGGCAGAGAGAGATTTTTTTTAATGGTGTTTTCTTTGATTCATATTTTGCTAACACTCTCTGATTTTTCCAATATCATCCCAATAGCATCAGCACTTTTTTCAGAACCAATCCTGGGTCCCATCTTTTACGTTCTCTGTTCTCTCCAGCTCACCATGACTCGTTTCTTTTCTCTGCAACACAAGGAAGCAAATGGTGGAGGCTAAGACGTTGCAGAGTATGAGATCTAAGTTCTAATCCAGGCTCTGCCACTCAGTGGTTATGTGACTTTGATTGACCTAAGCCTCAAGTTCCTGATTTTAAAATAGGAACAATAATAGAACCAATCTCACTGAGTCTGTGTGAGGATTAAGTAAGAAAATACATGCAGTGTTTTTTAACACTGGAAACACTCAGTAGGTGCTAGGTATTAATATTATCCTATATTGCCTTGAATTGCTGGTTTATCATTTTACATTAAGTTATCTTATCTTCCTTATGAAGCTGGAACCTCCATGAAAGTGGAAAACCTCTTTGTTTTTATTAGTGTGTAACTTTAAACAGATATAAAAGTCATTCATCATCTGTACAACACTATGAACTGTGCTGAGTTCCAGCCCTCAGCCCCCTCTTCCACTGACCTTACATACGTGTACATGCATGCACACACACATGCATACACAAGTGCTCACCTCAGTTCACTTATCCAAGTTCCATCCCCCTTAAACAGCCATCCTTGCCAAACCCTCAGGCTTAAGGATGTGCACACTGGCATTGTGGTCCCAGAGCATGATCAGGAAAGAGAGTGTACGAGCACCCCCTCTTTCCTGCACTCTTCTTGCCCTGGGGAGTGGCACATGACATGGCCAGATTTTAAACACACAACTAAACAAATTAATGTATATGACCCATAATCTCTGAATGCCACTTACTGATTATCTTACCTTGCCCTATTTCTTCATAGGATTCTAGTATTATGTAACAGTGATATCAAAGTATCTAAGAATATAAGATGCTCATATAGGATTTTCAGGTCAATGAATATGTGTAGCCCAGAAATGGATTATATGTACTCCAATCCTCTTGAAAGTGATAGCTTTTCTTTATTCTTGTAGATGATATTTTCTAAAATTTTCTCTATGGAAATTAAGAGTTAAATAACCAGTGCACAAATTATGTTAGGTAGTGTTATGAAACTATGTTAAAATGTTCATTTTAGGCACAACGTATGTTTCATGTGAAAGGTCAGCAAAATGATTTCAGGTAGTTACAGAAAGGCACATTTGGGGCTTCCCTGGTGGCGCAGTGGTTGAGAATCCGCCTGCTGATGCAGGGGACACGGGTTCGTGCCCCGGTCCGGGAAGATCCCACATGCCGCGGAGTGGCTAGGCCCGTGAGCCATGGCCGCTGAGCCTGCACGTCCGGAGCCTGTGCTCTGCAACGGGAGAGGCCACAACAGTGAGAGGCCCACGTACCGCAAAAAAAGGAAAAAAATGAAAAGCACACTTGAAGTGACTGTTATTTACCCAGTTGTATGAAAAATTTATTATTTTAAAGAGCTAAAAGCGTTTCTAAAAAGGATTACCTTTTTTGACAGCATAAATTAAAATGTCATGGACAATAGCTTCACCAGTGAAGCAAGCCAACTCATAAAGTTAAACTGTATTTTTCACATGAAATTCAATAATACCCACTTTTAGTAGTCTGATTAAAGAGTAGTTCATTACTAAGCAAGAGTTCTAGAACCTTGAGTTTCAACATGTGTCAACTTCATATTTACACAACTAAGTTGCTAAAAGTCAAGTGTTTTTCTAATGAGCTGATTATGTTAGCTCATTAGAAAAATAGCTGTGAGCTATTATCTCTAGGGAGAGCCACCGCAAAGGAGAAAGCAATGGGAGAACTGGGAAAGAGAACTCCAGAATCAAAAGTATGCACAAATCATTTTTCTCCTTTCTCCCTCTGCATCAAACACAGATAAACTCCTTGAGGCTGAAACTGTCAGGTTAAAAGCCAGAGTCCAAAAAGCAGCAGGCAACATTAAACAGCTTCAGAAAAATCTGTTAGATGCAAAGTCAGCTAAGAATGCAAAGTACATATATACTAGCATATTGACTCTATCAAGAAATGAAGAAAAATAGTAAATAAAATTTACTTAACTTCTTTCTCACCCTTTTTAAGAGTTTTAAAATGGAATAGAAAAAAATCATTGATTTTTAAAACTCTTAAAAAGGATGAAAAAGAAGTTAAGTAAATATGAAAACAGGGAGTTTAGTTTTCATGGAAAGCAAAACACCTATCAGACCGAAATTGTCAGATTAATGTGCTAAAATATAAGAAACAAGCAGAACAATAAGGAACGATGATTCTTCCATAAAAATAAAATCATATAGACCTAGATCTCAGGATGTAGAATTTGAGGTCTCCTGAATAAAAAATTCCCCATGAAGACTGTACTAAAGCAGAATTGGTGAAATATAAGCAATTCTCTGTAAAATAATTCAAAGCTAGAAAATAATCCTCAGATATTTAAGTGTAATCAAGAGGCTGGCAGAGACCAGTACCAAACTCTTCATGTGACCCAGAGTCACATAATATTCAAAATGTCCCAGACGCAATCCAAAATTACTTGACATTTGAAAAGCCAGGAAAATCTCAATACCTTATGGGGAAAAAGAAAATTAACAGATATCAATCTTGAGATCACAAAGATGTTGGAATTATCAGACAAAAGCTTTAAGGTAACCATCATAACCATGCTCCAATAAATGAGAGTGAACCCCTTTGAAACAAATGGAAAGATACAAAGTCTCAGCAGAGAAATAGCAAATATAAAAAGGAACCAAATGGAAATTTTAGGAGGAAAAAATACACTACAATAACTAAAAATTTTTTAATTCTCTGAATGGACTCAATGAGCAGAGTAGAGATGACAGAGAAAAGAGTCATTGAATTTTGAAGATAGAGGAATAGAAATTATCCAGTTTGAACAATCCAGAGAGAATAGAGATTGAAGAAAAAAATGAACACATTCTCAAGGGACTGTGTGACAATATGAAAAAGACCTCATATTCATGTCTTCAGAGTCCCAGAAGGAGAGGAAAAAGAGTGGTACAGAAAAAATATTTGAAGGAATAATGGTTGAAAACTCTCCAAATTAGTCAAAAGACATAAACTTATAGATTCAAGAAACTGAGTGGATCCCAAATAAGATAAACTCAAAGAATTCCACACCAAACATATAATCAAACTGCTGTAAGTGATAAAGGAAATAAAGAGATATTTAGAACTGAATGGCATTATACATCAAATACATGTGACTCAGCTAAAACAGATTTTAGTTTATAGCTGTTGTTGACTCTGGGTCTTATTTAAATTCTATGTAGAATGTTTGTTTTTTTTTTAATCAGGCAATCAACTGCTGTGTGCATTCTGTTCAGGATTTTTACTTCCATTCAGAGGGAGAGGTAGGGCAAAGTGTGCTTACTCCACCTCGACCAGAATTTAAAACTTAATTAATTTTATTACATCAAAATTAAAATTCTACTCAGTAGAAGACACCACATAGAATAAGCTAGTAGGTAGTTGACAATATGGGATGCGGTATTTTTAATCTCTAAAACCAATAAGCAGATTAGTAGAATGTACATTAGTAGAATGTACAAAGCAATTCTGCTCCTGAGTATATGTCCCAGGAAATTTTTCAAACAGGATGGAAGAGTAAGGGGGAGAAAAATGAATATTGATTCTACCCCAACCCTCAATATTTTTTGTATTTTTATAAATCTGTAACTGATCAATGAATATTTGTTAATAATTATAAACTATGATCTAACTGTGCAAGCAAATATATCTGTTTAATAATTGCAGTGTCAATTTTGAGAAATATCAAGAAATAAGGGCTTATTATAAGAACAGCTATAGGAGGCCTTGAATCCTTCTCTTGAGTTTCTAAACATTCTGAATTCATATACTTACACACATAGTATATTTACATAAACACAGGACTTGGTCCTCTAATAGAAGTACAGCAACCTACTGCATAAGAACTCCTTAGGAAATTAATATAGATGGTGCCTCATGCCAAATTATTGCACAATAGCATTTTTATTTTTTACATACTGTAGTATTTATTAGTGAAAAGAGAAAAGATGAAAGTTATTCTGTTTCAAGGCTTGATCAAGGATTCTGAAGATGCTAAATAGATTATTGCTCAGTGACTGACTTTGCAAAAACAAAAGAGCTAAGTTTAATAGGGACTCACTAAGTGCCACACACAGTTTAAGCACTTTACATGCACAGTTGACCCTTGAACAATGTGGGATTAGGAGTAGTGATCCTCTGTACAGTTGAAAATCAGCATATAACACTTTACAGTTCACCCCTCTGTATCCAAGTTTCCATATCCAAGGATTGTGTAGGACTGAGTATGTATCTATTGAAGAAAATCTGCATGTAAGTGGACCCTCAAAGTCCAAACCTGTGTTGTTCAAGGGTCAACTGTACATGACTTAGCCCTTTACATATCATCCCTGTGGGATATGTACCATTGTGAGCCCCATCCTACCCATAAGGAGTGAAGCCTGGGAAGGTTAAATAGTCCAAGGTAGAGTCCAGATTTGAAGTCAGCCTGTGTGGCTACAGAGTCTTTATGTTTTTATCTACTATGCAGAGAAGAATAAAATAGCTCCCTTTTTCTACTTTCTGCCAAGAAATGCTTCTTCTTAGAGAAAAATATAAGGTTCACCTTCTTGGTTGTTTTTTTTCCCTTCTATTTTGCTAATGATATACAATTAAATACAATACATTCTCATTTCATAAGGATGCCAAGGTGGTCAGCTCTAATTCTGTTTATTAAACAGATTGGTTTCTCCAAAAGTTCATCCACTACTTGCCATGCACTATGGTTAGAAAATCTGCTTTTAAGTTTTCATTAGCTAAATATCAGTAGAGGGTATAAATAGATGTAAACTCAGATTGAAATCCACCCTGGTGGGTATGAGCTTAGCAGATCTGGACTGAGGGCTAAGCATTTTCACTCTTTTCCTTTGGATTATTCAAGGTGAATGCAATTAAATTTACATAAATCTTACTCTATGCTAGCACTGTAAAAATGTTCTATTGATCTGTATGGTTTTTTTTAATACATGCAAGCAATAGGCAGTCTTTTTCCCCCCAGCTTTAGGGGATTCTTAAGTAGGTCACAATAAACTTTTCCTTAGAGAACATTTTGGTTAGATATCTGCTTGGGTTTTCTCCTGTAAAATGCATGACTACATGGAACTATCCACTAATGAAGAGCTATACTAAAGACAGAGAAACCAAAGTACTGAATCTCATTATCAGAGATCATCACCAGTCTGTTTTCTATCCCTCAGGTGTTAAAAGGCCTGTTGTTTACTATTACCTTGAAAAGTAATCATATTTATTTAAGTGTGATGTCCCAAGATAACTTCATCCTTCTTATGACCTGCAGCTTCTCATAATTAGGCCTAAAACTTTACACCTCAGAGGCGTCACAAAGCTCTGTACATGATAACATTCTTTAGCCCTCGAATTAGTGTTTCTCGTAGCCTGCCTTTTGTTTACACTTTTGACTCAGATGTTTAATTATGAAAATGACAGTACTAGAAAACTATGGGATAGCAGACCTAACTCCACCACCCCCACTTTATTTAGAAATCACTCCTCCTCTTCACACATGGAGCACACAGAAGCTGCCATGTTTTTAAACCTCTTGGCTATGGTGGATATTTTTTAGCAGTCAATCGTTTATTCAAGTTAGGCATCAGAGACCTTCCCAGGATTTTTTAATGTGGTGCAAGAAAGTGTGTGAGTTAGCCTTTGTGTGGTGGTGGGAGAAGTAAAAAGTGAATTTAAGACAGTTGGTGACTTTGCTGTCCACAGAAGACATGATATTCAGTGAGAGAAAATGAAGCTGATCCACAAACATCAGAGGAGACAGAGACAAAGTTCTATGGCACTCAAGTCCCAAGTTCCAGCTATGCCTAAGTCCAACTTCATTCTTAGCATTCCTACTTTCCTAGGTTGTGGTTTCTAACTTTTGCTGATTTTGCTCACCATTGTACATCTAAAATTGAAGAGCCCAGCAAATAGAATATGCCAGATTTAACAGGTAAAATAGATGGATCTACATTTGTATCTATATTTATGTCTGTATCTATACATATCTGCTGAATGAATGTTAAATAACATGAGTTGCCCTCTAATTCCAATATTGCCCTGTAATTCCAATAAATTCCCCTTTTAACCTACGTTGGACTTCTGCCACTTTTAACAGAGTTCTGACCTCCACAATAACCTAAAACAGCTACTGCATACATTACTTAGAAATCTCTTTTATTTTTCTAAACTGGAAGAAAACAATGAGGCTATCAGAGTGGTCTAGAAAAATTGGGGCATTATATGCCAAATGTGAAATGAATGTTGAATCTCAGAGCATGTGGATGGCTATCCACTGGCAGTGCCTCTCCCTCAGTACTTCCAGTTACAAGGGCAACGTTAGGAACTTCACTTAGTGCCCTGAGACAAGAAGGCAGAGACCCTCCTCCCAGAAGCTAGTAATTTATGGCGCTCAGGGTAACAATGGAAGTGTATCAACCCCTTAAAACATAGCTTGTTATTACATGGATTTAGAACAAATCATGATCCTCTAAGCCTATATGGTACAAGCCAGGCTTCCTAAACCAATTTTTTTTCTTTTGGTGACAAAAAAAGTTAATCAAATTTAGTTTAAAAGACCATTGTATGTCATTGTTCAGTGACAGAAGGTATGAGAGTAAGTACAGTGGGAAAAGGCCCCTCCCCAGTAACCCATTGCACAGCATGGTACACCACAGGTCTTGGGGGTGAATACTCTCCAAGTAGGTGTTCACGTTTTCTTTGCACATTTTGCAATGTTTTCCTGGGGGCTGTTTCCCCCATGTCATGACCTGATTTTCAGGGCCCCAATGCACCTTAATTTTTGCCATGCCTATAATCCCCTGACTCGGAGCTCTTAGAATCCTATGCTCCCCTCCTCCTTCTAATGTCTAGATACTTAAAGTGTGTAATAGAATCATACTTTGAGTTATGCAGCTTAGGACACTCCTTTTTCAATTTATACATGTTCCATTTTTTTCCTGCCTCTACCGTAGCTTCTACTGTTCCCTCCAACTGCAATATCTCTATCACCATGTGTACTATTCCTTCACCGACTGTCATCTGGCATCTTGACTTCTCCCCACAACCGAATAAAACCTTTCCCCTCATTAAATATCTTTGACAATTTGCTCAAACTCAATTATGACACTTAGCATGCATACTTTGCAGTATCTTTTTTGGGGGGTGGGGGGGCAGTACGCGGACATCTCACTGTTGTGGCCTCTCCTGTTGCGGAGCACAGGCTCCGGACGCACAGGCTCAGTGGCCATGGCTCACGGACCCAGCCGCTCCGCGGCATGTGGGATCCTCCCGGACCAGGGCACGAACCCGTGCACCCTGCATCGGCAAGCGGATTCGCAACCACTGCGCCATCAGGGAAGCCCTTTGCAGTATCTTTATTTATGCAAATGTCATATGTCCTGGTGAGAATCAGCATCTCAAGGATAGGAACTATGCCTTACTCATCTTTGTATCTATTACAGGGCCCAACATACCACTACACAGAACCAGAGTTCAATAAATGATTTGAATTTGATTTTAATCATTTATTTATATTGAGACATCTGTATATTCAATTTAAATGAGAAAAATTATAGTTTATAACTAAGTGGATTTGAATTTAGAAGAAAATCTCATAAAATACTTGCTTCATTATTATGTACATGAGATAAACAGAACTCAGTTCAAAGACATTAGTAGAGAAAAAGCATTTTAAAACGCCAGTTGAGGGCTTCCCTGGTGGAGCAGTGGTTAAGAATCCGCCTGCCAATGCAGGGGACACGAGTTCCAGCCCTGATCCGGGAAGATCCCACATGCTGTGGACCAACTAGTCCCACGCGCCACAACTACTGAGCCCGCGTGCCACAACTACTGAAGCCCGCACGTCTAGAGCCCATGCTCCACAACAAGAGCAGCCACCACAATGAGAAGCCTGTGCACTGCAATGAAGAGTAGTCCCTTCTCGCCACAACTAGAGAAAGCCACGCACAGCAACAAAGAACCAAAGCAGCCAAAAATAAATAAATAAAATAAATAAATTTTTTAAAAAGCCAATTGAAATGTAAAATAAGTTTTGGACAGCAAGTTAAAAACATAAAACAACAATCTCACCTGAAAAGGGATTCATTCAAACTTTTAGGCTTTTTGGCTCTCCAAAAGGCAGGGCCATTATTCTCTTCTTTGACTTAAAAAAAAAAAAGTTAGTTGGTCATTAAATACATGATTTGATTGAGTTTATGAAGAAGATAGAGTTACTGTACTGAACTGATGACTCTATAAATCCTCACAAAAACTTGCAAATTCAAAATTATAAACTGGTTAACATGATAGGCAAAAAGAACTTTGGCTCTGATGTTAAAACATATGCTCAAATTCAGGATTTTCTTTTTTTTTTAATAACTGTTTGAGTTTTTAAAAATAAATTTGTTTATTTATTATTTATGTTTGTCTGCGTTGGGTCTTTGTTGCTGTGTGCTGGCTTTCTCTAGTTGCAGTGAGCGGGGCTACTCCTCATTGCGGTGCACAGGCTTCTCAATGCAGTGGCTTCTCTTGTTGCAGAGAACGGGCTCTAGGTGCATGGGCTTCAGTAGTTGTGGCAGGTGGGCTCAGTAGTTGTGGTTCGCAGGCTCTAGAATGCAGGCTCAGTAGTTGTGGCAAATGGGCTTAGTTGCTCTGCGGCATGTGGGATCTTTCCAGACCGGGGATCAAACCCATGTCCCTTGCATTGGCAGGTGGATTCTTAACCACTGCGCCACCAGGGAAGTCCAGGACTTCTTTATTAAGAAGCTGATATTACCTACGATCAGCCTGTACCTAGGTTCAAGTCATCTCTTAAACCTGATTTCATCCAGGTTCAACAACCAAACTTGAACTTTCTCTTTTTCTGTGTGAGGTCACTAAAATGTTGTGACAAAACAACTTTAGTGTCAATGTCCCTGCCTCTCCTTATGTTAGCTTTAAATTCTAATTTGTAACAATGGGGTGGAGAAACTTAGGATTATCTGTTCTCCACTGAGAAATGAAGTATGGCTAGATTTCAGTTTCAACACTTGGTGGGATGTCTGGTCTCCTGGATGCCAATGACCAGAACCTGGCAGGCTATAATGGCAATAATGACAAGAGAGCCTGAATACAGATAATAGAGTGATCTGACCTTGTGTTCTTATGTGCATGCAGTAGTCTTCACTCCTCTTCAGTAGCTTAATAGGAAGTCCTTCAGCCGTTCAGCACAATGTGTGTCTGATGGCATGCTCAGTGGTGCTGGTCAGCTAAGGAACACTTTTAGAAGCAACACTCCGAAAAGAATGCACCTGCTACCTCAACTGTAGGAGGTCTGATTATGTTTGTCAAATCCTATTCCTGTGGGGAAGACCAAGCTTCAGTATTGATAAAAGTTATGCACTAAACCTGACTCATCAGTGCCTTGTTGTTTTAGTTTTACCCCACATCACTGGTTTCTGAAAATGTCTAGGTTTTAGGTTTAAAATAAAAGTTATATACATACACATACACATATGTACACATATATAAAACTTTGATTCAATTTATGTTTCATTAAATTATTATGTCTCATTCTGATTTGGGGATTAGTCTACTTCACTTTATGCCAATGTTTCAAAATATGCCACTAAAGCCTTTAAGGTCTTTTCCATGATTCTAGAGCTGCAGTGATCAAGTTGGTAGCCATGAGCCAACTTGGCTATTAACATTAAAAATTAAATTAAATTAAAATTCAATTAGTAGCACTAGTAATCTCAAGTGCTCAGTGGCCACATGGCAACTGTTTAGACATAATTAGACTAGATATAGAACAATTCCATCATTGGAGAAAGTTCTATTGAATAGTCCTGTTCTAGAATGTACCTGAAACTAAGGGGCTAATAACCCAATTCATTCCAGAGCTTTTACTGCTGATACAGTTCACCACTGTCACTCTGCTCCCATCAACACTGTTCATTTAGAGTTTACTAACCATTCCCTTCATCTAAACATAAAAAGTACAATTCAAAGGATATATATCAAAGTGCTAACTGTGGCCCATATAAGTACACATGCATGCTATAGAGAAAAACCTCTTTTTCACTGTTTCTCCAGAAAAGTTGGGCCTAATTAGAAATCCTGCTTAAAAGTGTGGTGATTAAACTCAGTATTTTTATTATAAATGATTTGCAATTTTGAGCTTCCTTTGTTAAGATGATCTAGTTGATTGGAGTGTGAGCACCTTTGCCACATGACATAAATATTCCCTAGGCTTTCACCCAAGAGGTTTGGAGTCGGTTCTAATAACTATCTTTATTTAAATACTCAGTAATTAATGTGAGCGGCTTGACATCATCATTATTAACATGAAGGACTCTAGTAATGACTATTGTCAAATAGACGCTCAGACAGGTTTGAGCCTATCTCTTGCTTCAGAATTACATATTACAGAATGTCCAGGAGGCGAACCACTGGGATCCTAGGCACAGAGCAATACCTAACCCAGGGAACAAGCAGCTTGGAGATGAACAGGAATCAGATCACATCACTGTTGACTTTCTGGAAAGGGGGAATGTGTTTTATACTCTAATGTGTGCTATGTATGACTCTTTGGGACAGTGGTAGTTTCCTGTTTTCAAAAATCCCTGCACCATTGGACCCCTGGGCCGGGGAGATCCCACATGCCACAGAGCACTAAGCCCATTCACCACAACTACTGAGCCTGCTCTCTAGAGCCCTCCAGCCACAACTACTGAGCCCACGTGCTGCAACTACTGAAGCTTGCACACCTAGAGCCCATGCTCAGCAACAAGAGAAGCCACTGCAATGAGAAGCTCGCGCACTGCCACAAAGAGTAGGCCCCACTCGCCTCAACTAGAGAAAGCCCGCACGCAGCAACCAAGACCCAAGACAGCAAAAAAAAAAAAAAAAAATCCCTGTGCCAAAGTGTCAGATGGTACCTTTGGAGGTGAAAGTAAAGAGGTGGGAGCTTACATCGTTCTCAACAGTGAAAAACTGCAATCATTTCCACTAAGATTAGGAACAAGACAATGTTGCCCATTCTCACCACTATTATTCAACATAGTTTTGGAATTTTTAGCCACAGCAATCAGAGAAGAAAAAGAAATAAAAGGAATCCAAATTGGAAAAGAAGTAAAACTGTCACTGTTTGCAGATGACATGATACTATACATCAAGAATCCTAAAGATGCTACCAGAAAACTACTAGAGCTAATCAATGAATTTGGTAAGGTAGCAGGATACAAAATTAATGCACAGAAATCACTTGCATTCCTATACAATAATGATGAAAAATCTGAAAGAGAAATTAAGGAAATACTCCCATTTACCACTGCAACAAAAAGAATAGAATACCTAGGAATAAACCTACCTAAGGAGACAAAAGACCTGTATACAGAATACTATAAGACACTGCTGAAAGAAATTAAAGATGACACAAACAGATGGAGAGATATACCATGTTCTTGAATGGGAAGAATCAGCATTGTGAAAATGCCAGTACTACGCAAAACAATCTACAGATTCAATGCAATCCCTAACAAATTACCAGTGGCATTTTTCACAGTACTAGAACAAAAAATTTCACAATTTGTATGGAGACACAAGAGACCCTGAATAGCCAAAGCAATCTTGAGAAAGAAAAACCAAGCTGGAGGAATCAGGCTCCCTGACTTCAGACTATACTACAAAGTTATAGTAATCAAGACAGCATGGTACTGGCACAAAAATGGAAATATAGATCAATGGAACAGGATAGAAAGCCCAGAGATAAACCCACGCACATACGGTCACCTTATCTTTGATAAAGGAGGCAAGAATATACAATGGAGAAAAGACAGCCTCTTCAATAAGTGGTGCTGGGAAAACTGGACAGCTTCATGTAAATGAATGAAATTAGAACACTCCCTAACACCATACACAAAAATAAACTCAAAATGGATTAAAGACCTAAATGTAAGTCCAGACACTATAAAACTCTTAGAGGAAAACATAGGCAGAACACTCTATGACATACATCACAGCAAGATCCTTTTTGACCCACCTCCTAGAGAAATGGAAATAAAAACAAAAATAAATAAATGGGACCTAATGAAACTTAAAAGCTTTTGCACAGCAAAGGAAACCTAAACAAGATGAAAAGACAACCCTCAGAATGGGAGAAATATTTGCAAACAAAGCAACTGACAAAGGATTAATCTCCAAAATATACAAACAGCTCATGCAACTCAATTATCAAAAAACCAAACAACCCAATCCAAAAATGGGCAGAAGACCTAAATAGACATTTATCCAAAGAAGATATACAGATTGCGAACAAACACATGAAAGGATGCTCAACATCACTAATCATTAGAGAAATGCAAATCAAAACTACAATGAGGGGCTTCCCTGGTGGCGCAGTGGTTGAGAGTCCGCCTGCCGATGCAGGAGACACGGGTTCGTGCCCTGGTCCGGGAAGATCCCACATGCCGCGGAGCAACTAAGCCCGTGAGCCATGGCCGCTAGGCCTGCACGTCCGGAGCCTGTGCTCCGCAATGGGAGAGGCCACAGCAGTGAGAGGCCCGCATACCGCAAAAAAAAAAAAAAAAAAAAAACTACAATGAGGTATCACCTCACACTGGTCAGAATGGCCATTATCAAAAAATCTACAAACAGTAAATGCTGGAGAGGGTGTGGAGAAAAGGGAACCCTCTTGCACTGTTGGTGGGAATGTAAATTGATACAGACACTATGGAGAACAGTATGGAGGTTCCTTAAAACACTAAAAATAGAACTACCATATGACCCAGCAATCCCACTACTGGGCATATACCCTGAGAAAAGCATAATTCAAATAGAGACATGTACCACAATGTTCACTGCAGCTGTATTTACAATAGCCAGGATATGGAAGCAACCTACATGTCCATTGACAGATGAATGGATAAAGATGTGGCACATGTATACAATGGAATATTACTCAGCCATAAAAAGGAACAAAATTGAGTTATTTGTAGTGAGGTGGATGGACCTAGAGACTGCAATACAGAGTGAAGTAAGTCAGAAAGAGAAAAACAAATACCATGTGCTAACACATATATATGGAATCTAAAAAAAAAAATGTTCTGAAGAGCCTAGGGGCAGGACAGGAATAAAGACACAGACATAGAGAATGGACTTGAGGGCATGGGGAGGGGAAAGGGTAAGCTGGGACGAAGTGAGAGAGTGGAATGGACAATGTATACACTACCAAATGTAAAATAGATAGCTAGTGGGAAGCAGCCGCATAGCACAGGGAGACCAGCTCGGTGCTTTGTGTCCTAGATGGACACCCCTCTAGATGAGGGGTGGGATAGGGATGGTGAGAGGGAGACAAAAGATGGGGGGTTATGGGGATGTATGTATATGTGTAGCTGATTCACTTTGTTATATAGCAGAAACTAACACACCATTGTGAAGCAGTTATACTCCAATAAAGATGTTAAAAAAAAAAAAGTAAAGAGGTGGGGAGAGGTGTTATTCTATGAGTATGTGCGTGAACACAAGATGTTTTTTAAAAACCCTTCCCTGCTTTTAACATCATTTGCAAAGTTTCTAGGAATTCAAATTTCGTAAAACTTCTACCTATAATTGGCTTCTTTAATGCGTATTTTCATCTTCTTATACATGTTGGGGGAAAAAAGCCAATAATAATTATGCTTGTGGACAAGGATAAATATGCACTTAAGGCAACCAACACCAGTTAGATATCCTAATTAGTGTGACAAGAGACCTGGTGATCAACCAAGGATTTAACAGGTTTGCCAATTAGAACAGCTTCTACAAACAGTTGCCACGCTGTAGAGTGTCAGTGTGGAAAGGTGCTTGTCCACAAGAGTGTACAAACAGTAGACAGTTTTCTCACACTTTGTAGCTATTCAATACTCCAAGACGCTGAGTCTGACTTGGAGTAAAGTCTGGTGAAGAGTGAACGGGCTGGTATGGGCTGGTCTAGCCACACTGCCTAGATGCCAGAAGTGGAAGGGCCTATCCAGGAGCCACCTTGGTCCTCACTCTTCCCTTCTCCTTCCGTGCTAAGCGTGTGATCTTAACAGCTGCCTGCTTTCCAGCTGTGTGCCCAACCCTGGCCACATGGTTTCACAACAACCCTGTGAAGCTAGTAATGGAGGACACTGAGGCTCACAAAGGTTAAGTGACTTGCAGACAATCACACAGCCAGGAAAGGTTAGAGCCAGGATGCAAATCTGGGCTTAACTGAGTCCCAAGTCCATGCTCTTTTTCTCTGCTTTTCACCAACTCCCAATTATATGGATGGATACCTTAAAGGGCTCCTTAATATACATATACATTTCATACACATATACATATATAAAATAAGACCACGAAAGTAAACAGTGTAATGTTGTACTATATATCCTATTCTATTTTTATCCATTCGTCCTTGAGTTTTTAAAACTTCTCCACTAGAAATGTTTAGGTAGGGCCGGAAGTGTGAAACATAAAAGCAGGGCTGCTCTGCTTGAGCCAGGTGAGTGCCAGAAGCCCTGACTCCTCATCTTCCCCTTCTCTCTAGACCCTCTAGATCTCTTTGGGCACAATAGGAAAATCACACACTGAGCTCCCTAAAAACAAAATCTAAAGGTGACTTTTCGTCTTTTTATCTAGGTGTGAATCACGTTCTAAGGAACATATTTCCAGCCAATATTTTTGAATGAAGAGTGAATGCTGTTAATAACCATAATAAAACGACAATTATCAGGGCAGGACTTGTGGTTCCCTTCGTAGTGGGAGGCCCAAGTTTCACAGAGATGAATACCAGGAGTTTTCCTAAATCCAGGGGTTCACAATCTTTCCAGTTACTCCCCTGCACTTCTTCACGAGGGTTTTCATTAAAATCTCTGGCTGTTAATAAGGTTATTAAAATCAAACAAGCACTGGGACTTCCGTGGTGGTCCAGTGGTAAAGAATCTGCCTTCCAACGCCGGGGACACAGGTTCGATCCCTGGTCAGGGAACTAAGATCCCACATGCCATGGAGCAACTAAACCCGCACGCCACAACTACTGAGCTCGTGAACCTCAACTAGAGAGTCCGTGTGCTGCAAACTACAGAGCCCACATGCTCTGGAGCCCGCGCCACAACTAGAGAGAGAAAAACCCGCACGCCACAACTAGAGAGAAGCCCATGCGCTGCAACAAAGAGCCTGCGTGCCACAATGAAGACCCAACGCAGCCAAAAACTGTATAAATAAATAAATAAATAAATAAACTCAAACAAGCACTGACCTGGGCTTCCCTGGTGGCACAATGGTTAAGAATCCACCTGCCAATTCAGGGGACATGGGTTTCAGCCCTGGTCTGGGAAGATCCCACATGCCACAGTGCAGCTAAGCCTGTGCACCACAGCTACTGAGCCTGTGCTCTAGACCCCACGAGCCACAACTACTGAGACTGCATGCTGCAACTACTGAGCCCACATGCCACAACTACTGAAGCCCGAATGCCTAGAGCCTGGGCTCTGCAACAAGAGAAGCCACTGCAATGAGAAGCCTGTGCATCACAAAGAGGAGTAGCCCCCGCTCACCGCAACTAGAGAAAGCCTGCTCGAAGCAACGAAGACCCAAGGCAGCCAAAAATAAATAAAATTAATTAATTTTTTTAAAAAATTTAAAAAAAAAGAAACAGCCACAATGACTGATAAAGAGTTTACCACTTCTTTCTTCCTCCCACAGTGAGATCTTTGAAATGCAACAAGTGAGTCAAAATAGACAGAAAAAAGCTCAAGATAAAAAGAAATATGCATAACACGGTCTCATATAACTCTCACTATCTCTCAAAATGCATGACACAGATAAACAACACAGGGATCATCCCATACAAACACAAAAGAAGCATTAGGAGAGATGAACCTGAGCAGCAGGAGACCTGTGAGAATTTACTCCTGACTCTGCCACTAACTGGCTATGTAACTCTGGCCAGTGTGATGAGTTGTCAGTCTCCCAAGTCCCTCAATATTTGGAAATGAGGAAATATCATGTCCCTTTCTAAGAGGTAAACTGTATGATGGATCTGAGCATCCATTTATTCACTTATTCATTCTTCCAATTTTACAAGTAGTTATTGACTATCTGCTATGTGTCAGGGAATATAACGCACAGTGATACAGGGATGAAAAGACAAACAAGGGCCTGCTCTCATGGAGCTTACATTAACTGTGGGACATAGATAATAATAAATCACTAAACACATTAATCTTATACTGCAAATAGTGGTAAGTGTTTTGAAACAAAGAGATGTGCTAAGTGTGTTGGGGGAATGGTACTTTAGATTGGGTGAACACAGAAGGCATATCTGTGGAGGTGATGCTGAATTCAGAAACATGATGGACAAGAAGGAATCAACCCTCTGAAGATCTGAGGAAAAGTGTTCCAGATAGGATGGCAGGTGCAAAGTCCCTGAGGTAGAAAGAAGAGCAGAAAGAGCTCTGGGGAGAGTGGTAGGAGGTAAGTCAGAGATGGAGGGGTCAAACCATGGAGGCTCCTATAGGTAATAAGGAGTTTGCAAGTTCATGCAGACTTTGAAACAGAAGAGTGATATAATTTAATTTATAATTATTATTTAAAAGGATCATCCCAACTGCTATGTGGAGAGGAATCAGTTTGGAGGCAATTTCAGTAGTCTAGATAAGGGACTGGACAAGTGGTGCTAGAAGAAGGAATAAGAAAAATGGGAAAGGTCACAGATATATTTTGGAAGACAAATGATGGAGTTCAGACACACTACCCCAAAATATGGTGCCTTGGCATACTGAATACTTTGAGCTGAAGGAATTCAAGAAAACACAGATGCAGGAAAGTCCTTCTGACTTTCCCCAGCCCTCCTCCCTTGAATCAGGTCTTAAGGCCCTCATGGGAGAGGTGCCCTCCCTATACCCAGAGGAAAGGAACATCCTTATCTCCACGACAGGGATGCTAAGATGAATCCAAACAAGCAGTCCTTTCTAAAATTTCCCCAGTCTATTACCCTTAGCTTTTTTGAACTTTCTTGAACTATCACATTTTTCTATGACTCTCCATTCTTCATCAAACCTAGTACTAAACACACATAGGTTTAACTGTTTCTTCTTTGAGATTTCATTTCCTTATAAAGGCTCCCATGTCATATAAAATTTTCAGACCTAGCCAGGGTCCCTAAGAAGGCTGAGAAAAATGTTTTCCTCTTCTACACAAGTCAAGATGACATACTGATGTGTAGGATGAGGAGAGTGAAAGAAAGATAGAATTAAAGATAATGGAAGATGATGTTACTTCCTAAAATAGGAAAAGCTAAGAGAGGAACACGTTTGGGGGTGGAGATCAAGAATTCTGTTTTTGAACATATTAAACTTGACAAACCCAGTGCACAAATTTTCAAAAAGAATAAATGAGATTTTAAAACACCTAATATATAGGGACTTCCCTGGTGGCCCAGGGGGTAAGACTCCGTGCTGCCAACGCAGGGGGCCTGGGTTCAATCCCTGGTGGGGCAACTAGATCCCGCATGTACGCTGCAACTAAGAGCCCTCATGACGCAAATAAGAGCTGGCGCAGCCTAAATAAATAAATAAATAAAACACCTAAAACATAATCAATGCTCAAAATCCAGTTATTTTTTTCCCAAATTTACTAAATCTCCTAAAGAGATAATATCAGCCTTACAGATTCATGAACCTTAGTTGACTTAATATATGTGAATAAAGGTTATTGATAACAATGAAACATGTATGTAGCTCTTTCCACGTGCCAAGTACTATTTTAAGTGTGTTTCATCTATTAATGATGTTAATCCTCCCAACAGCTCTATAAGGAAAGTGCTGTTATCTCCATTTCACAGATGAAGAAATGGCAGCACAGAGTAGAGGTTGAATAACTTGACCAAATCCACACAGGTAGAAAGCAAAAGCTGAATAAAAATGTATTACTAAATGCCCCGATGTATATTGCAGATAATAAACTGAGAAACAGAGACATTATGTTGAATATTTAACAAATATTTATTGGCCATCTCACCTGTATCAGGCAATGTTCTAGGAACCAGATAGAGCAATGAACAAAACAGACCAAAAGACCTGCTTTCATGGTCTCAGTCAAGGAAAAGTGATTTGGAGAAAGAACAACTTGGGCTTAGCCTGGAAACTGGGTAGGATCTGAATACAGAAAGGGGAAAGCAGGAATCCGTTAGCAAATTACAGTGGCCCCTTCGGCACAGCCTGTGACCTGTTTCTGTTCGAGCCGAGAATATTTTTTACATTTTTAAAAGGAGAAAGAGGAGGAAGAAGATTATAGATATGACGTTCTGAACATCCTTGAAGGAGGAGGAAGCAAACACTGCAAGCAAACAGTCCCGGCTATAAAGGTGCATTTGCTTCCTGTTCAAGAAGCCACATGGACCCCAGGATGGCTGGAGAGGAGATATTCACTGAGGAAAGTGGTGAAAGGACAAGGACAAAGAAAGGCAAGAAGTAGAAACAAGGGCTGCTGAAGTTGACAGGTGTTTTTTCTTTGTAGGTGATGGGATGGCATTGAAGGAGAGTGAATCTGTAGGAAATCACTGTTCAGGACAGTTGGTTCTCACACTTGAAAAATGTGTCTAATCTTAGAAGGGCTTAAAGAAAAGTATTGTGATGCACATGACAAGGGCAGAACTCTAGAGCTTTCAAAAGTAACTTTGGAAGAAAACATCTGCCTTTCACAAAAGCTCTGCCCAAACAACCTTGGAAACCCTTTCTTTTAGGATATGAACCATATCAAACACCTACTGGTGGTGATCACTTTGTAATGTATAGAAATATCAAACCACTATGCTGTATGCTGGAAACTAACATAGTGTTATAAGTCAATTATATATCAACTTTTAAAATAATTAATTTTAAAATATAAATGATTTTAAAACTTACATTACATTATTTAAATAAAACTGACATTAATTTGTTTTGAAAAAACAAAGACCAAAACAAATCACCTACTGAGACCTCCAAGTGCACATGAAGCTTGTCTTTGCTAGAACAGAAATCTCACTTCTATTCTCTGGGTCTAACGTTTGGTTGCTGTTCTTTCAGTTTTTTTTCCTTAGGGGAGAGAACAGAATTTTATCTGTATATTTGCAAATTTTATCATAAGTGTAACTGGAATATGAGACATGAACTATGTGGAGAAATCTGGCCAAATGTGGAACAAGAAGGGTAGAGGCCCAGAGGCATAAAGGACTGCTTTGCTTAGGGACTTTATTGACAGGACAGTAAAAACAAAGGCCAAATGGGAACCTGAGCCAACTGAGCCAAGTTAAATAACAAGAGACAAACTTGCACAGTAAAATGAGAAGACCTCTGAGAACGGAAAAGTAAGTCTAAAGAGGTAGCCTTAGAAAGAGGACAGCACCCTAGTAGAAAAGGAGATTAAACAGTTTATCTTTCAAGAAAGGAGGAACCAGTTCTAAAAAACAAAGCTGCCTGGCACTGAGATAATGTAATCCAATGTAATAGATAGCAGGACAACTATACATGACATAACACAGTAATCAGGAAAATTCTCTGTGTGGTATCAAGGACAAACATAGTGTTATTAATTGGTTATTAACTGACACTAGATAAAGCAATCTGGGGACACCCATTTTTCACACACCCTATGGAGCTTAGTACAAGCCACTGAAATGTAACAATAACTATAATAAAAACCCAGAAAAAGAGATTAAGGCATTTGTGCTTGGCGTGATTATACTTATTTCTCACTGAAACAATACACTTTTTTTTTAACAATTACCCGTTTTAAAAAAACATAAGAGAAAACACTTCTGTATTGAATTCCTATTGCTGTTGTAACACATTACCATAAACTTGGTGGTATTAAACAACACAAACTTATTTTCTTACAGTCAGAAGTCTGAAGTGGGTCTCACTGGCCTAAAACCAAGGTATCATCAAGACTGCATTCTTTCTGGAGGCTCTAGGGAAAAACCTGTTTCTGTGCCTTTTCCAGCTTTTAGAGGCTGTGCACATTCCTTGGTTCGTGGCCCCCTTCCAACTTCAAAACCAGTAGTCTTTCTTATGCTGCATCACTCTGCTGCTGACTCTTCTTCTGCCTCCCTTTTCTACTTTTAAGGATTTTGTGATTACATTTGCCCTATGCAGATAATCCAAGATAATCTCCCTATTTTAGGTCAGCTGATTAGCTAGCAACCTTAATTCTATCTGCAACTGTAATTCCCCTTTGCCATGTAATGTAAAATATGGACAGGTTCTGGAGATATCTTTTGGGAGCCATTATTCTGCCTACCACAACTTTAACCAAAGTTAAACTATATTGTGTAAGATGGACATTCAATCTATCAACAATGCTGAAATCTTAGATTTGTTCAGCACCTTTATAGACATTACACATTCTTCTATATGCCTGAAAGGTAAACTCTGTACATCGAGTACAGAGTTTACCTTGTAAACTAAACAACTTGGTATGCCTTTTTGTAATATTCTTGGCTTGGGAGGCCTAAGGAGCTTTACTGTACTTTGCAGATTCTGACAGCTTAAAAAGAAATATATATAACAACTACTGAAATATGCATACTGTCTCTTTTTGGGAAGAGTAACAATATCCTAAAATCACTATTTTAAGTTAAAAGAATACATGTTTACACTGCAGATGCTAGAAAAAGTTGAGTGTTTGTTTAATGTTTTCTAAAACATTTGGTCAGAAATTTAATTTTTTAAAAATTTTAGTTCAAGAGAATGCAAACAGTAGCAGTGAGGAAAAGGCAGTTTTACTTCCAGCTTTGGCTCAAATAAAGCAAAGAAATTAGCATAGTGATATCAGCCCACGGCGGTATTTTAAGTAGAAAAAGAAAGCATTTACTTTTTTCATTCATTTATTTTTTTAAAAAAAATTTATTTATTTTATTCATTTTTTAAATTTTTGGCTGCATTGGGTCTTCATTGCTGCATGCAGGCTTTCTCTAGTTGCGGTGAGCGGGGGCTACTCTTGGTTGCAGTGCGCAGGCTTCTCATTGCAGTGGCTTGTTGCAGAGCACGGGCTCTAGGCGTGCAAACTTCAGTAGTTGTGGCATGCGGGCTCAGTAGTTGTGGCTCGCAGGTTCTAGAGCACAGGCTCAGTAGTTGTGGTGCATGGGCTTAGCTGCTCCGTGGCATGTGGGATCTTCCCAGACCAGGGCTGAAACCCATGTCCCCTGCATTAGCAGGTGGATTCTTAACCACTGTACCACCAGGGAAGCCCTACTCTTTTCATTTAATTTTATTATTTTCTTACAGACATGTTCCAAACAAGCTATGATTTTCTTGGCAAAACAGCTCTATCAAGAGTCTCGCCAACCTCTCCCTTGAGGGACACAGAGACTAGGGCAAAGGAGAGAAAAACGAGGCTAGACACCTGTCCCCAATGGAAAAAGGAAGAACACACCTGGAGAGCAGCTCAGACAAAGGGAGTCAAGGGGGAAAAACAGTAATTGGAGAGAGACTGCTTCCAAGCTGTTGCTGGTTTATAAGGTAAATCTATTCCTGGACGAAAGGGATACAGTAGCAGCACACTAAAAACTGGGACAGATTGTATCTCCTTCAAGCCTCCGCTCTTATGACACTCCTTCCAGGAAGTTTTCCCAACATGGCCTGAGCCCAGTTTGGATGAATGACTCGCCTGAGATTACCAGGCGTGCCATGTGCATCTCATTAATGCATGCATGCATTCATTCATTAATTCATTTATTCACTTAACTTATATTGAGCACCTAACACGCTCTAAGCCCTAAAAATAAAAAAATAAACAAGGCATAATAGCATTTATCACATGGCATTTATTTGTCCTGGTGTTGGCTTTCTGTCTCTCCCACAGCAGCTTCTGGGAGGGCGCCCTATTTCATTTTTGCATCCTCAGTGTCTAGACAGTGCTTGGCAAGGCTAGGTGCTTAATGAACTTAGGAATGACCTCAAAGCGTACTTCTGATAGGGGATTATGTTCTCCAGATCTGTCTTTGAGGGGACAGGGGATGACCGGTACACAAGATGAGAACGGTAAAAGCATCTTTATTCGGAGTGCATACTGCAATCCAGTTTTCCTATGTGGCTGCTGGTAGGGGAGTGTAAGTTAAAGAGAGTACTGGAGTCCAGGGCAGGGTGAGGAAGGTACTCCTTCCCGCGTGCAGGAGGGATTGGGGGCCCCAAGAAGGGGGGTTCTAGCGATCCCGCCCGCGCGCCTCACCAGGTCAATGGCCACGGTGTCCCGGAGCGCCCCGACTCGCCGGATGGACTGGGGCGGGTTCTCGGTCAGGTAGATGAGCTGGTCACTGAGCACCACGTACTTTAAGGTGTGTTTCGCCGTGTCGGATACCACGATGTACGGCTCGTAAGCGCGGATGGCGTCGTAGACCTCGGGCCGGCAGATGCCTCCGCAGGAACGCGTCCAGGCGGCTGTTCTTGCGCGCGGGGAAACCGGCCCGCGCGGGGCTGGCCATGCGAGGCGCCCGCGGCAGGGCCGAGGGCTGAGGGTGGCGGACGCCTCCGCGCAGCCCCGCCTCCGCGCCGCCCGCTGTAGAATCCACGCGCGCCACAGCCGCCGCCACCCCCGGGCGCTGGGGGCCGAGCCCCGGGTTTCGGAGCCCAACTCCTGGTCCGGCTCCTTGGAGCATCACCAACCCCCTCCTGGCCCCGCCCCCGCTCCCCCCGCCCCAAATCCTGGTCTCAACCCCAGACAACAGTGGGCGGGCCGCGACGCCGGTCCCCCAGGTTCTTTTCTGGCAAGCATCCTGGGCTCTCCTCTCACCCCGGCCCCCTACCCTCGCCTACTCCAGCTGTTGCAGACCAAGCCATTTCTTACAAACTGTGTGGAAGCCTCGGTTTTAGTCAGTTTTCTATTAGAAACTTGAATGACATGGAATTTACCGATTTATTTTTAAATAGAACAATCCTAGAGCCCTATTAAGATCAATCACACAGGTTTAGCATTTGATTATAACACTGCCTGGCATAGCTCTCTAATTTTTATGAGTAGAAACGTAGCTTTTCTTTCTCCCACTACTTAAAAGCTCTCTGACAGAAGAAAATCTTATAAAGTGTTTTGAGCACACCCAAGCCTACCTAATGGATATGCTTCTGTTCCCAGGGCCCAGGACAACGCCCTGTAGGCAGTCAGAGCTCAATCTGTGTCGGATGAATGAATGGGTGAAGTCTGCATCTTGAAAAAAATTGAAGCTTAGAGGTTGAGAAATGCTGATCATGCAGCCTTGAGACTTCAGGGTAGTAAAAGTACTGCTTAGTTTTTACAGACCATGAATAACTTATTATAAATTAGTTTAGAGAGATGAGAAGGACACAGAAACAGAAACTTGCCTCCAATAACTCTAGGTGAGAACTTTCATTTTAATTTCAAATCCTAGAAAAGTCATTCTCTCTCCCTGCCCACTCAGCCAAAGACCTGGTAATGCAAACCATATATTTATATTTTCTTTGATTTGCTCCAGCTACCTGCAACCCAGAATCGAATTATATATTCTTTATTGCATTTTATATTCTCCTTTTCCTCATATTTTACTATGGCATACTGTATGTTGTAAGCAATTTCAAATCCTTTGTGGAGAGTATAAATAAATTAAAATGCATAAACATATTGTAAATTAAATCGCTGCAAAAGGGAACTGAGGAGAAATGTTTGGATGTGACTAAAGAAGTCAGAGGAACTCAATAGCAGCAAAGAAGTAGAAACAATATTTCTTTTTTTGGCGAGAATGTATTTGGTGAATAAGGAAAGAAGAGCCACCTGCTGACAAAATTTTAAATGACCTAGCATTTAAAGTTTTCTTAGAATCTGATCATACATCTGACTCTTCATAACTTCATACCTGGAGCCCCAGAGGCATGGCTATTTCCTCTGAAATAAAGACTATTCGCTATGTAACCCATTCTAGAATTTGTTGCTTCAAACCAACAGAAGGCAAAGGCCCTTCAGCTTTGCCAAATAGCCACACCTCAGAAGAGTGGTTGAGAAGTAAATGGCTACTGCAGAGGTGGAATGTGAGGAAAGTGGGGAAAGGCATCAGTCCAGACTGCTATTTCGTGTCTCTCGGGCTCCCTGTTCCATACCCACTTCCTGGGACTAAGAAACAGAATTACTGGATCAGGACCGGAAAAGATAGCATATCTGCTCTGTCAGGAATCCCATCACAAATGAGCTTTTGGTGATAAGGGTACTAGGCTTAACAAATGTTGCACATGAAGAAGGGAATTTAACAAAGGGTTTTAAACTTTTTAACTTTGTTTAAAAGTTTTTAAATTTTTAAAGTTTAAAAAATTTTTAACTTTGTGGCACACAGAGAAGGCTGTATCTTGGTTTCCAGGCACTTGTTGTTCTATACTGTTGCCAGTGTAACAGCAAAGTTCGGATCACAGGCAAGGAGGTTAACATAGGAGAAAGTTCCCTGGATTAGAGCACTAATCCTGTTGCTCAGTATATGAGATTTTTGGAAAGTCACTTCACCTTTCTGAGCCTCATTTGACCATTCGTAAAATGAAACTAGTACGGGGCGTCCCTGGTGGCGCAGTGGTTGAGAGTCCGCCTGGCGATGCAGGGTACACGGGTTTGTCCCCTGGTCCGGAAGATCCCACATGCCGCGGAGTGGCTGGGCCCGTGAGCCATGGCTGCTGAGCCTGCGCGTCCGGAGCCTGTGCTCCGCAACGGGAGAGGCCGCAACAGCGAGAGGCCCGCGCACCGGAAAAAAAAAAAAAGAAAGAAACTAGTACTAATTTATGCCCTGCTAACCAAAGAGCTGATGTGAGGAGCAAAGGCAATGACTTATGAATTCTAAAAGCACTACAGACATGTAAAGCATTCATATTCCCGTATCTCTGAGTAAGCTTTATGAGGATAGTTAACATAAATACACCCTACATAAGCATTTACTCGTTATCTTCTAAATCCATCCAAACTCAGGAAGCCTTTGATACAGATCCTGTGCAATCAAGCACTTGAGAGATGTTTCTTGATAAAACTATCAAAAGGAATGGAACATTACTTACCTGGAACTAATCCCCAAAGGCACTCTCCTTAACCAGAAGAACAGAATGGCCTTAGGTCCAAGGATGAAAGGACAGTAGTGTTGAGCATAGGTCTGCAGAGCTAGATGACCTGGTTCAAATTCCAGGTCTCACTCAGTAGTTTAAAAAATTACCTTGTACAACTTTATTTATTTGGCCACACTGCACGGCATGCAGGATCCTAGTTCCCCAACCAGGGATCCAACCTGGGCCTTTGGCAGGGAGAGTATGGAATCTTAACCACTGGACTGCCAGGGAGTTCCTGGACAACTTACCTTAATTGCTCAGTGCCCCAGTTTCCTGATCTGTGAAATGGGGTAATAGTACCAACCCCATAGAGTTATGAGGATTAGCAATGTTTCTAAGTACTTGGAACAGGTACCTGGAACAGAGTGAACAATGTGTAAGTGTTTTTAAAATAAATTGAACAAGTATGTGATTTCCTGGTACATATATGGTCATTTAGTTCCCCATATACAAAGTAGTAATATTAAATTCTTCCTTGTTGGGTGCTAGCCTAACTTTTTAAACTTTAGATTAAGGCTCAAGACAAAATCTAATCTACATGCACAAATATACAAACAAAAGAATGGCATTTTTACCTTTTTTTTTTAGTTGCATTTTTGGTGGAGAAATGAGCAGTGGGCCATAGGTCATAAGAATCCTGTAAGGATTTCAAACTAGAAGTACCCTTCAGTGGGTCTAGGGATCCCAAGTGTTCCCATCTCCCAGCGGGAAACTAAAGATAGTATGTATAGAGAGATACTTGAAGCCTGTAGTAGGTAAATAGAACCTGCACTTTTAAAGGTGTCTGAATTAGGAATCCCTTGGTATTTCTACTTAGTATTAATGGATACTGACCATTTAAATATCTACAACATTAGCAGTCAACTGACATATAGAGAAGAGTATCATTATGATAAAGTCTAAGGAAACACGCAAATGCTTTGGATTAAAACAAACAACTTTTTCTTTTACTAAATAATGCCCCAGTGCTCTGTTCTGCCTCAGGCTTCCTGCTTCACACCCACTTACTCTAAAAGAAACCAATGATTAGACTAGAACCCAATAAAGACAGCTCACCTGACCTATTTTCCAACTTCTTTCTCGGCCAGGAAGCCCATCATGAATGAGCTTTTGGTGACAATGACACTAGGCTTAATAAGCTTTGAGACAAATAAGAGAATCTGACACAGAACTCAGTGGTTATCAGCTCATATTATATTATTCGGGTTCAATTCAACACATTTCACAGATATTTACAGAGAAATTATTACCCATAAACAGAATCAGGATAAAACTTATTTTCAGTCTTCAAGAATTGACTAATAGGTGAGTAAGACAACCACACAAATTTAATACAAAACAAAAATATATTAAAATATATTAATGACATGAGAGGTATGATAAAAAGCACAACATCAAAGAAATGATCAAACAAGCCTGGTTGTAGAAATGTGGAAACACTTCATGAGGGAGGTAGTATCCAATAAATTCTCAAAGAGTGAATGAAACTGTTTTTTCCTTTTATTATAGTCGGTTTTTTTTAAGTTTATTTTTAAATAATGAATGGACTACATGTTCACTGTGGAGAATTTTTTTAAAAAAACCAAAAAGGTACAAGGAAGATAACAAAAATCACCTGCAGTCTCACAACCTAAAGATAACTTTCAAGTAATGGGTAAGTTTCCTTCAGTAAGTCCATGAGAGAAGCTTTGAAAGCCTAATGTAAGGTAGAGGAAATAAGGAAAGGAACAGAAAAGATAGATCTGACAGCACTATGCTGAAACTGAACTGGATCACTGAACGTGAAAGCAACAAACTGACCCTAAGAGCACTGAGTTATGTTGAGTTGAATGCCTTGGCGGAAACAGCCACATCAGGAGGGAGATGTATTTTGTGGGTAAGATCATGACTTCGGTTCTGGACACGTTAAGAGTTGACATGCTGGTGAGATGTGCAGGTGTCTTGTAACACAGGAGTACAGAATCTTAGAACCAGAAGTAGAGAATGGGAGATCATCTTCATAGAAATGAGTGTTGAAGCCATGGAAATAATTACTGAGAGCAAGTGCAGGAAACAGAAAGCCAGATGGCTAAGAAGGCAGCCTTGGGGAAGACATGGTAAAGAGAACAAAAGTAGGAGTGCAGTGAAGACAGAGTAGTCATCCAAAAAAATAAAAGGATTTTGAGGATAACACAGGGTCAGAGTCAAGAGAGGAGAGAATTTCAAGGAGGAAGGCAATAGTCAACAGAAAAGTTGAAATAAATTAATAAAAATGGTCACAGGGTTGGATCATTTGTAAGAGTTTTACTAGAGTGATTTGGGAACAGAAAACAGATTACAATAAGTGAGAGACTTGAAGATTAAGTGTAGGCAACATATATGGTGTCCTGAAGACAGGAAATCTAGAATCAAGAATCTAGGGTTCTAGCCCACCATTTACTAGCTATGTGGCTTAGTATAAGTTACTTAAAATAGATCCACCTGTTTTATTTATTTATTTATTTTTGGCTGCATTGGGTCTTCATTGCTGCACGTGGGCTTTCTCTAGTTGCAGCGAGTGGGGGCTACTCTTTGTTGTGGTGTGCGGGCTTCTCATTGCGGTGGCTTCTCTTGTTGCGGAGCACGGGCTCTAGGTGCACAGGCTTCAGTAGTTGATGCTCATTGGCTCTAGAGCACAGGCTAAGTAGTTGTGGTGCACGGGCTTAGTTGCTCTGCGGCATGTGGGATCTTCCCAGACCAGGGCTCGAACCCATGTCCCCTGCATTGGCAGACGGATTCTTAACCACTGTGCCACCAAGGAAGCCCCTGTTTCCTTTTCTGTAAATTAAAAATGATGATGATCATGGTGATGATGATGATGATGATGATATCTGCTCCATCCCTACAAGGTTAAGAGGGAACAAATTAGAAAAGTTATATGGAAACATATTGTAAACCATAATGAAATATATAAATGTTATCTATCCTAATTCTTTCAAGTACTCTGGCAATTGAAAAAAAAGGGAAATATGGGACAGGAACAATGTTTTATTGTTATAAGAGAGGTGCCTCACCATATTTATAGGAAGAAAAACTGACTTAGTACAATAGTTCTACAGCGTCATCACCGTTTAGTGGACCTTCATTTGAGAGACAGGAGTTAGAAGCACAAGACTCTAGGGTCAGACTATGCGCGTTTGAATCCCAGTTCTGCTACTTAACTTTTATGCACTGCCGTTTCCTCATCTATAAAATGGGCATAATGATAGTACCTTGTTGTGAGGATTAACATCTGAACATTCAGGACTGTTTCTGGCACATAATAAATGCTCTAAAATGTTGACAGTTAGTACATAAAAGCATTGCCATGTGCAAGCACACATGCTTTAAGTTAAAATAATCACAGCTCTGTCAACATTTTGATAACTGGCATTTTATATTAGTCTGAGATGGGAAACTATCCATCCGTTTATGGATGGGGGAACCAGAATACGGAATGGTCAAATTTAATATCCCTCTCAGATCCTCTTCAGGTAGATTCCAAGTTGTTTCCTTATTTGTTACGAAACAACATAAATTTACAAAATTCAGAGATTTTTACAATCCTAGGTATTTGAACTACCATAAAGGGCCAGTGTTATTAGATAAACTGTAGATAAGCTATAGATACTAGATAAGCTATAGATAAACTTCCCCATATGAAGTATCCACAAAATGAATTTACAAATGAAAAAGGCAAATATAGACGGTAACAATAAAATAGACTGTATTTTGAGGTTCTTTAGGATGATACAGTGGAATACACTGAACATATTACAGACTTTGGAGCCAATTAGACCACGATTAGCATTAGGCCTCCATATTGTTCACTTATTGAGTTGTAACTACAGGCTGGCATGATACTAGACGCTGGGGATACACTGTAATAGGACAGGAATCCTAGCCTGGCATTTTAAACGAGTAAGTTACAAGCGTGATGCAAAAGTGATTTGAGATACTTTATATATGAAATGCCTGGTGCAGTGTCTTGCACATGGCCGGTCACTAAATAAATGTAGCTGTTAAATGGTTACATTGATTTTTTTTTTTTTTTTTTTTTTTTTTTTTTTTTTTTTTTTGCGGAACGCGGGCCTCTCACCGTTGTGGTCTCTCCCGTCGCGGAGCACAGGCTCCGGACGTGCAGACTCAGCGGCCATGGCTCACGCGCCCAGCCGCTCCGCGGCACGTGGGATCCTCCCGGACCAGGGCACGAACCCGTGTCCCCTGCATCCGCAGGCGTACTCTCAACCACTGCGCCACCAGGGAAGCCCGGTTACATTAATTTTATTCTACTTTTCCTCCCATTCCCCTCTCCCAAGTTTTGTTTTTCACTGTAGTTCCAGTGAGGGCAACCTAGTCTGTATTCAGTGCATACTTAACAATCAACAATGAAACCTAAATAACGAGCACTTACTGTATGCCAAACACATGTATTAATTTAATCCTGCCAACAACACTTTGAGGTCAATACGATTATCATCCACCGTTTCACTGATGAGTAAACTTAAGTACAGATAGATTATGTAATGCGCCTGAAACTGAGGTTAACAACTAGTGAGTGGGATGGTAGGTGACGGGAGTGGGGCGAGCTGGGAACCAAATCTACGCAGCTTGTGCTTACACTACCTCTACTCAGTATTAATAAACTAATCGGTGAATGAATAAACGAAGTTAACAGTATCATAGAAGGAACCTACGAGTAGGACTTCCTAAGAAAGCGCTCCTTCTTTTCACGAATGACAAGAATACTGGGACGTTTAAAGTGGAAATTAAAAATTTTCAGCGCTCCTCGAAGGATCCTCACGCGGGGCAACACGTGGGACCACAAAAGAGAATAATTAAACAACTGACTCACACGTGGTTTGGACCACGTCGTGAGGCTCTCCGGGGCTTCATAACTCCTGCCAACTACCTACCTAAGCCTTTATGGAACGTGTTAAGCTAACCCAACCCTGGGTCTCTGTCCCGGCGCAGAAACAGAAAGGGGACTCAACAGCTGGGAGACATTCCTACAAACCCCCATCCCAGCATGCACCGGAGACCCCGGCGACCACGCCTCCTGGCCAGCTCCCGGCGAGCGCGTGCGCCCCATCGCCCGGAAGTGTCGCCTGCACATTGCATACTGGGAGTTGTAGGCTCTCGGTCCGGGTTCGCGGGCCGTAGTCCTCACTCTCCATGAGGCTGCTGGCTTTGGTCCGCGCGGCGCCGACGCGGGGTGCGCGCTTCGCGCTGACTCAGCGGCGACGGCGGCGGCAGCGTTAGCTGGCCATCGCGCTCTTTCCCTTCCTGGGGCGCCGACCCCGCCCGCTAGCTTGCTAGCTTGCCTGCCCGGCGCCACGCAATAGAAGGCGCCAGGGGACGCGGAGCGGCGAGAGGCGCGCGGCCCCGGCCAGCTCTGTCTCCGGGGTTAGCGCTGCGGCCGTGGCGGAGGACGACGGTGACAAGGGCGAGGGCCGCTCTCCCCGCTCCCTGCTTGCGGCGCCGCTCCGCTCTGCTGACCGGCACTTGGGAGTGCAGGCAGGGAGGCGGGATGGAGTGATAGGGAAGGTGACTAGGGGCTCGGGGCGGGACTCGGACCCGACTTGGTCCACGCGAGGCTGCGGGGAAGTTGGCCGGGAGGACTGGCCCGGGGATCCCCCATGTCGGGGAGTGGTGCGGGTCGGGCCCTCCATGGCGATGCTCCCAGAGGCTGGGCGGACTGGGTGGGGGTGGGTACAAGCTGCGGCCGCCGAGGCTGAGCGCGTCCCCAGTGCGTGGCCGCTCGTTGCCGCGTGTTTCATCACCCGAGTTGCCACGAGGCTCCCTTTAGGGGAGGGATCCGGGGGAAGGAAGGGAGCAAGGCCGGCCGAGGAGGGCCCCCATTGCCTGTGGCCCCCGATATAGTAAAAGTGGCCGAGCTCGTTTGTAATACTTGTAGCGTGTTCCACCAGTTCAGCTGCAGAGACCTCAAACTTGATTCCTCCCACCCCACCCCCGACCCCTGTCCCAGGACAAAAAAGAAAAAAGTATTATTTCTGTGTAGTAATTTGCCAGCACGGCACGCCATTTTTGCTTTTCCCTTCCTCACAATTCTGCAGGAGTAGAGAAGCGTGATGTTTCCCTGTAACCCGAAAAAAGGAGTACCTTTTTGAAAGTGCTAATTGTAACAACTAGCACTGTTTGAAAGTGCTAGTTGTTACTGAGGGAAGTTACGTTTTATTAAAGCGACTTGTCAGAGTGGTGTTAAAAGGCTGGAAAGATTCAGTCCTGGTCTTTGAACAGTCTTCAGTAGGTATAGAGGAATTTTTCCAGATTGTTCTGATTCTTCATTTAATGGCTATACATGGGAGAGTTAGGGCTTGATATTTCAATTATGTTGCTCGCCTTCCCCCAGAACATTTGCTAGATGCGTAATTGAAGTGTTTATCACATTGTAACAAATGTTTAAGCCTGCACCGCTATGCGGTGTTAGAACATTATGCACAACCTTTTACTGGGAAAATTGTCACCTTTTTGCACAGGTTGTAACTTTTCAGGTTTTTGCATACATGTAAGTAATTTACCATTGCATGTTGATTATTATCCAAATGCCTTCTCCGTGGGGGATTCTTTCTGTACTGACAACTGTAACAAGTTTTGTTTCCTTAAGTTGTTTTGTTTGCGATGTTTTTTCTTAGGACCACTTGCTGTTTCCCTTGGTAGAATCAAAGTGACCAAGTTTACGCAATTTTCCCCAAGGCCATGCCAAATTCAAGGAATCTTTTATAGGACTTAATCTGGGATTCATAGAAATTCAGATTGTCTTTTCTTTCTGTGTGTGTTTTTTGTTTTTGTTTTTTTGTGTGTTTTTTGCGGTGCGCGGGCCTCTCGATGTTGTGGCCTCTCCCGTTGCGGAGCACAGGCTCCGGACGCGCAGGCTCAGCGGCCATGGCTCACGGGCCCAGCCGCTCCACTGCATGTGGGAGCTTCCCAGACCAGGGGTCGAACCTGTGTCCCCTGCATCGGCAGGCGGACTCTCAACCACTGCGCCACCAGGGAAGCCCTCCGTGTGTGCATTTTTCAGGGGAATTGTCATCAAATTTTCAGCAGTACCTTTTTGGTTTTCCATCTGTTCAAAATGCCAGTTTACTAGTATAAGAAATCTAGATTGCTCCAAGTAGTTCCTATTCCCCCATGTGCCTAGCTCTGAATGATAGATAACCTATTGAGGACCCACTAGGTGCCAGGCATGCTTTACATACCTTATCTTATTGAAGTCTTTACAACTTTGAGTCAGATGCTCTTTTTCCCATTTCATAGAAAGGACTCTCTCTCTCAGGTTTGTTAGTTGTCTTTGTGGCCCTAGTTTGAAGATGACAAGATCAGAGTACCAATACAGGTCTTTCCAAATCCAAAATGTATGTTATATTATGTCCTAGGGACACAGTGACAAATACTCAGACAGCCCCTCCTTCCCTTGAAGGTTAATGAGAGAAAAGTAGTAAGCAGACAGTAACAATGTATCAGCATTTAGGTGGGGCATCTAATCCAGTTTGGGAGAGTTGAACAATAGGGGACAAAGAAGCGTTTTTGAAAGAGGTGACCTCTAAGGTGAATTCTGAAGAACAAGCAGAGGTTAACTAAGTAACAAGGAAAGAGCAATGTGTCCAAAGAAGATAAAAGGCAGAATACCACTGGCCTTGCTGGGTTAGGGAGCAGAATGGTGAGGAATCGTTGAAAAGTGTTTGGATCTTAATCCTGAGGGCAGTGGGGAGTTACACTGCCTCTGTGTAGTCTGCAAGTATGATGGTAACCGTACGAGAAGGGGTCAAGCTTTCTTCTCCAAGGCTCTTAGCACATATCCTGATTTATCATTTGATTCAGGCAGAGCTGGGGAGACAAAAGCATGTTGGAGTAGGAGTCTTCTAACCTGGATCTGATCCTGGTCTTACCATTCCCAAAAGACTGTGACCCCTTCCACACCACATCCCCCATTTAGGTTCTTGACCCCTTTAGGCTCTGATCTTCTCTTTGGTTAGATCAGTTATGGTCTAATTGGTTATGATAATTTTTTTTTAAGCCTTACAGCCTTTTAATAGGAGTAGTAAGACCTTGTCTCCCTATCTCAGAGTTTGTTCTTTGTTTCTGCAAGTAAATATACATTTTATCAGAAACTAAGTTGCCTTTGGGGCTGCTCATGTTCTTACTTGAGAATGTTAGACCCTATATTGTGAAAAAATGCAGTATTTTCCAGAGACTAAAAAAAGTTCTTAAGTAAGAAAAATCAATGTTGTCAATTTTTATAGCTACTGTTAGAAAACAGTTTTTGAAATACATTTCTGGAATTGGGCTGGCAAGAGCAGAGATCTGTAAAAGGCAGAGCTAGCCCATTTTTCAAAAGCTAAATGGCTTGTTTTTCACTCTTTAGCTGCTTTTTCATTTGACTTCTCCTGAAGTACTTGGTAGACTCTCCAGAAAGGCACTCTGAGATCCGTATTTAGTCAGCCATTCTAATTTTTTTAAGGGATTGTGATATTGATAAATGGCAGTAAGCAAGTATTATAATTAGTATAATAAGATGATCTGGATTTGTCTTTTTTTAAACTTAATATAGTTGCACAATTGCACTTTACTGGAGATGGTGATAACATAAATTAGATACTTCTATTTCAAGAAAAAGAATTACTTTCTGTACTTTACTGATCTTGAAGAAAAGCATTTGAGAATCTTAATGGCATACCTTAGGTTTTTAGAAATTACACATTGGCGGAGTATTTAGCAGACCCAATCTTCTGAGACGTAGGCTCCTTTAGTTGTAATTTGGATAGGTTCAAAAGAAGTTCGTTCTTTTAACTCTTAAACTTCTTTGCATAATGTTACTGCTTGTTATGATATTCTGGATAAGCATCTATTTTGTTTATCAAGTATTGTTTTCTTTCAACTTTGTGTGTGTGTGTGTGCAGATGTTTGTGGATTCTTCTGTGGGATCAGAGGGCACGCCTATTGTAATCAGAAAACTCCAAGTATAGCAGCAGGGATGGATGAACAGGCTCTTTTAGGGCTAAATCCAAATGCTGATTCAGACTTCAGACAAAGGGTAAGTAAGTTAAGTTGGCTTAATCATTTTTTAAAGCATGTTATGGAAAGATTTGCATTAGAGAACTTGAATCAAAAATATACATCTGATAAAGGTTTAATTTGGGTGGAAATGAATAGAGAAACAAATTTGAGGTATTTGACTATATTCTGAATACAGAAACAGTGAGTGATTGTGATTTATTTTCTCTTTAGTTGGCTTAAAAGTATTAAAATCTCATGTAATTCAAGGCAGGTCTTTATGTCACATCACTATTTCTAATTATTTAAAAGTTGTAATGCAAAGGATTGTTCAAGGGACTTTCCATAGTAACCGGTGTACATATTATGTTTTCCCATTGCTTGGTTTGGTCTAAACAAGTTGCTTAACCCTCATGTTATTGATAGTTAACATCCTTGTTATTTAGACATGTAAGTAAGCAGTTATGATATGCCATCAGGTTATGTAAAATGATCACATGACAAAGAATCCATTATGAGGTGCTGGGATATTTGGGTAAATATAAACAATTAAACATAATTTAGCCTACACAATCTAGCCTACACCTGTAATCATGACTATGGCTGAGTGATAGAAGAATCTAAAGAACAAGCCTATAATTAAATTTTTTAAAGATGCATGGGTGGTTTGAAGTATAAGGTAAGTGGATGGAGAGTCATTTTCTTTCTACTCATAGCAAAGAATATATTTTATAAATGAGCTAAACGAGGTTAACAATTTCACAAAATATAGCAATTTAACAATTTCACAAAAAATAGCAATTTTTCTGCTTTTAAGCAGAGATATTTTTAAGTAGTAAAAAATTTCCAGGGGTTTCCATCATAGTATCATGTGCATGTCTCTGCTGTTAAAAAAAGTAACCAGCCCTCCAGATGGAGGTAAATAACAAGAATTGAGATTTAAATAGCTAATTACAAGATACCTATCAAACTGGTTAGGACATGAAAAGTCATTAAAAGTCTATGTCTTCTGTGTATGGACAAATATTTCTTTTCATGGGAGTGTAAGCTACCTGCCTTCAAACCCTTAGTCACATTGAAGCATCATAGACCTGTACCTTTAGTCTGGCTTGGTACTGCATAGTTATTATAACTAAAATCTTTGACTATTTGTTTAGTTATTAAATAAACTTCTCTGTTATTTTTTACATTCCTTTTTTGAAATTCTTTGTTTTATAATTAAATTCCACCATCCGACAGGTTTTTTTTTTTTTAATGTGCCATGATTTTCTTTTTCAGAAAAGTAAAACTAGTACACTGGCAATGGTTTTAATATAGAAGTTAGGTTTTTAATCAATAAAAATGGGTTCTATCAGTCATAGGCATATGTTAGGCATCCTGGTGTAGGCTTAATTTGACATCCCATTAAGCCAACCTGCGTAACAATTAGGATGAAAAACAAGGAATCTTAAGGAAAAGTGAGTTCTGATAGTCCTGATATTGGAATTCAGGAGTAGTGGGAACTTAGTTTCGTAGTAAAATAAATGACTACCAAACCTGGTTCCCAATTGTCTGTCTGTAGTTCTCTGTTTTCTACATGGGCAATAAGTAGCTGAACTGACTCTGTTGCCACTTCGAGACAGTGGAGCATTAGAAAGAAGGTACAAGAGAGAACTGGGTGATAAAAGCTTTTACTTGTTTGTCATTGTCACAGTTTTTTTTTTTGATGTTGGTATCACATGGATTCAGGTGCAAAGACTAGCTAAAACTGAAATTTTTCAAATTATTATCACTTAAAAAAATAGAATATCTGTCTTTGGTTTAAAACTTGCTATTAAAGAAAATGGTATGTCAGTGACAATTCTAGCAGCTGAATCACACCTCCCCCACCTCTTTTGGTAAGTGAAATATTAGGTGGTAATGCAGTATACAACTGACTTCAGCATTGTCCCCTGCCCTGGCCCCTGAGGTATTCCTAAAGGAAACTCTAGGTTTCATGGAATAGATATTGTTAAGACACCTGAACTAGATTATTTTGCAGCTGCTTGGGTTCCTATATTTTTAATTTCTAAAGATAGCTGTTACTTACACTTAAGATAGTATTTGGTGATCTTCTTCATCTGCTCATGTTCATTTATCTGGTCCTCTGTCAGTGGGAGCAGCCACTGAGACCACGTCTGAAAACCCATTCCCTCATTCATACAGTTACATAACACAGGAAACTATCACCTAAATACAGTGGAATTTTTGCTGCTTATTATTTTTAACCTCTAACTGAAAGGAAAAAATAATTTTATATCTTGACAATATATGCATGTGTGTATGTATGTATATATATAAATATAGACACACATGAATATATGACATATACACACATGACTAAAACATGTTACACAAAATAATAGTTATTCTTGCTAGGTGCAGTGCACTCTGATATTCTGTTTCATTTTGAAAATTGTTGAGCAAGACCAATAAAATTGCCTTCATCATGGATGGGGCACAAAGTACATTTAAAAAAAATATACTGGCTAATTGAAATTAGGTTCCTCTAAGGCTTAATATTGTTTCTAACTAATTTCAGGGTTTATATCAATATGTAATTGCTTTAAAATCACTTAGCAGTGTTTCTAGAGATTATGTGTTATTTTCCTGACTGAGATATTTTTTTACAAGTTGGTGAGATTACTGTTTGTCCATTGTCATATGTGAAACCTGCATCTGTCATTGATTCCAGTTGCAACATACTAACGGAAGAGTGGCTGAAGTCACTCCCATTTCCCCAACAGTGGTAGAGAGCATATGGACTTGGTGCTGCATCCATTCTAGAGTATACTTCCTCTTAGAACAGGCCCCAGAGTTCGCGAATCCAGGGATGAGAAACATTTCCTAAAACTTTGACCATTTCAATTATTTGGTACTTCTGCAAACTTCATATCAAGCAGTTGAACTCCAACTTTAATGTCACTTTTTAGGAAACTTACATGATATAGCTGAAGATTTTATTTGTTTGTTTTTTCTTTTTTGCGGTACACGGGCCTCTCACTGTTGCGGCCTCTCCCGTTGCGGAGCCCAGGCTCCGGTTGCGCAGGCTCAGCGGCCATAGTGCACGGGCCCAGCCACTCCGCGGCATGTGGGATCTTCCCGGACCAGGGCACGAACCCGTGTCCCCTGCATTGGCAGGCGGACTCTCAACCACTGCGCCACCAGGGAAGCCCTACCTGAAGATTTTAAATAACTCCTTTTCTGTTAAACAGAGATCGAATGACATACAGAGTATGTTTCATGTTTTATAATCACCTCTTCAATAGCATGTTTGCTATTAAATAGGAAAAATATTGTTTATATACCATTTTATAATTGCATATACCTCAGTAGTATAGCACTTGACACAGCACTTGAGTGTTTTCTCTTTGATCTTCCTAATAATTCATAGATATCTGCAGGGCATTTTTGTGTTGTCTCCTTTCCTGTAAAGAAACAGGTTGGAGTATCCAACTGATGGAATTTGTTTTTTACTTAACCTTTTTCCTAGGAATGATCACTAAGTTGCACATACTTAGAAGCCTGAATTCAATGTTTAGCTATTTTTTATTTAGTCACTTTTTGTTGTTAGTTTGCTACTTCCAGAAAACTTTATTGAGTATTGGCAGAGGATTGAGATTGACTATTCCAAATGCATATTCTGCTTTGCAATCTTACAGGCCCTGGCCTATTTTGAGCAGTTAAAGATTTCCCCAGATGCCTGGCAGGTGTGTGCAGAAGCTCTGGCACAGAGGACGTACAGGTGATTAAAACAAAATTTGCATGATTTGTAGGAGAATTTAAATTTTTGTGAACTTGACAGGATTGTTACATTTACCTGTTTGGAAAATGTTTTCATAAAAACATTTTATGACTTATATTTTGGAAAACTATTCAGTGTAGAAATGAGAAAAATAATAAACTAATAATTTGGCCATTCCAGAATTGATTTCTCATTAAAATATCCTTTGCCTTATTCTGAGTACCTGGCAGTAGATCCCAAGTGGCATATAGTTTCTATACAATAGAAACTTCCTTATCTTCTTATGATGGGGAGGCATAGTTGGTTTTCTAAAAAGTTGATAAAGGAGGTAATCAAAAATTATATATATCTTAATTTTTAATTTTAATTTAAAGTATATAAACACTTAGTTTCTAATCTTTTGATATTGGACCAAGGACTTTTCTTTGCATATATGCCACTAACATTCACTTCATCATTCTCAACGTTGATCACACCCATAATTGGTCCTCTGTAATTTCCACTTTGGGTCCCTGTAGTGGATTGAGGAACAGTGAGTACAGATTTCTAAACTTTTTATATTTGTTCCTATCTCTCCAAGTTATGTCTCACATCACATAGGTCCAAGGTTTTCCCCCCTGCAATGTGACTTCCTATGAACTCTTTCTAAAGCATTCAACTTAATTTTTATGAAAATATAAACTGTCATCATACTCATTTCATTAGTTTATATAATGATTAAGTTACTTATGTACAAAAGAAGTACAATGCACATAGTGAGGCTTGGGGAAACACAGCTGACTAGTTGTAAATAAACAACTCTACTAGTGGGAGTAGAAGTATATAGGGGTCAGTGATGACTCCTAGCTACAGTTCTTGGCATGCTGTGGGTATCACTCAGTACATTTTATAGCCGAAAGGAAGTGCTCCAGTTTAGTGAAAGTTGGTTTTGAGAATATCTATATGTCTTAGGGTAAATAAGGGCTGGCTTTTAATTAAAGACTCCCTATAGTTTATATTTTGAGTGGAAGATCTAAGTCATATAATTAGTTAAAGCTTCAGTGCCATCCATGATAAGATTAGAAACCCTAGGGTCTTAGAATAGATGCAAATTAAATGTAACTTTTAAAAATTAAGTTTCATTTTCTTAAGTGTGAAATTATTATTATTTTTTGGTTAATTGATATAGTCTAAATGAAGATAACATCTCCATTCTTGTATTGACTAGTTAGCTTTGTATATGAAAAATTGTTCCATGACTAAGCCTGGCCCAGACCAACTGTCTTTAAGATGAACAGATTGTTGTTCACTAAAGGGGCTTGGTCAGAGTTTGTAGCTAGCTCACTGCAGCTCTGCTGTCACCCCTAGAGACACAGTTGGAAGTGGATAATGGGTGGGTGTTGGTTTTTACTCCCCTTTTATAAGGGCAATATATTGGTAACTTGGTTTTCTGTATGAATTTTTGGGGCTGGACTGCCAGTCCAAGTGACTGCTTGCCTTGGATTTGACTGCAGTAGAACTTTTAAGTATGATTTTGATGACTATTTCTGGTTTGACTCAGTCTCTGGCTGTTCTACCATTTGTAATTTTACATCTAGCCTTTCTATAGTAAAACGTAGGAGTTCTGGGAATCCTAACATCTAGAATTTAGGAGGAATGCCTTCTGTTTGCAAAAGCACTGTATGTACTTAAAGTGCATCTTAAATTTTTTTGGTTATTCCGCTTGCCAGATTTCCATTGAATATCATATAACATAAAAAGTTCTCTTAGCTTTTTAAACAAATGGATGTGAATGTAAAACTTGAGATCAATAAGCCAAAGGTCTAGTTTGAGAAAATTTTCAACTGTAGTTTATTCATTACTATTTTACCTTTGATTTGTTTTCCCTAATTCATATTCTGCTTATCTAATTTTTCTTTTTCTTTTTTTTTCAGTGATGATCACATTAAGTTTTTCTGCTTTCAAGTACTAGAACATCAAGTTAAATACAAGTAAGGTTTTTCTCCCTGAGATTTGTGGGGAGAGGCCATTTTTTTTTAAACTTTTAAAATAATTAACTAATTAATTTCTTTTTGACTACGTTGGGTCTTTGTTGCTGCACTCAGGCTTTCTCTAGTTGCAGCGAGCAGGGGCTACTCTTCGTTGTGGTGCCCGGGTTTTTCATTGCGGTGGCTTCTCTTGTTGCAGAGCACGGGCTCTAGGCATGCGGGCTTCAGTAGTTGTGTATGGGCTTAGTTGCTCCGTGACTTGTGGGATCTTCCTGGACCAGGAATCGAACCCGTTAACCACTGCACCACCAGGGCAGTCCTGAGAGGCCATTTTTTTTTAAATTAGTTTTTCCCTCTTTGGGGACACCATAACATAGCTTGTAAATTGATGGTATATGTCATATCCAGCTCATAGATATATTTTGATTTATCCCAAAAATTGTTTTAAAAATACTGAGTTCATTGGTTACATATAAAAATCCAGTCATTTCACAGGAAAAAAATAGATTTCCAGCTTTTCTGGAAAAAATTAGAAGATCTCGCAATACTGGGCCTGTTTCTCTGAACGATGACCCTCTGTTAGAGTTGAGTGGCAGTGTGGGCACTTGCATTTAGAACCCCTGCCTAATATAAGTAAAAATAGTGAATTGCTGCTCTGGGGATCCTTAGTTTGCTACTGATTTATTCTGTAAACCACAGACCTGAGACCATGGATGTATTTTCGTGTGAAAAATTGTGTAGCTGCCATTTTGTTTTAACATGAGCTGGACCACAAAACAAAGATCAGTGTTGATACCCCACCTGCCTCTCCCACCCCTGTCTTTAAAGTAGTGATGAGATATTACCAGTTTGTTTTAGGGAATTTCAGATAGTCGAGTGATATACAAATTTTCTCATTCAAATTTATAAGAGGCTGTTACTTTTTTAAAACCACAGACACTAAACATTATCATTGTTATTTTTCTTCTCTATTTTGAACAGATATTCAGAACTAACTACTGTTCAACAACAACTGATTAGGGAGACACTCATATCTTGGCTTCAAGCTCAGGTAAAATTACATTTAGTACCTCAAATTGCCAGATATTTAAATTTTTATTTTTGCAAGAGTTTGCAGCTTCACCTCAAAAATGTCACTCATTTATCCTCCATTTCATCATGTAGCTCTTTTAGAAAGTGCTGTTTTCGAAGATCACGGGTAGATGAAAACTTAGCAATAACTTAAAATTATATTGATAATTGAAGCTGTCATTCTGTCCATGACACATAGTGGAAACTTTGGTTTTAAAATGTAATATTTTTTTAACTGCTTGACAAAAGCTGCTTTTCTGTTCACACTTAAGGTGAGCCCTCCTGGACAGCCTCTTAACAAAGAGCCCTTTTAGGAGCCAATAGAGTTCTTTATTCACTATATTCTTTTTCATTAATTTTAGCTAATCTTAATGTAGTAAAGCAGTTGTGTAGCTAGGATGTTTATTTTCCTTAAAGAGCAAGCAGCTAGAAAAAAAATCATTGAATTTTTTTTCTTCTTAGAAAAAATTATAGGAACTACTAACGCTCTGCCCATGAAACTTTTCTCTGAAAGTATGAGAGTGAGGTATAACCATTAGCACCTTTGTTCATTTGATTGTTCTCCATCTGGCTAGTCATCTCAGAACTTTGGTAATTCTCAAGCATATTTGTTGCACAGCTTTTCTAGAGCCTGGTGAAGTTTGGTGGGGTTTTGCCTATTAATGATAAATAGGAAAACAACATTTGAGTCTTTTCCATTTACATTTAATTTTATGAACTATTTCTCTTGTTTGTCAGATGCTGAATCCCCAACCAGAGAAGACCTTTATACGAAATAAAGCAGCCCAAGTCTTCGCCTTGCTTTTTGTTACAGAATATCTCACTAAATGGCCCAAGTTTTTTTTTGACATTCTCTCAGTAGTGGACCTAAATCCAAGAGGAGTAGATCTGTACCTCCGAATTCTCATGGCTATTGATTCAGAGTTGGTGGATCGTGATGTGGTGCATACATCAGAGGCAAGTAACTTCCTATTAATTTTAAGTTTTTAATGTAGATATTGTAGGAGATGGTGGGCATATAATAAAAGGATCAAGAAGGGTTTTTTATTTTTTTGAGATAAAACTTTATTTAAGAATACTTATAAATTTACTCAACATTTTGAATTTTGTTTTACAAAGGAATTTAAACTTCGAGTTTCTTTCCAGGTGTAGGGTGAAATTAGAGTATTCAGATTTTTTTTTAACCAGGCAAGAACTTTCTCTAGAGAAATACACAAACTGATTTTTTCTTATGAATCTGTAGACAAATGTGGCCTATATTTACTACTGCTCTATAGTCACCGAGTGAGAAAAAAGTATTACTTATGAATCAGTGCTGGGTTCTTCTGTATTCTCAGACACATAGCCCATCACCGTAGTCTTTCTCTATTTCTGTATTACCCAATATAAGTTTCTCCTTTTTTAAAAATAACACAATAGAAATAGCTTAATTCAAATGTATATGATAATTTGAGGTCATTGTATGTCAAATATGTTTGTAACATTTAAGTAATTGCTATTCTCTTAAGTAATTTTAAGTATTTGTATAATATTGAGAAATAAGTTTTATCACATGGTTTAAGATTTCTAAGCAATGTTTATTTATAGTTTGTGTTTAATAAGAAATTATGTCTGAGGAGATAAGTAGAATGGACGGAGGAATTAGAAAGAATCACAGGTTATGATTTTAGAGCAGATAAATAGGAAACAGCGGCAGGGAATGTGTTAACAAGTCTGGAAGTTTAGTGGTGAGGAAATTACTGTGTGCAACTATTATTCAGATGTTAAACATTATTTTGGGAGGTAATCTCCTTTAATTGTGTATATGGTGCTTTGTTTTCTCTTTTAGGAGGCTCGTAGGAATACTCTCATAAAAGATACCATGAGGGAACAGTGCATTCCAAACTTGGTGGAATCATGGTACCAAATCCTACAAAACTATCAGTATACTAATTCAGAAGTAACATGTCAGTGCCTTGAAGTAGTTGGGGCTTATGTCTCTTGGATAGACTTATCCCTTATAGCCAATGATAGGTAAGTTAACCTATATTTTAAAAATAGAAACCTGCAAAATACAGTATGTAAAACTCATGAATTTGAAAACATTGTAACAATTTTATTTCACCATTGCCACCAGGTTTATAAATATGCTGCTAGGACATATGTCAATAGAAGTTCTACGGGAAGAAGCATGTGATTGTTTATTTGAAATTGTAAATAAAGGAATGGATCCTGTTGATAAAATGAAACTAGTAGAATCTTTGTGTCAAGTATTACAGTCTGCTGGGTTTTTCAGCATTGACCAGGTCAGTAAATTTATGTATAAGGTTTTGAAAATGTTAGAACAAATTAGGATAGGCAGTAATTTAAATATGCTTTCCTTTTCTTTTTCTTTCTTTTTGTTTTGTTTTTAAATGCTGGAAACTTCCTTGACATTATAATAATGAAATATTGTATCTAGAAAGCCATAATGTTATCTGTACATTTGCCTTGAACAATAGATTATACCACACTTAAACTTGAAGATCTGGGATGGTACTTAAAATTGTGCATTTCTAACAAACTCTCAGGTGATACTGTGATACTGCTGGTTCATGGACCACACTTTAAGAAGCATGGCAATGCATTTTGACCTAAATTAGACTCAATTATAAATGTTATATTTTCATCACATTCATTTGAGCTGTTAAAGTTTAGCCTCAGCAGAATTAGGGCTGAGTGTGGTAAATTAGTAATTTAGAAACTGAATTTGAAGGTTTTTATTTTTAATTTTACCTAAAGAATTACTGAGAAGTCTTTGTATTGTTGATATGTCAGGAGTACAACACCTCTGGTATTTTCCTAGCTGACAAATAGTAATGTTTTCTTACACTGCTAATAATTGTCTTATTTAGTCCCTGGTAAAAGATTTAAAATGGTGAAGGTAAAAATCTCTTTCTGTAGGAAATATCATAAGGATAATTAATGGAAATAACCTAATTTTTTTTTTTTTTTTTTGCGGTACACGGGCCTCTCACTGTTGTGGCCTCTCCCGTTGTGGAGCACAGGCTCTGGACACGCAGGCCCAGAGGCCATGGCTCACGGGCCCAGCCGCTCTGCGGCATATGGGATCCTCCCAGACCGGGGCACGAACCCGTGTCCCCTGCATCGGCAAGCGGACTCTCAACCACTGCGCCACCAGGGAAGCCCGAAAATAACCTAATTTTGAGTTCTAGAATTAGTGCTGATGTGACCTTAGGCAGGTTATTATAATAGCAGTTTTATCTCTTTGTAGTGCAGTTGAGGTTCAAATTAAATAGTATCAGAAAGGACTGTTATACGTAGCATAGTATGGCAGCATTAACTTTATTAGAGCATATTTACTAAATTCAGCAGTTTAGAGAGAAGGTTTTGAAACCACAGATCTCTTTTTTTTAAGCTTTTATAAGTTGGCAATGTCTACATGACTATAATCATTAAAATAGTGGCTTTGAAGAGTTAGTACTAGTGGATAATAATAGTAGAAGAATTCAAATTCTTAAGATTTCCCAGTCAAAATGATAGAATTGTTAGCGCCTAATGTTAGTTTAAAAATGACTCCTGGGACTTCCCTGGTGGCGCAGTGGTTAAGAATCCGCCTGCCAATGCAGGGGACATGGGTTCGAGCCGTGGTCTGGGAAGATCCCACATGCTGTGGAGCAACTAAGCCCGTGCGCCACAACTACTGAGCCTGTGCTCTAGAGCCCATGAGCCACAACTACTGAGCCCCCATGCCACAACTGCTGAAGCCTACATGCCTAGAGCACTGCAATGAGAAGCCCACGCACCGCAATGAAGAGTAGCCCCGGCTCGCTGCAACTAGAGAAAGCTGGTGCACAGCAACGAAGACCCAACACAGCCAAAAATAAAAAATAAATAAATAAAATAAAAATAAAAATGATTCCTATGATTGGCACTTGACCCATACCTAAGTTTAGAGTTTTCCCTCTTAGGTGGTTGGTTTTAAATTGAAGTCTGTATTGATCATTTGTAGGAAGAAGATGTTGACTTCCTGGCCAGATTTTCTAAACTGGTAAATGGAATGGGACAGTCATTGATAGTTAGCTGGACTAAATTAATTAAGAATGGGGATATCAAGAATGCTCAAGAGGCTCTACAAGCTATTGAAACAAAAGTGGCACTGATGTTGCAGCTCCTAATTCATGAGGATGATGACATCTCTTCTAACATTATTGGGTTTTGTTATGATTATCTTCATATTTTGAAACAGGTAAGTCCTTATTTTAATCTTTTTGTCCAGTAGATAATATAGAAAAGCAATAGAGAATTGGAAAATACAGAAAAAATGAAAACAAGAAAATACTCATAATTCTACACTCTAATGACATTTACTGTTAATTATTAATGTATTTTCATCTTTTTTTTTTCTTTAAACTTCTTAGCCAGAAAGCAGAAATGGCAAGGTTCTAAAATTCACTAGACTAAAAAGCTTCAGAATTAGTTATAGGTTTAGGTTGTTTTTTTATTTTGAATCTGTGTTTATTTCTTTTTCTTTTTTTAAATCTTGGCTGCTTTGCACAGCTTACGGGATGTCAGTTCCCCGACCAGGGGTTGAACCTGGGCCCCGGCAGTGAAAGCGCCAAATCCTAATCACTAGACCACCAGGGAACTCCATGAATCTGTTTATTTTTATTTATTTATTTATTTTGGCTGTGCGGCATGTAGGGTCTCAGTTCCCTGGCCAGGGATTGAATCCGTGCCCCCTGAATTGGAAGCGCAGAGTCTTAACCACTGGACCACCAGGGAAGCCCCCTCTGTTTATTTCTAAATACAGTAGAAATTTTGTTAAACGTGGTTCATTATTATTTTTTTAATTTAATAATTTTATTTATTTATTTTTGGCTGTGTTGGGTCTTCATTGCTGCATGTGGGCTTTCTCTTGTTGTGGCGAGCGGGGGCTACTCTTCATTGCGGTGCACAGGCTTCTCTTTGTGGTGGCTTCTCTTGTTGTGTAGCCCGGGCTCTAGGCATGCAGGCATCTGTAGTTGCAGCATGCGGGCTCAGTAGTTGTGGCTCGCGGGCTCTAGAGTACAGGCTCAGTAGTTGTGGCGCCCGGGCTTAGTTGCTCCACGGCATGTGGGATCTTCCCAGACCAGGGTTCACACCCATGTCCCCTTCATTGGCAGGTGGATTCTTAACCACTGTGCCACCAGGGAAGTCCCCATGGTTCGTTATTTTAATTACATATGCATCATTTCTTATAAACAATTTTTTTTTACAATTAAAAGTTTCCCCCTAGAGAGTTGCTTCCAATAATAGACCTTAAAATGTAGAAGGTATGAATCTCCCATATTATATTGATAGTGTGTAGCCTTTTAAAGAATTAGTGATTTCTCACTATGACATTAGGTGAGAGCCATTCCTATTTTATTGATATTTACATTGAATTAGTTGAATTGAGTCAAGCTTAAAATAATTTTTTTTCCAAACTGAGTTTAGCTTCTGTTATAAACCTAATATGTTTCTGCATGCATACTTTAAGAAATTTTAGGCAATGTGGAAAGGTATGAAGAAAGTTAAAATTGGTATCATTATTGATAGTCCCACTGTGTATCTCATAATGGATTTCTAGGCTTTTTTGGCCTTGTTTTAAAACAAAGATCGTACTTTGCTGTTCTATAATCTGCTTCTTTGCTGAATACATTTATAAGTGTCTTTTAAAATCAAATTCATCTACATGTCTTTGCCTACATGTCAAGTTACTTACTAGAAGTGAAATTGATAGATCTTAGGTTAGGGACATGTCAAATATAAAAATGTACTGTCAAACTGCCCTCCAGAAGAGTTGTGTGCATGTTTGAAAAGATCTTAACTTATCAGAAAAATATTCTGAAAAGCAAGTGTAACTTTAGGAAATCTAATAAATGATTGCTTTCTTTTCGACAGCTTACAGTGCTCTCTGATCAGCAAAAAGCTAATGTAGAGGTAATTGACTTCTTTTTGTTTCTTTTAAACCAATAATAGAATCTACATCTGCAGTCTGCCTTGAAATATAGCTTAATTTCAAATTATATGAAATTAAAGGAGACTGACAAAAGGTATTTTATTCTGAATTTTAGGCAATCATGTTGGCCGTTATGAAAAAATTAACCTATGATGAAGAATATAACTTTGAAAATGAGGTAAGAATTTTGCATTGAGGAGAAATCAGTTTTAATTTTGTTTACTTACATCAAATTAATATTCCAAGTTTGGTTGTTCTTTTTTTGCGGTACGCGGGCCTCTTACTGCTGTGGCCTCTCCTGTTGCGGAGCACAGGCTTCAGACGCTCAGGCTCAGCAGCCATGGCTCACGGGCCCAGCCGCTCCACGACATGTGGGATCCTCCCAGACCGGGGCACGAACCCGCGTCCCCTGCATCAGCAGGCAGACTCTCAACCACTGCACTACCAGGGAAGCCCCCAAGTTTTGATTATCTTAAAAAATTAGTCTTGGGGTTTTGTTTTTGTTTTTTGACTGCGTTGGGTCTTCGTTGCTGCTCTTGGGCTTTCTCTCTAGTTGTGGCGAGCGGGGGCTACTCTTCATTGCGGTGCATGGGCTTCTCATTGCGGTGGCTTCTCTTGTTGCGGAGCACAGGCTCTAGGCGTGCAGGTCTCAGTAGTTGCAGCACATGGGCTCAGTAGTTGTGGCTCACGAGCTCTAGAGTGCAGGCTCAGTAGCTGTGGTGCACAGGCTTAGTTGCTCCACGGCATGTGGGATCTTTCCGGACCAGGGCTCAAACCCATGTCCCCTGCATTGACAGGTGGATTCTTAACCACTGCGCCACCAGGAAGTCCCTAGTCTTGTTTATATTGACCTCTACTTAGGTGAAATTAATGGAAACTTTCATAATCCTTCATTTTTTTTGTATTTTGTCCCTCTTTAAAATGACCCTTTTAAAAACACTTTGTAGCATTGAACTTCATAAATATTGACAGTATTATTGGTGATCATATTTCACTATATATTTAGTAAGAGTGATCAGTTGAGGCCCAGTTGATGGACCTCAGATCATAATTGTCTGTGGAAGAGTAGGAATGAGGTACTTAACTGTCTCTGGACTTTTTCTGGTTAAAGTCTTGTCTAGGGTTGTCAGTGAGTCAGCTTCTCATCAATCACAAGGGTCATCAGTGCTTTCTAGCAACTCAGTGAATAAAAGAATAATGGTGATGATCACCAATACACCGTGTACTTATGAAGTGCTAGGCTCATTACATATAATATCTTCAATCATGTGATATTATTGCAGTTCTTAAAGTGTAGAGTGAGATACAAGGAGTATAACAGAGTTCTCACAGAGCCCTACATGAACCCATCCTGGCTTAGACTCTTGTTTTTGTTTTTTCCCCAAAGCCTTGCATTATCTGTCCTTTGCTTAATTGTCCCTCAATAACTCTCTCCTGTTAGACTTTTGTTTTTAATGTCCTCCCTATGCCATTTCTGGCTCTAAGCTTTCATGGTCTAGGGCTGTGTTCAGAAATAATTGTATGTGAGCAGGAGGGGAAAGGCTCCTGAGCATAGTATATTTTCCTACATAAATAAATATTGATGAAAAAATAAAAGTATTCAATTTGTAAATACAAAAACTAGTGAGAACTCACCATTTTATGTGTTTTAAGATCTTTTAAGTTTTGTAATGGAATTTTTAAAATATCATAGGGTGAAGACGAAGCCATGTTTGTAGAATACAGAAAACAACTGAAGTTATTGTTGGACAGGCTTGCTCAAGTTTCACCAGAGTTACTGCTGGCTTCTGTTCGCAGAGTTTTTAGTTCTACCCTGCAGTAAGTTTGTTACGCTGTTTCTAACAAGTCACGATGGTCTACCATAAATGATTCACGTGACTTATTAATTTATGTTACTTATGAAGATCTTATGTGTATCTCTGAAACAATGCACTTGCCTCTGATTTATCTTGATTCTTGGGGGAAATACTGCTCTTTGGAATGTCAATAAAATGGATTTCATTAGTTTTGTATACTTTTGTGATATGATTTATGTTGCCTGGCAAAATTAACAATTGCTGTGACTGTTTAATAATTAAAGAGGCTTTGGTTGGTGTCTTTTTATCCCGTGCATCACTAGTTGTATAGAAAGTTTATATTCAGATTTCACTGACATATTATATACCTTGGTAGGAATTGGCAGACTACAAGGTTTATGGAAGTTGAAGTGGCAATAAGATTGCTGTATATGTTGGCAGAAGCTCTTCCAGTATCTCATGGTGCTCACTTCTCAGGTGATGTTTCAAAAGCTAGTGCTTTGCAGGATATGATGCGAACTGTAAGTATACTAAAGATAATTTATTTTGAACATAATTTTCTGTTTTAATATAAGCTAATGTGAGTTCCTTAATTGTTAGAGCTTAATGTATGTTAATACTGGGACATTTTGATGTTGCAGTAAATAAGGATAGATTTCTTAACTCTTTCCTGCTCCAGTTGGTAACATCAGGAGTTAGTTCCTACCAGCACACATCTGTGACATTGGAGTTCTTCGAAACTGTTGTTAGATATGAAAAGTTTTTCACAGTTGAACCTCAACACATTCCATGTGTACTAGTAAGTATACACTTTACTCTCAACTTTTATTTTCCATGTGTGTCAGCTAATGAGCAGATAGTATTCTATCTTTCTTTTATTACTTTTTCCAGAGCCAGAAGCTCTCAAAAACTCTTCAACATACTGAAACTAACCCCTCCTCCATTCCTTGAAAATGGAGTTTGTGTCTAGTCAGTTATTTAAAACAAATACTCAAGGGCCTGTTTGTGTGTAGTGTAGGCTTACTTTTTATATATACCTGGTTCTTCCCTTTCAGAGCTAAAAAGTAGAATTTGGTATGAACAAAAATGTGTCATGACAATAGCAATAAAAGCCTTAAATAAGTACAGAAATAGTAAAAGTGTCTCTTTCTTTAGATGGCTTTCTTAGATCACAGGGGTCTGAGGCACTCTAGTGCAAAAGTACGGAGCAGAACTGCTTACCTGTTTTCTAGATTTGTCAAATCTCTGAAGTAAGTACAAAATTTCATCTGTAATGTCTAGTTCTTGTTTTTAAGATTGTTAAGTAAGATGTAAATTATTTTCTAAGAGCCTGTGGTAGATGTGGTCTTTTCGTCCTAAGGCTTTTAAAAAATTTTGGTGTTCCTTTTTGTATATGATGTTACGATTTCTTTTCCTGCTCCTTAGCCAAGTACTTTGTTCATCATTAAACAGTGATTTGTTTGAATATTTTTGTATGTAACACCTGGCATCACTAATGACATTAGTTACTTAACAGTTTTACTGCTGTAGATAACTCTATGGCTTCTTTGAAATTCGAAAGATGATATTCCTTGGAAATACATTTTGAACTTAATCTGTTTTATATTGTATTGTTCTTTACCGGTACCAGTTTTTGATATGAAAACTACTTATTCTTAGGCTTATTAAGTTGTAGTTTAAAAAAATCATAGCTAGTCTGAATGATCACATGTGACTACCTTAGCACTGAACTTTTTTTTAGTTCTGCCTTAAAGAGGGATTTGGCATTTTGCACTTTGCCAAGCACTATTATTTATGTAATTGTGGTTTTCCTTTTTGCCTTTATTCAGTAAACAAATGAATCCTTTCATTGAGGATATTCTGAATAGAATACAAGATTTATTAGAACTTTCTCCACCTGTAAGTATCTATCCTTCTGAGTGATAAGTTTTCCCCAATATTGAGGCTACATATCCCTTTAGCCTTTAAGCCTTTAGTGTTAATGCCTTTGGGCAGTTTTTTTGTTTGTTTTGTTTTTGTTTCTGTTTTTTAAAGTGTGGGTGGAGGGCGTGCAAGAGTTAGCTTTGTTTACCAAAACTCTGTTGACATACAGTAAACAAAACATAGTAATAGAAATAGAAAGGAATCAAAATTTGACTGATTTAGCAGTGTGAAATATGGTCTGCTCTCTGTACTGTTAAATGCCAGTGAAGTGTTTTTGGAGAAGGAAAATTCGGTTTCTAAATTATTCTCTGTTTAGTACTATGATCACATTAGCCATTCTCAGTGACTGCTACTGGTAGACTGAAGTTTTTCTGTGGAACTTCTGGCTTGGGGTAAAAAAAATTTAAATGCTGGTTGATCTGTATATTTTGGTGTTTATTTCACTAGACAGATTTAAGTTGAGATACTTTGTAAGCACATTTTGACTGGTACATGTTTTTGTGTGAAGCAAAATACTGGCCTTGACTTTTTTTTTCATTTTGATGAAGGATATTACTAGAGCTGCCACTTGCAAAGTGTTAAACATAAAATAATATTTTGGTTTTTTTTCAAAATAAATATCAGGGGCTTCCCTGGTGGCGCAGTGGTTGAGAATCTGCCTGCTGATGCAGGGGACACGGGTTCGTGCCCCGGTCCGGGAAGATCCCACATGCCGCAGAGCGGCTGGGCCCGTGAGCCATGGCCACTGAGCCTATGCGTCCGGAGCCTGCGCTCCGCAATGGGAGAGGCCACAACAGTGAGAGGCCCGCGTACCACAAAAATAATAATAATAATAAAAATAATAAATAAATAAATATCAGTATTCAGGGTACAAAGGTATATAATTTCATTGCATGAAAGGTTACTAGTGCATTATATGGTTAAATTATCTTTGCCTACATATTAAAGAAACATACATATTAAAATACTTCATCCACACTCCCATTGCAGGGGTCCCAGGTTCAATCCCTGGTTGGGGAACTAGATCCTGCATGCGTGCTGCAACTAAGAGTCCGCATGCCGCATCTAAGAGCCCACAAGCTGCAACTACAAGTCCGCATGCTGTGGCTAAAAGATCCTGCATGCCACAACTAAGACCCAGTGCAGCCTAAATAAATAAATAAATAAATTTATATAAAAAAATAAATAGGGACATTCTCTTTTAAAAGATGAGGTCTTTTTTTAATAATAAGACTGCCACATAATTTATCTGTTTTAAGACTAGGCTTTTAAATAATTTCTTAACACGGAGCTTTAGTGTTAGAGCTAGAGGGGCCTCTGATATTTTCCCCCTCCTCCTGGCCTCTCAGACTGCATAAATGTGAAAAATAACAAACTCATTAATAAAAATGGATCAATATATAGATGTTTGCTTATGCTTGAATGAGATCTTTTTTTTCACTTGCAGTCTTACTTTCAGATGTTCTAAAGTAACAACTGTTGTGTATGTGTGTTTATTGTGTGGTGTTTATTGTTATTTAACTCTTAAACACTCTTTAAAGTATTAACTTGTGTGGTCTTTGTTGTAACATTCAAAGCACGTTGTATACCTGATTGTTAGCCTCCTAATAATAAATAGGTTTTACAAAAGAAATCAAGTTAGAAAACTAACAGTTACATTATATGACCATTTATGAAGTCTTGTTAGGGGTAGAATTAGACCCATGATCTTTTGACCTCTAATTCCATTTGTTTTTCCATTATATGATCCTGGGAAAAATTTTATTTTATAAGTACTCAGTCTTTTTAATAATGAGTTGATGTGATAGATTAAATCTCCTGTCCCTCTTGTACTTATTCTCATTTAAATTAGAGGAACTGAACAAAGAAAAACTTCAATAAGACTAAATTTCATTTTAGGAGAATGGTTACCAGTCTTTGTTGAGCAGCGATGATCAATTATTTATTTATGAGACAGCTGGAGTGCTGATTGTTAATAGTGAGTACCCAGCAGAACGGAAGCAGGCATTAATGAGGAATCTGTTAACTCCACTCATGGAGAAGTTTAAAATTCTGTTAGAAAAATTGATGCTGGCACAGGATGAAGAAAGGCAGGCATCTCTTGCAGACTGTCTCAACCACGCTGTTGGATTTGCCAGGTGAGTGATTGCATTTAAATTTGTGAAGTGATTTTCTCAACATACACAGAATCATTTGCTTGGATTTTTCTAGAATTGGGCATGCATATCTATGTTTCCAAAACTAGATTGTCCAGAGAATTGTCTGAATTGTTTCTTTTCTAAATTCACTGAATTAGATTTAACTGAAGAAGGAATTAGGTCATGTAACATTCTGCATTTCTGACCTGACAGTTATCTAAATCCTTAACTCTTCTGATTTCTTTGTTATAAATTGATTACGTATTTAAGGAGATTAGTCTAAGTGTTTATATACCAATGACATCAGGGGATCAGTTTTGGAACCTTGAAGAGAAGGTGCTGAGGCTTCTTTTTAGTTGTTACATTGTGTCCTGAAGACCACCCAAGCTGCCCTTTCTTTCTCTCTGTTTATTGGCAAATAATAACAGCATGAAAGTTATAGTGATTGCTAATTAGAAGCTACATAGAGAAATTGCTCTGCAGAAGACTTTAGTGCAAAAGCTTATGTTAAAGATGTTGTATAAATAACTTGATTCTAAGATTGTTTTAAATATAAATTGGTAGTTTACAGATTGTGTAGTATAGCCTATTCATAAAAAATAGATTTTTTTTTCTCTTTTCTGCATACATTGTCAGCAGGATTTTAGTAAAACATTTAGGTGGACTCACATTTGAGAGATTGTATTAATTACATTTCATTCATTTAATTTTAACTTGAGCTCTTTCTGGAATGGTAACTGGAAGCAGTAGTTTACAAATAACCATATCAGCTAAAGATAGATGTAGCTGTGACATGGAAAATAAAGAAATGGCTTGTTTTGTCAGTTTTGTAATTTGTTGTGTGTTGTTTTTGACTACTCCATAAAACAATTGAAGAATAAACTTAAAACTAGTTACCTGATAATTGTTTATATAGTCGAACCAGCAAAGCTTTCAGCAACAAGCAGACTGTGAAACAGTGTGGCTGTTCCGAAGTTTATCTGGACTGTTTACAGACGTTCTTGCCAGCCCTCAGTTGTCCCTTACAAAAGGATATTCTCAGAAGTGGGGTTCGCACGTTCCTTCATCGCATGATTATTTGCCTGGAGGAAGAAGTCCTTCCATTCATTCCATCTGCTTCAGAACACATGCTCAAAGATTGTGAAGCAAAAGACCTCCAGGAATTCATTCCTCTTATCAACCAGATTACAGCCAAATTTAAGGTACCACAAACCTTCAGAGCTCAGAGAATTTCCTGACTTTAAGATCTCCTGACTTCAAGATTAGATGTATTTATCTTTAGGTATATTTTAGCATTTGACTCTTGCTTTTTTTTTCTTTTTAACTATGAGTTTCTTGGGGGCATGGATCATAGGCATTTTTATCATCCCCAATGTCTACAACACTGCCTGACACATAGGAAATGCTTAAAAGATGTTTTAATAAGAACAGACCTTTTCTGTTCTATGCAGCAGAAGAAAACTATTAGTCTGGTATTTTAGAAGAGCAAATAAAACAGCATTGAATAATAAATGCCTAAAGAATAAATTTTAAGCCCTGTAATTTGGGTGCCCAAGTAATTTAAAAATAATTCAGTGTCAGTTTTATGTACAAGGAAATGTAACCTAAGCATAAGTTGGCTAATAAAAATTACTAACACTTACATAGTATTTTCTGTGTTCAAAATCTGTTCAGAGCATTTTCTTATACATTCATTTGATCTTTGTAACAACCCTAGAAGTTAAGTATTGTTGTTTTAAGGATGAAGAGACTAAGACACAGAAGTTAAGCAATTTGCTCCAGGGCATGTAAAGCCTGAGAGCTCAATCATATAAATTCATTTATAATTTAGCAGTAGAATTCATTTATTGAGAATTTAAATTTGAAAATATTCCATGGCAATATTTGATTGTGAAATATGTCTGACTCCCTGTTATTTGAACCTGAATCTTGAACTGTAGGAAATGGGTTGAACTTAATGATCTTGAGGCTTTCAATACTGTTATGCTCTATAGATTTTTGTCTTAACATTGATATTTGCTAACCAAATTATGTAAATATGTGTCCTAACTAGAATCTCTAGAAAAAGGCTTTATGTAAAACATGTTTTTTCTAAGTTTCGTATTAATAATTTTCTTATTTCTGAAATAGTAATAGTTGTTTCATCTCTTCAGATACAGGTATCCCCATTTTTACAACAAATGTTTATGCCTCTTCTTCATGCAATTTTTGAAGTTTTGCTCCGACCAGCAGAAGAAAACGACCAGTCTGCTGCTTTAGAGAAGCAGATGTTGCGCAGGAGTTACTTTGCTTTCCTGCAAACAGTCACAGGCAGTGGAATGAGCGAAGTCATAGCAAATCAAGGTGGGGATGCATGCAGTGCCTAAATCGTCTAAGTACTTGTCACAGTTGTATATCTATATGAGCAAGAGCTAGTTGGAGTAAACACTAAACTTTTTTTTTTTTTTTTTTTTTTTTTCTGCGGTACGCGGGCCTCTCACTGTTGTGGCCTCTCCCTTTGCGGAGCACAGGCTCCACACGCGCAGGCTCAGTGGCCATGGATCACAGGCCCAGCCGCTCTGCGGCATGTGGGATCCTCCCGGACCAGGGCACGAACCCGTGTCCCCTGCATCGGCAGGCGGACTCTCAACCACTGTGCCACCAGGGAAGCCCCAACACTAAACTTTTGAAGTAGTTATATGTTGGCCCCAAAGATGACAGTTTATTACCATCAGGGTGGAAATCATTTTCACATGGAGGACCTTAAAGTTAACTTGTATTCAGTTCTCATTTTCCTAAAGCAGTATTCCTTTTTTTTTTAAGTTGATTTACAATGTTGTGTTACTTTCAGGTATACAGTGAAGTGATTCAGTTATACACGTATATACATATCCTTTTTCAGATTCTTTTCCGTTATAGGTTATTACAACATATTGAATACAGTTCCCTGTGTTATAAGTAAATCCTTGTTGTTTATCTGTTTTATATATAGTAGTATGTATGTGTTAATCTCATACTCCTAATTTATCCCTCCCTACCTTCGCCTTTGTAACCATAAGTTTGTTTTCTATGTCTGTGAGTCTGTTTCTGTTTTATAAATAAGTTCATTTGTGTCATGTTTTAGAGTCCATGTATAAGTGATATCATACAATATTTGTCTTTCTCTGACTTACTTCACTTAGTATGATAATTTCTAGGTCCATCCATGTTGCTACAAATTGAAATATTTCATTCTTTTTTATGGCTGAGTAATATTCCATTGTATATATACCCCACGTCTTCTTTATTCATTCATTTGCTGATGGACATTTAGGTTGCTTCCATGTTTCAGCTGTTGTAAATAGTGCTGCTATGAACATTGGTGTGCATGTATCTTTTCTAATTAGAGTTTTCATGTTTTCTGGGTATATACCCAGGAGTGGGATTGCTGGATCATATGGTAACTCCACTTTTAGTTTTTTTAAGGAACTGCCAGTTTTTTAAGGAACTGTTCTCCATAGTGGGTGCACCAATTTACATTGCCACCAACAGTGTAGAAGGGTTCCTTTTTCTCTACATCCTCTCCAGCATTTATTGTTTGGATACTTTTTGATGAGGGCCATCCTGACCAGTGTGAGGTGACACCTCATCATAGTTTTGATTTGCATTTCTCTAATAATTAGCAATGTTGAGCATCTTTTAATGCGCATGTTGGCCATCTGTTTGTCTTTGGAGAAATGTCTATTTAGATTTTCTGCCCGTTTGACAGGATTGGCTTTTTTTTGTTGTTATTGAGTAGTATGAGCTATTTGTATATTTTGGAAATTAAGCCCTTGTCGGTCTCATCACTTGCAAATATTTTCTTCCAGTCCAGAGGTTTTCTTTTCATTTCATTTATGGTTTCCTTTGCAGTGCAGAAGCTTATAAGTTTGACTAGGCCCCATTTGTTTATTTTTGCTTTTATTTCTTTTGCCTTGGGAGACTGATCTAAGAAAATATTGCTGTGATTTACTTACTTGTTTGTTCATTTATTTAAATAAAGTGCTTTTTTTTTTTTGGCTGCTTCATTGCTGCGCACGGGCTTTCTCTAGTTGTGGTGAGTGGGGGCTACTCTTCGTTGCAGTACACGAGCTTCTCATTGCAGTGGCTTCTCTTGTGGAGCACGGGCTCCAGGTGCACGGGCTTCAGTAGTTGCAGCATGCATGCCCTAGAGCACATGGGCTCAGTAGTTGCAGTGCACAGGCTCTAGGGCACACAGGCTTCAGTAGTTGTGGCCGCAGACTCAGTAGTTGTGGCTCATGGGCTCTAGAGCGCAGGCTTAGTAGTTGTGGTGCACAGGCTTAGTTGCTCTGTGGCATGTGGGATCTTCCTGGACTAGGGATTGAAGCCATGTCCCCTGCATTGGCAGGCAGTTTCTTAACCACTGTGCCACCAGGGAAGTCCCCCAGCTCTTGGTTTTATTGACTTTTTCTGTTTTTTTAAAAAAATCTCTGTTTAGTTCCTCTCTGATCTTTATTTCCTTCCTTCTGTTGACTTCAGATTTTGTCTGTTCTTTTTCTAATTCTTTTAGCTGGTAGGTTAAGTTGTTTTTTGAGGAAGGCCTGAATCTCTATAAACTTCCCTCCTATGACTGCTTTTGCTGCAATCTATAGATTTTCGTATGGTTGTGTTTTCATTAGCATTTGTTTTGGTATTTTTTGATTTCCTCCCTTTTTTTTAGTAGCATGTTGTTTAGTCTGCATGAAGTCGGGGGTTTTTTTGTTTTTCTTCTGTGGTTGATTTCTAGTTTCATGCCCTTGTGGTCAGAAAAGATGCTTGAAATAATTTCTATCCTCTTAAATTTGTTGAGGCTTGTTTTGTGTTCTAGTACATACTAAAGTTGAATGTATGTGCGGCATGTGGGATCTTAGTTCCCCACTAGGGATTGAACCCCTGCCCCCTGCATTGGGAGTGTGGAGTCTTTACCACTGGACCACCAGGGAAGTCCTTGTAATTGTTTTTGTCATGTTACTGTATATGAAGTGAGAGCTTCAGGTTGCCTTTCTAGTTCTTTATGAGATTGAACTCAGTTTTTTTTTCTCTTCAGGTGCAGAGAATGTAGAACGAGTGTTGGTAACTGTTATTCAAGGAGCAGTCGAATATCCAGATCCAATTGCCCAGAAAACATGTTTTATCATCCTTTCCAAGTTGGTAGAACTCTGGGGTAAGATGATTTAGGAAAAAAAAAAAAACTTCATTCCCCAATCTGTTTCCTAAGACAAGAGAGATGAAATGGGATCCTGGCCCTAACATAGACAGGAGCTGGGAGCTGATTTTCACCAGTGATAAATTAAATGACTTTCTTTTTATACAAGATGAAAATCTGAATTCTCTTGACAGGAGGTAAAGACGGACCAGTGGGATTTGCTGATTTTGTTTATAAGCACATTGTCCCCGCATGTTTCTTAGCACCTTTAAAACAAACCTTTGACCTGGCAGATGCACAAACAGTATTGGTAAGCACCTAGGAGTCTCTGTTTTACTTTGTGTAAATCTCATGTGTTCTAACTCACAATTTCTATTTTAATGCCAGGTTGATTATATTAGATTTCAATGCCTTTTCAAAACAAAAAAAATTTCAAATTAGAATTCATTTTTTAAAAATTGATACCTTTTGGACCTTTTGATTCTTAACTAAATCTTGATGTTAAAGTTGAATGTATAAAATCCAATTCCTCCAACTTTAACAGCCAAGACTCTTTTTCTAGGACCGTGAAAGGGTACATAATGCAAACATTTTTTAAAGCTTGATTGAGTTATTAGTTTCCTGCCTCTACTTTCATTCTAAAACTTGGCTTAATGTTTTTTTTCCTAATTATTAAGAGTAACTGTCTCTTCCTCATTTGATAGTTTCCCCAAATCTCATCTTCAGTATGCTTAATGTTAAGCAGTTGCCCTTTACTCACTTAACCAGGACCTAGTAAAAGCTAGGGTAATCATGTACTGCATTAAGACAGCATTTTTGTATTTTTCTATTTTTAAAATTTTCTATCTAACCCATTTGTTCCTTCTGCCTGCCTGTTACCTTTCCTTTCTCCATCCTTTCTTTTTTTTTTGTAAATTTATTTATTTTTAATTTATTTTTGGCTGCATTGGGTCTTTGTTGCTGCACACAGGCTTTCTCTAGTTGAGGCGAGCGGGGGCTACTCTTTGTTGCAGTGCATGGGTTTCTCATTGTGGTGGCTTCTCTTGTTGCAGAGCACGGGCTCTGAGCGTGCAGGCTTCAGTAGTTGTGGCACACTGGCTCTGTAGTTGCACCTTGCGGGCTCTAGAGCACAGGCTCAGTAGTTGTGGCACATGGGCTTAGTTGCTCTGTGGCATGTCGGATATTCCTGGACCAGGGATTGAACCCATGTCCCCTGTATTGGCAGGTGGATACTTAACCACTGAGCCACCCGGGAAATCATTCCATCCCTTCTTTGGAGGTAAATGTTAATGAGCAGTGGCCAGGGAAATAAAAAGAAAAGTTGGAACAGTAACCAAGAATTGAGTATATTAAAATTCTTAAACTTGTTTCTCACAGGCTTTATCTGAGTGTGCAGTGACGCTGAAAACAATTCATCTCAAACGGGTAAGCTTTGTACTCCCTGCCCCTTTGTTTTCAGCTCACATGCTTATTGTTATAGTTTATTTAAATTATTATTAATTTATTTATTTATTTATTTTGGTGGGCTTCTCATTGCAGTGGCTTCTCTTGTTGTGGAGCATGGGCTCTAGGCACACGGGCTTCAGTAGTTGTGGCGCGTGGGCTTTGTTGTTCTGCAGCATGTGGGATTTTCCTGGACCCAGTCTCAAAACCCGTGTTCCCTGCATTGGCAGGCGGATTCTTAACCACTGTGCCACCAGGGAAGTCCCTTATTTGTTGTAGTTTTAAGTATGTCTTGTTCTTGAAAGCTATATCTTTTATAAAAGTTAACTTCAGTTCTGACTTTTTTGGATGTGAGGGGCGGGTCGAATGAAAATAGTAGTATCCTTTATTGTCTTTCATGTTTGGGGTAACAGGAAGGTTAAAATGTATGTTTGTTTGGTTTGACAAAGAGTGAGAAAAATTTTAACCAGAATTTCACGATCTAGATTTCACTACCTCGTGGTTCTTCACAGATTTGTCCAATTTCTTAGTATTACAGATTGGTTAGAACACTTTACTACTTCAGAATGTTGTAGTGTCCTTGTCAGTTTAACCGTTTGTATAAATTATAAGTGATTCTGGGCTGAATCTATCTGGTGTTTTGTTTGCTTTATACAGTATTTTAATAATGAGTTGATTGCAATATTTGAAAATCAGGTCGCTTTTTTTTTTTTAAACAAAAATTTCTGTCTCCAACTTCACAAAGCTAGGATGCCAACACAGGACTAGCATTCCCACATAGTTGCAGTCATCTAATGAGTCTTCCCTCAGTTGCCTAAAATAAAAGCATGACGTCTTGTTCAGAGTCTCCGTATAGCCCCCTCTTTGTTTGAACTTGAATTTTTGATTCCAAAAGAGATTTGAAGGGTTTTCAATCAGGCATTTTCTCTGTGCGCTAGGGTGAGGGGTATGTGTTTTGGGGCTGCAGGAGACCTGTATAAAGATGAATAAAAAGTCCCCCAATATTTGTGGAGCTTAGAATCAGGGGAGACCAGTACCTAAAAACTCAATTGGATGGGTTAAGTAAGTACTTTAACAGAGGTATATTAAACTAATACATTTGTATTAAATGTACTATGGTGGGACTAACGATGAATGAGCAGCTTTGCCTATGAGGGCAGTCTAAGACAGCCATTGAAAAGAGGGGGTATTTTTCTGTTTTTCTGATAGACCTTGAAACAAATGTACATTCATCGGGCTCACCAGGAGAAGCTGAAGACAGATCAGATGTCACATGGTAGACTTGGTAGAAAATAGTGTTATCCTGTTTAGCTAAAGCATGGAGGTAGAACAGCCAAAAACCAAAACGGAACTAGGTGTGTGTTACATGTGAAAAGTTGGTAAGTCAGTAGTCAGTGGGGTTGTAATTTAGGAGAGCTAAGTGGAAAAAATGTTCACAGGGCACTTTGAAATATGGGTCTAGAGCAGTTAGAACTAAATAATGATTTTGGAGTCCTCAGGTTGTAGTTTGCTAAGATGAAGTAGTAGGAATGAATGAGACTTTCTAAGACCAGGATAAAAAGAACTTTGGCTAAAGCAAGAGTCGAGAGAGAGCTAGAAGTAGAACCAAAGGAATGAAAGTTAAGGGAAGAGAGTCATGAAAGAGGAGACTAGTTGACATTGTTGGATGCTAGAGAGTCAAGGAGGATGAGGAATAACAAACATAAGAATGATGTTTACAATTCAGAAGTATTTATCTTGTCCTTAGAGCTGTTATTTAGACACACAGAGAAATGAATAAAATGGAACATTATATTAGAAAACGTTTTGCTTCATTGTTTTGTTTTCTCATTTATCTACCTGACTTCCTCTTGAGGTCTAAGTTTACTTTTCCCTCATTAAAAAAAAAAAGTATACTCCATTTTTAAGTGATAACAGTGGGGTTATATGCAATGATGAGCAGTGAATGGGCAGTAAGTATAGGGAGAGTAGACTAAAGAAAAAGGTGAGAGGGAGAGTAGAAGGGGTGTGAGAAACTTTCATAAACAGTGCAGTGTTAGCTCCTCTCAGGAACAAGCTTCCTTTGAAGGGTCATTAAATTGTGACCTAGATTGATTGGATTAGAGTCAAGGTCGATGAGGAAACAGAGAAATCCTTTGATTCAGGAGCAGTACTATTAACAGGAAATCCACATATTAATGCAGGGGGAAGTACATTGAGGAGAGTTGGATTGATTTAATTTTGATAACTGTTACTTTAAGTTGGACTAGATTGGAGTCATTAACATATTAAAGCCTTTAAGTCAGATTCAAGTTTGAAAGTAAAATTAGTTGAGTTTTTTGTTTTTCTTTCTTTTTTTTTTTTTTTTTTTAAGTATTGGATTTATTGCATTTGGTCGAGGCCACCGTCTCAGAAACAAATTGCTATAGGAAAACCGTTTTCAAATTGTATCCTAAGTTCCTTTGTAGCTGTTGAGAAGGTATAGGGGTTAGGGGTTAGTTTTTGGAATTCTCCCTTCCCTCTACCAAGTTTATCCTTAAAAACCCAGAAAACTATTAGAGTTTTAGCATCTAGCAGTACCAGCAGTTGGCAATGAAGAGCAATGGTTTTAGAAGTCAGGTGACCTGCTTTTTACTTAGTACAGACTTAATTAACAGCAAATTAGCCAAATCACCCTATCTTTCTGGGTATTGGTTTCCTCACCTGGCTACTAAGTTCCTGTTTCCTAGTTTATTGAACTGGAAGGAGGAGGGGGGCGTACTTTTATTGCTGTTATCTCCCAACATAGCATTTTGTTCTTTCTTGCTTGTATTTTAGTTTCTAAAGATGTTCATTATCCTGGCGCTACCCACAGGCTTCCCCTTGCGCACCCATAGACACCCTATAGTCCACCCAATGGTAGACTGAACCAGAAGCCCCTCTCTTGGCTTTCTCCTTTCAGCGTGTGAAACCAGGCTTTGGTGTTGTGACTTCCTGCATTTAGAAGAGTATTTGTTTAATCTTTAGCACTGCATAACACTAAGTAATGTGAACGTGTCCTCAGTGCTAAGTGCTATTCTAACAGCTTTATGTTTCTTAACTCATCCAAGCCTCACAATAACTCCATTTTTCAGGTGGGGAAACTGAGGCTCAGAGACGTTAAATAACTTGTGCAAGTTACTAGAAATTTACCAGAGCTAGGATTCAAACCAAAGCAATCTGGCTTCTGAGTCTGTGTTCTTAATCACAATACCATTTTGTGTTTAAAGTATCATAATATGTTGTTCCAATTTAATTTTCAGGGCCCAGAATGTGTTCAGTATCTTCAACAAGAATACCTGCCTTCCTTGCAAGTAGCTCCAGACATAATTCAGGTAAGATCTGTCCTAGTGGATTTTCCTCTTAATTAAAGAAATAGAGCTATGTAATTCAATCTAAATTTTGATTCAAGGAAGCCAGACTACATTCTCCTTGAGAATGTAGTAATATTTATAGGATAGCAAAAGTCCAAATGTCAGGGAGGGGGCCTATGAAACTGAAAGAGAAAACACTTTTTATTTTCACTACCTTTAACAGAAATTTAATTTCCTACCATTGTGTAGGGGACAAATCACAGTAGTATTTGCATTGCCTCTGATGTTGTCACCCATAGATATCACAGATATTTCTATATTGCATTAGTTGTTCCACAGATCTCGAAATATTATATTCATCTTTTTGAAATTATGAGTTATTAGAATATGCCACTAGACCTTGTTATCTAAATCAATAAGTCTTATTCTTCTACCACATGTCACAAATACATTTGATAACCATAATTCATTATAATTCGCTTCCTTTGTAACCCGGTATGTCACAAGTGTGTTTTTTAAAACATTCTGCAAGAAGTCCAGCAGGCTCCCCCAGACTGCCAGAGGGGGCTGTGGCACACGAACCTCTGCTCTGAAGGTTTGTGCCAGGTAGTTCATTTTACACAGGCCAAGCTCACCAGTGCTTAATTTGTGAATCTGAAACCGTATTTTGAGGTAAGTGCCTGGAAAGCTATCTTACATTTTGCACTCTTTCAGAGTGATTTTTATGATGGCATTCGATTGTTTTCTGGACACATAGTTATCCAGACCTGTTGTCCAATAGCACATAATTCTAATGAGGTAGAAACAGATCTCACATAAGAGTAATCATAAAACTCATTTTTAGTGAATTTATGACCTCTTATTTTATGACATATCTTTAACTTGATATTAATTTTCTCAGTTATCATTTGTTACACAAGTAAATTAGTATTTTATGAAAACAATACATTATTAATTACTCATGTGATCTTTAGTGCACCTCAAAAATAGAAATATACCATTCAATTTTAAATAATATCAGTAGTTTCCCAGATTGCTAAATGAAGCAAAATTTATTTTTCTTTTTTCTTTTTATTGGAGTTTAGTTGACTACAGTGTTGTGTTAGTTTCAGATGTACAGCAAAGTGAATCAGTTATACATATATCCACTTTTTTAGATTCTTTTCCCATATAGGCTATTATAAACTATTGAGTAGAGTTCCCTGTGCTATACAGTAGGTTCTTATGAGTTATCTATTTTATATATAGTAGTGTGTATATGTCAGTCCCAGTCTCCCAATTTATCACACACACACACACACACACACACACACACACACACACACACACATTTCCCCTTTGGTAACCATAAGTTTGTTTTTGGAGTCTGTTTCTGTTTTGTAAATAAGTTCATTTGTACCCTCTTTTTAGACTCCACATATAAGCAATATCATATGATATTTGTCTTCTGTGTATTATATTTCTATCTAATAATTAGCTTATAAAAGACAATGATTCCCAGTTTTTCCTTTTTCATATGCCTTCTGACAGCACTTTTTGCACAATCCTATTTTTTTTTTTTTTGGCTGTGCCAGGTCTTAGTTGTGGCATGCAGGATCTTTTAGCTGCCACCTGTGGGACCTTTGGTTGCAGCATGCAAACTCTTAGTTGCAGCACGTGGAATCTAGTTCCCTGACCAGGGATAGAACCCAGGCCCCCTGCATTGGGAGCAGGGAGTCTTGGCCACTGGACCACCAGGGAAGTCCCTGCACAATTCTGTTGAAGAGAATTTTCTCTTTTTCTTTCCGTCTGGCTCTGCTCAGTTACCCTCCTACTAGATGAAAACAGCCATAGCCACATGGTTTTTGTCCCACTCACCCTTCTGAGGCAAGAGTCAATCTTGCCCAGGAGGCCATGTTCTCAAAAGTGAAAGCAGCCTGACAAGTATTACATTTGAAAATGTCATATAACCTTTTTGGTGAGGAACTGTTCAGGTTAATTAATTGATAAATTATAATATAAATCCTAGAGATTTGAAGCAGCCTAAATACTCATTGATGGGTGAATGGATGAGTAAAATGTGGTATATACATAAAATGGAATACGATTCAGCCTTAAAAAAAGGAAATTCTGTCATATGCTACAACATGGATGAACCTTGAGGATGTTATGCCAAATGAAATAAGCCAGTCACAAAAAGAGATGCTGCATGATTCCACTTACAATGAAGTATCTAAAGTGGTCAAACTCTTAGAAACAGAAAGCAGATGGTGGTAGCCAGGGGATGGGGGCTGGAAGAAAAGGGGGAGTTGTTCAATGGGTATAGAGTTTCCGTTTTGCAAGATGAAAAAATTCTAGAGATCTGTTGCATGACAATTGTCTATAGTTAACACTGCTGGTACTATACACATAAAAATGGTTAAGATGGTCGATTTTATTTTTTTAATCATAATTTTAAAAGAATACTGTGGTTTTGAATTATGATGAATTTAATACAAATAGACTCATTCTTTTCTCTCTCCTCCCCTCCTGGCCCCCCAGGAGTTTTGCCAAGCGCTTCAGCAGCCTGATGCTAAAGTTTTTAAAAACTACTTAAAGGTAGGTATTTGGAAAAACTTATATATCTTCATACAATTAGGTGATGTTTCAGAGCCAAGAGAGAATACATATTACAGGGTACTGTGTCATACTGTAGTTTGACCAACAGTTACATATTTGGGGATCTCTTTGCTCTAAAACCTGCTTCTAAGAATCCATGGTTAATAGATGTTACACTTTAGAGTTTTCTGTGAAGCCCCTTTCAACTGAGCTCCTACAAAAGATTATAGAAAGTTAGATAAGCAAACTGAATGTGTATGTGCCTGAGCATGCTGGTATGAAAATGTAAGTTTCCTTTAAGTTTTGTGATGTAATAGGAACTAGAGGATTGGGAGAACAAGTAATGTTTATGAACAGCTGCCCATATTGAATTGAAAGGAAGGAGCTAAAAATAAAGAAACAAGTATGAATTACTTGGTTATATCCTATCTTGAAACTTTTGAATTGCAAAATGGACAAAAAGAATTCTCAGATTTGGCCACTAAGGCTCTTTTTACATTCATAAAGTCACCAAATTAAAACAAACCAACCAATCAACCTCCAGATTAGCAAGGAGTACCAAATATGTATTTGGTGTTCATTTGTACAGTTAAATCCATGAAACAGGTATCTTGCTTTCACCCGGGTAGTACTCCATGACTGCTTTTTATGTAACACATACATACTATGCTAACTGCTGCAAATACCAATATGAGTGACTTCCTTGCCCTCAAGGAGCTCATGGTCTGGAAATAAAGTTATAGTGTGACAGGATGAGGAACTATTCTTTATTTTTATTTATTATCTTCATTCAGCAAATTTGACAGTAAAGCACTGTGTTAAATTTCTTAGTGGCAGGTAACTTAATGGCTCCCTCGTTCTTTTGCCCAAGGCATTCAAGTCAAGGGGCTTTGCTGATAAATAAATGTGCTATCCTTTGACTTTGGTTCTAACATCTTCCCTTGCAAGTTTTTCCCCTAGTAGTAGTTTGTCAGCTTAAACTGACAGAAGAGTTTGTGAGAAGATAGAGTTACTGTCTGTCATTGAGAACCCTCCCCTCTCCCATTTCCCCATAAAAGCAAAGTGCTTGGGGCTTCCCTGGTGGCACAGTGGTTAAGAATCCGCCTGCCAATGCAGGGGACACGGGTTCAGGCCCTGGTCTGGGAAGATCCCACATGCCGCGGAGCAACTAAGCCCATGCGCCACAACTACTGAGCCTGTGCTCTAGAGCCCGCAAGCCAAAACTACTGAGCCCACATGCCACAACTGCTGAAGCCAGCATGCCTAGAGGCTGTGCTCCGCAACGAGAAGCCACCGCAATGAGAAGCCTGCACACCACAACGAAGAGTGGCCCTTGCTCATTGTAACTAGAGAAAAGCCCACATGCAGCAGCAAAGACCCAACGCAGCTAAAAATAAATAAATTTAATAAATAAATTAAAAAAAAAAAAGCAAAGTGCCTGTGGAGGTAAACTCTGTTAAGTAACAGATCAATCACACTGGATTAATGGACTAAAAAAATTGTAACTCTCTATTAGAGGTAACTGTTATAGCAGATCTGGGTACATTGTAGCAGGCTTGTGCCCCAAACATATTCATCCAAACAGCATTTATAGTCTTCCTCCCCAGCCCAGCTTCTCTTCAGTGATAGCGTTATTCTTCTAGTTGGAAAAAATGAAGTTCCTTCTTTTGTGCCTATTCTGTTCCTATCTGATTGATCCTTAGATCTTGCTGATTGTTTCCGCCTTGCTCTCTAACTTCCTTTCTGTCTCTACTGCTGCCACTCTGGTGTAGGCTTCTTATCTCACTCTGATTTCCCTTCCATTGTTCTATCCAAGCTGATCTGTTTAAAAACATTGAACAGTCCTCTGAAATTCCTTCCTCTTCCTCATAATCTTTATAACTTATTGACTAAAAAGTACATATTTCTTAGTTTGGCATTTAGGTGTTTTTTTTCAGATTCTGATCTCAGACTACCATTCCGGTTTCTTTTACATAAACAGTCTTTACTATTCTTGCTGTTCTTCAAGAATTCTGCCTTATTAGCATGCTTCTCCTTTATGAATTCTACCCATTCTTCTAGGCTTATCTCAAGCATGGCCTCTTTGTAGGGCTATTTTTTGCTCATATATTGATGATTCTTTTCTCTCCACTTAGTCAATAGACAGTTAATAATTGTTAAGTGAATGTCTGATCTACTAGGTGTTAGGGATATAATGACGAATGTGGTCCTTATCCATAACGAGCTTACTGCCTACCATTTATTCTTTCAAGTACTCACTTAACATGTACCCAACTATGGAAGGTAGTAATACTGAGCCAGTGCCTAGCACAACCTCTAGCGTACTCATTCATAGTCTCAAATGTTGAATTGGAAGTATTTTTTCATAAATAAATAAATAGTTAAGAGATAACAACTGCTGTCTTTAGCTTTGACTTGTTTGTTTCCTCCTCAAAATTTAATTTCCTAGCATTAACTTTGATAGTAGTGCCAATCAGCAAAAAGGTGTCAAGAGCATGTTTTCCTCTGACTGCTTGAATCTCACAGCATTGGAGGCAATACCATATTTGCACTAGTAAATGCCAAAATAAGTTATCTCTAGACCTTATCAAGTTGTCCAGAAGAGAAAGTTCTTGACTTGTATGATGTGTGGATTTATGGAGTATGTGAAATGTTTTACATAATCTATTGTACTTTACGAAAGAGTGACTAGCACCCAGTAACCTGGAGCCATTCTTCAGGTAAAGGTGATAATCTTCTGACATCAGTACTAATTGTACTAATACTTCTAATACTTTATTTACAGGTGTTTTTCCAGAGAGCAAAGCCCTAAGGACTGGATCTCCCTGTGCCTACTTCATGATCAGGAATTCCAGTTAATAATTTATAAAGAAACAATTTTTGTGTGCCATTCACACTGGTCTTTTTAACACTGCTTTGAGCTTATTGCAGTATATGCATTGGGATTTTTCTGTAAAATGGGTGTAATTTTCCCTAAATTACTGGTATGTGACAACTAGAGAAGTTGCTTGCATGCCAATTCAAATCATTCTATATAAAAATGCTGTTATAAGATACAGCAGAGTTATCCTAGTACCCTTTTTTTTAACTTGAAAATTTAAGTCCTTTATAAAGACCATAGCAGGAAAACAGTGTACTTTTTTTTTTAATTGCTGAATATAAAATGTTTGAAAATTTTAATTTTCTTTTATGTGTGCAGACTCAGAGTATAGGGGAAATACAACAAATCAAAACTAATTTTTTGTAGATAGCCATTACATTTCTTTAAACTGTTTCAATGCCAATGTGTATTCTACAAAAGAGAATGGTTTCATAAATTAACTGATTGAAGAGTAGGTGCTGGTGTTATACATTTTTTATAAAAAAGGAAATAAATTTTACGTAGTGAAATCTACTGAATCTTTTTTGGAATTATTATAAATACTGGAGTCTTATTTTCTCATCTCTCCCTGATTTCCCATTTAAAGGATTGCACATATAAGTGTATGGGTGATTTATTTAATTATGCTCCTAAAAGATTACATGTGACTTAGTTCTATTAAATAATTTAGAATCTTTTTTTTAATGAACTAGAAAAAGCCTGTGTCAGTATGTTGATAGAATTAAAAATCTAATATTTTCCGTCTTACTAGATTTACTTAGGGTACAATATACCTATGTGTTTATGATGCTTGTAAGTAGTAGCTGCCCATTTAGTTCCCCTGCCTTCCCCCATTTTTATTCATGACTATGCAAGAAACCAATAAGACAAATAGTATCAGTAGTAGTATTGGAAAAGTAAGAAACAGTGGACAAAACTGAGCAGCACATTTACTATAGTCATCATTTAAGTTTAAATTTTAAAAGCCCAAGTAAGGTTTTAGGGTGGTTGAGGGTTTTTTTTAACCTTTGGCCCATGTGGTCCCTAGAGGTTTCATGGATGGGCTTCAGTGGTCTTCTAAATTCCCTAGAATTGTATTCTAAATTTTGCACATAAATCTTTTCCTGGTGTTAATTCCAGAAGAGATTATATTTTCCTTACATCATAGAACAAAGGTACTAAACTAAGTTAACAGTTAATTGTAAAAATAGATCAGTGGAATGTATATTATACAGTCAGCCCTCTGTAGGTGCAGGTTCCACATCCATAGTTTCAACCAACCTTAGATCAAAAAATACTTGGGAAAAAAAACTTGCAGAAAGCTCCAAAAAGCAAAACTTGAACTTGTTGCACTTGGGAACAATTTACATAGCATTTACGTTGTGTTAGGTATTATAAGTATTCTAGAGATAATTTAAAGTATATGGGAGGATGTGCGTTTATTACATGCAAATACTATGCTATTTTATATAAGAAACGAGCATCCAAGGATTTTGCTATCTGGGGGATCCTGGAACCAGTCCCCTGTGGATACTGAGGGATGACTGTACTTAAATAAAAATGGTTTTAAAAATAGATGAGTGAGAGCTAGTTGTTTCTTTTACAGTGGGAGAGATCATTGCATCTATTGCAGTGATCTTTGAACTAATTGTCCAAAGTATACTGAATTGCATAGCATGGTAGTTAGCTTAGACAGGCTCAGGATCCAGATTAAGTAGGTTCAAATAGCAGTGCTTTCAGTAATTGGTTTTAGAACCTTGAGAAGGTTAAATAACTTCTCCCTGCCCCAGTTTCCCCATCTGTAAAATGGGGGAAATAATGATAACTACCTCATAACTAAGAATTCAGTAAGTTAAACATGAAAAGAGCTTACTACAGCATCTGCAAATGAAGGCTTCATAATAGCTATTGTTATTGTACTGTTTATTCCGTATATGTAAAGGCAACACCTCCTTTTCCCCTGGCTCTTTAAAGCCCTTCAGAAGATTAACAAGTTTTCAGAGCTAAGAGAAATCAAAACGTGGGAATTAAGAGTCTGTAACAGAAATTAAAACTTAATGTTATCTAATCATGTGTAATAATTCCCACCTTCCTTCCCTGAAGTTGCCTAGAGCACTTTACTTAGGGAGTACCATAGCAATTAGGAAACTCTGTTCCACCATGTATTACCTTTTCTGTATTGTTCTTAGTCTCCAAAAGCAAACACCCAAATAATTGTCTCAAGGGTGAATCTCATCTGTTAACAGCCTCACTGAGGCAGTAAGACTGAGGGATTTGTATGACTTAACTATGGAACTACAAGAGTTTTATGAGGCCTGGTATAGTTCTGTGCCTAACAGTTTATTTAAATCTTAAATACTAATATTAATTGGTTCACAAACGGCTTGATCTTTAAGAAAATGTATTTCAGGGCTTCCCTGGTGGCGCAGTGGTTGAGAGTCCGCCTGCCAATTCAGGGGACGTGGGTTCGTGCCCCGGTCCGCAAGGATCCCACATGCCGCGGAGCGGCTAGGCCCGTGAGCCACGGCCGCTGAGCCTGTGCGTCCGGAGCCTGTGCTCCGCAACGGGAGAGGCCACAACAGTGAGAGGCCCGCGTACCGCAAAAAAAAAAAAAAAAAAAAAAAAATTTCAGTGTTCCTCACTCATGTGGTAAACATGTGAATCAAGGCCTTCAGCTAATCACATTTTCTCCCATTCACCTTTGAGATGTGAGTTATAAGGAACTTGGACAGGTTCTCTTCTTGGCATTAGTTAAGGGACAACTAAAATTGGTGGGAATGTAAGCAGTGAATAGATTGTTGTTACAGTAGAATGATTCCATCACTTAAACATTGTTTAAAGTTTTAATAAAGTAAATTCCTTTGTAACAAGCATTACAGTGGGCTTTTCTTATCTCCATTGTATATATGATACGTGATTAAGAGGCTTACAGAGGTTTTTTTTAAAAAAATGGCTTAAAGTCAGTATTTGGCAGAGAGAGCTGGGACTGCAACCCTAGGTCTATTCCATTCAAAAGCCTCTGCTCGGGCTTCCCTGGTGGCGCGGTGGTTGGGAGTCCGCCTGTCGATACAGGGTACACGGGTTCGTGCCCCGGTTCGGGAGGATCCCACATGCTGCGGAGTGGCTGGGCCCGTGGGCCATGGCCTCTGGGCCTGCGCGTCCGGAGCCTGTGCTCCGCGGCGGGAGAGGCCACAACAGTGAGAGGCCCACGTACCACCAAAAAAAAAAAAAAAAAAAGCCTCTGCTCTTAACCACTCTGCCATAGGTTCCTATTTCACTGCCGGCTCCTATAGTTCTCATCTGGGAAGAACTCCCTCCTTCCGCCTCCCTCCCTCAGAAATTTAGCCCTTATCTGCAGAGGTCTCTTTGGCCTCTCTGCCTCTCCTTACTATTAGAAAGGCTGCAGTTCTATCAGTGGGCAAAAAGGATCGCTCGGGAATAGCTGCTTGAGATCCTAGCGGCACGAATACTGCAGGGGACCGGATTTTAGTCCCTAGATTCTCCAGTATTGCCATTTTCCAACATACCGTCTAAAAAGGGAATTAAATGAGCTTATTTACATTAAGAATCTCACGTCCGAATTACTCGCAGCCGATAATCTGGCTCCCCTGCAGCCAATGTGGTCTTTAAGATACATACGAATCTATCCCTGCAGAGCATGATATCCTCCAGCGATGGCCCCCCATATGTCCAGCATTCTGCACACCCGTGCTTATTTGCCTGTTTGTAATCACCCGTCCACTATCACCTCACTCCGCCTTTTGCTGTCGGGGACGGGGCGGGAGTCGCAGTTGGAATCTGAATCCTTGCGCTCTCTGCGCAGGGCTCTCCGGCTTCACCGTCAGAGTAAGGGGGGACAGGCAAAGGGTGTGGACGGGGTCCAAACGCCCCACAGTCTCTCGGCCCCTCGCCACAGAGGCCTCGGACAGCCGGGCGAGGGAGGAGCGCTGGCAGCAGAGGCCCAGGCCCAGATCTGTGCGCCGGAACTGCGCGTGCGCACCCGCACGCCGGCCGTCGGTCACGTGACCCCCCACCAGCTCTCGCGAAGCCGGAAGTGGCCTGAGACACAAGGAGGCCGCGGGAGCCCGCTGGCGGTGGCGCAGCGGAGACTGGGCGAGGTAAGCGGGGCGGGCGCGGGCGGAGAGGCCGAAGGCGCGCGGGGCACGGGCTGCCGAGCCGGGGACGGCCCGCACGGAGCGCTCCCGCCCCCAGTGGGAAACTGGGATGCTGAGTCAGGGCGGGGGCGGGGCGGCCGACCGGAGGAGCACAGCGGGACCCCAGGCCGAGCCCTCCCCGGCTCTGGCTGGGCTGACACCGCCTCCCGGGTGTCCGGAGCGTGCGAAGCCGGCCGGGATGGTCGCTCGTGCCCTTCCCCTGCGTCAGGACTCCTCGTCCTACGGCCGGCCGTCTGACCCGGACCCTCCCTGGTCTGGTGGCGCTGGGCAACCGAGAAAGAATATGTGTCTGTTACCGGGGTTGGGCCCTGGCCGCCGGACAGGCGGATGCCCCTTTCCCTTGGAGTTAGGCTGGCCGCTTTCTACCCCTCTTTCCGAGCGTGGATGCTATTGGCAGTGTTTAAATCGTTTGATTTTTTTCAGACGATTAAAAAGAGACGTGTTTTAGTGAAGCGGGGGTTGGCTCGCCAGAAGCCGAAGACGTTTTTAATGTACACACCTATAATGCAAATGCCCAAACCTTTCCTTTGGGACGTGGCTTATGAGTGTAATTTCCAATCCGTTTCCCAGGTATATTTAGTAGGTGGCCTCAAAACAAGTTCTACCCAGTAATTGTCAAATGCATAACCAAAGACCGACTTTTTTTCACTGAAGAACGCTGAATGTAATATCTGTTTAATAAATGATTTACTTAGTGGTAGAGTTTGGAAATTCTGGAACTTTGTCCACATGCAGCGTCACCAAGCCTCTTTTCATCTAGGGACAGATGGTAACTTTCATTTTGCACAGCATAAGGAAGTAGACTTAAGGCAGGATTACCAGTCTCATACTTGTTGAGTGCCTGCCTATATTGTGTCCAAATTTTGGAACGATTTATATAGCAGGTACCTTCTGGGTGTGCTGAGTCATGTTTTAGTATGTGGTTATTGTGGGGTTATTGGAAGATAATTTCAAAAGACGTTTCCAAGATCATTGTGACACCATAGTTTAATTTCTGCATATAGAGAGCAGATATCTTAGCTGATAAATGTGTTTTACATTACCCACTAGGTATAGATAGATACTTAATGATGTTATTTGCCAAGTATAGTTATCTCAAGCAAAAGTTACATTAATGAGCAAAGCTTTTCATATTGAGAAGTATTTGAAAATATTATTGAAAAGATATTTGAGAAATTTATTATATCAGTAGCTGACAAATGTGTATTTCATACTTTGAAAAAGGAATCGTATTTTTATTGCTCATTTCCAATAAGTTGCTGTATGTAAAATTCCCTTATCTGAATTAGATGGGTGGTAAAATTATATACATCTCTCTGAGTATATCAAAGATTGGTGAAATTCGGACACCTGGCCATTTTTTGTGTACTTAACCCTACTTGGAATATTGGCAGTCATTAATTCATCACTGAATACCTAGTCCATTCTAACTTAACTGTGAAGGGAGAGCAAGATCTGTTTTGATTCAACCTGACATTGCATCAGGTTTAAGGTGGCATGGTGGGACAAGTGTTTATGCTATTTAGCATACCTCATTTTTATTCCAACATGGAGCTCAAATATTTACAATATACTTTTACAGCTTTTCAATATTGAAGGACAAGGCTAGGGGTGGTGCTTTTTTTTTTTTTAATAGACTTTATTTTTTAGAGCAGTTTCAAGTTCACAGCAAAATTGAGCAGAAGGTGCAGAGGTTTTCCATGTACCTCCTGCCCCACTACATGCTTAGCCTCCCCTTGCTTATTTTTTTAAGACTTGCTAATACACACTCGGTATGTGTATATTTATATATTTGGAGGCGGAAGAAACTATCCTTAATTTCAAAATTTATTGCTGAAAGGTCACCTTTGCTTCCTGATTGTCAGGCTTTGTGTAGGTGAAATTTTAAGTTATACAAGTGTTATGCAGTGGCAACAGTTGTTTTCATTAGTGTTGCCCTGCCCTCGAAGGAAAGAAAGAAATTTTTTTCTATATTTCTGTTGTATTTTACCTTATTACTTTATTTTAAAACACTTTAAAATATGATTTATCATTGATTAATCTTTCAAAATATTTTAAGGAGGTAAATGGCCAATATCACTCTCATTGACAGAGACAAAATTAGAAGGGAAGTTGATGTTTTTTCAGCCCTGTGAATAAGTGAATTAAATTGAATATATAAGATGTTATTGGTTAATGTTTTTTCAGAGCCCATGCAGCATTTTAGTCTTTAATATTGCTGGAAAGTTAGATTTTTTTTGGACTGTTTATGCACTTTGATTTAGTAATAATAGGTGATCTTTCTTGAGAGTAAAAATAGCTAACATTTGTTTCTTAAATGTATTATTCCCTTAAAACAAACATGCAATTTTTTTTCTTTTCTTAGTATAACAAGAGCATCACCTAACCACGCCGAGATGCAGAGCACTTCTAATCATCTGTGGCTTTTATCTGATATTTTAGGCCAAGGAGCTACTGCAAATGTCTTTCGTGGAAGACATAAGGTTGGTACAGAGAATACTGTAAAAGCACCATATATGTAGTTTTCTGAGACGCACACTTGTACTAAAGTGAGACTTGGTGGTTTTGATTAATTTGTCTAGAGAGAGTATGTGTTTTTGTGGCTGCTTAAGATATAGCTTGTGTCAGATGCAGTAATATCTACCCAGTGGTGGCAGAGGTCATGTGTTGGGGAATGGAGAAAAACAGAAGGTTGTTTGAAAAAAGGAACTGGGGAAGATTAGTGTTGTGCCGTTTGGTTTTTTCCTCGACCTAATCCTCCTACGGTAGTGATCTCACTGACAGAGTTCAGTGCAGCAGTGATTTGGGGTAGGAGGTAATAGAGGGAGTCATGGTGAGGAGCAGATGGGTATTTTTGAGGGAAACCCACAGATGATTCTGTTGTGCTGTACTAAGGCTTCATGCCCCCAGAGTAAAACATTCTACAAAGTAGATTGGAGTAAAGTGAGGTTATCATCAAGGAGCCCAGGTTTAAAAGACTGTATATCCCGGTAATCAGAACTTGTTAGTGCAAGTGAGAATAGAATAAAAGGGCTAATCCCAGAGGCATTTCAAGAACCAAAAGGACTTTGTGTCAGATTCTGTATTGGAGGATGAAGTGAAAGATAATTAAAGTCATTTAAAATGAAGAGATTTAAGATCATTTAAGTTTCTATTCTGGGAAGGAAGCTGGAAAAATAATGGAATAAAAACATCCTTTTATAATGCAAATAATCATTCACTAGTTTTTCAGCACTGTGAATTCAGCACAGGAGCTCTAAACATTTTAGGAAGGAGGAGTTTCCTTATATTTTTCTGTATCCTTGAGACCACCAGTCAGTTCTGTCTGTGGCAATGAGATGAACGTTCATAGGTGCGTGCTGTTTCCTCTGTGGCTCTTAGAGAGTGAATCAGAAGTGTCGTACTGTTTTCAGCCTTTTTTCACCTCCAATTCTAGAATTGTCTGCAGTTTCCAGTCCTTGGTCAGATTCATAGTGATCAGCCTTGGATATTTCTGTCCTAAAAATTGTTTGTTTTGTGCACGGTGCCAAGAAGAGAAAACGGGTGGCGTGACACCTCTGCGTTTAGCAGTGAGTCGCACCTGACCATCTGTGTTCCTGTGACCCCGGTTAACTTAACAGACTTTAGTAATCACTTGGTATGTGTCAAACACTATGGTGGACCTAGTGATTGGAGCTACAGATAATGTGCTGAACCTGCCCACAGAGTGTTGGGTTTAGTAGCAAGGTGGTATTGGAAGGAAGGTAAATTAGAAACTGATGGAGTGACAGGTAGTCAGTAGCGATAGGAATTGAGGGAGGCATATTTAAAGTGCCTGGCACTAGTAAATATCTCACATTTTCTGAACCTCTTTCCTTACATAGATATCCAGTGTCCTTCACGTAAGTGCCTACACTTAGCAGGCACTCTGTAAATGCTTGTTGACTGAAAGAATAAATGAATGAATGAGGACAGAGTAGACTACTGTCCTGAAGTTCTTCTTCAAAGGAAGTAAAACTGTTCTTTATCCACTATAGTTTGAAAGCTTCAAATAAGGATTTGAGAGACATAAGAACTGACTTAAAATATTGCTAACACCCAGTTTAGTATTCAGTCCCTAGCAGTCTTCCCTGGGATGTGTTTTGAGAAACCATGTTTGTTCTCAGTGACATCAATTTCAAGGTTTTAGGACTATACCCCCAAAATCCTGCTTGCCCTTAATAACTGTTTGTTTAAGCATCTTTAACTATATTAGCTAAATCCTTTTATGTTACTGCTCAGAGTGACCCGATCCCTAAGTTTACTATTTGTTTTTCAAAGTATATTACTTACTTAATCTGTCTCTTTTTCATTAAGTTACCTTGAGCTACTACTGTGTGTGGATGGGTGTATATGTATGTGATAACTGAGGTGAAGTTAAAGGGGAGAGAGCTGTAGGAAGGACGTGTTGGCCTGCACGTTGTATATATATGTACACGTGCATCTTTAAATATTATTCATCATGCATTGATTTAGAGACAGTGACCGATAGGTGACAGTGCAGTTGAATAGAGGGAAAATGGGACATTCCCCCACATATCCCAGTGATCTCACAGGTATGATGTAGACTACAAAAGGTGGGAAAATACTGGCCTGGGTCATAGTGGGTACATTGCAACATTGTGTTCTTTTCCCTGCTTGCTCCTCTGTTAGGATTCTCCTAATTTCAGACTAAGTTTGAGACAGGTGTCCTCAAGAAAAATCTCTATGTTGGGTGGTATAGATTTGGCAGTGTCCTTACCCTGGCTGATCAAATGGGAAAACAGTGTAATTGAGCTCTAGTTAAGTTGTTCCATTTTCATACTGTCTGAAAACAGTCAATGGGTCTTCTCCTCTGGAAAGAATATATGTGTATTTGGTGTGGGGGAAGCAGGGGAGAGAGGAGGGAGTGATCACATAACACAGGTGGTGGTCTCCAAAGAGGGATCTTGAAGAGTGAGACTGTGATGCAGCTAAATGGTTTTAAGAAGAAGATTATGAAATTCTGAGGTGAGGGGAAGAGGATGATGGCTGTAGGTGGTGAATCTGTGTGAGAAGCTGTAGAGAGGGCTTCAAAGCAGGAAGAGCACAGAGGTCCTAAAAGACAGACACCCATGAAACATCTTTAGGCAGGGCATGCTTGAACCCCGAGCTCATAGGAGAAACGAATGGTCTTTCCACTAACTCCAGGCAAGTTCAACCTTGGATTGTGGGAAAAGTAAGGTTAAATTCAGAGAATCTGGCCTGAGTGGTTGGAAAGAGGTGGAAGGGTCTGGAAGAGAGCCTCAAAGAAAGGTTAATTAAATGAAGACCGTGACAATGTAATGTTTACCTGAAATTTAGCATGTATTTTGTACCTCTAGGATTCGCTCCCAACTATGGCTGCATTGTAATTCTGTGTTTAATCTACTTCAGTATGCCATGAGAGAGTGAGAGTTGGGGTGCTGCCAGAGCTTTGATAGAGGAAAGGAAGTGTCTTTGATCCTTTAGAATTGATCTGTGAAGCAGCAGTCTGCCCTAGTCCTCTAGGTGAAGTTGCAGAAGGTTACCTGAGGCAGCAGTGGTGCATTCCAATGAGGATGGTCTGCTTTAACCTTATTCTCAAATCCCACCCCCCACACACATACATACACATTCTATCCAGCTAGGGAATCTTAGTTAGTTGCCTTACTTTGAGATTCTTACTAAAAATTGCATATGTGGAATATAATTTTTAATCTTTCATTTCCTACTTTGATTAGTTTAAAATTATTAGGCCCTGGAGAAACCCTTGTGAGTTTCACTTTCTATTTCTTATTCAAAATATACATTCACATTTGGTACTGTTAGAGCTCTTCTGATATGTAAGTGACTATCTTTGCCAACGTGTATCATAAGGAAGCTTTATAATATGAAATATATAAATAAAGGAAGCTTTATATATATATAAATATGTATATATAAAGGAAGCTTTATTTATAATATGAAAAAAATAGCCTTTTCTACATTCCATACTGAACAGTTGATTGATTTATTCCAGCTTAAAATAAAAAGGTCAGTACAAATTACCTAATGCTTAAAAATATTCAGGGTGTTCTATAAAAAAGAAATTGCCGTATCTAGTTCTAATGGCACCTTTTGTATCTTCTTTATAATATTATAAATAAATAAAACCTTTTTCTTTTTCTTAGAAAACTGGTGACTTATTTGCTATCAAAGTATTTAATAACATAAGCTTTCTTCGTCCAGTGGATGTTCAAATGAGAGAATTTGAAGTGTTAAAAAAACTCAATCACAAAAATATTGTCAAATTATTTGCTATTGAAGAGGAGGTAAGTAGTTAAGCTTTAATTAACGATGTCATGTTTATTGTAGTTATTATGATTTGGGAGAAATAATCTAATATAAAAATGGTTTTATAAACAGTGGGCTTTTTAATGGTGAAAATTAGGGCTCATACCACCAAATATTTATTCTCAAAGATTCTTGAATAGCTATAACAATGGAAATGAAGTCTCATGGACTCAGAAAAAGTAGTATAAGATATAAAAGAATGTAGAATATGGTTACTGGTATTATTACTAAAAACGAAAGCTAAATGAAGTTAAATTGACATAATTATATAAGGATCAAGGAGAAAGTCAAACAATACAAAGAAGGCTTTAAAAGAATAAAAATCCTTGGAATCCAGAGAGTGATATATGAAGTCCTGTTGTAAAAGACAGAATTGATTTTAGTGGGAAACAATGAAAATAAAAATGTCATTAGAAAAATATAAATCCTGTTAGTGCGGGTAATCAATAAAATCACACCTTTTGAAAAACAGTTTGGCAGTTTATACTCCTCATACCAGTGATTTCATTTTTAGTTATTACTTAGGAAGTAATCAGAAATGTAAATTATAATTTTATGCACAAAAATGTTCTTTGCTGCCCTGTTTATAATAAAGAATGGTTAAATAAGTTAGAATGTTTGGTTAGCTACACTCGAGGTTAAGAGGATAGCCCTCTAGACTGCCAAGTCTGTTCAAGACTTCTGATACAAGCTGCAGAGGAGTTTGGCAAACCATGCAGGTAGATAGAGAAGTCCCCACCAGACTGCTCATTCAGACACAAATTGCAGGTTCAGGAGTCACCAGGGCTATCTTTAAGACCAACTGGCTACCCATTCGGGGCTTCCCATGACTGCCCTCAGATTTGATAATTTGCTAGAATGTTGAATGACTCACAGAACTCAGGAAAGCACTGTACAGTTGATTCTTGAACAGCACAGGTTTGAGCTGCCTGGGTCCACTTATAAAAATGTGCAGTTTTTTCCACTAAATATGTACTGCAGTACTACACGATCCGAGGTTGATTGAATCTGTAGATACGGAACCACAGATACAGTAAAGTTATGTGTAGATTTTCGACTGTGCGGAGGGTCAAGCACCCCAACCCCTGCTTTGTTCAAGGGTCAACTGTACTTACAATTGCATTATAATTTATATTTTAGTATAGCAAAAGTATATAAATCAGAACTAGCCAAAGGAAGAGATCCATAGGGCAGAATATAGGAGGGTTCCAAACATGAGTCTTCCTTGTCCTCAGGGATACATTATCCTCTTGGCATTGATGTAAGACAATATGCACAGAGTATTGCCAACCCTGGAAGCTCACCTGAGCCTTTGTTGTGCAAAGTTTTTATTGGGGCACAATCACATACTGCCTTCATGGCTGACCTGTAGTCAGCCCTTCCCATAGGTTCTGCTAATACTTTTAGCCTCCATTTCCTCTGGAAGTTGGAACGGATGTGCATGTCCAAAATCCCCATCATAAATCACATTGTTAGACTGTCACATGGCCAAAACCCACAGACAAAGACACTTCTAGCAGATAGGACATTCTAGAAGCCTAGCAAATCACCTCCCAGTAGCCAAGGGCAAAGACCAGACCTCTCTGGCTAAAATTAATTCTTTACTACACAGTAGTTAAGCAGTAATAAAAAGAGATATTTAACAAATTTCAGTCACCTGAGAGCATGCTTGTGTATAATGTTCTGTGAGAAAATCAGTATTAAAAAAGAAAAAAAAAAAAAAAAAAAATATATATATGAAGGGCTTCCCTGGTGGCGCAGTGGTTGGGAGTCCGCCTGCCATTGCAGGGGACACGGGTTTGTGCCCTGGTCCGGGAGGATCCCACGTGCCACGGAGTGGCTGGGCCCATGAACCATGGCCACTGGGCCTGCGTGTCCGGAGCCTGTGCTCCGCAACGGGAGAGGCCACAGTGGTGAGAAGCCTGCGTACCGCAAAAAAAAAAAAAGGGTAAAAATATATATGCAGTGTGATCTTGATATATACAGTATGGTATACAAAGTGTTAACGTGTCTATAATATGATTTGAAACATAGAAAAAAGACTGAAAGGAAACATACCAAAATATTAACATAATTATCTCTGGGTGATGGGATTATGGGTATTTCTCAAATTTTCAATTCATCAGCATTCAATTATTTCATTATTTCAAAACAACAGTTTTTAAAAAAATTATTTTTTATACTACTCAGTCGTAGAGAAATTTAAAATATTTTATGGATATAAGAGATATGTAGAAAGAATTATAAAAGGAAGGAAGAATTAAAAGTTGGAGATGAATACTGGATTTAAATCTCATTCATATTTTTGAGTTTCTGAAATGAGCATGTATCTTACAATCAATATGTATTTGTAATTTGGTAATATCTCTTTTTCTCTATAAAGCTGTTATTAAATTGATGATGTATCTCATAATCAATGGTACATTAAAATTAAGGTTTAAAACAAATCAGCAGCTTAGATTCATATGAGCAGACTAGAACTTTGCTGCAAGAGGACAACTCAACTATTCTGCCACTTATTTGTTTTTAAGGCTAGAACTCTGGGAACTCCCTGGCAGTCCAATGGTTAGGGCTCCATGCTTTCACTGTAGGGGGCACAGGTTCAGTCTCTGGTTGGGGAACTAAGATCCCACAGGCTGCAAGGTGTGGCCAAAAAAAAGGCTGGAACTCCATTCTTTGAAGTAAAAGTGCTTGTCACAGGAAGAATTTCAAGTTTAAGAGATTTGTTAGAAGAACTAATATCCTAAATGTATGTTATGTATTAGAAATTAAACAATTTTGAAAGAATCGTTATAACATTGTAGCAGTGATTTTCGAATTAGACTTGCTATGGTTTGTCTTCAAAGACAAATCCATTTTTTTTTTTTAAATTTATTTTTGGCTGTGTTGGGTCTTCATTGCTGTGCATGGGCTTTCTCTAGTTGTGGCAATCGGGCTACCCTTTGTTGCGATGCTCGGGCTTCTCATTACAGTGGCTTCTCCTGTTACAGAGCACAGACTCTAGGAGCACAGGCTTCAGTAGTTGTGGCATGCGGCCTCAGTAGTTGTGGCTTGTGGACTGTAGAGCCCAGGCTCAGTAGTTGTGGTGCACGGGCTTAGATGCTCTGTGGCATGTGGGATCTTTCAGGACCAGGGCTCGAACCCGTGTCCCCTGCATTGGCAGGCAGATTCTTAACCACTGCACCACCAGGGAAGCCTGACAAATCCAATTTTAATATGAATTTAGAAGATGTTAATTCTCATCTGTACAGTCAACAAATATTTAACAAACCCCAGGTAAAAAGCAATTCAAAGTGCCTTCATTGTAGTAAATCCAACTTTTAAATGAAATCAGGTAAGTATTGGCATATAATAAAAATTTATTTTTTATATTGAGTCCCAATCAGTGATTTTTTTTTTCAGATAACAACGAGACATAAAGTACTTATTATGGAATTTTGTCCATGTGGAAGTTTATACACTGTTTTAGAAGAACCATGTAATGCCTATGGACTACCAGAATCTGAATTTTTAATTGTTTTGCGAGATGTGGGTATGTTTGTTTATTTATATGATTATATATGTATGTATATATAATTTAATGACATAAGAATTTTTAAAAATAAATTTCTTACATTCAAAGCCAAAGACCTTTATGGAGTGCTTTCTTAGATATGACACCAAAAGCGCAAGTACAAAAAGAAAAAAAATAGATAAGTTTCATCAACATTAAAAACTTTTGTGTTTCAAAGGACAACATCAAGTAAAAAGACAACCCATAAAATGAGAGAAAATATTTGCAAACCGTACATCTGATGAGTAATTTTTATCCCAACAACTCAACAGTAAAATGACAACCCAATTTAAAAATGGACAAAGGATTTGATAGACATTTCTCCAAACAAGATATACAAATGGCCAGCAAGTATATAAAAAGGTCATTAGTCGTTAGAGAAATACCAGTCAAAACAATTAAGAGCTGCCACTACACACCCACTAGGATGGCTAAAATCAAGAAGACAAAACAGAACCGAGTGTTGGCGAGGCTGTGGAGAAATTGAACCCCTCATATACCGTTGGTGGTGGTGTAAAAATGTGCAGCCTCTTTGGACAGCAGTCTGACAGTTCCTCAAAAGGTTAAACAAAATTACCGTATGACTTAGCAATTTCTCTAGTAGGTATATATCTAAAATAATTCAAAATAAATCCACACAAAAACTTGTACACCAGTATTTATAATAACAAAAAAAACGGAAGTAGCCCAGTATCCATCAACTGATGAATAGGTAAACAAAATGTGGTATATCCATACAATGGAATATTATTTGTTCATTACAAGAGTGAAGTAATGATACATGATATAATATGGATATAACTTGAAAAATGCCAGACACAAAAGGCTGCAATATTTGTATGATTCCATTTACGTGAAATGTCCGGAATAGGCAGATCCATAGAGACAGAAAGCAGAGTAATGTTGGTCAGGGCCTTGAGGGGAGGGTGGAGTTGGGGAGTGACTGCTAATAGACGTGGGATTCTTTTTGGCGTAATGAAAATGTTCTGAAATTGGTGGTGACAGTTGTACACTCTGAGACTCTTAACTACTTTAAAAAATGAGTTTTATGATATGTAAATTTTATCTCAACAAAACTTATTAAAAATATATATATGGCAACCAATGTTATTTTAAAAATATATATGGCAACCAAAGGGAATAATATCTTCTTGGAAAGAAATGAATCAATATTTGAAGAATAGGAAAAGCCCAGTGATAAAAGTATGAGGTTAGTGGGAATTCTTGAACTTGACACTGGAAGCAGTAGGGACTACTTAGGTAAAATGAAAAAGAACCAATATATGCTACAGCCTAGTAAATCAAATAGAAGTTATGGAGGTTTGATGCCTTCCTAAGTATACTGGTAGTCCTGAGCTTTTGTAATTGAATGTTGATACCCCTAAACTTATTTAATATGTCATGCTTGGACATTCATCTATCAGCTGTAAAACAAATGTGTCAGGCTATCACTCTGTGACACTGCATGTCAGTTAGCCCAAACAGCTTAATTTCAGCAGTTTTGCCCTTAAAAAAAGAAAGAAAATGGCATTTTTAGAAGAGCACTAAGCATATGAGAAACATATTTTTGTGGAAACAAGTCTGACACTTTGCCTCCTTCTATTACTTTTTTTTTTTTTTTTAACTAATATATTGAGTCCAGTTTACTCTTTTGTGGAATTTTTTTCCCAAGGTAAAAATGTAAAATTGTGGTGAAAGATTATCTTTCTTGGGAATCTTCATTCTTAAGTTTAGGCAGATGGCCCACAGATATATAACCAAAAGTAATTCTGGAGGTCATAGGCTTCAGACTGTTGTGTTCCATTTTCTTGATAGTGTTTAAGAGAGATTGGACTATTCCTTAGACCATATTGGTCCTTATCATTCTAAAACTCATTACTCAAACATGAAATACAAAATATAAGTATAATCTGTTACTTCTTTGATTAAAATGACTTTGGACCAACTTATGTAAAAATTTACAGAGTGAAAATGAATTAATGTTGATTAGTGAGTCTGATGCACACATACGTATGCATAGATGCCTACATTATGATTTCCTGTGTTTTATATTTATTATTGAAGTGGGTGGAATGAATCATCTCCGAGAAAATGGCATAGTTCACCGTGATATTAAGCCAGGAAATATCATGCGTGTAATAGGGGAAGACGGACAGTCTGTGTACAAACTTACAGATTTTGGTGCAGCTAGAGAATTAGAAGATGATGAGCAGTTTGTTTCTCTCTATGGCACAGAAGAATATTTGGTAAGTCACGTATCACTAATAATTTTATTTAAAGAAGTTGGATATATTGTAAATATGGGTAATTGGTCAACCAGTTCACTATGAAATGTCAACTTTTATGGCAAAAATTAAATTTTCAATTCTAATGAATATGGTTTGTAATGAGGTATTAGATATCGGTTTCTCGGGGTTATTTTCTGTTAAAAATTCTTACAAGTTTTATAATAATCTTAAATAATTTTACTAATGTTATTCATCTATATTAAAAGAAAGAACTGTCTGTACACTCCAGAAACATCTAACTATTAAAGGCTTTCTTATTTGGATCGGAGCAGTTAATACATTACAAGCTTGTTATAGTACTCTTCCCTGTAGAGGAAACTTAATTATAATTCTGAAGCAGATGATTCTCTTCAGGGAGGTTGGTTATTGAAAGACGAAAAGAATAGTTGTTAGAAACACATAAAATTAAATGCCTCGGGCTTCCCTGGTGGCGCAGTGGTTCAGAGTCCGCCTGCCGATGCAGGGGACACTGGTTCGTGCCCCGGTCCGGGAAGATCCCACATGCCGCGGAGCGGCTGGGCCCGTGAGCCATGGCTGCTGAGCCTGTGCATCCGGAGCCTGTGCTCCACAACGGGAGAGGCCACACAGTGAGAGACCCGCGTACCCGCCCCCCCCAAAAAAAATATTAAATGCCTGTATAAGATCTAACTTGAAATTCTAGAAAACTAGAAAAGCTCTGTGGTTGAAACAGATTATGTAGGTGTGTTTGTGTGAAGTTAGTAAACACTTGAAACACTTAAGAAAAGGCACTGAAAAATAAGAATATTTAACATGTAATCAGGAAGTTTATAATATACAGCTATCACTAATTGCTCATGGCTCTGGGTTTTGTTTTAAAAGTCTTAGAATCTGTAACTTTTTTTCCAACTGGATTCTGCCATTGTAATCTTATAACATGAATAAAGTCTACCTGGCCCCATAGCTTTATTCAGATTATACTAAGTCTGGCATGAATTAAGATGTCTTGTTCTATCAATATATATCCCCAAATTAATCTATTATATTTTGATAGTCTTTATTAAGAATACCTAAAAATGGATTACATTCATCCAACAGATATTTAGGTACCAGGCACTGTTCTAGGAACTGGGACTTCTGTGGTGAACCAAATGTACATGATTTCTGCTCTTATGGAACCCACAATCTAGTGAGGACAATAGACAAGTAAATAAGATAAATTCAGATAATTAAAGTTTTGGAAAGACAATAAGGTAATAAAGTAGTGACTAGTAGGAGAAAGATAGCTGGGGAAAGCCTCCTTTCAATCCTAAGTGAACTGACACTTAAATGATAAACAGAAGCAAGCCATGTAGAGATTTGGGGGAAAAGCATTACAAGCAACTGCAAAGACCTAGAAACAAGAATGACCTTGGATGTTTGAGGAACAGAAAGGATGACAGAATAGCTGCAATTTAGTGAGTGAAGAGGCAGGTGGTAGGAGTTGGAATTGGAGAAGTAAGCAGAAGGCAGCCAGAGCATACAGGCTAGTGGTTTCTACCGTGTATGATCGCCCCCTTTTTATAATAAATGTTTTACAATGTTCTTTTCAGTGTATTAAAATGAAATTCTTAGATAATATAATCACCTGCATACCTAATTAAAAGAATAGCATAGTATCTTAATATAAAGAAAAATATAATAAAATCATAGATAGTTAATATGTAAAAGTTTAGGAACACCTTCACTGGCAGAAAACTTAAGTAATCAGATGCTTTCACCTGTATGTAATATCACCTCCAGTGCATGTGCAGTGATGACTTGTATATTGTATTGGTGAGTTACATATCACAGGTGTTGTGTTGTCACTGACATGATTTTCCAAAGCAGTGAATAATTCTTGATAAAGTTTCTAACTAAACAAAGTAGATTCACATGTACTGCATTCCTGTAGCTACAAAAATACTTTGTTTACTTTATGTACAAAAATACATTGTTTATATATAAAACAAACTGAGATCATTATAAACCTCTTTCCTGCACAAATATCTGGCAAGATATTCAAAAGTCATGCAGGATGTCAGAAGCTTATTTTTCAGAACTGTTTCATATTTGACAGGATGTCTCTCATCTCTGGTCTCTGCCCACTAAATACCAGTAGCCCTTCCCAGTTACTGTGATAACCAAAAAAAACAAACAGCAGTACAGTACTAGTGTTCATGAGGTTGATCCCTATTACCAGCTGGCAGTCTTTCACATATTCTCCTAGGACCCAGGTTAGCTTTTGCTTCTAACAGACTTTTTAAATGGAAAGAACAAAACATTTAAACATTATTTAAATTATTAAATAAATTTACTCCAAGTCCATGCTGTTCTCTTGGCTAAAATTTTACTCTGATCTATTTTTCCTATTTCAGATTATGCCCAGGCCTGTTTTCTAATACAGTACACCACACTTATAAAATGAGACACATAATGGCCTGAAGCTCAGCAATCTAGAAATATTTATGTATTTAAATGAAAACTTTTCTCATTTTGGAATTCCCGGACCAGATGTTGAATCTTCTCCTTTTTGTGTGTTAAAGTCCAAAGGAAACACCAGCATTTTTTCTTCTGCCATTTTTAATATGATGGCTATCTTAATAATATCTGAGAACTTGCAGTAGGTTTGTCCTTGTGCTCCTATCTCAGATGCAGACACCCAGGCCCAGTAATACTGATCCCTACACAAGTACAAGTAGCACATTTGGAGAGAGCCACTGGGCACAGATACGTCAGACCAGCATGTGTCAGGCCACGATCAGTCCGCCACTGCCCAGTGAAGGCCTTCCAGCTGTACCAATTAGGCAGTGTATTATTGCACTGTTTGAGGAGGTCCCCCTTTGTCTCCTTCTAGAGTCGCTGTATCTCCTCTTCCCAGGTTGGCGGCCTCATGTTCCAGAAGATATCAGGCATGTCCAGGTACTCTTGGCCTCTTCACAGCACCTTGATACGCTAAGTACTGGCTGCTGGGTCAAAGGTCTGCCCAGCGCTTCTTTGGTCAGTAGTTGCTTTAGGTGCTCTGCCACAGAACCAACAAGACCACTCAGACCCTGTGTATCTGGTAGGCATGTTGGGACACTCACTTTAAGCTCCTCATGCTTATCGCCTCTTTTGATTTCTCATTAAAATGTATTTCCCAAGAGTCCCACCCATCCCCCCAAAGAATAATAATCCAGGGCTTGTGACCCTTTGAGAGTCAAATTCATAAACTGCATCATTTAGAAACACCCTCCCAGCAGTGTTATCTGCGTGGGTTCCCAGTCCCTTGGGTCACTGCCAAATACCACAATGTCGTAAGGCATTGTTTTCGTTTGGCATTATTTGGGAGATGACTCTACTTTGGTCGAGAGTACACTCTTGTAGCTTTATCTTCAAAAAATCTTAAAGTTCCAGCGCATAACTAACATAAAGACAAATGTCACTAGGCTAAGTATGTATGACCTCCGGTTGTCCTCTGCAGAGCTTAATGTCCATCACAATCTCTGTCTGGATCTGTAAGCTCCTAAGCCATGCCCTATAAGTTCCACCTGTTCTCCACAACTGTATCATAGTGTCTTCTGTGCTTAAGGACATGTGTTTAACATCAGACCAGCTACTTGTCTCAGTTGCTGTATCCCCCAGTGTACCTAGTCAGGCTAGTCCTCTGAATTAATTCTAGAAAATTAAATTTTTATCTCAGAGCCCATATGACTTGCCCAGATGGATTGCATGTGAGAAATGAGGGAGAGGAGTCAAGGCTGCCTGATATGTTTTGGGTATGAGCGACTGGGTAGATGATAGTACCATTTACTTAAAGGATAAAGATTAGAAGGAAACAGGTTTGAGTCAGAAGACCAAGGGTCTAATTTGGATACCTTAAATTTAAGCTACCTTTTAGACATTCAAGAAAACAGTAGGATATATGAATCCAGAGCCCAGGACAAGAGATAGTTTGGGGAGATAAAGGATATAGGTAATATATAATACCATAGGCTTGAATGGGAGATGAGGAAATAAGGCAGTTGTGTGGACAGCTATTTTGAGTTTTGCTATAAAGGGAAGCAGAGATTTGGGTGATAGCTACAAGGGGATGTAGGGTCTATTTAGGGTTTTTTTTTTTTTAATGGGAGATGTTAAAGCATGTGTAAGCTGAAAGGAATGATCCATTCGAAGGGGGGAAATTGATGCATAAAATAAAAGTGGTAGTTAGAGGAATTGATTTCTGGAATTGGTGAGATGATATGGTGGGCTCCACAACACAGATGGAAAAGTTAACCTTTGATAGGAGCAGTTCTATTATAACTGGAAAGTAGGCTTAGCTCTGGACACAGATTCAGGTAGGTTGGTATTTGGTAACAGACATAGGGAGAGTTGATCTCTGATTTCTTCCATTTCCTCATTGAATTATGAAGTGAGGCCATGAAAATTGAGGGTCAAAGGAGATGGTGTTGGAGGTTTGAGGAGAACGGGCAAGATGTGAAATAGTCTCTTCAGATTCGGAAAGTGAAATAATTAGGAAAATATAATAGAATTTCCAGGCATTATTGAATACCTATTTTTGTGTAATGTATTATCATAGAACACAAGTTAGTAGCTTTTTCTTTTCTTTTTAAAGCATCCTGATATGTATGAGAGAGCAGTGCTGAGAAAAGATCATCAGAAGAAATATGGAGCTACTGTTGATCTTTGGAGCATTGGGGTAACATTTTACCATGCAGCTACTGGATCACTGCCATTTAGACCGTTTGAAGGGCCACGTAGGAATAAGGAAGTGATGTAAGTGGTTTCTCCATCTAAAATTAGAAATAATTTTTTAAATGTATCTCTGTCTTATTTTGTTTCATCATGTTAGAGGGGTACGCTACTGAAAATTGATCTAGCCATCATTTCTGATATTTTAAGCTATTTGGTTTTTTAATAAGAATGCAGCCTTATCAAAGTGTATAGGCATAATGTTTCATACCATGTTTAACTATCTTATGTACAAAACATAAATGGCATCCAGCCTTTGATCCATATTAAAAATATACTGCTTTCTGGAGTTTATTTCAACACACTGTATATTTAGTTTTCTGTGTCCTTATCAGGCTTTTTCCTCCATGTAACCAAAAAAAAAAAAAAAAAGCTGTAGAACTTCTGTGGAGTACTAGAACCATTTTACTGGATCAAAAAGAAGTACGGTTCTTACCCTGAACTGACCTGATTTCTTTAACCATTTCAAAAATAACGTTTAATGTAATATTACATTTTTTTTGCGTTGCAGTTTCATTCCAAAGCCTGAATGCATTTTACTAGTACATTATACATTTATGTACTGACATAAATATTAGGAAATAATTACTGTGTACAGAGTCACTACTGTAAACCAAATAATGGAAGAAAAGAAGGATGGATTTTTAGATGTAAAATCTATTATAAAATTCATCCATACATTGGCCACACTTCTTTTTATTTTAAAAGATTAGTGAATGACCTTGCCTCATGAGAAACAGCCACCCTGTGTACACATAAAACTATGAGGTTATGATTGTTTGGTTTAGTGAAGTAACTCACTTGACAGCCTATCATGTTCAACCACTCTTTTAGATCTTAACATTTCTCTCAGAATTTGACCCTGCCCTTTATAAGCAAACATGATAAAGTAATAATCACAACTGTAAAAATACAATCTTTAATCTCATCTCAGAAAATTAGGAGAAGCATATTTTCTCTTTTGTTTGTTTGCGGAAGTAAACCATTTCAACTGGTAACGATGACTTTTGCTAAAACCTGGGTATCTAAATGTATTCCAGCAAGGACAGTGTACAAATTCATGGGAAGAAGTTATCCATTACTGTACTGATGATTTTGGTATAGCATCATCTTGAGACTGCTTTACGGCAGTGTCCTTTTTATAAGATCTCTTCAATAATGAAGGCTAAGAGTCAATTTCTGTTTTTCCTCATTAAACATAAAGTGTGCCCAACAGTTAGTCATGTTTTTATTGTCATAGGTGTTTTAAAGCAATATCAGCACGTCTTGCTCCCCTAAAAATGGATTAAATAAAAGTGTGATGCTCCCTAATAAAGGAAACAGGACTTATAAGCAACTAGGAATACCTGATGATTTTATCTGACCACCATGAGGGCAAATAATACCATTAGAAGAATTTTTTTCTTTATTTGCACAGAAACTCAACTTTTTATGAATACTGATGCTAATGAATGTTCAGAAGCACTTAAAGAAAAATGACTGTTTTACTTTACTATTGAGTGATGTATTCATCTCACATTATAGCCATGTTGATCCCTCAGCATCTCATTTACGTGTTAATAAATGTATTTGTATATGGATCTTAACAAAGTTAGTTAAGTTTTTTCAAGAATTTATAAGCGTTACCTTAATTAAGAATTCTGCCATTCATTCTATTCACTTCTCTTCTTGCATTAATCTCACATATCTCTGCTTATTTCTCCACAATCAGATGGTTCTCACGTGAATGCAACTTATTTTTCACATTAATTTCCTTCTTCTCTGAAAAATCTCTTAAGGCAGAAATCCTGGCTGCCTCTACTGAAGAAGCAGCAAGCAGTCCAAATCAGTTGTACTGGTTTCTTCTACTGTTTTAAAGAATATATTAATTTGCTCAGAGCACGTTTATGTAGACATTAAACAAACCAAAAAAATTATGCCAGAAATAATATTTATAGGGCTTCCCTGTTGGCGCAGTGGTTGAGAGTCCGCCTGCCGATGCAGGAGACGCAGGTTCGTGCCCCGCTCCGGGGTACATGCCACATGCCACATGCCACGGAGCGGCTGGGCCCGTGAGCCATGCCCGCTGAGCCTGCACGTCCGGAGCCTGTGCTCCACAGCAGGAGAGGCCACAACAGTGAGAGGCCCGTGTACCTCAAAAAAAAAAAAAAAAAAAAAAAAAGTCTAAAAAAAAAGAAATAATATTTATAAACTTATGAAAGATTCTGCTGTGTTATGATTTACATTTTCATCTGGAAGGCATGAACCACGTTTTTCTCTCCTACTTTAAGGTTTTGTTTTGGAAAGTGCTGACACCTGAAAGGCTGCCTTGCCTCCATCATTATTGGTATTCTCTAGCTTCCCCATCCATCTCTTTCTTTAAGTCATCTTTATTTTTGTCACCTTCCTCAAGAAGCAGATTAAGTTTGACGTTTAATTTTGGTACACACATCTATTCCTATATGTGTATATATGTTTTCAATATGCAGAAATTTTCTGTTACTGTGCTATGTGTAGTTTTATCATTTTTTTTTTAAAGAAAGCTATTGTTCCTTCTCCAGTAATTTCATGGTCCTGTGCCTTTGGATAATATGGGTAAGAGGGATTAGATGCTTTTTTTTATGGTCTAGAGACATTCTGTAACAACTTTTTTTGTGTTTGCTCAATTTTTTCAGATGGAAAAATTAATATTTTTGTTGTGAACATCAAGATGCTGTTTTTTGGCACTCTGAGAGCCCAAATGAAAATTAATTATGGTATAAGTAAAATAATCATACAGCCACTATTCTACTTCAGTCAGTCAGATTCAAAGTATTTTGATTGTTTTATGGATCCTGTGAACATCAATCACAAAGTTTCATCTAGTAGATAATTGTAGGTGCAACTGAGGAAATATTTTTGCAAAGCCCATTGATAGGCTATGCAGTAACAAACTGCTTATTTTAATCTGCTTTTATTCCCCCCAAGGTATAAAATAATTACTGGAAAGCCTTCTGGTGCAATATCTGGAGTACAGAAAGCAGAAAATGGACCAATTGACTGGAGTGGAGACATGCCTGTTTCTTGTAGTCTTTCTCGGTGAGTATAGTATACCCAGTTCTCTTTTGCACTTTGGTGTTTGAAATCTTTGTTGACTAAAGTCACAAATACTTAAGTGTAGCTTTGTTTTGTTTAATGTTTCAGTAGATGTTATTAAACCATATGCCTTGATTCGTGATTTTCATCTTTGGAAATGTAAAGATCGGTTTGGGTCTATGTAAATAATTTTGCCAGATCTCTGTTAGGACATAGAGTGTACATACATTTTTGAGATTGCTAATCACTGGTCTTGGAATTGTGTGCTATGTGGGGATCCTGCTAAGGACCTTGGTATCTCTTGTGCTGACCTTCATAATGACATAGCACAAATAGTGGCACAGATAGGAATAACTAGAGTTCTGAAAAACAAACACTCAAGAAGTTTAATATTATCCTCATTTTCAAAAAGTAATCATATTGTTCAAAAGGTGAGAAATAACAGTTTTGGGGACTTCCTTACTGGCACAGTGGTTAAGAATCCACCTGCCAATGCAGGGGACACGGGTTTGAGCCCTGGTCTGGGAAGATCCCACATGCTGCGGAGCAACTAAGCCCATGCGCCACAACTACTGAAGCCCGCGCACCTAGAGCCAGCCAGCCCATGCTCCACAACGAGAAGCCACCACAATGAGAAGCCCATGCACTGCAACGAAGAGTAGCCCCCGCTAGCCGCAGTTAGGTAAAGCCCGCATGCAGCAACAAAGATGCAACACAGCCATAAATTAATTAATTGATTAATTAATTAAATGTTAAAAAAAGAAAGAAATAACAGTTTTCTACTACTTTTTCCAGCATTTCAAATGTTCATATAGGTCTTACTTATTATGGCAGCCAGAACTCAAATTATATATGAATCCTGTTATCACAAAGAGAGATTTAAGGTAAAAGAAATTAAAAGTAGAGAGTAAATTTTTTTTTCTGTTGCTATATCTTTTTTTTTGAAGTATATTTGATTTACAAGGTTGTGTTAATTTGAGATTAAATTATTAGATTTTACTCTAGAAATAAAGCCAAGACACTCATCAATATTTAGAATTTGTAATTACTGAATTAACTTGTTTTTCCTGAATGTAAGAATTGTATAATCCACAAGTGAATACACATAGGTTATGATTCACTGGCTTAATTCCTTCTATAATCTGTGGGTACTCTTTGTATTACTTTCAACATATAAGTAAATAAATATATTTATTCAAAATATTTATTTAAACTATATATATATCACAAGCTAATAAAATATGTCCTATCATTTTATATATTTCTGTGAAAACTCATTTAAACCGGTAGTTCCAGTGCTGAAATCATTTTTGAAAACCACTACCCTGACAGTTTCATTTTTGTGTGTTACTTAAAGAAAAGTCTCCAAAATAAAATTGTGTCATGCAGCTAGAATTACCAAGAGAAGGTCACTTTATTGGAGAGCAGAAATTTAATATTATAATAGTGATCTATGTTAAATTTTGATTTGGAAAATACTCATTTTGGAGATCTCAGGCAAAACCAATAACATTTAAAGGGGTCAGGAAATGAGCACCTGCTGTTTAATAACTATATTGCTGACACTCAGACTCAGTAATTTGACAGTCTGAACTATATATTGCATATTTCAGGAGGGTAACAGGCCTTATTTATCTAATTATTCTTTAGCACACCAAGTTATAAATTTTTTGGTAAAAATTGCTCAGGTATCAGAAAGTATAGTATATGATTTTTTTTTAATAGTAAGGACTTTCAGTACTACCAATCAGCAATAAAAACAACTACCAAAAATGTAACAAACACAGAAAAAGATCACCATCCTCCTTCTCATATGTATTAATTAGTCAAGACTGGATAGCCAATGAGAAAAACCTAACTCAGTTCGTTTAAGTGAAACAAGATTTAAGTGAAAAATAGATTGACATTGTAATTCAAAGTTCACATGTGTATGTAACTCAGAGCCCAGTGGAATCCTCAGATTCAGACTGTCATCAAGACTTGGTCTCTTCAAATCATTCAGTTCTGCTTTTCTCTGATTTCTATTTACTTTCAGCCAGGCTCTTTCGTGGCAGCCACAAGATGGCTGCTGGCATTCCCAGATTCACATTCTCACAGCTTTGGAAGCTCAGTGGAAAGACAGACTTTCTTTCCCGATAGTTTAGCAAAGATTTCTGGGTTGATTCTTATTTAACAACTTACATGCTACCACCTGGCCACTTCTGACTAATCATAATCACCAAACCTGACTGTCATGCCCATCTATGCACAGGGAGTAGAGTTAGAGAGTAGAGAGGTGTGGATTCTCTTACAAAATGAGGGAAGAATAGATACTTGTTAGGCAAAAATTTTATTGTCCACTGCATACCTTAAAAACTGTTAACAGGCAAGGAATTATTCCAGTGTCTGTAGTGTAGTCAAGAATATATTTTTAAGACTACTTGAAATTCCATAATTGAGTCTATTTAAAGCATATTTTAAAATTCAGTGAAAGCATGAGAAAGAATAAAGGTCCTTCCATTCTTTTTTTTGATGTTTAAATTTATTAGTCAAAGATTATTCCTAGTTGAATTAGCATTCATTGATTGCTAAATGATTATTGTAATTTTCCTTCCTAAAGAAGTGTACTACAAAAGGTATATGAATTCAACATAAAAAATTACGTATTGGAGTGACATATTAAAAGGACATTAATGACCCTGAAATTAAACCATTATCTTATCCTCATGACCACAGGGTTCCAATCAACTTATCTCACGTGGATAGCATGTATATACAATGTTAGAATATGTTTGGAAAAGTGAGGAAACTTGGGAAGGAGAGAATCAAAGAAAATAATCTGTAAAAGCTAACATAAAAATACCATAACCCCTGGTTCATTGACAGGCAATATTAAATCAGGGTTACCTGGCTTTCTGAAAAGTTGGCGGATTTTTTACAATTTTAAATTAATCTAATCTAATAATAGTTCCTTTGATTTGTTGGTAAATATTATGATTTTGTACCTAGACAAAATATAACACATTCACTCTTCATGTAACTTTTTTCAATACTATTTTAGAGGTCTTCAAGTTCTACTTACCCCTGTTCTTGCAAACATCCTTGAGGCAGATCAGGAAAAGTGTTGGGGTTTTGACCAGTTTTTTGCAGAAACAAGTGATATACTTCACCGGATGATAATTCATGTTTTTTCGCTACAACAAATGACAGCTCATAAAATTTATATTCATAGCTATAATACGTAAGTACCTCTTTATATTTTTTTCCTGTACTGTAATGTTTTGTTATATAATAATTGTGTATCTTCATAAATCAGGAGAGGGAATAGAAAAGATGCCCCAGCTTCACCAGAGGTACCCACTTTCTGCTTAGAAAACATTTGAGTGCTGAGTAAATTCCTTTTCACTTATCTTTGGAGTAAAATGATTAGTTTTCTAATTTTCTAAAATTTACAGGTAAATTAGCTTGTTCTTACATTGCAAGTTTTACAGGACTGTTTTCCTTTCTGTGCTTTCTCTCAAATTACATAATCACATAACTACAAATAGCATTTACTAATAAATGGGCCAGGTTTTATTAAGAATATTGTCGGGGCTTCCCTGGTGGCGCAGTGGTTGAGAGTCCGCCTGCCGATGCAGGGTACACGGGTTCGTGCCCCGGTCCGGGAAGATCCCACATGCCGCGGAGCGGCTGGGCCCGTGAGCCATGGCCGCTGAGCCTGCGCGTCCGGAGCCTGCGCTCCGCAATGGGAGAGGCCACAACAGTGAGAGGCCCGCGTACCACAAAAAAAAAAAAAAAAAAAAAAAAAAAGAATATTGTCCTGTCACTTAAAAAAATATTAAAGTGTAAGTCTTAAAGATAGTTAGTGTAGTTATTATTTGCATATGTGGCATAAAGCCCTTATTGAGTCCTAGGGAAATAACCATTTCTTTTATCTTAAAAAAACACATTACACCCATGTGATAAAAATCTACCCATGCGATAAAACTACATAACTAAATCACACGCATCCTTTCCTGTGGAACTAGGGAAATCTGAATAAAATAGGTGGATTATACCAGGGTTAAGATCCTGATTGTAATATTGTACTATACTTATGCAAGATGTTACCATTGGGGGAAACTGAGTAAAGGGTATATTGTGTCTCTCCATATAATTTCTTTTTTTTTAACATCTTTATTGGATTATAACTGTTTTAAAATGGTGTGTTAGTTTCTGCTTTACAACAAAGTGAATAAGTTATATATATACATATGTTCCCATATCTCTTGCCTCTTGCGTCTCCCTCCCTCCCACCTTCCCTATCCCACGCCTCTAGGTGGTCACAAAGCACAGAGCTGATCTCCTTGTGCTATGTGGCTGCTTCCCACTAGCTATCTATTTTACATTTGGTAGTGTATATATGTCCATGCCACTCTCTCACTTTGTCACAGCTTACCCTCCCCCCCCCCATATCCTCAAGTACATGTTCTAGTAGGTCTGTGTTTTATTCCTGTCCTACTTCTAGTCTCTAAATGACATTTTTTTTCTTCGGTTCCATATATGTGTGTTAGCATACGATATTTCTTTTTGTCCTTCTGACTTACTTCACTCTGTATGACAGACTCCAGGTCTATCCACCTCATTACAAATAACTCAGTTTCATTTCTTTTTATGGCTGAGTAATATTCCATTGTATATAAGTGCCACATCTTCTTTATCCATTCATCTGTTGATGGACACTTAGGTTGCTTCCATGTCCTGGCTATCGTAAATAGAGCTGCAATGAACATTTTGCTACATGACTCTTTTTGAATTATGGGTTTCTCAGGGTATATGCCCAGTAGTGGGATTGCGGGGTTGTATGGTAGTTCTATTTGTAGTTTTTTAAGGAACCTCCATACTGTTCTCCATAGCGGCTGTATCAATTTACATTCCCACCAGCAGTGCAAGAGTGTTCCCTTTTCTCCACACCCTCTCCAGCGTTTATTGTTTCTAGAGTTTTTGATGATGGCCAGTCTGACATGTGTGAGATGATATCTCATTGTAGTTTTGATTTGCATTTCTCTAATGATTAATGATGTTGAGCATTCTTTCATGTGTTTGTTGGCAATCTGTATATCTCCTTTGGAGAAATGTCTATTTAGTTCTTCTGCCCATTTTTGGATTGGGTTGTTTGTTTTCTTGTTATTGAGCTGCATGAGTTGCTTATAAATTTTGGAGATTAATCCTTTGTCAGTTGCTTCATTTGCAAATATTTTCTCCCATTCTGAGGGTTGTCTTTTGGTCTTGTTTACGGTATCCATTGCTGTGCAAAAGCTTTTAAGTTTCATTAGGTCCCATTTGTTTATTTTTGTTTCTATTTCCATTTCTCTAGGAGGTGGGTCAAAAAGGATCTTGCTGTGATTTATGTCATAGAGAGTTCTGCCTATGTTTTCCTCTAAGAGTTTGATAGTGTCTGGCCTTACATTTAGGTCTTTAACCCATTTTGAGTTTATTTTTGTGTGTGGTGTTAGGGAGTGTTCTAATTTCATACTTTTACATGTACCTGTCCAGTTTTCCCAGCACCACTTATTGAAGAGGCTGTCTTTTCTCCACTGTGTATTCTTGCCTCCTTTATCAAAGATAAGGTGACCACATGTGTGTGGGTTTATCTCTGGGCTTTCTATCCTGTTCCATTGATCTATATTTCTGTTTTTGTGCCAGTACCATACTGTCTTGATTACTGTGGCCTTGTAGTATAGTCTGAAGTCAGGGAGCCTGATTCCTCCAGCTCCATTTTTCGTTCTCAAGATTGCTTTGGCTATTCGGGGTCTTTTGTGTTTCCATACAAATTGTGAAATTTTTTGTTCTAGTTCTGTAAAAAATGCCAGTGGTAGTTTGATAGGGATTGCATTGAATCTGTAGATTGCTTTTGGTAGTAGAGTCATTTTCACAATGTTGATTCTTCCAATCCAAGAACATGGTATATCTCTCCATCTATTTGTATCATCTTTAATTTCTTTCATTACTGTCTTATAATATTCTGCATACAGGTCTTTTGTCTCCTTAGGTAAGTTTATTCCTAGATATTTTATTATTTTTGTTGCAATGGTAAATGGGAGTGTTTTCTTAATTTCACTCTCAGATTTTTCATCTTTAGTGTATAAGAATGCCAGAGATTTCTGTGTATTAATTTTGTATCCTGCTACTTTACCAAATTCATTGATTAGCTCTAGTAGTTTTCTGGTAGCATCCTTAGGATTCTCTATGTATAGTATCATGTCATCTGCAAACAGTGACAGCTTTACTTCTTCTTTTCTGATTTGGATTCCTTTTATTTCTTTTTCTTCTCTGATTGCTGTGGCTAGAACTTCCAAAACTAGGTTGAAAAAGAGTGGTGAGAGTGGGCAATCTTGTCTTGTTCCTGATCTTAGTGGAAATGGTTTCAGTTTTTCACCATTTAGGATGATGTTGTCTGTGGGTTTGTCATATATGGCCTTTATTATGTTGAGGAAAGTTCCCTCTATGCCTACTTTCTGCAGGGTTTTTATCATAAATGGGTGTTGAATTTTGTCTAAAGCTTTCTCTGCATCTATTGAGATGATCATATGGTTTTCCTCCTTCAGTTTGTTGATATGGTGTATCACGTTGATTCATTTGCATATATTGAAGAATCCTTGCATTCCTGGGATAAACCCCACTTGATCATGGTGTATGATCCTTTTAATGTGCTGTTGGATTCTGTTTGCTAGTATTTTGTTGAGGATTTTTGCATCTATGTTCATCAGTGATATTGGCCTGTAGTTTTCTTTCTTTGTGATGTCTTTGTCTGGTTTTGGTATCAGGCTTATGGTGGCCTCATAGAATGAGTTTGGGAGTGTTCCTCCCTCTGCTATCTTTTGGAAGAGTTTGAGAAGGATAGGTGTTAGCTCTTCTCTAAATGTTTGATAGAGTTCACCTGTGAAGCCATCTGGCCCTGGCTTTAGTTTGTTGGAAGATTTTTAATCAGTTTCAATTTCAGTGCTTGTGATCAGTCTGTTCATATTTTCTATTTCTTCCTGGTTCAGTCTCAGCAGGTTGTACATTTCTAAGAATTTGTCCATTTCTTCCAGGTTGTCCAATTTATTGGCATACAGTTGCTTGTAGTAATCTCTAATAATCTTTTGTATTTGTGCAGTGTCCATTGCTACGTCTCCTTTTTCATTTCTAATTCTATTGATTTTAGTCTTCTCCCTTTTTTTCTTGATGAGTCTGGCTAATGGTTTATCAATTTTGTTTATCTTCTCAAAGAACCAGCTTTTAGTTTTATTGATCCTTGCTATTGTTTCCTTCATTTCTTTTTCATTTATTTCTGATCTGATCTTTATGATTTCTTTCCTTCTGCTAAATTTGGGGGTTTTTTATTCTTCTTTCACTAATTGCTTTAGGTGCAAAGTTAGGTTGTTTATTCGAGATGTTTCCTGTTTCTTAGGGTAGGATTGTATTGCTATAAACTTCCCTCTTAGAACTGCCTTTGTTCCATCCCATAGGTTTTGGGTCATCGTGTCTCCATTGTCATTTGTTTCTAAGTATTTTTTTGATTTCCCCTTTGATTTCTTCAGTGATCACTTCGTTATTAAGTAATGTATTGTTTAGCCTCCATGGGTTTGTATTTTTTACAGATCTTTTCCTGTAATTGATATCTAGTCTCATAGTGTTGTAGTCGTAAAAGATACTTGATACGATTTCAATTTTCTTAAATTTACCAAGGGTAGATTTGTGACCCAAGATACGATCTATCCTGGAGAATGTTCCATGAGCACTTGAATAAAATGTGTATTCTGTTGTTTTTGGATGGAATGTCCTATAAATATCATTTAAGTCCATCTTCTGTAATGTATCATTTCAAGCTTGTGTTTCCTTATTTATTTTCATTTTGGATGATCTGTCCATTGGTGAAAATGGGGTGTTAAAGTCCCCTACTATGATTGTGTTACTGTCGATTTCCCCTTTTATGGCTGTAAGTATTTGCCTTATGTATTGAGGTGCTCCTATGGTAGGGGCATAAATATTTACAATTGTTATATCTTCTTCATGGATCGATCCCTTGATCATTACGTAGTGTCCTTCTTTGTCTCTTGTAATAGTTTTTATTTTAAAGTCTATTTTGTCTGATATGAGAATTGCTACTCCAGCTTTCTTCTGATTTCCATTTGCATGGAATATCTTTTTCTATCCCCTCACTTTCAGTCTGTATGTGTCCCTAGGTCTATAGTGGGTCTCTTGTAGACAGCATATATATGGGTCTTGTGTTTGTATCCATTCAGCCAGTCTGTGTCTTTTGGTGGGAGCATTTAATCCATTTACATTTAAGGTAATTATCAGTATGTATGTTCCTATTACCATTTACTTAACTGTTTCGGGTTTGTTCTTGTAGGTCTTTTCCTTCTCTCGTGTTTGTTGCCTAGAGAAGTTCCTTTAGCATTTGTTGTAAAGCTGGTTTGATGGTGCTGAACTCTCTCAGCTTTTGCTTGTCTGTAAAGGTTTTAATTTCTCCATCAAATCTGAATGAGATCCTTGCTGGGTAGAGTAATCTTGGCTGTAGGTTTTTCTCCTTCATCACTTTAAATATGTCCTGCCCCTCCCTTGTAGCTTGCAGAGTTTCTGCTGAAAGATCAGCTGTTAACCTTATGGGGATTCCCTTGTGTGTTATTTGTTGTTTTTCCCTTGCTGCTTTTAATACGTTTGCTTTGTATTTAATTTTTGATAGTTTGATTAATATGTGTCTTGGCGTGTTTCTCCTTGGATTTATCTTGTATGGGACTCTCTGTGCTTCCTGGACTTGATTGACTACTTCCTTTCCCATATTAGGGAAGTTTTCAACTATAATCTCTTCAAATATTTTCTCAGTCCCTTTCTTTTTCTCTTCTTCTTCTGGGACCCCTATAATTCAAATGTTGGTGTGTTTAATGTTGTCCCAGAGGTCTCTGACACTGTCCTCAGTTCTTTTCATTCTTTTTTCTTTATTCTGCTCTGCTGTAGTTATTTCCACTACTTTATCTTGCAGGTAACTTATCTGTTCTTCTGCCTCAGTTATTCTGCTATTGATCCCATCTAGAGTATTTTTAATTTCATTTATTGTGTTGCTCTTCATTGCTTGCTTCCTCTTTATTTCTTCTAGGTGCTTGTTAAATGTTTCTTGCATTTTGTCTATTCTATTTCCAAGATTTTGGATCATCTTTACTATCATTCTGCATTCTTTTTCAGGTAGACTGCCTATTTCCTCTTCATTTGTTAGGTCTGGTGGGTTTTTACCTTGCTCCTTCATCTGCTGTGTGTTTTTCTGTCTTTTCATTTTGCTTATCTTACTGTGTTTGGGGTCTTCTTTTTGCAGGCTGCAGGTTCGTAGTTCCCGTTGTTTTTGGTGTCTGTCCGCAGTGGCTAAGGTTGGTTCAGTGGGTTGAGTAGGTTTCCTTGTTGGGGGGACTAGTGCCTCTGTTCTGGTCGATGAGGCTGGATCTTGTCTTTCTGGTGGGCAGGTCCACGTCTGGTGGTGTGTTTGGGTATGTTGGTAGCCTTATTATGATTTTAGGCAGCCTCTCTGCTAATGGATGGGGCTGTAGTCCTGTCTTGCTATTTGTTGGGCATAGGGTGTCCAGCACTGTAGGTTGCTGGTCATTGAGTGAAGCTGGGTCTTGGTGTTGAGATGGAGATCTCTGGGAGATTTTTGCTGTTTGATAATACGTGGAGCTGGGAGGTCTCTTGTGGACCAGTGTCCTGAAGTTGGTTCTCCCACCTCAGAGACACAGCCCTGATGCCTGGCTGGGGCACCAAGAGCCTTTAATCCGCACGGCTCAGAATAAAAGGGAGAAAAATAGGGAAGGAAGGAAGCAAGAAAGGAAGGGAGGAAGAAAGGAAGGAAGGAAGGAAGCAAGGAAGGAAGAGAGGAAGAAAGGAAGGGAGGAAGAAAGAAAGAAAGAAAAGATAAGTTATTAAAATAAAAAATAATTATTAAGAAGAAAAATTTTATTAAAAAAATAAAAACGGTTCGGTCAGAACCCTAGGACAAATGGTGAAAACAAAGCTATACAGACAAAATCTCACATAGCAGCGTACACATACATACTCACAAAAAGAGAAGAAGGGGAAAATAATAATATATCTTGCTCCCAAAGTCCACCTCCTCAACTTGGGATGATTCGCTGTCTATTCAGGTATTCCACAGATGTAGGGCACTTCAAGCTGATTGTGGAGCTTTAATCCACTGCTTCTGAGGGTGCTGGGAGAGACCTCCCCTCTCATCTTTGTTCGCACAGCTTCTGGGGTTCAGCTTTGGACTTGGCACCACCTCTGTGTGTAGTTCGTCCGAGAGCGTCTGCTCTTGGCTCAGACAGGACAGGGTTAAAGGAGCAGCTGATTCGGTGTCTCTGGCTCACTCAGGCCGGCGGGGGAGGGAGGGGCACGGATGCGGGTTGAGCCTGCGGCGGCAGGGGCCAGCGTGACACTGCACCAGCCCGAGGCGCGCCATGCGTTCTCCCGGGGAAGCCGTCCCTGGATCCCGAGACCCCGGCAGCGGCGGGCTGCACAGGCTCCCGGGAGTGGAGGTGTGGACAGTGACCTGTGCTCGCACACAGGCTTCTTGGTGGCAGCAGCAGCAGCCTTAGCGTCCCATGCCCGTCTCTGGGGTCTGCACTGATAGCCGTGGCTCGCTCCCGTTTCTGGAGCTCCTTTACGCGGCGCGCTTAATCCCCTCTCCTCTCGCGCCAGGAAACAAAGAGGCAAGAAAAAGTCTCTTGTCTCTTCCGCAGCTCCGCGCCCGTCTCTGGAGCTCCTTTAAGTGGCGTGCTTAATCCCCTCTCCTCGCTCCCCAGGAAGCAAAGAGGGAAGAAAAGGTCTCCTGCCTCTTCGGCAGCTCCGGACTTCTCCCGGACTCCCTCCCGGCTAGCCGTGGTGCACTCACCCCTTCAGGCTCTGTTCACGCCGCCAACCCTGGTCCTCTCCCCTCCATATAATTTCTTTCAACTGCACATGAATCTACAAAGATCTCAAAAAAATGTTTCTTAAAATGAAAGGGAAAAAAAAATTACACCCTTTCTATATGCCTTAATTGCTGTTTGACAAGACTCATCAGTTTTGATGCCTCATAAAACTCAAAAAGAGACTTTCACTGATAATTTATTAAGGAATAAAATCAATTAGATGGAATAATATTTTAGACATTTTTGTCTAATCTCTAACATAATATTATAAACATTAAATATAATGTAAATATAATGAATAAAATAATATTCATATAACATTAGGTTAAAATATATTATTCATCTTTATTTTGGTGCTTAATAGCCTGAATAGATATGTACCATAGTTAGGTGTTGGCCACTATTTCATCTTAAGAGTGTGCGTGAACATAAAAAGCCCACCCAAGCCTTAGCCAAAAATCACAGCAGAGGCTTTTTGAAAGTGGCTTTTTTTTTGTTTGGAATCACAACATTGCTGCTGGAACATTTATTTGATTTCATGAATCTGTTCTGGGAGAATCTACCTTTTTCCCCAAAACATCATTTTGAAAATGCCTGATTTTATTAATTCATTTAACAAACATTACATAGTCATGTTGTAAGTATTGTTCTCCGTTCTTTATATATTTAAATCATTTAGTCCTTACAACAATTCTGTGAGGTGGAGACTGTTATTCCCATTTTATAGATGAAGAACTTCAGCACAGAGGAGTTAAGTAACTGAAGGTAATACAACAAGTAAGTGGTAAGTGGAAGAACTGGAATTTGAATCCAGCTGTTCTGATTCCAGAGTCTGTGCCCTTAAACTCTCTGCTATATTGGCCCCCTATTATTAAATATTAAAACTCCTGTGTATTGCACATATCCAATATAGGTATCAAACAAAAAATTTTAGAATTGATTGCTGTATAGGCAGATTATGTGGAATTTTCAATTTAATAGACTTTATAGTATCCGCATCAACAAAGCAGCATTTCTGTGGACTGGTCATGATCTAAAGTATCACCGAGAAATAGATGTTGTGGCCCTCATTAAAAAAATTTTTTTTACCTCTTTTTTTAATCCCAATTATGTTGTCCTTTTGGATTTTTCTCACACAGTGCTACTGTATTTCATGAACTGGTGTATAAGCAAACCAAAATTATTTCTTCAAATCAAGAACTTATATATGAAGGACGACGTTTAGTTCTAGAACCTGGAAGACTGGCACAACATTTCCCTAAAACTGCTGAGGAAAATCCCATCTTTGTAGTAAGCCGGGAACCTCTGAGTACAATAGGATTGATATATGAAAAAAGTAAGTTGGGATTTTTCTTATTGTTCTTACTAGCCATTAAAAAAAAAAACAAACCCTGAGAATTCCTTGGCGGTACAGTGGGTAGGATTCCACACTCACTGGTGAGGGCCAAGGTTCAATCTGTGGTCAGGGAACTAAGATCCCACAAGCCATGTGGCACTGCCAAAAGAAAAATAAATAAATAAACTATAAAAATGATTGTCATCTTCATAAAGATAACTGATGATGACATTAATGTAGAACTTTCATAAATATTAAAATTTTGTGTTAATTGAGAATAATAAAATGTAAAACCCTATATGCAACAAAATTTGACGTTAAATATTTTGTTTATAAAATGGTAAAATAGTTTGTCATATATGTTTTACTGTAGCTCTCTGCTTTTAGTATTTTACTAACACTCAAAATAACCTTTTGGGGCTTCCCTGGTGGCGCAGTGGTTGAGAGTCCACCTGCCGATGCAGGGGATATGGGTTCATGCCCTGGTCTGGGAAGATCCCACGTGCCACGGAGCGGCTGGGCCCATGAGCCGTGGCCGCTGAGCCTGCGCGTCCAGAGCCTGTGCTCCGCAACAGGAGAGGCCACAACAGTGAGAGGCCCGCATACCACAAAAAATTTTTAAAAAAATAATAATAACCTTTTGTATCATAAATCTCAGCAAATATTTATTGTTTCCAGGGTGAATAGGACACTTTTCCAGGCTTTGAAGTTTAAGAAAAATTAGATCTGCATTTTGGAATCTTTTAAATTATTAATTCTAGTGGTAAAAAAAAATTACCTGGATTTTTATATTTTTGTTTAGATCTTGGGATTTGATTTAGGTTTAAAGAAAAACATTGAGCTTGTTATGTTGGAATATATTTAAGAAAAAGAAATGAAACTTCTTAGAAATAGTGCAGAAAATTTGTTAAGGAATGAGCATTTTGTTCAAGTGGTTTTCTTTAACCAGGAAAAGAACATTAAAGAGTTTTACCACTAACATTTAATTTAGAGGTAATTTAGAGGTTAATGTTTAGTTTGGAGGTTGACGTATGAAGGATGAAATAATTCATAATTTTTTTTTTCTGATTTTAATTATTTCATATTTCAGTTTCCCTCCCTAAAGTACATCCACGTTATGATTTAGATGGGGATGCCAGCATGGCTAAGGTTAGTATTTAATTAAATGACTATATAAACATCTGAATTTAAATTATCTTATCAATAGTGGAAGCAGCAAAAAGTGTATCTTTATATACACCTATATAATTTAGGAAATTATTCATTTAGATTGTTACCCATGACAAACTTTTGTGTTCTTTCTTCTTTGTATCCTTTCTTGAACTCATAGGAAAATTTTCTCCATTGAGACAGTGCATGTTTACCATTATTATGTTATGAATAAAATATTTATTGCAGTTATATGTGTCCTTAGCTTTTAGAAATTAGTAGCTTACTGTGTTTTTAATGATAAAAACACAGAAGCTTGAAAATTTTTATGTGAGTTTTTCTTACCCTGCACCAAATATTGACACTGTATTTCTTCATTAGGCAGTAACAGGAGTTGTGTGTTATGCCTGTAGAATTGCCAGTACCTTGCTGCTTTATCAGGAATTAATGCGAAAGGGGATACGATGGTTGATGTAAGTAATGGATTGAAATTTGAAAATTGATCTTTGCATAGGCCTCATTAAAATAACTGGTAATCATCCCATCATTGATGCTTTACCTCTTCAGACTAGGTAGGGTCACGTGCATGATTTTTATTGTAATATATTTGTTTCACATTTAGTTTACAAAACGTTTAGCAGCTGTTTTGTTTTGTTTTTTGATTCCTACAAAAACCTTATGAGACAGATAGGATGAATAGTATCTGAATTTTAAAATTAAGAAAAAAAAAATTAGAAAAATATAGGATTTCGTTGGTGGTCCAGTGGTTAGCGCTCGGCGCTTTCACTGCCGTGGCCCCATGACCCTAAGAAACGTTTTGTGGTTGAATATATGAAATGTCATCTTTCCATCTGATAGAAGTGGAGAATGAATGGTCTCTTAAGAATGGTGCCTCTAGTTCTATACATCATCATTTGAATTGTTTCAATTTTATACACACATAATAATGGACTCAACAGTGCCCTTAGGCTTTAATGCTTGTGACAGTTTATGTTTACCCCACCTCACACCTGTCCTTCCATTCTTGAAAAAACAGATATGAAGCATTTCATCATTCTTGTTCTGCTGCTGCTTCTAAGAAGAAAAAAGTATAAGGCTCTTTTTTTTTCCTGTCACCTTTATGTTAAACCCATAAATTTATGCTTATAATTTTTTTTTATGTGTTCACATATCCAGCTTCTAAGCCTGTGCTGTTCTCTTTCCATTAAGAAGCCTTTCTGTTTTTACTAAATGGTTTTTGGAAAAACCTAAGTGTTGACTCCATTTATTTTCATAGCATTGTTGCTAACAGCTCTTGTTTTCTTTTGCTGCTGCTATCTACTCCAGTCGCTGCTCCATGAAGCTCTTGTTTCTTTTACTTATTAGCTTTTAGTTCAGTAAGTCATGAGAAAATAGTTTGTCACGTAGACCACTGTTGGCAAACGTTTTCAGTTAGTAAATATTTTAGACTTTGTGGACTGCAAATTCTGTTTTCATTTAGTTTTTACAACCTTTAAAAATGTAAATCTCGGGCTTCCCTGGTGGCGCAGTGGTTGAGAATCCGCCTGCCGATGCAGGAGACGCGGGTTCGTGCCCTGGTCCGGGAAGATCCCACATGCCGCGGAGCAACTAAGCCCGTGAGCCATGGCCGCTGAGCCTGCGCGTCCGGAGCCTGTGCTCCGCAACGGGAGAGGCCACAACAGTGAGAGGCCCGCATACCGCAAAAAAAAAAAAAAAAAAAAAAAAAAAAAAAAAAAAAAAAAAAAAAAATGTAAATCTCTTTCTTAGCAGAAACAGGCATCAGGCCTTAGTTTGTTGGCCCTTGATATAGATCAGAAGGTCTTCAATTACATTATATACTGTGTCATCCTGCTTAAGTATAAATCAGACAATAGTCTACTATGAGCATTAAAAATTAATTCTGGTGGTATAAAATGTAATGCTGTTCAGCTTATTTGTGTGATTATAGATTAGTTTTATTCCTTAATATAATTTTAATGCCTTAGATTTCTAAACTGTTAACCTGATAAGTGGTAGTGGTTTGTGCCCTGGATAGGTATAAAGCGTCACAGAGATGCTTTCGATAGTAAAAAGTGAATTGGCTTTCATAATGTATCAAGACTGTTAAGAAGTTTGTCTGAACAGAAAGTACTACAACAGTGTAATTAGTGAAAGGCAAGAGAAAACAAATAATTCTTTAGATAAACTAATGGGAATATTATTATTTTTTAGAGAATTAGTTAAAGATGATTATAATGAAACTGTTCACAAAAAGACGGAAGTTGTGATCACATTAGATTTCTGCATCAGAAACATTGAAAAGACTGTGAAAGTGTAAGTAGATTACTTCCTTACTAATAGTGGTTAAAATGTCAACGATTTTCCATTTCTGTTTAGTTTGTTTAGTTATCCTTGGCATGATATAGCATGCTCTTCAAGTCTTTCTATTAAGGGACAACCTTAGATTAAGTCATTTCCTCATAAGGGCAAAAATATTCAGTCATTTCAGTAAGAAATGAGTACCATCTCTTTGGTGGCATTTTCTCCTTCCCTTTGAAAAGGAAAAAGAATCTGAAATAGAAACATCTCATTTTTTTTACCTTGCAAAGCAGACAACTCTGCATAGGAAAATATAAAACCTGTGATCAAAGGAAGTAGGAAGAGGTATTCTAGAACCCTATTTGGGTAGTATTTTTAGAATTTGGGGATTACTTTTAGTTTACTCTTCCTTATTAATCTTACCCCTGAGAATGCCTTTTAAAACAATGATATTTTAAACTACCTTGTTCCTAGGCTATACTATTTGTACTGCAAAGAAAGTATAATAAGTGCAACTAGTATATACTCTTGACCTCCATTATTTCCGAAATCTAGTATTTCGACTATTATCCTGACATAAGACTGAAATAAAGTTGTCTTTTATAGTTTATCTCTTAATCTGCAAATTCATAAGCAGAAGTATATAAAATTCCTTCTTTACGGAGACATTGTTTTCTTGGGATCTGTTGCTTATAGACTTTGCATTCAATATTCTATTCTTAAATAGTTATGATAATAAAAACTCAAATATAATTTATAAAACATCTTTTAAAATCTGTGCTCATCGGGTGTCCCTGGTGGCACAGTGGTTGAGAGTCTGCCTGCCGATGCAGGGGACACGGGTTCGTGCCCTGGTCTGGGAGGATCCCATATGCCGCGGAGTGGCTGGGCCCGTGAGCTATGGCCGCTGGGCCTGCGCATCTGGGGCCTGTGCTCCACAACGGTGAGAGGCCTGCGTACTGCAAAAATAAATAAATAAATAAATCTATGCTCATTTAAAATTGTATGCTCATTTAATTTTTCTGTACTTGTTTTTCATACAGATATGAAAAGTTGATGAAGATCAGCCTAGAAGCGGCAGAGTTAGGTGAAATTTCAGACATACACACCAAACTGTTGAGAGTGAGTATTTACAAAATTTTGACGATCGTGGGCTCATAATCTATTCCTTTGCTGGCAAGATTAGATCTGAACTTTCCTAGAACTTTCCTAGAAACATGAGGTACCTAAAGATCTCCAGAGAAAAGAATAGCCTTTTCCCAACTTAAGGAACACTACTTTTTAAATAGACATGATATTGCAGCCAATTGATTTATTAATAGTTTTACTTATTACCCCCTTAATGTTGGTCCTTCAGGTTGCTTGCTACTTCTCACACTTTTATGTAATGCTGTAAAAAATAATTTTGTCCATAAAATATTTTCCGTGTTTTAGAAGTATAAGGTAACACATTCTTAACATTAATGTTAAAGATGACATAAAGCATGAAAAGCAAGATATGTATTTGACTATATAAGAATTTAAGGGGCTTCCTTGGTGACACAGTGGTTAAGAATCCACCTGCCAGTGCAGGGCACACGGCTTTGAGCCCTGGTCCAAGAAGATCCCACATGCTGTGGAACAGCTAAGCCCATGCACCGCAACTACTGAGCCTGTGCTCTAGAGCCTGCCAGCCACAACTGCTGAGCCTGCGTGCCACAGCTACTGAAGCCCATGCGCCTAGAGCCTGTGCTCCACCACAATGAGAAGTCCACATATTGCAACCAAGATTAGCCCCTGCTCGCCGCAACTAGAGAAAGCCCGCACGCAGCAGCGAAGATCCAGTGCAGCCAAAAATAAATAAATAAAATAAAATTTTAAAAATATATTTAAAAAAGAAAGAAATTTTAAGATCTCTATATGTTTTTTGTTTTGTTCTTTTTTTTTTTTCTTTTTTCCTTTTTGGCCACACCACGCAGCTTGTAGGATCTGAGTTCCCCAGCCAGGGATTGAACCTGGGCCCTCGGCAGTGAAAGTGAGGAGTCCTAACCACTGGACCGCCAGGGAATTCCCAAGATCTCTATATGTTTAAAAAAATAATGTTAAAAAACAAATAGGGCTTCCCTGGTGGCGCAGTGGTTGAGAGTCCGCCTGCCGATGCAGGGGGCGTGAGTTTGTGCCCGGGTCCGGGAGGATCCCGCGTGCCACGGAGCGGCTGGGCCCGTGAGCCATGGCCGCTGAGCCTGCCACTCCGGAGCCTGTGCTCCGCAATGGGAGAGGCCGCGACGGTGAGAGGCCCGTGTACCACAAAAAAAAAAAAAAACAAATAGAGGGCTTTCCTGGTGGCGCAGTGGTTGAGAGTCCGCCTGCTGATGCAGGGGGCATGAGTTCGTGCCCTGGTCCGGGAAGATCCCACGGAGCGGCTGGGCCCGTGAGCCATGGCCACTGGGCCTGCGTGTCCGTAGCCTGTGCTCCACAATGGGAGAGGCCACAGCAGTGAGACGCCTGCATACCGAAAAAAAAAAGAGAAAATGAGATAAAGGGTTTTTTAATATGTATGAATATAGCTCATACAAATGCATAAGGAAAACATTAAATCTGCAGTAAATAGAGAACATTTAGAAATGATTTTTAAATGAATAGATCTAATTGAAACTCTTGGAAAAAAAGTTCAACTACAAGAGTAATAGAAAATTGCATATTATAACAGTAAGATACCATTTGTCTTTCAAATTAGCAAGGCTTTAAGAATTATATATATAATGCCAGTGCTAACATGAGGGGAATGCAAAGGGCACACTTGTTTGTTGCTAGTAGCAGCATAAACCACCACTTAAAACTTAATTTGAAAAACAATAGTATGTATCAGGACACTTAAAATATTCAAACATATTCACCCTTTAAGTCCAACCTTTATCCTTTCTTTAAAACTTTTACAGATGCCCTCAGTTCTGTGGTAGATAAGTGATAAATTTACTAAGCTTAAAATGAACAGGATCTTAGATGAGGTTTCATTTTTTTGTTTTTAAGAGGAGGTACTTGATATGGGGAGGGGGAAGGGTAAGCTGTGACGAAGTGAGAGAGTGGCATGGACATGCATACACTACCAAACATAGGGTGGATAGCTAGTGGGAAGCAGCCGCATAGCACAGGGAGATCAGCTAGGTGGTTTTGTGACTTCCTGGAGGGGTGGGATAGGGAGGGTGGGAGGGAGATACAAGAGGGAAGAGATACGGGAACATATGTATATGTATAACTGATTCACTTTGTTGTAAAGCAGAAACTAACACACCATTGTAAAGCAATTATACTCCAATAAAGATGTTTAAAAAAAAAAGAGGAGGTACTTTTCTTTTTAGCTCTAAACAAAGAGAACACAATTTTGCATATCTACATTTATACTTGGGACTATGCTAATAATTCTCTTATTTTCATGGGATAGAGTACTAACCATATTTTGTAGATAAAGAAACAAGCTTAACTGAATGATTAAAAGTATTTTCTGTGTTTTTTAAAAAGAATATTAGATGTAAGCAATGTTTTATAAAATATATTTTATATAAGATTTTTTTAAATTAATTATTTTTGGCTGCGTTGGGTCTTCATTGCTGTGTGCAGGCTTTCTCTAGTTGCGGCAAGTGGGGGCCACTCTTCACTGCAGTGCACAGGCTTCTCATTGCAGTGGCTTCTCTTGTTGCAGATCCCAGGCTCTAGGTGTGTGGGCTTCAGTAGTTGAGGCATGAGGGCTCAGTAGTTAACAGCTCGTGGGCTCTAAAGCGCAGGCTTGGTAGCTGTGGTGCACGGGCTTAGTTGCTTCACAGCATGTGGGATCTTCCCATACCAGGGCATGAACCCATGTCCCCTGTATTGGCAGGCAGATTCTTAACCACTGTGCCACCAGGGAAGCCCTATAAAATATATTAATACTCATGTTTTATTATCATATTGTACTCTTGGTGGAATATAACCTAAGAAACTGTCCTTGCATTTAAAGATAAAAATAATTATTCTGACTTTGAACTGAAGTAATCTACAAAAGAAATGTTGTTCAAACTTTAGACTCCACTGGCATTGTGATGATCATTTCTGATTTTTGGTAATCTGGATCTGAACCCATTGGTTTTATTTAGCTTTCCAGTTCTCAGGGAACAATAGAAACCAGTCTTCAGGATATTGAAAGCAAATTATCTCCAGGTGGATTGCTGGCAGATACATGGACCCATCAAGAAGGCACTCATCCAAAAGATAGACAGTAGGTTATAACTGTGTTGGCAGTTTCTGCTCTTAATATTAAATGTCCTTTTTCACATTGACTCAATTAATTTATTTGGATTTTTCTTTCCTAAACAGTGTAGAAAAGCTACAAGTCCTGTTAAATTGCATCACAGAGATTTACTATCAGTTCAAAAAAGACAAAGCAGAACGTAGTAAGTAAAATTTTCCATTTGTTAATCTGAGTCAGCCCTACTAGTTGTAATTCGGTTGAATTAATTTGGTATATTTGTAAGGGTGACTACATAAGTTATTTCAGAGACTTGGGTCTGTCAGGGAAGAGGTTGAACGTATTAAAAATTATCCTTAAAAGCAGCCTTTTGAGTATTTCAAATCAGGGATCAGAACTCTGTAACATCTAGAGGCCACGCACATAATGGAAAGGAATGAGATTGGCCCGTGGAGACTGAGGGGGGACTAGAGAGGAGGACCCCCACCCCCATGTGAAGGGGAGAGCCACTATTCAGATTCACCTGATTGTTTTTCCAGTGTTCCTGGGCCTCAGGAGAAGCTAGAAATAGACTTTATTAGAAATATCCTGGGCTTCCCTGGTGGCGCAGTGGTTGAGAGTCCGCCTGCCGATGCAGGGGACACGGGTTCGTGCCCTGGTCCGGGAAGATCCCACATGCCACAGAGCGGCTGGTCCCATGAGCCATGGACGCTGGGCCTGCGCATCCGGAGCCTGTGCTCTGCAAGGGGAGAGGCCGTAACAGTGAAAGGCCCGTGTACCGCAAAAAAAAAAAAAAAGAAAAAAAGAAATATTCTGATTTTTAAATGTTGGCAGTTAATTTTTTTTTTAACATTAGCATTGTACAGACCAAATAAAAGCATTTGTGGGCAGTATCTACCCATGGGTCAGAAGTTTGTGACATCTGCTTTAAACTCTTAGCCTTTATGAAGTAATAATCTCAAAAAAAAATTGCATGTGATTTTATGATTCTACATTTACAAGAGTAATACATATTCTTATTTTTAGGACTAGCTTATAATGAAGAACAAATCCACAAATTTGATAAGTAAGTGTCCAGATTATGTTTAATAATTATTTTTGGTTATGTTTCTTCTTAAAGTTGGAATTAATCATAGTAAAAAATACATTTTAATCTTGGCTTTATAGAATTGTTACTGTATGTGCACATATTTGAGGCCCACTCATCTGGCCCCTGGTTGAGAGGTTACTGAGATGGGAGAATAAGGGGGCAGTCTTCTTCTGCCTCCTGTGCTCTGATTGCAGAAGGACAGATAATGGAGAACATAGGCAAGGGCAGACTTAACCACCTCCTTAACCTTAACCTCATTTGATAAGTAGTTTTTGACCATTCTCCACTATCAACATTCTTTTTCTCCTCTTACTGCTATAATGTCTGTCTTAGAAACCTTAGGCTTTCTACTGTAAATATTCTAAACCCTTAACAGTCATTACAGGAAAAAAATTTCACATATTTGAAAATTCTTTAATATTGGAAATAGAAACACTGATATTGGTTTAAGCCTCTGATTATTTCTAAATTACAGGCAAAAGCTGTATTATCATGCAACAAAAGCTATGACCCACTTTACAGATGAATGTGTTAAAAAGTACGAGGCTTTTTTGGATAAGTTAGAAGAATGGATGAGGTAAGTAAACTTTTTGGGGGGTGATTAATGGTTGTCTGCACAATATAATTTAATGTATATTACATATTTTAAGTAAAAATAATATTTCATTAGACTGCTTATTAATTGGTTCTTTTTGGTTTTCAGAAAGATGCTTCATCTTAGGAAACAGTTATTATCCCTAACTAATCAGTGTTTTGATATTGAAGAAGAAGTATCAAAGTATCAAGACTATACTAATGAGGTATAGCTTCAAAATTATCTCGGAAAAAAAGGCTTTTTCCTACTAGGAAAAATTAAAATAAAATTCTTCTTAGTTTAAATCTGATAATGATTGAGAAGAGAGAAATAGGGTATAATATGTCTATATTCACCTCTGCTTGCCCACTTGTGGTATGTATTTTGAGTCAAGTTTTAAGATGTTTTACAGTGAAAAACATCTGATAGACCATTTTTTTAAAATCATCTGTAAGCAAAGTTTTTCTTAAAGAGTTTTAAGTATTATATCATTGATGGTTTTGAAATTAAAACTTAAAGCTATAAAGGGCTTATTAAAACCTGTAACAGGGCTTCCCCAGTGGCTCAGTGGTTGAGAGTCCACCTGCCGATGTAGGGTACACGGGTTTGTGCCCCGGTCCGGGAGGATCCCACATGCCGCGGAGCGGCTGGGCCCGAGAGCCATGGCCACTGAGCCTGCGCATCCGGAGACTGTGCCCCGCAACAGGAGAGGCCACAACAATGAGAGGCCAGCATACCGCAAAAAAAAAAAAAAAAACCTGTAACATTTGATCTAAGATCTGTAGTAAGTATTCTGTCCTGTGATTGATACGGTTTTTTTGTTTGTTTGTTTGTTTTTGATGTTTTAGTTACAAGAAACTTTGCCACAGAAAATGTTTGCAGCCTCTAGTGGAATCAAACATACCATGACCCCAATTTATCCATGTTCTAACACATTAGTAGAAATGACTCTTGGGTAAGAAATTTATTATTTGGTAACTATAGTGTTTCCATTTGTTTTTATTTCATTTTGTGATCTTGCTCTTTTATTTTGAAATGTTTTATATTTTTTATGAATACATTTGCTAATATTATTTAATGACTTAGATCAATCTAGAGAACTAAACATACTATAAATATAACTGTAAAACACTTGCATACTTTTTTTGAGCACAGGTACTTTTATCTTTATTTTGAATATAGTATGAAGAAATTAAAGGAAGAAATGGAAGGGGTAGTTAAAGAACTTGCTGAAAATAATCATATTTTAGAAAGGTGAGTAATACAAAGATCATTCTGCCCTGTGATTATATATGCAATTGAGTACATAAACATACATCTATACTTGTATCTGTCTTCCTGTATCAACAGGTTAAGCAGTGGGAAAGGAATATTAAGTCAGAACCCTTAGGTTTTGTGAATTTCATGGTGCTTTTTAATGTGTTTGGGGTTGTTTTGATAAAGACAAGTCAACTGTGATTGATTCCATTTTATAGAAGCACTGGTTAATAGAATTCGTTGAATCAGTCTGTGAAAACGAAAATCTTTTGCACATTTTTCAAAACATTTTCTCATTAGAATTATCATTTTCAATTCTGGATTCAGAGTTGCTTAGGAGATGCCAGCACTCTGATCAGTGCTGTGTAACTCACAGAGCCCTCTGAACCCCTCCTTGCACGTGAGCGCCATCTGTTCATGGAGTTCTTTGAGGAGCTGAGTGTGCTTATCTCCAGAATCCTAATAGATCAAGGAGAAAGAGAGTTGGAAAATGTACAGAGACAATAAAGCCACCTTGGTGGCTGTTTCCTTGTCTGGGTTCCTCGGAGAAGTTAAGTCCTATTTGGCTCATGAATAGAAGCTTCTCTTTCCAGCCCTTAGGTGCTTCTCCACAGGTCCTCTTACCCGCAAGATATTAACTCAAGGATTTCACATTTATGTGGTGTTTTGTACACTTGAAGGGCACTTTCATGCTGCATGGCCTCACTAAGCGTGCATTCCAGCCTTGCATTCCAGGGCACAGCAGATAGTCTTTGTCCATATTCCACAGGTGTTGACGTTCATACCTGTAAAGATGAACTGGAGCTGGAACCCAGCCTCATATCTCCCCACTAGCCCTGTTCTCTCAAATAAAAGACCAAACATGTTCATAAGGCTTGGAAAGATTAAATGTCAGCAAATCACATGATATTTGAGCTAAATGTAGAAAGTTAATCAGGTGCTTCTATAGTATTTTCGATTTTTTAAAATGAATTTAATGAATTGGTAAAAAAATGTTTAAAAAATATATAATTGTAAAAATTGAAATAAAAGACCCCACCTCCCCTTTCTCATACCTCCCCACTCCCACAGAAGTGATCACTATTAATAGTTTGTTGTCCATGTGTGTTTTATAAGAGTGGAATCATTCTGTTCATACTGGTTTAGTCTTATTTTTTTCACTTAAGGCTGTATATCAAGGGTACCTTTTCATATCTATACGTATAGCTCTATTTTTCTCATTTTCAGCAGCTGCCTGATATCCTAGTGTATGCATCTACCATATCTATTTGGTGCATCCCTATTTGTTGGGCATTTAAATTGTTTCTAATTTTTCACAATTACAGAACATGCTTTAGTGAGCATACTTGTATATATACCTTCATGTGCTTGTGGAAGAATTTTTGAAAGGTTGACTTCTTGATGTTTCTAGATGTGGAGTTGTTGGGTCAAAGGGTATGCACATTTGAAATTTTTTTATATATATAAATTTATTTATTTATGGCTGCATTGGGTCTTTGTTGCTGTGCGCGGGCTTTCTCTAGTTTCGGTGGGGGCTACTCTTCATTGCAGTGTGCAGGCTTCTCATTGCGGTGGCTTCTCTTTTGGAGCACAGGCTCTAGGCACTTGGGCTTCAGTAGTTGTGGCATGCAGGCTCAGTAGCTGTGGCGCACAGACTTAGTTGCTCCACAGCATGTGGGATCTTCCCAGACCAGGGCTCAAACCCATGTTCCCTGCATTGGCAGGCGGATTCTTAACCACTGCGCCACCAGGGAAGACCCTGCGCATTTGAATTTTGATAGTTTGTTCTCTAAAAGGCTTGTTACAGTCCCATTGTCAACACTGAATGTTACCAGTTTTTTAGATGTTTGCCAGTTTGTTTAGTAGAAACCAGTATCTTGTTTAATTTGCATATCTTTGGTTAGTAGTGATGTCAAACATCTTTTTATATGTTTATTCAATTTTTTTTTCTGTGAATTGCCTATTAGGTTTTAAAATCTTTTTCCTATTGGTTTTCTATTGGTTTCCTATTGGTTTATAGCATCTACATAGTAATTATCTAACTCTTTATAACTTTTTATAAATTTATAAAGTTTATAGTTTCTTCACAACTTTAGCTAAATCCGAAAAATTCTGAAAGGCTAAAGATTAGCAAGTAGAAAAGACTATTAAAATATGTTTTAACAAAATTTTATATTGAATCACATGTTTTGTGGAATAAAATCCCCACTTCCCAAAGCATGTCCAATAAGTCATGTTTTATTTGCAGGCTTGACAGTACATGGGTAATCAGACATGGCAGAATCATAACTTAAATGTTAAATGACCGCTTAAGGATTTGTGCCAGAACTAGTAATAGAAGCCAGGTCTTGTACACTGTCTCCATATGGATATCTATCACTTCAGATTTTTTTGTATCTAAAATCACTTAACATCATCCTTCTCAACTCAGTCTCCCCTGTAATTTCCTCATCTTCTTCCCCTTTCTCCTCCTACCATGAACATAAATTATTTTATTTTATTATTTTTTTAAATGAACTTATTTATTTTATGTATTTATTTTTGGCTGCGTTGGGTCTTCATGGCTGCATGGGCTTTCTCTAGTTGCGGCGAGTGGGGGCTACTCTTCGTTACGGTGCGCGGGCTTCTCATTGCCGTGGCTTCTCTTGTTGCAGAGCACAGGCTCTAGGCATGCAGGCTCTGTAGTTGTGGCTCGCGGGCTTTAGAGCATAGGCTCAGTAGTTGTGGCACATGGGCTTAGTTGCTCTGCGGCATGTGGGATCTTCCCAGACCGGGATCAAACCCGTGCATTGGCAGGCAGATTCTTAACCACTGTGCCACCAGGGAAGTCCCCATAAATTATTTTAGACACTCACTCTTCTTTACTCCCTTTCATTAAGTTTGGTAATCTTCCTTCAAACGTTTCTGTGTTCCCCTTCTTCAACCTCATTTAGATCTCCTTTCCCCCTACCTTGTGAGCCATGATAATAATCTACTAACTATTTCCCTAACTAGCTCTTCCCATCTGTTATGGGTTTTACAGCCAAAGTAATATTCCCAAATACTGATCTAATCATACCACTCCCTTGGCTCAGAAATTTCCATTCCTTACTGTCTCTGACTCCCAACTCCACATCTTTGCTTATAAATCCCACCCCACCAAAAGAAATTATCCAGCTCTTTCTAACACTTTCTAGATTACTTTACTCCCCCATTTTCTCTTAAGAAGTCTTCCCAAGCCACTGAGTTGTATTTTTTCACATATTTATGATAGTGGCACTGTGTTTCAGTAAGAAATAGAGCAAATTATAGTTGGTTAACTTTTTAAAAATAATAGTTTATTCCTCTGAAAAGTATTTTATATTCTTCTTTAAAATGTTGGAGGCCAAGTAAATGAATCTTTTGAGATTGCCTTTTTTCTTTTGTGTTTTAGGTTTGGCTCTTTAACCATGGATGGTGGCCTTCGCAATGTGGACTGTCTATAGCTTTATAAGAAGTTTGAGGCAAGTTTCAGTTTGCACACGAAAATAATGTTGGGGCATTAAATGAATGCCTCTGTAGGTGGTCTCTTGTTTCTACATTTCACTATTTGATGTGGTCATGTAAATATGTACAATACTGTAAATACATTAAAAAATATAAATTTTTGGCTGCTAAGATGTAATTTTACTTTTTAACATTTATAATTATATGAGGACATTTGACCTCAGTGAGCACTGAGAAGAAAGCCATGACCGATACGTTGAGATACTTACTGATCCTCGACTCTTCTGAGTAAGGCCAGCTAAGTCATATATCTCTGACTGCCTACTGGAAACATTTTTAAGTGGAACCAAAATTGGAATCCTTACAAATCAGTTAAGGCTGATTGTTAATACTTTTATAAGTGATAGAATGGAGAGGTAGCTTTTTTTGAGTGGGGAGCAGAACCGAACCACTGTTTTACTAGGATCACAGTTTTTTTGAGAAGGATAAAGTGGCATTATCCCAGTTATCCTTGTATCTGTTTAATTTCAGGTAAATTATTGAGCAAAATTTTTAAAGTGATTTAATTGTTAAAAACTGTTCATTTTTATTTTGGCCATAAATGTATAATTGTCATAAAAATTTTAGGATCTTTTCAACTGTTTTAAGCTGTATATTTCTTCTTTACTTTAATTCTGCTTACTACTTCATGAAGAAGTATCAATAAATTTCTCAATTGTAATGTAAAGAGTTTGTATTTTTCTGTGTACAACAGTTCGAGAAACAAAAGTTATCTTTTGAAAAATAATACGGGTGGTAATGGTAAATTATCCTCAGAAATTACAGGAGGGGCAATTTTGTGACTCTTCTAAACCCACTGATTCCAAGTTTAGTATAAGTTCTTTCATAAATTCATAAATGTATGCTATACAAATCCAAAAGGAGCCTTCTCTTTGAAAAATATACACAGAGTTCTAGACTAAAGGATTGTGCTCAATGAGAAATTATTTTGCCCAAGAAGGATTTGGTTTTAGTTTTGGTTTCTGACTTCTTAGATGACTGAAGTATGATAATGCACAACCTGTATATCATAAAAGAGATCATGTCCTAAGTAGTAAATAAATTTGGCTGTCATGAACATTGGAAAACTGAAAATGGATTAGGATGTTATTTGAAATCTCAAATTGATGCTTCATTGTAGTAGGGAATTTTAAATGTCACATGTATACATTATAAAAATAAATGCATGGGTCAATGACGTTACTTTTATAAGTACTTTTTTTTACAGTTATCCCCTGTCAAAAACTGTTTAGTCTGAGAGTGTATGGGACAAAGGGGTATTTAGTCCCTTTTAATTTTAATTTTCTATTTGACCATCTAACATCAGTGTCTAATTGTGTAGTTTAAATGTTTATATCACTGAACACTAGGTAAAATTTTACTTAAGTTATGTGATAAGTTAATATATTTGAAGATTTCGTGTTTATTTAAGCACCTCTATAAAAGAACACCAGTAAACAGACCCTTGCTGTGGGGATTGTATATGTGTAAGTTATACTGGTAAGAACAATTCTGTTCCACACTAATATTAAGACTAACTGTTCTATTCCCCATTACAGCAACATGTAAATCAAGCACTCTTGCTTTCAATATTTTACCCTCAAGAATGCATCCTCATTCAAAACACCTTATGTCAGTAAATACATGGTGACATTGGTCTGCTAACCAAATTTTCAGAGTTACTATGTAAGTGAAATTAGCTTTAAAATAAGTTACATCTCTAGTTTACTAGCTTTTTTTTTTTCAATATTGGGATATATTTCCAAAAGACAGGGATTAAAATTATTATATGTAACAAGTAGAAGAGTTAATGGATTTAACTTTTTCTTTTGATACTTTAACTCTTTCTTTTTTAATTGATATAAAGTTGATGTAAAATATTATATAAGTTACAGGTGTACAGTATAGTGATTCACAATTTTTAAAGGTTATACTCCATTTACAGTTGTTATAAAATATTGTATATTCCTTGTGTTATACAGTATATCCTTATAGCTTATTTTATACATAGTAGTTTATACCTCTTAATCCCCCACCCCTAACTTGCCCCTCCCTGGTTCCCTTTCCCCACTGGTAACCACTAGTTTGTTCTATCTGTGAGTCTGTTTCTTTTTTACTATATTTACTAATTTGTTGTATTTTTTAGATTCCATATAAAAGTGATATCATACTGTATTTGGCTTTCTCTGTCTGACTTCTTTCAGTTAGCATGATACCCTCTAAGTCCATCCACATTGTTGCAAATGGTAAAATTTTGTGTTTTTTTAATGGCCAAGTACTATTCCATTATATATATATATATATATATATATATACCATATCTTCTTTATCCATTCATCTGTCAGTTGACACTTAGGTTGTTTCTGTATCTTGGCAATTGTAAATAATGCTGCTTTGAACATTGGAGTGCATGTAGCTTTTCAAATTAGTGTTTTCGTTTTTTTCAGATATTTACCCAGGAAGTGGGTTGCTGAGTCATATGGTAGTATGGTAGTTCTACTTTTAGTTCTGTTTTTAGTTTTCCAAAATGGCTGCATCAGTTTGCACTCCCACCAACAGTGTACAAGGGTTTCCTTTTCTCTGCATCCTCACCAACATTTGTTATTTGTGTTCTTTTTGATGATAGCCATTCTGACAGGTGTGAGGTAGGATTTAACTCTTAATGTAAAAGAGATTATAGGTCTAACAGCAGAAGGAATAATAAAAAATGAAATAAGTGAATGTAAATTATGTGAAAAAAAGGGATATCTTTGAGTAAATAAAAAAGGAATTAGAGGTTAGGGAAGAAATGTGGAAAATAATCCCATCACATCTTCTGAATGTCCCATTTTTTATTATTTTGGAAATTAACAAATACTGTGTAAGTGGCTTATAGACCTCGTTACACTGTGTTGAAGCAGAGTGTCTCTTCTTAGATGTAAAGATCTTTTCCTCAGGGACTTCCCTGGTGGCGCAGTGCATAAGTCTCTATGCTTCCAATGCAGGGGGCCTGGGTTCGATCCCTGGTCAGGGAACTAGAACCCACATGCATGCCACAACTAAGGAGCTGGCAAGCCGCAACTAAGGACCCCTGGAGCTGCAACTAAGGAGCACTGGAGCCACAACTAAGGAGCCGGTGAGCCACAACTAAGGAGGCCGCCTGCCACAACTAAGACCTGGTGCAACCAAATAAATAAACAAAAGTCTCTATTTTTAAAAAAAGATCTTTTCCTCAAAATATCTCTTTAAAAATATAATACCTGCATCACAATAAGTTATCAAAAAAAAAAAAAAAGTGATCCAGAACGTATTTTAGTTTGTTTTTCTGTTATTTTTTTAAACAATGAAGTTTGCGTTTTGTGGTGTTCTGTGCTAAAAGTAAGAGGTTTGTTGTTTGGAATTAAGAAAGGGACTATCAGTAGGAATAAGCAATCTTGACAATCTTGACTGAAATGTCTAAACTTTATTATCCCTTCAGAATCACAACCACAACCAGAGCTTTTATCTCTGACTGCAGTCCACTCAGAAGGGCATTTTTCGCATTGTGCTTTTTGCCTTTGAGGAAGTGCTGCAGAAAATTTATAGTTACTCAAACTTTCAAAACTGAGAAGTGCTGGGACAGACACTGTTGAAAGGAAAACATAAAGAAGTCTTAACACTATTGTTTTGGGCAGGATCCACCAGCCCACATCCTATTTTTAGGAAGATGAAAGTATCAGAAAGTCTTACACTATTGTTTTAGTTGAACTTTCTCCCCACTTGTCACTTATAAGCACACTCCTAGGCATATTTCTAAGAACTTATAAAAATGGAATAGAAATCAAAAACATCTGACCTAGGGCTTCCCTGGTGGCGCATTGGTTGGGAATCCGCCTGCCGATGCGGGGGACGCGGGTTCGTGCCCCAGTCCTGGAGGATCCCGAGTGCCGTGGAGCGGCTGGGTCTGCGCGTTCAGAGCCTGTGCTCCGCGGCGGGAGAGGCCACAACAGTGAGAGGCCCGCGTACCACACACACACAAAAAAAATCAGACCTGGAGATGGAAACTGGTAATATGATAATATCCTTTTGTGTGTGTGTATAAATTAGCTCCAGAAATTTAGTGTGTCATATAAAAAAGCACTGTCCAACTATCACATCAGGCTCTTAGAAGGACTAGTCTCTGAGTAAGTTTGTTTCTTTTGACATAAGCAGAATGCACAAAGACCAGTTGTTAGATGTAGTTCCAGGGGTGATGATGGGAACCCCAGTCCCACTGGCAGAGCAGGCAGCCAAATATGCTGGTGTCTGCTGAAATCACACACTAAAGTTAAAGAAGGGTCTGGAGAAATGTTCAAAGGGTCAAAAACCAAAACAGTATCCTGGAAAAAATCTTTTTCTTTTATACACTTCTTGACTTGTAAGAATCAGTCAAATTCTTTTTTTCCAAGATAGATTCCTGACAAGGTTTAAAATACATATCATTTTTTCCAGTAAAAGATGTACAAAACAAATGGGATCAAGGCTATGGCTTTAGGAGGTAGCATGTTAATCAGCAAGTCCTACGAATTGCCATTGACAATTCTGTTGGATGCTGAGTTAGTGGATACTGGTTACTTTGCTCCTGTGTGAAAGTAATTGTATTTCTATAGAGGAGGTGGGGCAGGGGTGGGGTCTGTATTTAAAAATTATCAAGTGTTGCCTTACGTTAGAGTTTCTGAAGCTTAAAACTCTTTCTTTAGAAAGAACGTCTATTAATACAGTTTCTAGTTATGAGGCTAAGGACACCAAAGGAATGACAGGGGAAGGGAATTTAGGGCTAACAGGTGGTCCCCAGACATATTGGCTGAAAGAGAGTTCACAGCTAAAGTGTCATATGTGGGTATTACTGTGTTTTCCCCATCCGTGCTCTCTGTGGAGTGTTGTTCTGGAACACTTACAGTTCTAGCTATGGCCATAAGAAGTGACTTTAACAAGACATTCAGAAGAATAGCCCAGCTCTTTTACTGGTTCCCCAAGTCACTGACCTGCTCGAAGAATCAGAAATCCAAGTTGCTCTGGAGCCAAGGTGGAGGTAAGTTATCTGAGGCTAATGCTTCATTTGAAATACATTTTTTTGTTACTAAAGTGGAGCCTCCCTCAAGTGGGGGGGGGGAATAAAGCTCTTAAAGCCTTTAAAACGTGTTATTTAACATGGTTATCTAAGAGAAAATAAAGCAATTTGAAGGTGAGATGTTAAAAGCCATGAACATTTTATAATCCAATTTATGCTTTTTAGGCATTTGGGTTCAAAGAAGTTTTCTAGAGAGATGGAGAATGTTTAGCTTTAAAAAGCAAATTAAAAAATAGCTCTTATTTTCAATGAATCTCAATTTGCTTGTGGAATTAAAATACCTTAGAATAAACAAAAAAAGAAACTAATCAAGTGCATTCCCCTCCTTTTCCTAGAAAACTAAAAATTTTAATGGACCTCATATTTCTTGGGTCAGCCTCTACGGCATATTTTAGTCAAGTATTAATGTAAGATTTTAAAGCACCTTAAATATGCGTCTGTGTAAAGCTCTGCATTTCTGTCCAGTCCTGCCTGGCTGGAACGTGAGAGGGTCAGGGGAGAGGGGGTTGAGGGAAGAAGGTACCTGATGCACCTTCTGCAGAGCCCAGCTCTCACCTTCCTACTTTGCATGTGGGAGGAGGGCTGGACACGCCACCTTGGACCAAGGTAAGCACCTTCTCTCCCCTCACAAGTTTCATCTTGCAACTGACTTAAAATTATAGTTATGGCTTTTTGATACCCATGTAGCTCTGCATCTTACATAAGTGCTTAACATTTACCCCTTGTCTGATAGATAATCAAACATAATCTGATGATTTGATAGATGACCCAGCACCAGAGCCTCCTTTAATTAACACAGAAATGACTGTGATCTGTGTTCACCAAGGAAGGTATCTGATTAAAAGCTACAAAATGTAGGGCCTAGTACATTTCAATCATCTCTTTTTCCTTAAACTGATACTTTCTTTCATTTCTTTTTCACTATCAAAATATGTATTATCTAACTTAATAGTTTAATAAAACTCCCTCAGGGGTTGTGTGTGTGTGTGTGATCCCTCATATATGGAATAGCATAATTTGGGATATTAGAGCTTCAAGGGAACTTAGAAAAATCATCTTCTCTGATCCCTTCATTTTAAAGATGAGTAAACTGCCCCCAAAAGGTTAAATATCTTAACTTCCAACACTATTACATGGGAAGAACTAGAACTTTATCCTGAATCATCTGATTATTTGTCCAGTGCTATTTTTACCACTCCACAGTGCTGCGGTTTGTAAACATCAGAGGATGTGAATATATTAAACCCTCACTGAACTCAGTAGTTCCCCTCACCACCGCCATATCCTCAGTTTCACTTTCTGTGGTTTCAGTTACCTGCAGTCAACCTCAGTCAAAAAATATTAAATGGAACATCCCAGAAACCAACAATCCATAAGTTTTAAATTGTGTGCCATTCTGAGTAGCATGAAATCTTGCAGTGTCCTGCTCCTTCCACCTGCGATGTGAATCGTTCCTTTGTCAGGTGTATCCCACCTGTTAGTCACTCAGTAGCCATCTGCATTATCAGATCAACTATCACAGTGTTTGTGTTCAAGTCACTCTTATTTTACTTAATAACAGCCCCAAAGTGCAAGAATAGTGATGCTAACAATTCGAATATACCAAAGAGAAGCTGTAAAGTGCTTCCTTTAAGTAAAAAGTGAAAGTTCTCAATAAGAAAAAATACATATGCTGAGGTTGCTAAGATCTACAGTAAGAACAAATCTATCCATGAAATTGTGAAGAAGGAAAAATAAATTTAGGCTAGTTTTGCTGTCACACCTCAAACTGCGAAAATTACAGCCACGGTGTATAAGTGCTTAGTTAAGATAAAAAAGGTATTAAATTTGTACACTAAGGGGCTTCCCTGGTGGTGCAGTGGTTAAGAATCCGCCTGACAATGCAGGGGACACGGGTTCGATCCCTGGTCTGGGAAGATCCCACATGCCGCGGAGCAACTAAGCCCGTGCACCGCAACTACTGAAGCCCGCGCACTTAGAGCCTGTGCTCTGCAACAAGATAAGCCACCTCAGTGAGAAGCCCGCACGCAGCAGCAAAGACTCGACGCAGCCCAGGATAAATAAATAAATTTGTTTTTTTAAAAAAAATAGGGCTTCCCTGGTTGCGCAGTGGTTGAGAATCTGCCTGCTAACGTAGGGGGTACAGGTTCGAGCCCTGCTCTGGGAAGATCCCACATGCTGCGGAGCAACTAGGCCTGTGAGCCACAGCTACTGAGTCTGCGCATCTGGAGCCTGTGCTCCGCAACAAGAGAGGCCGCGATAGTGAGAGGCCCGCGCACCGCGATGAAGAGTGGCCCCCGCTTACCGCAACTAGAGAAAGCCCTCGCACAGAAACGAAGACCCAACACAGCCAAAAGTAAATAAATTAATTTAAAAAATAAAAAGTAACTACCATTTTTTTAAAAAGGAATCTCTTTAAAAAAAATAATTGTTACAGTAAGATATTTTGAGAGACACCCCATTCACATAATTTTGTTTACAGTATAATTGTTCTATTTTATTATTAGTTATTGTTAACCTCTTACTATGTCTAATTTATAAATTAAACTTTATCATATATGTGTACATATAGGAAAAAACATAGCATTCCATGCTATCTGTGGTTTCAGGCATCCATTGGGGGTCTTGGAACATATCTCCCCTCTGCTCCCTGACAAAGGGGTCTACTATATTTTACAGATACCCTTCATTGGTCAATAATCTGTACCTAGAAAGTCTGGTCATTTATTTTTCCAAAGCAATGCTTGCTAGTATTCTTACTAGTTTGGAGCCTGTTTCCTACAATCTTTTTACTTACCATCTGATGAAGTAAAGTCTTTTGTTGAGATATTCTAATGAGATTATTAAAATACATGACTTACAGAATTATAGCTAGCTCCTCAAGAGGAAGAACTATCTTTTATTCTTTCTCCAATATTTAATACAGTGTTGTGTATAGTGGGCAGTTAGTAACTATTTGTCTTACTGAATTGATTTATGAGGACAGTGGTATTGGATTTTAGTTGAATGAGCTAAAAGAATGAATTTACTTTAGAAATCTGCTAATCCCTGGAGACCCTTGCTCCAACCTTCTGTGTAGATTGATGAATTGTGGCCACCTACAAAAGCTAGCTCAACATCAGGTCACCTCTTCGGAATTAAACTTTCTGTCATGCATCAGTATCCTACAGTCATCTAAGGCTGCCACAGAAATGTGCCAAGGGTTCCCTAAGTACCTCTATCCCAATAAATCCCACTTGAAAACTTAAATGGTCTCAAGACAAGACCAGCGATTGATATTTTAATACCACTAATGAAGTGAAGGCTCCCAAATAGCTTTTTCACCATGTAATTTAACACAGCTTAGCTCACTCTGCTTCATTTGTTCTCTTATCTCCCCATCTCCACCCTAGAAAGCAGTAAGTTACACCAAGGCATGAATTAGGAAGAAATATAGAAAGTCAACAAATCTGAATTAAATACATATTTTAAGCATGTCACTAATCTGTGGTCTTGAAGGGAAAAAAATGGGGAGAGGTATATGAGAAAATCCACATTCGGTGGCCTGGAACCATTTCTAATTGAGTTGAGGAACCGCAGCTGTGTATGAAAAAAATCCAGAGCTCAAGTGTATGGTAGTCCAGTGGCAAGAGCACAGGACTTTGGCTTCAGGCCTTGCTTTTGCTATCAAGAGCTGCGTGACTCTAAGCAAGTAACTTAAATCTCCCTGACTTGAGCTTTCTCATCTGTAAAACGTATGGATTAGACTTGATCTTAAAGTTTCCTTCCAGTTCCATGAATATCATGAACCTAAGATGGAGTGATACAGACAAAATCAGCTACATGGTTGCTGACGGGAGCAGAAAGGTGGAAGTTTTCTTGAAGTTGAGTAGCATGTCACCATGTTATTCATCTGCAGGAACAGGACTGGCATTGTTAATTGTCATTATGTCTGAGACCTTATGTTAAATCCTGTTTAAGGAACTTACATACCAAATGTATGCATGCTCTTTTTAAAAATAAATATCTAAAAAAAAAAGCAAAATCTAGACTCTCCATATGTAGGGATGAGCCCTAAATTTTAGGCTCCTACACATCGAAATTGACCTTGTTTTATGTGTAACTTTCTCCAGGGCACTTTGGTGTTCCCATTAGTTATCCTGGTCATTTAATTTTGATGGCAAAGCAATCGCTTTCACAGCCCAGCTCTTCACTCCATTTTCCAAATCATTACAAATCTCCAATTGAACATTGCTTCCCAGACACCTCTTTGGAGACAAAAGCCTGTCCTATTAATTAATTTTTTTAAATATTTTCTCGGGTTTCCCTGGTGGCGCAGTGGTTGAGAGTCTGCCTGCCGATGCAGGGGACACGGGTTCGTGCCCCGGTCCAGGAAGATCCCACATGATGCGGAGCGGCTGGGCCCGTGAGCCATGGCTGCTGGGCCTGCGCGTCCGGAGCCTGTGTTCCACAATGGGAGGGGCCGCAGGGTGAGAGGCCGGTGGACCGCAAAAAAAAAAAAAAAATTCTCTTGGGAATTCCCTGGTGGTCCAGTGGTTAGGACTCCATGCTTTTGCTGACAAGGCCGTGGGTTCAATCCCTGGTCAGGGAACTAAGATCCCACAAGCTGCACAGCGTGGCTGAAAAAAAAATTTTTTTTCTCTTTAATTCCTTTTCATCATGTCTCATGAGACAACCAAACTCTCCCTCAGAATGGTCAGAAAATCAGATCTAGAAGACCTAGCTATTTTTAGGTGGGTCTCTGGGGGAGAGGAGATACCAGAGGGGACTCTTTTACAGTGAAGGTGGGTTCTCCCTCTTGCCCCCTTTTTACCCCAGAGTTTAGCAGTTAGCTCAATGAGACTTGATGACCTAGTGAAAGTCTATTGCTTCATGTAAAAAGGCAGACGTGAGCACATCTGGGATACACATAAAACCACCTCCCTCCCATGGAGAAGAAAACAAAAGGGGCAGCTGCTCATCAGACAGCATCCCATTTGTTCCCAATATTGCAGGGCTCTTTCAAGGATAGCTCGTTAGAGGAGGAGCCCTGATAAGGACGATCCCCCTTGGAGCGGGGAGAATAGAAGGTAGGGTATAAGCTTCTAGTAGAATGTGTTTTCTATCAATAGGGCAACAGGCAGGCTAATGGACTAAACAACTTCACAGAATCGATAAGGCCTATCTGTGCTTTGTGGGCTATAACAGTGAACTCTTCTCTGACTATATGTGAGAGGAAGAAGCTTGACATAAATATTAAGCTGCTTATGTTTCCTCTGCCAGGAGAGAGGAGAAAGTTTAGATGCAGAACAAAATATATTTGCACACACAGAGAAGGGTTTTTACAGATGGTTTAAATAGTAACTCAGGCCCTTAACAATATTATCAAGCCACACTAATAAAGAGAAGTCAATACTTATTCATCTCTGAGAAATGGAAGCAAAGGATGGGAGTCTCCCACATTCAGTGACGTTCTCTCTCCTTTAGACGGATGAAACACTCTCCCCCTTGTGTTCTAAAGCGTCTCTCGTGACTTCCCTGGTGGCACAGTTGTTAAGAATCTGCCTGCCAATGCAGGGGACACGGGTTCAAGCCCTGGTCCAGGAAGATCCCACATGCCGCAGAGCAACTAAGCCTGTGTGCCATAACTACTGAGCCTGTGCTCTAGAGCCCGCGAGCCACAACTACTGAAGCCACGTGCCTAGAGCCCGTGCTCTGCCACTGCAATGAGAGGCCCACGCACCACAACGAAGAGTAGCCCCCACTTGCCACAACCAGAGAAAAGCCCTCATGCAGCAACAAAAACCCAACACAGCCATAAATAAATAAATAGATACATAAAATTCATTTAAGGAAAAAATAAAGAATCTCTCAATTGAACAATGATTCATGTCCAGGTTCCTCAAAGTGGCCCATAATTCCAAATTGTCCTCAGTGGAGTTATATCAGGAGGTTGTGTAATTTTATTGAAAGGCAAGCCCATGAGAAACTGGCTGATTGTTGGTCAAAGGTAAAGATACTGCTTCTGAGTGTCTCAGCCTTCAGCCTTAAAGAAGCTGCCCCAACTGCTGACCCAAGAATCAGTAGCCTCCTGGCAGGTAGACTGCGTAAAGAGAAGCTCTCTCCCAAAGCAAATTTCTCAGACACAGATGAGGCTAAGGAACATTCTCAGAGACACACAATATTTAAGATGTTGGACAAGCAGACAGAAGACAAGAGGGTATTAATAGCCAGGTTTCACCAGAAGATAACAAGGTCTGGTTAGAACCCTCAAATCTCAGGAGACAAATGATAAACCTAACACTGATCAGAGTGCAGATTCAGTGAAAAACCAATGCATCAGAGAAAGAGAGGCCTTCAGCAGACAAGACTGCCAGGGTCTCAGGGGTGCTTGTTATTCCCAGGCAAAGCAGCAATGGTCTCAGCAAATCTCAAAAACCTCCAAGTTGTCCTAGATTGATCAGCCTTAGCCTGTAGGAGACAAACCTGTAAATCCACAACAAGGGAGACCTCACACCAGAGCAACCATGAGTGTCTCACCAAAGAAATGATAGAGGTGGTATAGAACTGGAGGGAAGGGTAGATTTCAGGACAAATGTGAACCAAGCAGTGTTCTGATAAGTGCAGAGCAAGACTGTATAAAGGGATCAGCATCAGATCTGCACTGCAGAGAGGACCTAGGCTCCTGTTCCCTGGGAAACAACAAAATTAAGGTGAATGTGGAATGTCATGTTCAGAAAAGCCTTCTCTGAAGTTGTGCACCTGGATGAGAAACCAAAGCTGCCTTTTTGGGTCAAAGTGACTTAGATTCTCTAAGCAAGAGCGTGATGTTTCATTCTTCCTGATATTATTTCAATCAGCAAAGCTTCTCATAGGCATGGCTTGGGGGATTTCTTGGGGGTCTTTACGATGTGTTACAGCTGCAGTATGGGAGAAACATTAACATTATCTGTTTATCTTCCCAGACTGATGAATAATAGGGAGAGAGTTTAACTTCCTCAGTCCTAGCTAATTTGCACTATCTCATTAATAATTGCTGTTTGGTTTTGTTTTGTTTTTTAATTTACTTGGGTTGGGTTTTTGCTTTCTGGTTTTTGTTGGTACCTATCTCTAACTCTTCTCATATTTTTCAACAAACATTCAACACAATTTTACATATAATGAGACAGTTTAGACACCCTGTCTGTCACCTCCACATCCCCAAGGCACCCCCTACCCCAGAGCACTCTTGTGCCAGTGTGGGCAGGTTGTTATTCAAGACCCGGCTGAGCCTTTATCCTGGGAATTCCCTTTACCTCTTTCTTGAGTTGGATCACCCACTTCTCATACCCTATTTCTTCTTCACTTTTTGTTTACTCCCTCACTTTAGTGGAGAACATCTAGTAGCTTTCTATAAAAAGGCTTTGTGAAAGGCATTTCAGGTTTTGTACTGAGAAAATTCCTAATGAAATGCTTTAGAGTAGGCCTTTAAAATTTTTTTTATTTAACTAGGCACCCACTGGGCCCTTTCAAACTGGAAATGCATGTCTCTCGGTTCTGGAAAATTTCCTTGCATTATTTCTTTGATAATTCCCTACCCTATTCTGATTCTTCTGTTTTCTTTAGGGATATCTGGCCTCTTCCCAGGACCAAACAAGTCCTGGGCAATTATCTATGAACCTAACTAAGAAACTCCAGGGAGACCAGAATTCTTTCTTTTCTGTTTTGCAAAACTCTTAATTGTACAATTAGTTTAGAAAAACAGAACTATCAGGAAATTAAAGGACTGAAAAGTATAAACATTAAAACACAATTCATTGTAAACTCTCTGACTCATAGTATCTGAGCTGGGCTGTTATTTGCTTTGGTATGTTCTGTGAAGAAAGAGTTTTCTAGACAAATTACTTGAGAAGAATGTAGGAAGGAAGGATGTTAAGCTGGTTAAGAGAACAAACTTCTTCTAAGTATTACTTCATTATATTATTTTTATATTATTTTTAACTAGGATTAAAAATATTATAAAAATGATGCTCATCATTGTCATTAAAGGGGACTGAAATCTTACCTATTACATAAAGCTGGCCATCAGAAAATTGGTTCTAATTTTGTATGTAAATGTGTATAAAAGTAAGAAATGAAATTTATTAATCTGAAATAATTCAGATTTTTAAAATTTATTCAGACTGATGTTTTTCTAATCTACCTAAATGCATTGGTAATAACTTAGGTTAGCTAAATTGTCTTCAGTGTTAATTCCAGAATGCAAATGTGGTTCAGTATTAATCTATTAATGTAATTCATCATATCAGTAGGGTAAAAAAATGGAAAAAGCCTGTTATCTTTTCAGTATATGCTATAAAGCCATATAATAAAATTCACATCTATTCCTGATTTTTTTAATCTTAGTAAAATAAAAACAGGTGGAAATACATTTCCTTGACATGGTCTTTATACATCCCTCAAACTAATTCTCAATGTCAATGATGATATATTCCCATTAAATTCAGAAATAAGACAAGGATTTCACTATCACTATTATAATAGTATTGTTTTAAAGGTACCATAAAACGCAAAAAACAAAGAGAACATAATGTGACCTAAAATTTTTGGAAAGGAAAAGGCACCATTGTCATTATTTGCTCCCCATGTGCTTATGTATATCAGGAAAACTCAAGAAAATTAATTAATTGAAAATAATTTTAGAAACAGTAAGTGATCTTATCTTAATCTATTTGCAAATCTATAATTCCAAAATTAAATTTTGCTTTATAAAAATCATAACCAAGAAAAATAAGAAAAAATTTTCTATTGACAATAAAGGGGCAAAATATCTAAAAAATAAACCTAACAAGACATGTAAGACCTACAAGAGAAAAACTTACACGTTTTACTTAGAAACATAAAAGATGACTTGAGTAAATGGAAAGGTATCCCTTACTCTCAATGAAAGGATTCAATATTTATAGACATTTCCCCTGAACTAAGTTATAATCTTATTGTGGTGACAAAGTTTTAAAAAAATGGGGGAGGAGTAAAATAAAATGATTCTGAATTTTATCTGGAAGATTGAACATGGACAAATATCCAAGAAGATATGAAAAAGAAAATACCCTACCAGGTATTAAAAGATACTAGAAAGCTGCTAAAAATAGTGAAATAGATCTGGAGGTATTGTTGTATTGATATGGAAAGATAAGAGGGAACCAGGTTGCAGGGCAAAATGTATGTATAATGCCATTTGTGCACACAAAAAAAGTGTGTAGATATACATTCAGACATATCACACACCTATATAACATAGCTATAAAGTTTATATCAGACTTCTAAATATTGGTTACTCTGGAATGTGAGATTGGAAGTTTGGACAGGGAAAAATGGAGAACTTTTCCTTTTACTCTCTATTGTTTTTATGGTTTAATTTAAAAGATTAATTATCCATAGCTAATGAGAACCAAAAAAAAACTAATTAGTAAGTCAAAATCTTTTGCAGGATGGATTTCAGTTCAGCACATTCTATGGTTGGCAGAACATTCACTGGTCTTTGATGTATCCATCATAAAAGATTCTGAGTTTGATAGCTTATCTCCTTCTCTGGGACACCCAACATAAATTAGCAGTTTAAATTCCTACAGCAAAGAAAACTGGTTAACTTTATTGAACCATTGTTTCCAAACTTGTTTGAATTTAATTTTGGCCTCAGCGTCTTTACTTTTATTGCCTTTGTCTCATTAGTACACCTGCTAGACACCAAGGACATATTCAAGAGGAGATGTGGTCCAGAAGGGAGGATGATGAAAGATAACAGAAATGCCACAGTATGATGGAGATACTTTTATCACCAAACATACCATCTAGAGGGAACATAATTTGGGAAGTGCTTGCCAACTCATTACTTTTATTCTCTAACTAGAAGCTTGAAACCCCAAAAAGTCACAAGATTGACTGTACATGGATATATGATTTCAAGCCCTTTCTTCCACCTCCCTCCTATTACTTTCAAAAATATATTAGCTATTAGGGCAAAAGAATCAGATGAGTGTTTACTCGACAAGAGATCAGGGAGACTATTGCAAAGGGCCATGAGAGTTGATGGAAATGTGTTATATTTTCATTGGGGCGGTGGCTACCTGGGTGTGTTCGTCAAAACTCATCCAACTGAAAATCTGTGGGTTTTATTCTACGTAAACTATCCTGCAAGGAAATTTATTTGTATATATAGTAACTGAAGAGGTTTAAGATCAGAGCAGCATTGTGGTAAAAAGCACTAGTGTTGGAACCAAACTGCCTAGGTTCATAATCCCAGCCCCACTACCTTCTGTGTGTGACCTCCGTCAAGTTCCTCATTCCCTTTGTGAAATGAGGATAATAACAGTACCTCCTTTGCAGCGTTATTGATGAGCATTAAGTGTGTTGAGAGGAATAACACATTTAGATCAAAACCTGGCACACTAGCACTGACAAGATGTTAGCTGCTATTTCTAGTCATAATGGTGCGTTCAAGAAATCTGCTAATTTTTGATCCTTTAAAGGGAAAAAAAAAGTGTTGTATGTTCTCCAGCTGGGAGCCTAGATATATGTGTTAAATATGAATGTAGTGTTTCACGCCTCTGGATTCCTGTTACTATTCCTGCTAGCTAAAAAGTATTGAGGCCATTACTGAAAAGAGGACCCTGAAAGAAAAGAGAAACCAAAAGGACTGATTGAAATTGGGGGTGTTGGTATAGCCTCTGGAGAGTCTACATTAAAGTTATAGAATAGATGGACCTTAAATGTCTATGATCCCAGGAACAAATGCAAAATTAAACAAGTGGGAATTTTCAAAGAGGCTTAATAACTTGCCCAAGTCACACAGCTGAAAAGTGACATAGTCAGGGGAAGTGCATTTTGGTTTCATCTATGCCTGAGTGTGCCCTCCTGGGTCTCTTCCCCCAAATAGTGGGAACACAGCCCTTTCTATTTGCTGAGTTGATTCATCTCCAGAAGAGAGGAGAGGTCTGTGAAATTACGAAAAGCTCAACTTCCGAAGCTTCAAAATTTTAATTTCATACTTATAAGTTCTTTAGAAACAGCAAACTTTTTTTGGAACACCAGGCGGCATGGAAACAAATGCCTTTGGAAATGCACTGTGTTTCCTGTGACATGGTTTTCTAGACAGATCTGGAAAGTTCAGTTAAAGTAGAGCACCTTTGAAAATACCAAAAATCCTGTGTTACAGGATGAATCTTCTCCAGGCTCAAAACTATTCTTTCTTTCTTTCTCTTTTTTTGAGAGCATATAAAATAAAAACAGAAATTGCAACACAGCTTCTGTTCTCCAGATGTCAAATCTATTATTTTCATCTCAGCTCCTGCTGGGGAACATAGGGAGAAATTGGCAGGGACCCACCTTCAGCTTCTTTTAGTCACCAAGACCCCAGCACAGCAGAGTGATAGACCCATGGTAGGATGTGCTCAGTGCTTTTTTTTTTTTTTTTCATGCTGATGGCATTTTATTTTTTTAAATTTTTTAATTTTTTATTTTATTTAATTTTTTGGCTGTGTTGGGTCTTCATTGCTGTGTGCAGGCTTTCTCTAGTTGCGACGAGCAGGGGCTACTCTTTGTTGCAGTGCATGGACTTCTCATTGCTGTGGCTTCTCTTGTTGCAGAGCACAGGCTCTAGGCACACGGGCTTCAGTAGTTGTGGCACATGGGCTCAGTAGTTGTGGTTTGAGGACTCTAGAGCACAGGCTCAGTAGTTGCGGCGCACGGGCTTAGTTGCTCTGCGGCATGTGGGATCTTCCCAGACCAGGGATCGAACCCGTGTCCCCTGCATTGGCAGGCGGATTCTTAACCACTGCACCACCAGGGAAGTCCCATGCTCAGTTCTTTTGATGAAATATGTGGTTAAAATGTTTTAACCCCTCATCCCACCCTCACACCTGGCCCAGCAGGCACACAAAAGAATGTAAACGTGTATGCACACATACACACAGCATCTAATCAAGTCTTTTGTTAAGACCATTTTTATGATTGGACACCATCACATGGTTTGGATGATTTGCCAAGAGAATTGACAGCTTATTCGTGATAATGACTGTGAAAGTTGTGTCCCAGGAGTGCCAAGCCAAGAAATTAAAAGACTGGAAGTCTCCCACACTCTCACCCCCAAAACTATCCTCTCGGGCTGTGATTTCCACAGCCATCCACCTACTTGGTTTCAGCTAAAGACGTTGGGGATATAGCAATTTCTGTGTCCCAGTAGGAGTTAAGATGCAACAAAACATTTACAGAACTAATCCTGATAATCTGGTTCCCTGGGGAAGAAAGGAGAGAAAGGATATCCTCACTTCCATTCCCCTCCCACTGCTTTGGGCTGCTGAGCCTCTCTGGGAATCCAAAATAGTGTTGCTTCTAGACCAGCTACATTCTCCAAACCCAGGGTGTCCGGCACGGGGATGTGGGGTAGAGTGATGATTCATTCCAAAGGAAAAGAAAAGGCCTGCATTTTTTAAACCGTTGCCCTGTTCTTCCTCTGAAGTTCCTTCTCTGTTCAATTGCTTGAAAGAATGGGCTTCCTTGTTCAGGCACTGCCCTGTGGATAAAGATGTCCCCTCTGGTTCCAAAAAACTCCCTCCTTGCCCCACAAGTTTGCCAGCCTTCAGCAGGGGTTCCCAAATTTGCATTTGATCCAGAGTCGCTTATAGACCAAGACCAAAGACCCTGAATTCGGGGATGGAAGAAACAAACTCCAACAAGCACAGATGTTTTTAACAAAGTGGCCTTCACCTCAGGCTGATCTGCCCACAACCCAGTTCCTGGACTGGTCAGGTGACCAGTTCAGGGAGGAACTGGAAAGCTGGTGGTGGAAGGGAGGTCCCACGTGCCACCAGATTGCTGTTGTCCCTTGCTAGCTCTTCTGGCTTCAGTCATTCTTCCTTCCTTCCTTCATGTTCCCAGCTTCCCCCAGAGTGATGTTTCCAAAGCACAAGTGTGCTCCCGTCACTCCCGAGCCACACACTGTTCTGTGGCTCCCTGTTGCTTAACAGCTTTGTTTCTGAGATGTTGTTCTGCTTCTTGCCTTCTCCTGCACCACTCACCCCCAGAACACCTGACATGACGCTCCATGATGTTAAGGTTCAGGGCCTAAAGAGTGCGCCAACGCTTTATTTGAGAACCGTTGAATTTTTATGATGCCGACTCCTTTGTACGGCATTCAAGGCCCACGTCAATCCAGCCCACGCGGCCAGTCCCATCTCCACACACTTCCTGCATCGCATCCTCTGCAGTAACTACGTCAGCATCCATATCGTGCTGATATGCAAACTCATATGCCTGTAGGAACCCAGGCGTGACTTAAAAAGGAAAGGGGTCAAGTGTAAGAAAAATGGGAAATGGGGGAGCTGTGGCAAACTGAAGAGCTCATGTTCCAGCTTCATCCTCTTCATCCGATTGCTGGGCATCAGGTCTTAGAAGTTTTGGGTTTTTTTCAGTACAATTTTTTTTTTTTTACTACGGTATAATTGACACTAACATTATATTAGTTTCAGGTGCACAACATAATGATTTGACATTTGTATAGGTCTTAGAGTTTTGAAAATCTTTTCATTCATCTGCTCATCAAACTTGCTCCACACCTGTTTCAAAATATTTGCACTTCTCTTATGGCACTTGTTCCCATCTTGTACTTTATTTTTTTTTTTTTTTGCGGTACACGGGCCTCTCCCGTTGCGGAGCACAGGCTCTGGACTCCGGACGCACAGGCTCAGTGGCCATGGCTCACAGGCCCAGCCGCTCCGCGGCATGTGGGATCTTCCCGGACCGGGGCACGAACCCGTGTCCCCTGCATCGGCAGGCAGACTCCCAACCGCTGCGCCACCAGGGAAGCCCCCATCTCGTACTTTAAATTGCAGTTATTTGTGTACATTTCTTAGCTATTTTCTAGATTGTGCATCTGAAAGGGACTATAACCAGAAGGTCACTTCCTTCTTTTCAGAAGCACTGAAAGCATCCCCTCTTCTTTTTCCTCCTTTTTTCTCTTTCACTTTTTGGCAGGCCTGACTAGCGAAGCCATTCCTGGGGCACAGACGTCTCTTGTCCTCATTGCCTTTTTGGCAGAGACATACACATTATTCCACTTCTTCTTTTTCAGCCTTTTAAAGTCCCCCAAACTCAGCCTACTTGTGATAATAATGAGCCTCAGCTGTGGAAAGGGGAAACAGGCTGGCAGGTGGCAGTGGTGAATGTGGGCGAGATTCTGCAGACCCAGAATTTATTTGGCTCTGCACTGAATTTTTTCAAAGTCTACTTTTCTACTGTTCTCTGCTTTGGAGTTTCTTCTCTTCCTGGTAGGGTGATCAGGAACCTAGAGATCTGCTGTCAGAACCAACTTGAAAATAAAGATCAATTAATTCCTCACTGCCACTGTGATGTGTGTAAAAGGAACAGTTGAAAGAGACATGACCTCAGCTCATTACTTCTGCCCCACAGGCTGCAAACAGCCGCAAGTGTGAGTAACAAGCCAGGTGAACGAGGGAGAAAAGTATGTAGTGAGCTCATCTCCCAACAGCTACTCTTTATTCTAATTTTTCTGAGGACTGCAGCCACTTCTCAACGTGAGACCACAGGTCCTCCTGCTTCAGAACTTCCTGGGGTGATTGTTAAAACTTTGCCGCCTGAACCCCTCCAGCCTAAGGGCCAGGATTTCTGGAGGAGGGGCTATGAATCTGCAGCTTTCACAAGCTCCCCAGGTGATGCTCATGCTGTCCTGGTCCGAGACCCACTGAATTACACACCCCTGCCCTTGGGTCTCGGTACGTCTTCCACACTCCACCGCCAGCAGAGCGTAGGGACCAAGAACATGGCTTGAGGTCAGACCCTGGCTTGGCCACATGTTGGTAAGAAAGAAACTTCACCTCTCTCTGCCCCAGCATCTTCTTTGATAAAACAGAGTGATAATGACTGTACTTATTGCTTGGGATTGTTTTAAGAATTATGTGAGTGAATGCTTATAAAGTGCCAGGTTCCTGGCTCAGTAAATGGTAGCTCTCATTTCCCAATCCAGGGTTTCCCAAACATCAGTCATTCACAGACCATTGTTGCAATTTTTGCCATACTTGCATAGGCCTCTACTAGAATTCACTTAATATTTTTTACTAAATAACACGCCTGTTTTACTTAGTGTCATCCTAAGAAATAATACCTGGAAAATAATTGACTTGACGTACTATTATATTTTTTACACGTTAAAATTAGTACATAATTATGGAAAATTTAAAGCGTTGATTTTAGTTACCATCCTGGTAAGTCTACTGCCAGCACAAAGCACTGATTGAATTCAACTTCAGTTCAGGAAACTGAGACTCAGTGAGCTCACTGCCCACAGTGAGCTGTGGGCAAAGCCAGAGCTAGAGGAATTCGGGTCTCCTTCTAACTAGGGCAGTGCTCCTTCCTCCACCTCAATCTGCTGGTTCTAGAGTGTTCTTAAAAGACACATTGAAATGTATTGAAAAGAGAACATTCCTTCATGAGTCTGATGTTAGTAAACAGAAAGAACCCTTATACATTAAATTGGCTACAAAGGAACGCTCGCTTTAGCCTTAAGCAGAAGACACTGAAAGACATTTCATCCCTAAGAGGCCCTAAGCGGGCGCTGGATAACAACACACAGGACAGGTGAGGCTGAGAACTGAGCCCCCTGCGAAGCTAAGCTGCAGGACTGATTCTTTTCAGCTGGGACTCCTGGTAATGCTGCAGACAGGCCTCTACCTGTGTAGGGACAGCTGAGGGCAGGTTCTAATCCCCGTCACCAGCTCGACTTCAGGTAAGTTACTTAACCTTTCTGAACATCAGTCTCCTTGTCTGTAACATTCTCATAGGGTTGTTGGAAAAGTTAAGTACCATCTAGAGAAAATGCTTAGTACGGCAGGAGTGGGGTGCTTTTCTTTTACTTCACTGTGTGTTTTTAGAGATTGAATGATCATATGCAAGGAAACACAATTAGCTTTGAAGCCAGAGCTTAAAAGGAATAAGGCATAGAAAACCTGCTACACTGAGGGGTTAGCACTTTAATGTCCTTCCTAATCAAGTGAGTCCATAATTCTATGTATCTTTAATACCACGTTAGGCTAATTGATGGTTCTTTGCAGGGGTTCGTGTTGAAGGTACAGTGAGTCTCTGATTTTCTTTGAGAAACCATTCATTCCCTACTTGGAGTTGATCCATGGGTGGATACATGACCCAAGCCTGGCCAGTCAGCAATTTCTAACATCTAGACATAGACATGTAAGTCCATCCAACTAGAGTCAGTCTTGGATCTTTCGATGGAACTTAAGAAATCAAGAATCACTCTTTCTGCTAGATGTAGGCCAGGAGTTGCTGACAGTCGTCTTACCACCCTGAGAGAAGACCTTCCTGAAGATGAAGCCATCACAGAGAGAAGGAGAGAAGAGAGATGGAGATAGATCAAGAGCCAATGAGCTTGTTTGAGCTCCTAGATCCAGCCATACCTGAATGTAATATATGCTTGCATTTACAGGCAGTATCATTGGTTTGCAAAAATACAGGGAAGCCTAACCAACAGATTGTTCTTCCAAATTATTGCTATGACAAGCAAAGAGAAGAGATAAATCTCAAGGGACTCGATCTTCATATCTTACGGCAATCCAGCTTGGTGAGAGGTTTCCTCTCAAGTACTATGCATATGCCCTGCTACCTGAGACTCTATACTGTACCCTTTTCTACCAAGCTACTCCCATTTAAGAAGAGCTTAACCCCATAACCTTGGGAGTCACCACAGTCAAGATAATGAACGCATCCATCACTCCCCAAAACTTCCTCGTGCCCCTTTATAATCCTTCCTTTAACCCCTCTTGCCTCCACCATGTAACCCCTAATCTGCTTTCTGTTGCTGTAGATTAGTTCGCATTTTCTGGAAAGTTATGTAAATGGAATCTTACAAACATGTATGCTTTTTGTCTGGCTTCTTTCAGTATAATTATTTTGAAATTCATCTGTATTGTGTGTGTCAATATAGTTCCTTTTTTTAAATTTGCTGAATGGTATTTCATTGTACCATAATTTGTTTATCATTCATCTGCTGATGGACATTTGAGTTGTTTCTAGTTCGGGGCTACTAAAAAATAAAGCTGCTGTGAATATTTGTGGACAAGTCTCTGTATGGACAAAGTCCTCCCTTTCTCTTGGGTACAGACTTAGGAATGGAATGGCTGGGTCATATGGTAGCTGTATATTTAATTTTTTAAGACACTGTCCAACTATTCTTCCCAAATAGTCCTACCACTTTTACATCCACATCAGCAGGGAGTGAGAAACAGTTCCAGTAACTTCTCCTCCCCAACACGTGCTATGGTCACTCTTTCATTTTAGCCGTTCTAAAAGGTGTGTAGCAGTATTGCACTGTGGTTGTATTTCACTTGCATTTCTCTAATGACTAATAATGTCAAGCTTTTTTTTTTTTTTTTTTTTGCGGTACGCGGGCCTCTCACTGTTGTGGCCTCTCCCTTTGCGGAGCACAGGCTCCGGACGTGCAGGCTCAGCAGCCATGGCTCACGGGCCCAGCTGCTCCACGGCATGTGGGATCCTCCCAGACCGGGGCACGAACCCATGTCCCCTGCATCGGCAGGCTGTGCCACCAGGGAAGCCCGTCAAGCATCTTTTTATGTACTTATTTGCCATCTGTATATCTTTTTTTGGTGAAGTCTGTTCAAATCTTTGGCCCATTTTTTAAATTGACTTTTTGCTTTCTGGTTATTAAGTTTTAAGATTTGTGGGCTTCCCTGGTGGCGCAGTGGTTGAGAATCCCCCTGAGATGCAGGGAACAGGGGTTCGTGCCCCGGTCTGGGAAGATCCCATGTGCCGCGGAGCGGCTGGGCCCGTGAGCCATGGCCGCTGAGCTTGCGCGTCCAGAGCCTGTGCTCCGCAACGGGAGAGGCCACAACAGTGAGAGGCCCGCGTACGGCAAAAAAAAAAAAAAAAAAAAAAAAAAAAAAAGATTTGTTATATTTTCCTGTTATCAGATATGTGATTTGCAAATATTTACTCTCAGTCTGAGGTGTGTCTTTTCATTCTCTTGACAGTGTCTTTTGAAGAGAAGGGACTCTTAATTTTGATGAAATCTGACTTACAGTTTTTTCTTTTATTAATTATGCTTTTGGTGTCTTATCTAGGAAATCATTGCTAACCCGATGTCATAAAGATTTCCTCCTATGTTTTCTTCTAGAAATTTTGTGGCTTTGGGTTTCACATTTTTAGATCTATGATCCATTTGGAATTAACCCTTGTATACTGTGAGAGGTATGAATTGAGGTTTATTGTAAAATATGCAAAAAGCATATGAATGTCCAATTGTCCCAGCACCATTTCTTTAAAAGATCCTTTCTCCACTGAATTTTGTACCTTTGTCGAAAATCAGTTGACCAAGTATATGTGGGTTCATTTCTGGACCCAGAAATACTCTTTTTAAATTTTTTTTATTGTGGTAAAATGTATAAAACAGAAAGTTGCTCTTTTAACCATTTTTACATATACAGTTAAGTGGCATTACATTCACAATGTTCAACCATCATCACTATTTTTTCCAAGATGAACATTTTTTAAATCTCACTTTCTTCTTGGAAAAAAACTTGGAAATTTTTAATTGCACTTCATCACACTCCCAGATTTGTTTTAATATAATGTTGATGCTTCAGAAAGATAAACCATATTTAGCCTGTAGATTTGTGTGAATTCCACGGCATCCCACCCTCCCTAGGTTGTGCAAACTCCAATTCGAGGAAATCAGAATTTACAGAGACCTCCAAGGTCACCTAGAAGCGCCCCTTCGTTTTACAGATGCGAAAACTGAGAACCCAGATCACACGCTGGTAAATGACAGAGCCAGCTGAGAAATAAGAAAGGCTATTTTAGTGCTGCTGAGGGTTTTGTACCAAATCCTGACCACTTCCCTCTATGTGATCTGGCTTTGGTGAATTGAACTCTCCTCTCTGCCTCGGGGCAGAAAACTGAAGCAAGGCCCCCTTCCTCAGAGATCTGACCTGAGAGTTTAACCAAGGGATAAAAATACTTCAAAGTCGACAACAGGGGGCGACTAGGGACAGAAAAGCACAGCTACTCGGGATTTCTAACCCCAAGAAAGGCAGCCCCTGGGAAGAGAATGCTTAGAAAGAGTTCTCACGGGTAGCAAGGACAACACTGAAGCAATTCGTGCTCTCAGGAACAGTGGATTTTCAGTGCAAATAGAAAACTGTCCCACTAACGGACCTGGTTGACGAAGGCAGCTTCACTTCTCCTAATTCTTGACTATTGTTGTAGGGGGTTCCTTTCCCCCAAACATTTGGAATCATGACCTGATTTATTGTATGAAGTGGGGTTTCCTAGTATTCTTGGAAGTAGTTAGAAACCATTACCCAATCAATCACCAGCCCTGCTCATAAATGCAAATTTTCTTAACGGGAAAAGCACAGGGCTTTCTTCATCAGCAATTATAATAGCAATGGCTAACTATCTGCAGAGGCCTACTATGATTCTGGGCATCATTCTAAGCACTTTTCATACTTATAATGTCAATGCAACGGGGACTATCTTACAGAAGAAATGGAGGCACGGAGAGGTTAAATAAGTTGCCAAAGGCCACACAGCTCTCCTAGACCATCTGTGTCCAGAGGCCTTCACAACTGCAATATAGTCATCTCTGATCAAGACTATCATCTCCGAAATGCTCCCTTGACCTCTTCTAACCTGATTTATGGACCTGGTTGTGACAGTTTGACAGCCCTGATGAGCAGAGCCGCTGAGCACGCTGGTGGCCGGTTGGAAAAGGGCGTGGAGGGAGGCTTGGCCTCCTGGTGGGCTCTGAGTCACACAGGTCAGGGGGGGCTGGCCCGCTCAGCCTGTCACCCTCAGCTGTCTCTCTGTGCTGCACACGGAGCTGGGGCTCAGAGATGGGAACTGCGATTTATAAGCTCTGGGGCAAAATCAACTTTCAGGTGAAGAAAACCCACATATCCGGTAGGTTCTCCTTGCTTCTGACAGTCTGACAGCACCCAGGCTGCCAGGAGGATTGTCTCCACGTTGGTTCAGTTGTTTGTGCCTTTGATGTTACAGAAGGACCCAGCTGGCCTTTAGGGCTGAGGATAATAGCTTCAGCGGGGCCTGTTGTTTGGGTTTCTTGTCATCTGAGTTCATTTATAAGCCAGCTCACAAGTAAGCTTTATTTCTTGTAGGCCAATGTGCTTTAATGTTGTATGAGTTAAACAAAGAGTGGTGACAGTGAACCCCTGCAGCTTCTTTCTGTTACAGGACAGTTCAGGAGGTTTAATTTTCCATACCAGATGGGACAGTAACTCCAGAATTATTTTGACCAGTTATAAATATCAAAGACATGTGTCTTGCCGGCCAGATTCTTCCTAAAAGGATTCAAGGACCTCCAGGCATTAGTCCTCAGTTCCTAAGTCTTTCTTGAGAAGCAAAAGAAATTGCATTCAGGCTCACAGTGTAGATGGGGAATGGTGGGAAATGTCTGGTGATGGGGGGCACCTGTATAATCAGAGGAGTTTCCAATAGCTTCAAAAGTTGGTAGATCTTTATTAGCAACAAAATCTAAATGAGGGTTCAACAGAAATTAAATAATAAGTAAAAAAGGGGTATCTCCCACTTTTCTCTTGCCAGTGACTGAGAGATTACCCATCCTGAGGCTAGAAAAGGCCTCTGCAAGGTTGGGGGAGAGCAGGAGGTGGCTCACAGTGTGTGTGTGTGTGTGTGTGTGTGTGTGTGTGCGCGTGTGTGTGTGTGTGTGTGTGTGTGACTGTGTGTCATTGTGTGTGTGTCACAGTGTGTGTGTGTATTTATAGTGAAAAGGTGAGAAGGGCTGTAATGGACCCAGAGGGGAATTCACTAGCTGGTTTTAAGCATGAGCTGTCCTGTTTCTTGCCATGAGCAGCAAGATGCCAGTCTTTATGCTAAGCTATGGAAAACATTGCCGGGGCTGTGTGTCTGCCACATGACCGTTTTATTACTATTGTCTAGAGGTTCTTACAAAACCAATAAGTGGTTGTATTTCTAGAGTAGCTTGCCTGGTCCTCAGGCAAAGCATTGCCATGTTTGATCATATCTAAGACACCATCAATAGTGATGTTTTGTGAACCACTAAGAAAGGAGAATGCTGTCAATTATATGATATGCCATTCATTGTAAGACAGATGCTCATTTCAAAGATGTTTAAATGTTAAAAAAAAAAGTCTCTTTCAGTATAGATGAAATTTGGTAGATAGCCTACCAAAGTTCCTTCTAGTCTTGTCAATGGGTGCTTCCTCATAAGAGTATTTCCATCCCATTAGAACTCCATTTATAAGAAGTGGATAAAACTTTCCTGATGCTTGGGTTTTGCTTTCCCTTTTTTCAAGTATGCTTTTCATCAAAGGAAACAGTGGGCCTGCAGTAGGCCTGACATTATAGTGATAGAGATTAAAATTAATTATGGGACTCCCTGGTGGCGCAGTGGTTGAGAGTCCGCCTGCCGATGCAGGGGACACGGGTTCGTGCCCCGGTCCGGGAAGATCCCACGTGCCGCGGAGCGGCTGGGCCCGTGAGCCATGGCCGCTGAGCCTGCGCGTCCGGAGCCTGTGCTCCGCAACGGGAGAGGCCACAACAGTGAGAGACCCGCGTACCGGAAAAAAAAAAATTAATTATGAATGAGAAACAAAAATACATCAAAAGGGAAAATGTTTCCTAATGTCATTAGCAAATTTCTTCCTAGAATGTCTCATAGAATAGTTGACTAGCACATGGCTCTCTAATTTGATTTGCCTGTGTTGGGTTTATTACCACATAGACACATGTAAATAATTGTTACTATTTATGTCAATCTAGTTCTCAGATAAGGGAGAGCTGTAGAGCTTTCAAAGAAAAAAAAAAGGGATGGTGCACAACCTTGGAAGGGAAAACAATGGAATAAGGGATTGGGATGTATCCCTGCACTTTGCTCCACACTTGCCTTACTTGGCTTCTCTAGGCCATGTGCCAGGGCTGACCCAACTGTTTTCTTGCAGCTTCTCCTATCTTGACTTCCTTCCCCACACTCTTGCTTCTTTCTCCTCTTGCCTCTCTGAATTTTACTTCTCAGTCTTCTTCAAAGCATCACTTCAATATCAGTGATCTTTCCTTATCCTATTTCTCACTATAGTAGGAATAGCTGCCACTTTGTGTGAGCTCCTATTCTAGAACATTCTAGGACTTAACATGTTACATCATTTTAAGGCTCGCAGGAGCATGGTGAGACTCCACTATGCCCTCTGCTCACAGAGGGTAACTTGAGCTTCAGAGTGGCCTAGTAACTTGTGCAAAGCCTCACAGCTAGTAAGAGGTGGGGGCAGAGTTCAAATCCAGACGGTCTGACCAACAAACCGCACTCTTTCCAGTAGGCCACTCTCCTTCTGAGGCAGCTCTCAGTCACACCCAGGTCTTCCCATACAACTTGATAAGCTAAATGACTCCCCATCTCCAACCCCATCTCAGCTCTGCTTCCTGAACTGCAGACTCACATACCCAGCTACTTACTGGACATCTTCCCTCATATTCTGCTGGCACCTGAACCTCAGACTTCCCAGACCCCACCCATTCATCTTTTCTACTGGTGTCCTTACCATCCAAAAGGCATCCGCTGGGAGTCATCTTAGGGTCCCCTCTCCCCATATCAAAATCCTGACAAGCCTAGTTTGCTAGGGCTGCCATAACAAAACAGCACAGATTGGGTGGCTTAAACAGCAGAACTTCAGTGTCTCCCAGTTCTGGAGGCTAAAGGGCCAAGTTCAAGGTGTCGGCAGGTTTAGTTTCTTTTGAGGCCTCTCTTCTTGGCTTGTAGGTGGCTGCCTTCTCACTGTGTCCTCACATGGTTGCCCCTTAGTCCTCTTCTTATAAGAACACCAGTCATACTGCATTAGAGTCCACCCATATGACCTCATTTTATCTTAATTACTTCTTTAAAGGCACTATCTCCAAATACGATCATATTCTGAACTACTGGGGGTTAGGTCTTCAACAAATGAATTTGGGGAGGACACAATTTACCCCATGACATTAGCTTTTAGGCATCTCTCAAATTTGACTTTCCATCTTCATCCCTGATACCAGCCTTTTAGTTGAGGACTATGCCACTTCTCACCATTAAGGTACTCTCACCATTATGAATATTATAAGTAATTTATTTCTGCTTACAACAGAATTGTATGAGCTCTGTATAAAACACAGAAAAGCACAAATAAAAAAATAAAATCCCTATAATCGATAACTGACATATATCCTTATCTTTTTCTTCGTATATATTTTTAAACACCGAATCATAACATATATTCTCCTTTATAATTTGACTGTCTCCTTTAACAATTTCTCATGCCATTGAATATTATTCTGCAGCATCATTTATTGATCATGGCACAGTAATTGCATCACATCGATGCACCATATTAACTGACTTCCTACTGTAGTACATTTGATTTGCTTCCGAGTTTTCACCATTACAGTGAAGACCCCTGTTCATAAGTCTTCCCTCACATCATGATTATTTCCTTAGGGTAAGTTCTTAGGAGCAGTGTTATTGGGTCAAAGTGTTAGTACAGACTGAACATTTTTGATATATGTTCATGTTCACAAATTGCCTTCCAAAACAGCCTGTTTCAATTTGTACTACTGCCAGCACTTTTTTTTTGAATTTTATTTTATTTATTTTTTTATACAGCAGATTCTTATTAGTCATCAATTTTATACACATCAGTGTATACATGTCAATCCCAATTGCCCAATTCATCCAACAACCCCTCCCTGCCGCTTTCCCCCCTTGGTGTCCATACGTTTGTTCTCTATATCTGTGTCTCTATTTCTGCCCTGCAAACTGGTTCATCTGTACCATTTTTCTGGGTTCCATATATATGCATTAATATACGATATTTGTTTTTCTTTTTCTGACTTACTTCACTCTGTATGACTGTCTCTAGATCCATCCATGTCTCTACAAATTACCCAATTTCGTTCCTTTTTTTTTTTTTTTTTTTTTTGCGGTACACAGGCCTCTGACTGTCGTGGCCTCTCCCGTTGCGGAGCACAGGCTCTGGACGTGCAGGCCCAGTGGCCATGGCTCACGGGCCCACCAGCTCCGCGGCATGTGGGATCTTCCCAGACCGGGGCATGAACCCATGTCCCCCACATCGGCAGGCAGACTCTCAACCACTGCGCCACCAGGGAAGCCCCTCATTCCTTTTTCTGACTGAGTAATATTCCATTGTATATATGTACCACATCTTTATCCATTCATCTGTCGATGGGCATTTAGGTTGCTTCCATGACCTGGCTGTTGTAAATAGTGCTGCAATGAACATTGGGGTGCATGTGTCTTTTTGAATTATGGTTTTCTCTGGGTATATGCCCAGTAGTGGGATTGCTGGGTCATATGGTAATTCTATTTTCAATTTTTTAAGGAACCTCCATACTGTTCTCCAAAGTGGCTGTATCAATTTACATTCCCACCAACAGTGCAAGAGGGTTCCCTTTTCTCCACACCCTCTCCAGCATTTGTTGTTTGTAGATTTTTCTGATGATTCCCATTCTAACTGGTGTGAGGTGATACCTCATTGTAGTTTTGATTTGCATTTCTCTAATAATTAGTGATGTTGAGCAGCTTTTCATGTGCTTCTTGGCCATCTGTATGTCTTCTTTGGAGAAATGTCTATTTAGATCATCTGCCCATTTTTTGACTGGGTTGTTTGTTTTTTTAATATTGAGCTGTGTGAGCTGTTTATATATTTTGGAGATTAATCCTTTGTCAGTTGCTTCATTTGCAAATATTTTCTCCCATTCTGAGGGTTGTCTTTTCGTCTTGTTTAGGGGTTCCTTTGCTTTGCAAAAGCTTTTAAGTTTCATTAGGTCCCATTTGTTTATTTTTGGTTTTATTTCCATTACTCTAGGAGGTGGATTAAAAAAGATCTTGCTGTGATTTATGTCAAAGAGTGTTCTTCCTATGTTTTCCTCTAAGAGTTTTATAGTATCCAGTCTTACATTTAGCTCTCTAATCCATTTTGAGTTTATTTTTGTGTATGGTGTTTGGGAGTGCTCTAATTTCATTCTTTTACATGTATGTAGCTGTCCAGTTTTCCCAGCACCACTATTGAAGAGACTGTCTTTTCTCCACTGTATATCCTTGCCTCCTTTGTCAGATTAGCTGACCATAGGTGTGTGGGTTTATCTCTGGGCTTTCTATCCTGTTCCGTTGATCTGTATTTCTCGTTTTGTGCCAGTACCATATTGTCTTGATGACTGTAGCTTTGTAGTATAGTCTGAAGTCAGGGAGTCTAATTCCTCCAGCTCCATTTTTTTCCCTCAAGACTGCTTTGGCTATTCAGGGTCTTTTGTGTCTCCACACAAATTTTAAGATTTTTTGTTCTAGTTCTGTAAAAAATGCCATTGGTAATTTGATAGGGATTGCACTGAATCTGTAGATTGCTCTGGGTAGTATAGTCATTTTCACAATATTGATTCTTCCAATCCAAGAACATGGTATATCTCTCCAACTGTTTGTGTCATATTTGATTTCCTTCATCAGCGTCTTATCTGAGTACAGGTCTTTTACCTCCTTAGGTAGGTTTACTGCTAGGTATTTTATTCTTTTTGTTGCAGTGGTGAATGGGATTGTTTCCTTAATTTGCCTTCCTGATCTTTCGTTGTTAGTGTATAAGAACGCAAGAGATTTCTGTGCATTAATTTTGTATCCTGCAACTTTACCATATTCATTGATTAGCTCAAGTAGTTTCCTGGTGGCATCTTTAGGATTCTCTATGTATAGTATCATGTCATCTGCAAACAGTGACAGTTTTACTTCTTCTTTTCCAATTTGTACTCCTTTTATTTCTTTTTCTTCTCTGATTGCCTTGGCCAGGACTTCCAAAACTATGTTGAATAATAATGGCGAGTGTGGACATCCTTGTCTTGTTCCTGATCTTAGAGGAAATGCTTTCAGTTTTTCACCATTGAGAATGATGTTTGCTGTGGGTTTGTCATACATGGCCTTTATTATGATGAGGTAGGTTCCCTCTATGCCCACTTTCTGGATAGTTTTTATCATAAATGGGTATTTAATTTTTTCAAAAGCTTTCTCTGCATCTATTGAGATGATCATATGGTTTTTATTCTTCACTTTGTTAATATGGTGTATCACATTGATTGATTTGCCTATATTGAAGAATCCTTGCATCCCTAGGGTAAATCCCACTTGATCTTGGTGTATGATCATTTTAATGTGTTGTTGGATTTGTTTGCTAGTATTTTCTTGAGGATTTTTGCATCTACATTCATCAGTGATATTGGACTGTAATTTTCTTTTTTTTTTTTGTATTATCTCGGTCTGGTTTTGATATCAGGGTGATGGTGGCCTCATAGAGTGAGTTTGGGAGTGTTCCTTCCTCTGCAATTTTTTGGAAGAGTTTGAGAAGGATGAGTGTTAGCTCTTCTTTAAATGTTTGATATAATTCACCTGTGAAGCCATCTGGTCCTGGACTTTTGTTTGTTGGAAGATTTTTAATCACAGTTTCAATTTCATTACTTGTGATTGGTCTGTTCATATTTTCTATTTCTTCCTGGTTCAGTCTTGGAAGGTTATACCTTTCTAAGAATTTGTCCATTTCTTCCAGGTTGTCCATTTTATTGGCATAAAGTTGCTTGTAGTAGTCTCTTAGGATGCTTTGTATTTCTGCAGTGTCCATTTTTTAACTTCTCCTTTTTCATTTCTAATTTTATTGATTTGAGCCCTCTCCCCCTTTTTCTTGATGAGTCTGGCCAATGGTTTATCAATTTTGCTTATCTTCTCAAAGAACCAGCTTTTAGTTTTATTGATCTTTGCTATTGTTTTCTTTGTTTCTATTTCATTTATTTCTTCTCTGATCTTTATGATTTCTTTCCTTCTACTAACTTTGAGTTTTGTTTATTCTTCTTTCTCTTACACCTTTAGGTGTAAGGTTATATTGTTTATTTGAGATTTTTCTTGTTTCTTGAGGTAGGCTTGTATAGCTATTAAACTTCCCTCTTAGAACTGCTTTTGCTGCGTCCCATAGGTTTTGGATTGTCGTGTTTTCATTGTCATTTGTCTCTAGGTATTTTTTCATTTCCTCTTTGATTTCTTCAGTGATCTCTTGGTTATTTAGTAATGTATCGTTTAGCCTCCATGTGTCTGTGTTTTTTACGTTTTTTTCCCTGTAATTGATTTCTACTCTCATAGCGTTGTGGTCAGAAAAGATGCTTGGTATGATTTCAGTTTTCTTAAATATACTGAGTCTTGATTTGTGACCCAAGATGTGATCTATCCTGGAGAATGTTCCATGCGCACTTGAGAAGAAAGTGTAACCTTCTGTTTTTGGATGGAATGTCCTATAAATATCAATTAAATCTATCTGGTCCATTGTGTCATTTAAAGCTTGTGTTTCCTTATTAATTTTCTGTCTGGATGATCTGTCCATTGGTGTAAGTGAGGTGTTAAAGTTCCCCACTATTATTGTGTTACTGTCGATTTCCTCATTTATAGCTGTTAGCAGTTGCCTTATGTATTGAGGTGCTCCTATGTTGCATGCATATATATTTATAATTGTTATATCTTCTTCATGGATTGATCCCTTGATCGTTATGTAGTGTCCTTCCTTGTCTCTTGTAACATTCTTTATTTTAAAGTCTGTTCTATCTGATATGAGTATTGCTACTCCAGCTTTCTTTTGATTTCTATTTGCATGGAATATCTTTTTCCATCCCCTCACTTTCAGTCTGTATGTGTCCCTAGGTCTGAAATGGGTCTCTTGTAGACAGCATATATAGGTCTTGTTTTTGTATCCATTCAGCGAGCCTGTGTCTTTTGGTTGGAGCATTTAATCCATTCACGTTTAAGGTAATTATTGATATGTATGGTCCTGTTACCATTTTCTTAATTGTTTTGGGTTTGTTTTTGTAGGTCCTTTTCTTCTCTTGTGTTTCCCACTTAGAGAAGTTCCTTTAGCATTTGTTGTAGAGCTGGTTTGGTGATGCTGAATTCTCTTAGCTTTTGCTTGTCTGTAAAGCTTTTGATTTCTCTGTTGAATCTGAATGAGATCCTTGCTGGGTAGAGTAATCTTGGTTGTAGGTTCTTCCCTTTCATCGCTTTAAATATATTGTGCCACTCCCTTCTGGCTCATAGAGTTTCTGCTGAGAAATCAGCTGTTAACCTTATGGGAGTTCCCTTGTATGTTATTTATCATTTTTCCATTGCTGCTTTCAGCTACTTGTCTTTAATTTTTGCCAGTTTGATTACTGTGTGTCTCAGCATGTTTATCCTTGTGTTTATCTTGTATGGGACTCTCTGTTCTTCTTGGACTTGGGTGGCTATTTCCTTTCCCATGTCAGGGAAGTTTTTGACTATAATCTCTTCAAATATTTTCTCGGGTCCTTTCTCTCTCTTTTCTCCTTCTGGGATCCCTGTAATGCGAATGTTGTTGCATTTAATGTTGTCCCAGAGGTCTCTTAGGCTGTCTTCATTTCTTTTCATTCTTTTTTCTTTATTGTGTTCCACAGCAGTGGATTCCACCATTCTGTCTTCCAGGTCACTTATCTGTTCTTCTGCCTCAGTTATTCTGCTATTGACTCCTTCTAGTGTATTTTTCATTTCAGTTATTGTATTGTTCATGTGTTTGTTTGTTTTTTAATTCCTCTAGGTCTTTGTTAAACATTTCTTGCATCTTCTCAATCTTTGTCTCCACCCCCCCCACCCCCACCCCTGAGGTCCTGGATCATCTTCCTAATCATTATTCTGAATTCTTTTTCTGGAAAGTTGCCTATCTCCACTTCATTTAGTTGTTTTTCTGGGGTTTTATCTTGTTCCTTCATCTGGTACATAGCCCTCTGCTTTTTCATCTTGTCTATCTTTCTGTGAATGTGGTTTTTGTTCCACAGGCTGCAGGATTGTAGTTCTTGCTTCTGCTGTCTGCCCTCTGGTGGATGAGGCTATCTGAGAGGCTTGTGCAAGTTTCCTGATGGAGGGGACTGGTGGGGTAGAGCTGGCTGTTCCTCTGGTGGGCAGAGCTCAGTAAAACTTTAATCCACTTGTCTGCTGATGGGTAGGGCTAGGTTCCCTCCCTGTTGGTTGTTTGGCCTGAGGCGACCCAGCACTGGAGTCTACCTGGGCCCTTTGGTGTGGCTAATGGTGGACTCTGGGAGGGCTCACGCTAAGGAGTACTTCCCAGAATTTCTGCTGCCAGTGTCCTTGTCATCACGGTGAGACACAGCCACCCCCCGCCTCTGCAGGAGACCCTCCAACACTAGCAGGTAGGTCTGGTTCAGTCTCCCCTGGGGTCACTGCTCCTTCCCCTGCATCCTGATGTGCACCCTACTTTGTGTGTGCCCTCCAAGAGTGGAGTCTCTGTTTCCCCAAGTCCTTTTGAAGTCCTGCAATAAAATCCCGCTAGCCTTCAAAGTCTGATTCTGTAGTAACTCCTCCTCCCATTGCCAGACCCCCTGGTTGGGAAGCCTGACGTGGGGCTCAGAACCTCCACTCCAGTTGGTGGACTTCTGTGGTATAAGTGTGCTCCGGTTTGTGAGTCACTCACCCAGTAGTTACGGGATTTGATTTTATTGTGATTGCACCCCTCCTACCATCCTATTGTGGCTTCTCCTTTGTCTTTGGATGTGGGGTATCTGTTTTGCTGAGTTCCAGTGTCTTCTTGTCAGTGTTTTTTCAGCAGTTAGTTGTGTTTCGGTACTCTCACAAGAGGGAGTGAGAACACGTCCTTTACTCCACTATCTTGAACCAATCTATGCCAGCACTCTTTGAAAGTATCAAATTCTCAGCATTCTCACCAGCACTGTGTATTTGCTAATTTTCTAGGTGAAAAATGTTCTCTACTTTTCACTGGATGATGACAGTGCCAGCTGCCTTACAGTGAGTTCATTCTAAAGCACAGCAGTCTCCAAACTAGAGTGTGCTGAAGGCCAACTCTCAAGCTCCTAAAACTTGAGACCTCAGGTCTATAGCCCACCAGTCCTTCTCTTCAGCCCCCAGCTCTGTCCTGTAGCACAAAAAGCCTTGCACAAGTGCCCTTTGTCCTGTGACACCTCAGCCCATGTGTTTAACTGCAACCAACACAACTACCCCAACCAACACCATTACTCTTGACCAACCCTTGGGCCTCAGGGTGATCACACTGGCATCTCCTGTTGAAGGAGGACCCAGACAATAGGCCTGCATGGTCCTTGGGAGCAGGCTGGAGACCATTTGGACAGAGAAATTCTGAGTCCTGGGTACCCAGAGAGTGATACCCAGAAGGCAGCCGTGTTGGCTCCTGGTGGGCATGTCCTGTGAGCTGCGTGGAGAGGGTGTGGTCACAGGGAGGCCAAGACAGGAGTCTAGGCAATACTATGTGTGTACCTGTGCAAGATAATCCACTAGGGACTGAGAAGATATTAGACATTCTATCAGTATCATCCTTAAAATTTTCTATTCTTATATATCTTATATATGCAATGTATTAATGCAGTAATACATGTATACAATTATAAATATATTGCTTACAAGAGAAGGCACCGCAATGAGAAGCCCACACACCTCAATGAAAAGTAGCCCCCGCTCGCCGCAACTAGATAAAGCCCGCATGTGGCAATGAAGATCCAATGCAGCCAAAAATAAATAAATAAATTTATTAAAAAGTAATAATAATAATAAATAAATAAAAGCTTAAAAAATAAATATATTGCTTACTCTGCATACATTAGAGATATACGTTCAATTTTCTCTCTTTTTTTTTTACTGACAGTGGTGTGGGTTCAAAACAGTTTAGAGACTTCACTGTAGAGATTATATAAGCTGATGAAATGACTTTTTAATTTATCTCCTTCCTTGAATCTTTCTGATTCCCCATCCACTCGCCATACTGCTACCAGAAGGACTTTTTTTTTTTTAACAATATAGACCTGATTTTATCACACTTCTGCTTAAAATATTTCCATTGCCCTCTGGTTTGGCTTTTCAGGGTCTCCTGCCCCTGAATCCATCCTGCCTCTCAGTCCCCCTGAGGTCAGTTGCTGAGTCAGCAGCACTTTCTCTGTCCAGCCTCCATCACTCACATACATATGATGCTGCTTCTGCTTGAGTTGTCCTTCCTCACCTCCTCCGATGACAATCAGCTAATTCCTAGACCACTTCACCTTAAGTGTCATCTCCTCTAGGAGCCTTCCTCGACCTTCCCAGACTGACTTAGGTATCTGTCCTGTGCCCCGCTCCGTACTGTTATAGAATTTGCCACGCTATATTGTGAGTGCAATGCATCTTTTATCTGTTTCTCCCACTGAGAGTAGGGTCCTCTCTGACTGCGTACTTAACTGTCTAATGCTCCTGGGGATGAAGTATGCACGAACATTTGTTGCATGGATATAAAATGTAGGCATGCATGCAGAGTTAGTCCTGCAAGTTAGTTGGCTGTGATGCTATAGACTGTGGCTTCTAGGTCACCTCTGTTTGCCATTTTGAAAGCCAGGTCCCTGTTAACCTCCAATAGGTTTAATCCTGGCATCAGCACGCAAAACATTTTTATACTAATGATAATGTAGGCTGCTTTACCCTTGGCTAGAAGAAGAACTACATGTAGAGCCCCACTCCAAATTTTCCTTTGGGGTTCTTCTTGCCTGGACACCACTTTCATAGGGAAAGTTATTTCATAATAAGGTCCTTTAAGTATATCATAATGTAAGCTATATATACTTGAATGGGTTCCATTACTAGACTACTGTTTAGAGAATTCTATTAGCTGGTGAATAGAGTTGTAGAAGTTCTTATCTATGCATTGTGATGTGGCTAAAAGATCTGTTTTAGAGAGATTTACATTGGAAAACAGTTTGGCAGTTCGTCAAAAAATTAAACAGAGCTACCATATGCCCAGCAATTCCACTCCTAGGAATGAAAACAACCCGATGTCCATCAAGTGATGAATAGATAAACAAAATGTGGCACTTCCAGGCAATGAAAGATTATTCAACAATAGGAGGAATGAAATTCTGATACATGCTACAACGTGGATGGACCTTAAAAACATTGTGCTAAGTGAAAGGAGCCAGACACAAAAGGCCACATATTGTATGATTCCATTGACACAATATGTCCAAAATAGGCAAATCTGTAGGAACAGAAAGTAGATTAGTGGTTTCCAGGGGATAGAGAAAGAAGGAAATGGGGCGTGGCTTCTAACAGGTAGAGGGCTTGTTCTTGGGGTGATGGAAATGTTCTGGAATTAGATAATAGTGATGGTTATACAACATTATGATTATACTAAAAATCATTGGATTTTACTTTTTTTTTTTTTTGGCTGCGTAGTTTGCAGAATCTTAGTTCCCTGACCAGACACCGAACCCAGGCCTCAGCAGTTAAAGCGCCAAGTCTTAACCACTGGACCACCAGGGAATTCCCTGAATTTTACTCTTTAAAATGGTGAATTTTAAAAAAATTTTATTGAAGTATAATTGATTTACAATGTCGTGTTAATTTCTGCCACACAGCAAAGTGATTCAGTTATACATATATATATATATATATTCTTTTCCATTATAGTTTATCACAGGGTTTTGAATATAGTTCCCTGTGCTATACAGTAGGACCTTGTTGTTTATCCATCCTATATATAATAGTTTGCATCTACTAATCCCAAACTCCCAATCCTTCCCTCCATTACCCCCCATCCCCCTTGGCAACCACAGGTCTGTTCTCTATGTATGTAAATCTGTTTCTGTTTTATAGATATGTTCATTTGTATTGTATTTTATTTATTTTTTTTAAACATCTTTATTGGAGTATAACTGTTTTACAATAGTGTGTTAGTTTTTCCTTTACAACAAAGTGAATCAGTTATACATATACATATGTTCCCATATCTCTTCCCTCTTGCATCACACTCCCTCTGTATTGTATTTTAGATTCCACATATAAATGATATCATATGGTATTTGTCTTTCTCTTTCTGACTTACTTTGCTTAGTATGATAATCTCTAGGTCCATCCATGTTGCTGCAAATGTCATTATTTCATTCTTTTTTTATGTCTGAATAATATTCCATTGTATTTATATACCACATCTTCTTTATCCATTCATCTGTTGATGGACATTTAGATTGTTTCCATGTCTTGGCTATTGTAAATAGTGCTGCTATGAACATAGAGGTGCATGTATCTTTTCAAATTCGAGTTTTGTCTGGGCATATGCCCAGGACTGGGATTGCTGGATCATATGGCACCTTTATTTTTTATTTTTTCGAGGAAACTCCACTATTTTCCATAGTGGCTGCACCAATTTACCTTCCCACCAACAGTGTAAGAGAGTTCCCTTTTCTCCACACCCTCTCTAGCATTTATTATTTGTAGACTTCTAATTGGTATGAGGTGATACCTCATTGTGTTGTAGTTCTGATTTGCATTTCTCTAATAATTAGTGATGATGAGCATCTTTTCATATGTCTTCTTTGGAGATATGTCTTCTTTGTCTCTTTAGATCTTCTGCCCATTTTTCAACTCAGTTATTTGGTTTTTTGTTGTTGGATTATATGAGCTGTTTGTATATTTTGGAACATAAGCCCTTGTTGGTTGCATCATTTGCAAATATTTTCTCCCATTCAGTAGGTTGTCTTTTCATTTTGTTTATGGTTTCCTTTGCTGTGCAAAAGCTTATAAGTTTAATTAGGTCCCATTTGTTTATTTTTGCTTTTATTTCTATTGCCTTGGGAGACTGACCTAAGAAAACATTGCTATGATTTATGTTTTGCCTATGTTCAGAGAATGTTTTGCTTACATTCTCTTCTAGGAGTTTTATGGTGTCATGTCTTATATTTAAGTCTTTAAGCCCTAAAATGGTGAATTTTATATTACATAAATTTTATCTCAATTTTTTAATTGCAAAAAAGATATTTATAGTAATCTAATCTGTCTTTCTGAAATGTATTCACTGGTATTATATTTGGATTTCAGAGAAGGCCAGCTTTAAATAAATGGCCCAGCACACTGCTATGAAAGAATGGGCCCTACACAGACACATCTCTGCTACTCTGGGTCAGATGCTGGATTTTGGTTTGGGGGCTTAAATTCCCTCTGTCTGTCAGATGAACAGAGACCCATATACATCTAACCAGGAAACTTTTGCACTTACTCTTTCAGAGGGGAAGTACATATGTCATTCTTACTGCCGAGACCTGGTACATCTGGATTATCCACAAAATGGCAAATTACCAAGCTGTATGCCCACTTGTGAAGTAAGACACTCAAGCCAAAGGAACCCTCAGGTAGGTGCTACGTGGTGCTTGCAGTGTTCTGGGTTGGGGGCAGTGCCATCACTTGAATGCCAGTAGAATGGAGAGTGGGCTCCTTATCCCCATGGCTTACCTGTATTTCGTCACAAGTTCTAGCTCATGTTCATTCTTTGCCATGACTCCTTTCCTAAGGGCCTGTTGCATCAGAAGCTTAACCATGGGTCGTGATTCTAGACATAACAGGATAGAATGTGCCGATAGTTTATCCAACAGATTTTGGATAAGATACAAGGCATCGATCTGTACAATTATTGATCCATGTTCAGGATGAGTTCTGGTTGACAGGTGTGCTCACTGCCGCTGAAAATAGGACTTGAACTATTGAATGAGTATGTTGGTTTTTTCTTCATCTGATAAAGACCCTCAGCGCAAACACTCTGTTCAGGAATCCATCATTTTTTTTTTACTGTTTCTACTGAGGCAAAAGGATCTCCAGCTAGTTGGTCGTGATCTACTTCTGATCGATCCTTAGCCTGGTTTCTGCCAGACCTCCCTCCTCACTGTCCTCCCTGGTTTGCTGAGATTCCCAGAAGGAAGGCGATACCACTGGCAGTGAAACCCACTCCTTTGCAAACTTGACTATTTCTAGCATCTTCTCTCCTGACCTGTCAAGATTTTTCTTTAAAAGTCAGCTTTTTTCCCCCAGGTGGTTGGGGTCAGTGGCATTAAATGATCCTTGAGTGTCTTGTCCATTTTGGGGAGCTCATTTTTGTGTCTGAATTGGATTACCGAAATCAGGCAGCAATATTCACCTTTCCTTCACATGTGTATGAGGTTATTATTCAGTCTGAGACCAAGAGGCTGATTCTCTACAGCCCCCTGACCAATGCTGAGCACAAAAGACCAGATCCATGATTTTGCCACTTGTTTTTCCCCTAACAAAGTTAACTTAAAAAAAAAATATTTGTTTGTTTATTTATTTATTTAGGCTGTGCCGGGTCTTTGTTGCAGTATGCAAACTCTTAGTTGCAGCATGCATGTGGGATCTAGTTCTAGTTCGATCTAGGGGATCGAACCTGGGGCCCCTGCACTGGGACTGGACCACCAGGGAAGTCCTCAAAGTTAACTTTTGATCAGAGCAGTAATAGCTGTTGTGATGAGTTTGTTCAGCGTGTGTGGCTCTCACATCTGCTAAATTCCCATTTAACCTAATTATGCTTGGCAGGGGCATAGGGAAAGAATGGGGAATCTGTAAAGGGCACGAATAATAGCTTTTCTGGAAAATTGATGGCTTCATTTTAACTAGTGACTGATGTGAATTTTACAACTGGAGTAGATTGGAATTCCTGCAACGTTGTACCAGCTTTAAAACTAACTTCAGAAAATGCCTTCATCTCTGAAAGAAAAGCGTGGATTAGGGATGCAGCTTGTAATTTAATAGGATGACTTTGGAGAGAGCAGAGAGAATAATAGAGGTATTGTGCGAAGCTCTAGGGAGAACAAATATATGCTTGTTGGGCTTGAAAAAAAAAAGTAGAGTTCAAGTGTAAGGTTTAAACAAATTCTTTAGGAAGTTTCTTAAAAGGTACCTGAACTCCCAGTGCTTGACTAATTCATATCATTTTCTTATACAGATTTTTTAAAAAGTAACACTGAGCTCTCCTATGTGGCTCTAAAAGTTTTAGAAAATTATAAAGTAATTTGATATTTAATTGATTTTAGTTCAATTGTTTTTAAGTTGTAGAATTTAAGATTTAAAAGTTGATGTTCTGGGTAGCTGCAGATTCAGTTTGCTAGGTAGGGCTAAAGCAGAACATGTGAAAAATGGCTTCCCAACAGGCTGAGTATAAAATTTCTCTATTTTAAGGTAAGAATGCCCCCAACTGAGAATGTCACTCTAGCATATAATTTCCTGCAAGTACATCTAGGGGATAATGATATGTACCTCACAGGGGGTGATGAGAATTAAATTCAATTTGGAGTATTTTTTTATTTTCATAAGGCATACCCAATATAATACATTGTTTTAATATTCTACCTAATCAATCTGCTCTTGTGAGTTGAGTTGGGATTTGATACTGTACTTAGCTTTTCTCATGGGCTTTAAAGGTGCAAAATGATCAATGCAGTGGTTCCAAAGTCATTTACAGGATTCTGAGTCCTGGCGATATCTCAAGACTCAGGATATTAATTTTTTGGAAGTGTGTGTCTCAGCTGATTGTGTTATAAGATCTCTCAGACTCATTATAATCCCAGTGCTATTAGCTTTGGCCACTGCTAGAAGGGTATACTTCAGAGTGGTTTCAATTCTGTGGAGACCCTCTAGAAGATTATTTCAAGCAGAATCACCTAGAAGCTGTAGAATTTGGCCAAGAACCAAGAAAATTATTCTCTCTTATTTTGCAACTGCTTTTTGATATGGTGAGGACTTTGAAAGATGAGTGATGGAATAGAACCAACCATGCAATCATTTTTCTACCTCACTCACCAAATCTTAAGGGACTATGCCTTTAAAAACAACAACAACAAATTTTGAGTGCAATCCACTATGCGGGAGACAACATAAAAGTTTAATATCTGGTGAGTGACGTTGGGAAATGATTGAATGGTTGGGTCTATTCCAATTTTCCAAAATTGTAATCAGTAAAGTCAGGACTCAGAGAAGTTGTTGATTCTGTGACCTCCCACCCCCGAAATCTGGTCTTTCTCAGAAGGGCTACACAGATGGCATGGGCTTCACAATCATTTATCCTCTTGAGGCTCTGAGATTGGATCTTTTCTCAAAGCAGGGGAAAGAAATGGAAGGGCTAAGTGAACTAGCAGAAAAGGGGATACAGAAGCCCCACCACCTGAGGTAAGGATGGGCTTTAAGGATGAAAGATGCTAGAAAAGTTACAGGGGATTAGGAAAACAGCCCATTATTAAAATCCCTGAGGAGATGTTGTCTTTTCCTCTTTCAGCTCTAGATCCCACGGGCCACAAAGTCATTCTTTCAGTCTTTGTGTTTTGTTTCCGTTGTTTTGAGCATTTTAAATGACACACTCCGATTTTGAATTACTCCCATCTAGCAGCAATAATTAGGTTCAACCATACGAAATTGCCATTTTCGTAGGTTACAAATGGCTGAATAGCAGCTAATTTCGTAAGGCTCAAACTCAGACTAAGGGAATTATTCTTAATCATTGAGTCAACGGTAACATTTTCTTTTTTTTTTTTTTTAACTTAAGTATAGTTGACTTACAATATTGTGTCAGTTTCAGGTGTACAGCATACTGATTCAGTAGTTTTGCAGATTATTGGTAATGTTTTCTGATGAGAGCACCTGCAGCGTGGCCTCTGCTGCGCTTCTCCCCTTTGGGTGCCTGCAGACTGGGGTCAACAGCAGGGCAGAGCCCTCATGTTAGGGTCCAGGGAGGCCGAGGTCAGGATAGTAGGTTTCGTTTGTGACAGCAGAGCCACCAGAGGGCGCTCTAGCACTAGCTATCATATGTTTGAGTGTTTGCCACGGATTCCAATGGAAAAAACAATAGACCTACAAAGAATGTTAGTTTTTGTTTGGTTGGTTGGTTTTTTTGGTGGTACGCGGGCCTCTCACTGCTGTGGCCTCTCCCTTTGCGGAGCACAGGCTCCGGACGCGGCTCATGGGCCCAGCCGCTGCACGGCATGTGGGATCTTCCCAGATGGGGGCACGAACCCGTGTCCCCTGCATCCGCAGGAGGATTCTCAACCACTGCGCCACCAGGGAAGCCCAGGATGTTAGTTTTTATAGAGCATGTATGGACAGAACTAAGGTTTAGACATATCTTTATTACGTTTATTGCTAATGTTAATCAAGCTTCTGTGTGCTTGTCACATATTATTTCACTTTATGCTTACCACATTTCCATCAGCAAGATATTTTCATTTTTACAGATGAGGATATCAAGGTTTACAGAAGATAAGTGATCTTACAAATGAGAAAACTAAAAGTGATTTTATCCAGAGGCTCAGCCCTGCACTAAAGTTCCCTTGCCTTCCCTTCCCTCCCCCCTTTTTTTTTAAATCCTTGCTTTAAAAGAAAAAGAAAAGAGTGGAAGCTCGCATCCAAGAGGTCAGTAAACTTTCCAGTCCTGTCTGCCTGCTGCAGGATACCATGTCCTGCTCCGAACAGCCCTGCTCCCACACATTTCTTAGGCTACTGTTTCTATGACTGCCCCCCTACCCCACCCCCGCCACCACCTTGAGCTTGCCCTAGAAGACTGTTTGATCTCGGTTTCACCCTTATTTAAATTCAGAGGGGTGGGGCCATTGAAAGGAGAGTGCTAGGGACCTCCATACCCTCAAAGATGGCAGCTCTCCTTCTATTGCACTTTACATTATATCCACTATCCACAGTGACCAAGGGCAAGGAGATAAAGGCATGCAGCCCCCTGCTAGCCGGGTGGCCTTGGTTACCAAGTCATTTAACCCCATCTATAAATGGCATGTAACCAATGTAGTAATATCTCATTCTTAGGTTCGTTGTGGAGATGTAGACAATGCATCAAAAAGTATTTAGCCCAGTACTTGGCAGGAACTGATTCACCTAATGTTGCCTAATATTACTATTTTCTTTAATTCTCCCAACAACCCTATAAGGTAGGCATTTCACAGAGAACCTGGCTTAGACCATGATTCATTGAGTGCAAGTGCTTAACAGAAGAGGAAGTCTGAGAGATACCACTTTCAAATAAATCCCGAGATGTGTGCCTTACACAAGTGCAAAAGGTCTTCCAACAGCCATCGGAAAAGCCCTGGTGTTGGTCGGTAGGGAAACAACACCCCAAATTTAGGGGAGCCTTGAAATTGATCTAATTTAAATATTGTAATATGACTCTCAGAACAATTAACATTTTCTTTATGGTTTGGTTGTGTTTTAAAGGATGTGGGAGGGGACTTCCCTGGCTGTCCAGAGGTTAGGACTCCACACTGCCACTGCAGGAGGCATGGGTTCGATCCCTGGTCGGGGAACTAAGATCCCACATTCCGTGCAGTGTGGCTAAAAAAAAAAGAAACAGGATGTGGGAGAATATAATTTCGGAGGCTAGGGGACTAGGTAGAAGGGGGGAGGGAGAAAGAGAAATAAAATGTGGTGGGAACACCAAGAACTGAGGCCCAGAAGAGCCTGAGCAAAACTTTGAACCCTGGCTTCATTGTCCTTTTTTTCCAAAAGTGAGTAACTTCTAAAGTCCTGTGATTTGAATATTTTCTTTCTACCCTTATCTTGTAGATGTTTCTACCTTCTCTTTTAGATATCACACAGTGTTTTATATTCTCAACATCAGCGTTAAAGGTCTGAAAGTGATTCACTTTTTCCCTCAGTAACTTTATTATTGTACTCTTAAAAGGCTACTCAATAATGCACCAGGTTCAGTCATTAACTAAAGTGAAAAGGTAAAGTCCTTTTGTAGATTACAAATGGTTGAGCAATAAATAGGAAGTAAACAGCTGTATGTGTAATGATTCTGGGGTACGGAACTACTGGACGGCGAGGCTGGACCAGAGTGTTAAATACCCAAAAGGGCAGTGTTTGGGGATCATTGTGGTGCTGGTAAATTACTGCTAGGAAATTTGGAAATTTTATCAAGAATTATAGTAAAATAGAGAAATATGCCATTTGGGGTCACAAACATTTGGTGCTCTGTCAAGGCCACAGAAGCACCACATCTCAGGGGGAGACGAGATCTTGGGGGTCAGTCCACCCAACAGCCTTCCCAATCGGGCTTACAGCCTGAGACAGCTGACCATCCAGTCTCTGCTTAAACATCTCCCCTGAAGGGGAGCTTATTAATTTAAGAAGTCATCTTCTACATGGTCAGGGCTGCAGACTTCTTGATACTGAATACGGTATGTCTCCCTGAGGTTTTAGCACACTGGCCCAATCTCTGATCCAAGGAACAATACAGAACATATCCCTCATCTCTTTTTGGACTTCTGACCATCTCCTTGTTTTCTGGGTCGCTGTTCCCCTTAAAACATGACCAGAATAAAAATTCAGGGTCAGTGCTGTCAGAATGCAGAAGGATCTGGTGTAAAGGTTTTCTTAAGTGCGGAATTCTGGCAGGTACAGAAACAGACGTGGGCAGATTCCTGGAGGTATCACAACCAAATGAGTGTTAAGAGGAGTCAGTAAACAGTTCCTTTAGGACCATCCTAAGGAGATGCCTGGTCCCACCTCTGGCTCAATTCAATCAATGAGATTCAACAAGTATTTATTGTGTCTCCACTCGGAGTAGGACACTGATGATTCCTTGAAGAAACGGCTCTGTCTTCAAGGAGCTCATAGCCCAGGGAGCAATCTTGACTGAAGTAGCCCTCCCCAGGCACTCTCCATCACGTCTTCCTATCTTCAAGGCAGGATTGTCTTCACTCAGAAAATATGCATTGAATACCAACCATGTGAACAAAACAGACAACAGTACCTGCCTTTGTGCAGTTTACATTCTGGTGGGAAAAAAACAGACCATAAACAGTAAACAAAATATATAATTAAATTATACAGCATAATAAATGCTGATAAGTGCTTTGGAAAAAGAAAAAAAGTAGAAAAAGATAAGGGAATCTGGAGTGCCGAGGGGTAAGTGGTTTTCAAATGTTCTAGTGTGGTCAGGGTAGGTCTCATTGAGAAGGTGACATCTAGAAAGACTTGAAGAAGATGAAGAGTGAACCATACAGTTAACTGTGGAAGGAGCATTCCAGTTGCTGGTGCAAAGGCACTGGGCAGGAGTGGGTCTGGCATGCTGGAAGCCAGTGTGGCTTGAGCAGAGTTGATGAAGAGGAGAAGTAAGGGAAGAGGTGTGGGTGATGGTGGGTGATCATGTAGCCCACTACACAGATTTGACTTTTTTTTTTTTTTTTTTTTTTGCGGTACACGGGCCTCTCACTGTTGTGGCCTCTCCTGCTGCGGAGCACAGGCTCCGGACGTGCAGGCTCAGCGGGCATGGCTCACAGGCCCAGCCGCTCCACAGCATGTGGGATCCTCCCAGACCGGGGCACGAACCCGCGTCCCCTGCATCGGCAGGCGGACTCTCACCCACTGCGCCACCAGGGAAGCCCCACAGATTTGATTTTTACTCTGAGTGAAATGAAGAGCCATCACATGGCTTTGAAAAGAGAGTGACATGTTCTAATTTCTCTTTTAAAAGAATCACTGGGGTTCCTGGGTTGAAAATAAACTATAGAGGGGCAAGCATAGCATCGAGGAGACTCACTGAGAGGTTACTGTGAGAAACCCAAGCAGGGGACTTTCCTGGCAGTCCAGTGATTAAGACTCTGGGCTTCCACTGCCGAGGGCATGGGTTCGATCCCTCGTCGGGGAACTAAGATCCCGCAGGCTGTGAGGCGTGGTCAAACAAACAGACCCAAGCAGGAGTTTATGGTGGCTCAGACCAGGTAGCAGTAAAGGAGGGGAGATATAGTCTGATTCTGTGTATATTTGGAAGATGTAGCTGACACTGCTGAGCAACTGGAAAGACAGAGTTTCCATCAGTTGAGAGGGGGAAGGCTGAGGGTGAAGCAGATTGGCTCAGAGGAGATGAGGAGAACAGTTTTGCACATGTTGAGTTTAGGATGTTTGTTAGAGACCAAATGAGATGTAAATAGTTGAATATAAGAGGCTGTCTCCTCCACTAGAATATAAGGGAGGGAGGTGGGTTTTTGTGGATCCCAGATGTGCTCACATCTGCCTCCTTATAGGAAGCAGTAGACTTTCATTCAATCATCAGCAGGACTTTGTCTTTCCCCATCACTGTGATCTCAGTGTGTGGCACATAGTAGAGGCTCAGTGAATATTTGTTGGATTAATGAATAATTAATTTTGATATAATACTCCTATAACTGAAAACTGGAAGAGTCTGACTCTCAAAGTTTTAAACAAGAGATTTATTCCACATGTGGGATCTTCCCAGACCGGGGTACGAACCCATGTCCCCTGCATTGGCAGGCGGACTCTCAACCACTGCGCCACCAGGGAAGCCCCAAGAAACTCTTTGATAAAACTGTTATCTTTGTTATAGTGTCGAAAATCTCCATCTTAAACTAGATTAATGCAATTTCATGATACACTATGTTAGTTTAGATCCTCAAAGAAGCAGAAGCCAGGAGGGGATTAGACAGGTAAGAGATTTACTATGGGACCATCTGTGACAGGGGGAAGGAGAGGGAGCCAGGGAAAGTGGGAAGAGACTCCAGGCAGCAACAGACCTGACACCTGAAGAGGAAGGGGAAAGAAAGAGATTGGGTAGAAGAGTCGGAGGCTGCAGCAGTTCTGAAAAATCCTTGAGTGGAGAGTTCTTGAGTCCATTTAAAAAATGGACTAAAAAAAAGAAAATCTTGGACTTCCCTGGTGGCACAGTGGAAGAATCCACCTGCCAATGCAGGGGACATGGGTTCGAGCCCTGGTCCAGGAAGATCCCCCATGCTGCAGAGCAACTAAGCCCGTGCTCCACAACTACTGAGCCTGTGCTCTAGAACCCGCAAGCCACAACCAGTGAAGCCTGCGTGACACAACTACTGAGCCCACGTGCCATAACTACTGAAGCCCGTGTGCCTAGAGCCCATGCTCTGCAACAAGAGAAGCCACCACAATAAGAAGCCTGCATACCGCAACGAAGAGCAGCCCCCGCTCAACGCAGTTAGAGAAAGCCCACACTCACAGCAGTGAAGACCCAACGCAGCCATAAATTAAGTAATTAATTAAAAAGAAATCTTGCGGGCTTCCCTGGTGGCGCAGTGGTTGAGAGTCCGCCTGCCGATGCAGGGGACGCGGGTTCGTGCCCCAGTCCGGGAGGATCCCAAGTGCCGCGGAGCGGCTGGGCCCGTGAGCCGTAGCCGCTGGGCCTGCGCATCCGGAGGCTGTGCTCCGCAACGGGAGAGGCCACAACGGTGGGAGGCACACGTACTGCAAAAAAAAAAAAAAAGAAATCTTGTCACTTGTGACGACATGGATGAACCTGGATGACATTATGCTAAGTGAAATAAACCAGACACAGAAGGACAAACACTGCATGATTCTACTTATATGAGGGGTGTAAAACAGACAGACTCATAGAAGCAGAGAGTATAAAGGTGGTTGCCATGGACGGGGTGGGGGGTGGGGAGTGGGGAGTTATTAGCCAAAGGGTATAGAGTTTCAGTTATGCAAGATGACTAAGTCCTAGAGATCTAGGTACAGCAGAGTGCTTGTAGTTAACAATACTGTATGCACACTTAAAATTTTGCTAAAAGAGTCGATTTTATGTTAAGTGTTTGTATCACAAAATAATAATAAAAAGGAAACTTTTGGAGGTGATGGACATGTTTATGGCATGGATTGCGGTGTGGTTTCACAGGTATATACTTACCTCCAAACTCATCAAGTTGTATACCTTAAGTATGTGCAGCTTTTCTTATATGTCAATCATACTTCAATAAAGCAGTTTTTAAACAAATGTAAAGGATGGTGATTTGAAAAAAAAAAGATCACTAAAGGAGTCTGCATCTTGCAGGAATGGGCCCACATTAGTCCCCTGTCCTTGCTCAGTCATTGACCGGAAGCAGCCTGTGGGAGGAGGGGCTCTGATCCAGAAGGTCAGCAGCTCTGGCCCTCAGTCCTACAAGCTCCCCACAGCAGGAGAGCTGAGCCTGAGCCGTGCATTGGCATATGGCCACCACAACCTCCCACCAGGCTCCTTAAAGCCTGCTTATACCACTGTTGTTCATACATCTTGTGAGTCATAGAATAAGGAAGCTGGCTCTAACCTCAGAAGTGATTTCATCTAATGTCTTCATTTTAAGGATGAAGAAAGAGAGAAGCAGCAATTTTTAATAAGCTTTCCAAAGGTACAGGCATTTTGGATTGGACATTTGTTCTTCTGTGAAGACTTTCCAGCACACTGTGCATTCCTGGCCCCAGGGACTGGATGCCAGTGGTCACACAGACCCTGTATCCTGAGAGGCAGAACTGCCTCTTCCCTTTTTTTGAAGGCAGTAGAGTTCCAAGTGGTACCATTGAACAGCTCATTGATACCAAAGTCAGAATTATTATACAGATACGACCCCTATACAATGCACTTCTGTAACAGCGGAGCACACATAACAAAAAATGCCCCAGGGAGCCTTCCCCATTCCTGCTTCAGAGAGTGGTCTGCATCTTGATAGCGTTTATCTTGTATATAAATGTTCCTTAGACATGCTGGTGAGGAGGACCATTCTAGGCAATTCTGTGCTAGTTCAACTGGCCTTCTTTGTATCGTCACACAAGTGAGTGAAAAGTACCTCAAAACCAAACTGTAGGGCTTCCCTGGTGGCACAGTGGTTAAGAATCTGCCTGCCAATGCAGGGGACGCAGGTTCGATCCCTGGTCCGGGAGGATCCCACGTGTTGTGGAGCAACTAAGCCGGTGCGCCACAGCTACTGAGCCTGAGCTCTAAAGCCCGTGAGCCACAGCTACTGAGCCCACGTGCCACAATTACTGAAGCCCCCCTGCCTAGAGCCTGTGCTCCGCAACAAGAGAAGCCACTGCAATGAGAAGCCTGTGCACCGCAAGGAAGAGTAGCCCCCGCTCACCCCAACTAAAGAAAGCCCACGTGCAGCAACGAAGACCCAATGCAGCCAAAAATAAATAAATAAAATTTATTTAAAAAACCAAACTGTAGCTTTCCATCCTTTCCCCATAAGGCTCCTTCCTTCCCACCTCTGCCCCCATCTTTCCCTTCTAAATACATGACACCTCTTTGCAGCTAGCTGTTCAAGCTAAAAACCTGGGAAACTTCCTCCATTCTTTTTTCTCCCCACATCCAAAGAGCAGATTCATTTGGCTCTGTCTCCAAAACATAATCAATATCTATCTACTCTCCTCCATGTCCCCTGGTGCCACCCTGTCCAAGCCACCATCATGTGTCACTTGTACCACTATGACAGGCTCCTGTGTTCCCTACTGGGGAGCAGAGCAGCCAGAGAATATTTTTTAAATGTAAACCAGATTTTTTAAATTTAATTTTTATTTTACATTAGAGTATAGTTGACTTACAATGTTGTGTTAGTTTCAGGTGTACAGCACAGTGATTTAGTTACACATATATACATTCTTTTTCATATTCTTTTCCCATATAGGTTATTACAGAATATTGAGTAGAGTTCCCTGTACTATACAGTAGGTCCTTGTTGATTATCTATTTTATTTTTGTTGTTGTTGTTAGTATTTATTTATTTGGCTGCACCAGGTCTTAGCTGTGGCATGCGGGAGCCAAGTGCACACACACACGCGGGCTTAGTTGCCCCATGGCATGTGGAATCTTAGTTCCCTGACCAGGGATGGAACCCGCATCCCCTGCATTGGAAGACAGATTCTTAACTGCTGGACCACCAGGGAAGTCCGATTATCTATTTTATATAGAGTAGTGTGTACATGTTAATCTCAAACTCCTAATTTATCCCTCCCACCTTTTCCCTTTGGTAACCATAAGTTTGTTTTGTTTTTGAAGTCTGTGAGTCTGTGTTTTGTAAATAAGTTCATTTGTATCATTTTTTTAGATTCTACATATAAGTGATATCATCTGATATTTGTCTTTCTGTCTGACTTACTTCACTTAGTATGGTAATCTCTAGGTCCATCCATGTTGCTGCAAATGGCATTATTTCATTCATTTTTATGGCTGAGTAATAGTCCATTGTATATATGTACCACATCTTCCTTATCTATTCTTCTGTTGATGGACATTTAGGTTGCTTCCATGTCTTGGCTATTGTAAATAGTGCTGCAGTGAACATTGGGGTGCATGTATCTTTTAGAATTATGGTTTTCTCCAGATATATGCCCAGGAGTGGGATTGCAGGATCATTTGGTAGCTCTGTTTTTAGTTTTTTAAGGAAACTCCACACTGTTCTCCATAGTGGCTGTACCAATTTACATTCCCATCAATAGTGTAGGAGGGTTCCCTTTTCTCTGCACCCTCTCCAGCATTCATTGTTTGTAGGCTTTTGATGATGGCCATTCTCACTGGTGTGAGGTGATACCTCACTGTAGTTTTAATTTGCATTTCTCTAATAATTAATGACGTTGAGCATCTTTTCATGAGCTTTTTTGGTCCTCTATATGTCTTCTTGGGAGAAATGTCTGTTTAGATCTTCTGCCCATTTTTCAATTGGGTTGTTTGTTTTTTTGATATTGAGCTGCATGAGCTGTTTGTATATTCTGGAGATTAATCCCTTTTCGGTTGCTTCGTTTGCAAATATTTTTTCCCATTCTGTGTGTTGTCCTTTTGTTTCGTTTATGGTTTCTTTTGCCTGCAAAAGTTTTAAGTTTAATTATGTCCCATTTGTTTATTTTTGTTTTTATTTTCATTACTCTAGGAGATGGATCCAAAAGGATATTGCTGTGGTTTATGTCAAAAGAGTGTTCTGGGCTTCCCTGGTGGCGCAGTGGTTGAGAATCCGCCTGCCGATGCAGGGGTCACGGGTTCGTGCCCTGGTCCGGGAGGATCCCACGTGCCGCGGAGCAACGAAGCCCGTGAGCCATGGCCGCTAGGCCTGCGCGTCCGGAGCCTGTGCTCCGCAACGGGAGAGGCCACAACAGTGAGAGGCCCGCATACCGCAAAAAAAAAAAAAAAAAAAAAAAAAAAAAAGAGTGTTCTGCCTATGTTTTCTTCTAACAGTTTTATAGTATCTGGTTTTATAAATATAAGCCAGATTACTTCATACACCTGTTTAAACCCCTACTGCCCTTAGAATAAAATATGCATTCTTTTTTTTTTTTTTTTTTGGTGGAATCTTAGTTTCCCAACCAGGGATCGAACCCGTGCCCCCTGAAGCGGAAGCACAGTCTTTTTTTTTTTTTTTTTTTGAATATTTAAAATTATTTATTTTACCATTATGCACATTGAAGGAAAGCATTACAGACAGCAGAGTTCTTTCCCACCATAAAATTTACACCCATTTAATTAGCTAGAAACACTAGCTTGAAGAGGTACTGATATATTACATTTGTAATAATTTCTCTACAGCGAACAATTGTCTTACAGTTGGAACATGTTGAAGAAAATACTGTCTCACAAGTCTTTTTGTTCTTTGAGTCTCAATCACCAAGAGTTCAAGGGACTTTGAGAGAATCCTGCCTGGTGTCCTGTATGGCCTGATGAATGCATCAAAATCAAGCAGTGTATTTGTATTCTGAAAATACTCTTAGCTCCATACAAATGTTGCTTGGGTTGTGGAGCTCATATTTCTCCCACTGGCACTATGCATCTGAAGGAAATTTTGTTATGAAAGTTTAACACCAATTTTGTTTTGTTCCTTCTTCATTAGCCGCTGTGCTTCCTTTTCCATTTTCTTCCTTTGTTGTTCTGCTGCTCTCTTTTCTCTGTCTGCTATCTTCTGCTGCCTCAGAACTTCTTCGGCTTGCCAGGCCGCATCTTCTTCTTCTTCCCATGCATTGGTATTTTCCTGCCAGGTATCCAAGTCACCTAATTCAGGAGATTGATGAATAAAAGGCATATCTTGTGTAGCTGCTAGTCTACTAGAGAAACCTGTGCTACCATCTGGGATGGCAAAATTTAATGGTTCTCTCTTCTTAATAATGATTTTCTGGGTTTTCCTTATAGTTGGTGTCATGTCCTTAAAATAGTCAGGTTCCAGTTGTTCTAAAGCATTTTGCTGTGTTGCCACATTCCCATTCCCTCCTTCAATCTTTACACTTGTGGGTGCATCCTCATCCCAGGAGGTCCACTCTTCAACATCTGTCTGCTTAGGAACTGATGAATAATCAACTGTAGTTGGCAAAGTTATTTGGTCTCCACTTAACTTCCGTCCTCTGCCAGATCTGCATATTAATCTCTTTAGGAATGTGAATACTGTTGCCAGGCAGGTACAAACTTTAAATAACCGAAACTGTGTGATAGCCATGGTGGGAATCAAAACCTGCCCCTCCCCCTCCCCGCCCGCCCGGCGGAGGCTCCGAGCTGCCGCGGGCTGCGCGCGCATACAAGGCGCGCGCACGCGCGCTGCCGGTCGCTTCCTCGAGCTTGCGCTCTGCCGGTTCAGTCCCAGCCCCGCTCATTCAAAGCCGGGCGCGCGCTCCGTCTCAGCCGCCGCTGCCGCCGCGCAGCTGCCATAGTCGCCCCCTCGTCGGGAAACCCTCCCCCAGTCGAAGCACAGAGTCTTAACCAAGGCACCTCCAGGGAAGTCCCTAAAACATGCATTCTTTACCATGCCTTACAAGGTCCTCCGTGATCTAGCCCCTGCCTACCTTGCTGATCGTGGCTCATACCACTGCCTCACTCAGTGACTGTATACCAGCTCCCCTGACTCCTGCTGGACCTCTTAAATGGCCCAAACTCAGTCCCGAGTTCCTTTGCTGTTCACTCTGCCTAGAATATTCCCCCCAGATCATCTCTCAACTGGCTCCTTGAACTAGGACTCAGATTAAATGTCACTTTCTCAATGAAGTCTTCCTTGACCACTCAAACTAAAGCACCCCTCCCCCCATCATTATCCTCTAATATCGCTGTCTTATCTTCTTCGTGTCATTTACCACCATCTGACTTTATTTTATTTCTTGTCTCCCCCTTGTAGAACATAAGTTTCAGGAGAGGAGAGGCTCTGTTTTGTTCAAGGCTGCATCCCTAGTGCCTATCCCAGCCTGCACAGATTGGGTTCTCAAAAATATGAATAATACTTTTGATGTACACAGTCACCGATTCCAATCAATTGACTAGATCTTTTGGCTTTCAATATAGAGCCTCCAAAGTGCTGGGGTTGTTGTCTTAAACACTGCCAATCGTCAACATGGACTTCAACTCACAACCGGTAGACAATATTTGCTATTTGACCATGGAACATGTAATTTCAAAAGAATTTTTTTATAAACAAACAAGTGAGGGGCCCTTGCTCTCTAATTAACTGCTACTGTGCCTTTATTAGGTTGGGGGCTAATTCTTCCTGGTTAGCCCCTAAATTCAGTAAATGCCTCCTCTCCCCCATCACATTTCTTTTTTTTTTTTTCCCCATCACATTTCTACAAGCTGCCATCACTAACAGAGAAACAATCATGTTCTTTGAGAAAACAATTGGCTTTCTCTCCGTACATTTCCATACTTTTTTTTTTTCCTTTTTCTTTTTTTTGGGCTGTGCTGTGTGGCTTGTGGGATCTTAGTTCCCTGACCAGAGATTGAACCCAGACCCTGGGCAGTGAAAGCCCAGAGTCCTAACCACTGGAGTGCCAGGGAATTCCCTCGCATACATTTTTAACAACCTCAAAACTAAACTCTCGGGCTTCCCTGGTGGCGCAGTGGTTGAGAGCCCGCCTGCCGGTGCAGGGGACACGGATTCGTGCCCCGGTCCAGGAGGATCCCACATGCCGCGGAGCGGCTGGGTCCGTGAGCCATGGCCGCTGAGCCTGTGCGTCTGGAGCCTGTGCTCCACAACGGGAGAGGCCACAACAGTGAGAGGCCCGCGTACCGAAAAACAAAAAACAAAAACTAAACTCTGCATACGTAAAAGAAGGTAAACTATCCTGCAAGCAAGAAACAAAAGGCTCGTTCATGAGCAGAGAAAATTCTCTTGCTTCAGTTGTGGTGCATGTGTTAGGAGAGCACTGGGGGGACCTCTTTTTGCCCCAGTCACCGATCCCTGAAGGACTGAAGTCTTGCTGATGGAACTCCACCCAGGATAAGAGAGGAGAGAAAATTTTCTAAGAATGCTCACCATCCTAGACATTTCTGGCTTTTTTCCCCCCCAAGGAATGTGAACTATCTTGTTACATTTTTTTATTTTATTATTTAATCCATTTGCATGGCACTGTTGCAAAGCAACTGAAAAACACATTCCAAAGCAGAACTCATTGGAAGTAAGGCCACTGGCCTCAAAATTCAGTGTTCAGCAGAGCCTGGCACCTAGTGGACACTCAGTAAGTATATTAACCAAACCCAGAAATTTGAGTGGGTCCTGAAAGGAGACCGAGCCCCAATTCCCAGTGGCTCAGTGATGAGTTCATTGCCACAATTACTAAGAGAGTAGGTGGAAATGTGGAGGCTGAGGTGGTAGTAAATAAATCCTAAGATGGCAATGCTGAGAACTCTAATCAAATTTGAATTGGGGGTCCCATATGCAGACACTCCAAGAATTTTCCCAGGCAGAGACCAGTAGACCACAGACTATTACTGTCAGAAGCCCATAGTGAGATAAAGATGACATAGTGACATAAAGATGGCGGCAGGTTTGCTGCAGATAAACAAGACTTTGCTTTTCTAACCCTTCTGTACGTGCTGCATGTGTAAAATGGAGATTAGTATGCATGCCTGTCCCTATTCTCCTTGAGGGCTAGGGATCCTAGACTCTTGAAGGTCTGAGGCGGTGTTTTGGTGTTGCCAGGTGGGGATCATGGGTAAAAAGCAGTTGTTCAAGTGATTAGGTCCAGATTAAGTACAGCTTTATGGGCGGGGTGGGGCTGAGACCTTCAATCCTATCCTTGGGCAGATCAGCAGACGCTGCAGTTCGCTGAGGGCAGGGATAATTGATTCTCTAGCTACTCGCCAAGGAATAAAAGAACAGCTGGGGTTTGCAACTGTTGCGGCAGATCGATTTCAAACGAGGCCTGGGGAGAAGCAGCTTGTGGCAGGAGCCGGGCTGGAGATAAAGGCTTGGGTGAGCACAGCCATTCCCATGGGAGGAACCTGGGTGACATTTCACCTGAAGCTGAGAGGGTGAGAGTCACACCCTAGCTCTTGGTCCTGCCTTTATCAGTCACAGCGACAGCAGCAACCCTCTTGCTTGAGCAGGTGCAAGTACAAAGAAATGGAAGGACCTCCCCACCCCACCCCACCCCACCCCACCCCCACCGTGGGCCACAAACTAGAACGTCTTCTGTGCAGAGAGGCAGTGACTGGCCGCACTCACGTGTCCGCGTCCTGGTCTTCTTCCCCGGCACGTAGCTGCCTTACGTTACCCAGGCGCCCTGGCGTTGATGGCCATGCACTTGCTGTTGCTGCCAGGAAACGTGGTGTAAGTGCTGCCGGCCACATTCAGGCCCGGCCCCCAGGTGCAACCGGTCCTCTCTCCTCATCCACCAGCTGACTGGAGACTACTTCGGGAAACTGAGGGCTGGCGGGAGCCCAGGGCCCCAGTGACTGCCCACCCACAAGGACTACGGCAGGGAGACTAGGACTTGGGGGTTCCCTATGCCAGCTAACATACTCCGAACAGCACCCTTCTAGAGCTGCAACTGCTGGAAACCCCATTCCCTGAACGAGCCTCACAAAGCCCCATTGAGGGAACCGCGCGTCTGGGAGATGGGGCTCCACACGCCCGAGCTGCCTCTCGGGGTGCTGGGACTGAAGGGCTTCCCGGGCACGCTGCGGGGGAGAAGCAGCTTTCTGCCCCAGGCTGGCTCAAGTGAGGTGTTTCTCTAACTCGCGTCGATGCTGGCAGAGCCTTTGGGTAGGCTCTCCTGCCTTTCCCTGCATACCCTGGGCTGTGTCCGTTTACGTATGTCAGTGTGTGTGTGTTTGCCTGTTTTTTTGTTTTTTAATTGTGTGTGTCTGTGTGTAACATAAAATTTTGCTATTTATTTTCTTCCCCCAGAAATATCTAGTTTTTATCTAATATGAAACAATGAAACTCTGGTTATTAACTAGATTAAGATAACATAAGGTCACTAAACACTTCATGAAAGAACATGAAACAAGATATAAAATTTGCTGTTTTAACCACTTGCTTGTTTTTCTTCTTGCTGTTAAAACAGAGGTCCCGGGCTTCCCTGGTGGCACAGGGGTTGAGAGTCCGCCTGCCGATGCAGGGGACATGGGTTCGTGCCCCGGTCCGGGAGGATCCCACACGCCGCGGAGCGTCTGAGCCCGTGAGCCATGGCCGCTGAACCTGCGCGTTCGGAGCCTGTACTCCGCAACGGGAGAGGCCGCGGCGGTGAGAGGCCCGCGTACCGCAAAAAAAAAACAACGGGCCCTAGGCCTTTGTAAGGATCACTCATCCCCATTGGAGTTGAGATAGGGTCATTTTTCTTTTCCTCATAGCCCCCAGCATAGCACATAGTGGCCATTCCTCCTTCCCCCTTCCCTGTTTCCAGAACAGCCTCTGGACTCCACCTGAGTAGGAGCCACAGCCGTGCATTTCCTCATCTCTTTGGGGGTCACGTTCTATGGAAATTCCAAAAGGTGTCCCATTTTCATTCACCCCTGGCACCAGCCCTAAGGTGTAAAGAACCTTTGCCGAGGTAGCTGCCATGCCCTCACTGAAGTAGCCACGTCGCAGAGGAAGTCTCATGGTGGGTGAAATGTGAGAACAGTTGACGGGGACTAAGTGTTTGCTCCCAGAAGAGGTTCTGGTCAGGACGTGTTTGTGCCCACTCGAGCATTCAGTGACCCAGACACAGAAATGTGCATGTGGGTGGTGGCTTTTATCTCTTGCCCACCACTGATGTCCTCTTGTGCCCAAATTTCCTTCCACTCTTGATACCCTTTTCTAGAAGAGCTGTCTTTGGCTGTTGCAGCTGAAGCCTCCAGAGTTCCTTTGGAGTATAGCTTTTGAGCACAAATTAGAAAAAATTAGTATAGCTTTTGAGCACCTGTGGCTCCTCTGGCAGCCACAGGTGCCCCGGTTCGGCTGGTGGAGGATGGACTGGATCCCAGCCCCGACCTGGCCTTCAGCCGGGCACTTCCATCTGGCTGCGGAGTCTTCTGGGCAGCGATGCCAAGAGTTACAAATAAGCAGTCCCCCTCTTCCAGCTCATCACCGTCCCCCAGGGATTCAAAGGCACAGGCTTGGGGGCTTTACAATGACCAGAGGTGCTTTCGATTACACTGAGGCAAACAGAATTCTTTGGACTGATCAGAGAACACAGCTACCGTAACACTGTTGCTCCTGTGGGGAAATGTATTCCTAGGTCTTTTCAAACAACCAGCTGAAAAATAAGTCTCTAGGTGACAGTCCACCCATGAAAAACACGACCTGGGAATTCCCTGGCGGTCCAGGGGTTAGGATTCCACCCTCTTCACTGCTGAGGACCTGGGTGAAGTCCCTGGTCTGAGAACTAAAATCCCACAAGCTGTGTGGCACTGCCAAAACCAGAACAAAACACAGGACCTATAGTGTATGTGACTTTCTTTTCCTCATCCTCAAGCTTGTGAATGTCTATGGCTTACTCTGACTTTGGCCTTAGTTAGCTCAGATTTGATCTTGGCTCTCACAGATGCTGCCCTACAAGTTTTACGAGCTTTGGAAAATAGACTTCTGCATGTAGAATTTTCTTTGCAACTTGAACCCCAAGCACAGGATGTATCTTTGTAAATGCTTTTATTTATTTATTTATTTATTGGCTGCGTCAGGTCTTAGTTCGGCACGCGGGATCTTTCCTTGCGGCGCACGGGCTTCTCTTTACTTGTGCGCAGAGTGCTCAGGCTCATTAGTTGCAGCACGCAGTCTCTCTAGTTGTGGTGCGTGGGCTTAGTTGCCCTGCGGCGTGTAGGATCTTAGTTCCCCAATCAGGGATCAAACCGGCATTCCCTGCATTGCAAGGCTGATTCTTAACCACTGAACCACCAGGGGCGTCCCCTGTAAATGACTGATTTAATTTAAAAAGTGGGCAGACGAAAAAAAAAAATGTGGGCAGACGCTGATGATATGCATGGCTCCTCTCAGAATGCTTATTTTGGTGCCATCCTAAAGCTGATGTTTAGTGGCTGATGGGTTAGGGGGGCAAATGTTTTAGCTTAGCCTTTTCTCCTGGGTAGTTCTCATCTGGGCATCATATTGATATCCAAGGGACAGACAAAGCTGAACTCAACACCATCACTTGACCTCTTTTCTGATTTAGGAATTCTCCCCACGACCGTGCAATTTGAGGAGGAGGCCATCTCTGAAGTGTGTTTTGAATTTTAATATCTTTTCATACTGGCCTCTTTCTTTGTCAAGGCACCATGTGCGCATCTGGCTTAACTTGCTGACTAGAAAATTGAAACATACTTCTAGCTGGTAGCCAGAAACAAAGGGAAAAATTGTCTGTCTAAAGAGCCATTGAGCTGCCTGCCTTCGCCCCCCGCCCCACACACTCTCTCCTATATGAGCAACCCCACAGGAATCTAACTGCTTTTGTATTAACGTCAGTCATGGCATTGTCCACAAGGATCTGTTGAGTGTTGAAAAGTGAGTCAGGTTCTGTTATTTCAGTGTGGTTCATCCCAGCCCGGTGAAGCCTGCCACAGGGGAGGGTCTTGAGGGGGTCTCAAGTCATCTGCCAAGACAGATCCTAGGTTAAGATGTATCTAGAAACCTCACTCAAGGTTATGTCCCTTTACCTCTGCCTGCTTCTCCGCTTCTTAGACACCACTCAGGATAGGTTCAAGGAGTTGGCAGTGATTTCATCTGGAACCATTTTCCTGAAACATGTAAATATTTGTACCTCGGGGGACTCTCCGACTCCAGAAAAGCTTACCCCAGTGTACTTGCTGTGGAGGTGAAGCCTAACTCATGGGACAGTCTGAGGAGGGACCGAGTTTTACCTAAGCAATAAGAGAATTTTGAATTCCAGCAACAGAAATAACCCATAACAGGAAAGGTCTACAGGAATAGAGAGGCAGGGTGGGTATGAAACTGGCAGTATGTGAAAGTCAAGCTTCCAGATGTTAACTGGCCTGTGGAAGAGGCGCCTGGGGTATGTCATCTCAGTTTGTCCTGCCCTGTCCTTTATAATGACACGCCGCAGATGCTGGGCCCCGACATCCTGCGTAGAGTAGAAAGGCCATCAGGTTTTCAAGACAAGGGCTTCAGAGGACTGGGAGGCCACCGGGCAACAGGAAATGAGAACACCCTCCTCTGACGTGAAGGCAGCTGTGAAGCCTCACTATTCCCTGGCACTGGAGGAAGAAGAGAAATCCCCTGCAATGAGTTCTGTCTGGAGATGGGCTGAGGCTTCAGCATTGAAGAGTTTCCTGATCATTCAGCACTTTCCTCTGCACTTTCTTGTCTTTAAGACACCTGTGTTTTTTGGCTACCATGAGGGGGGAGAAAGCCAGCTCTTGGCAGGCAGCCTCCTCCAATCTGATGTTCACAGCATCCCACTGGTCATTTCCAGCAGTTATCTTCCTACCACAGGTGTTCTGTGGAGAGATTTGTGACATTTTCTTTGTACGGTTCCAACGCGTTCATTAAAACTGGGAGATGAATTCTGTTCAAATGGTCTCTCCTCTCTTCTTGTCAGGTTCCCAGATGCTGGCTGCGCCCAGCCGTAAGTGGCTACATACACAGACCAAGGCGTGCTGGAGGACGGTGGGGACCAACAGAGCGAGTTTTGAGATTCTGTTGGTGCTAGAATCACTCGCTTTATTCTTTTTTAAAAAAACATTTTTAATTGGTTCTTTTATTTTATTTTTTAATTTATTTTTGGCTGCGTTGGGTCTTCCTTGCTGCATACAGGCCTTCTCTAGTTATGGCGAGCGGGGGCTACTCTTCGTTGAGGTGTGCGAGCTTCTCATTGCGGTGGCTTCTCTTGTTGCAGAGCATGGGCTCTAGGCACGCGGGCTTCAGTAGTTGTGGCTCACAGGCTCAGTAGTTGAGGCTCGCAGGCTCTAGAGCACAGGCTCAGTAGTTGTGGCGCACGGGCTTTTATTTGCTCCACAGCATGTGGGATCTTCCCGGACCAGGGCTCAAACCCGTGTCCTCTGCATTGGTAGGCGGATTCTTAATTGCTGCGCCACCAGGGAAGCCCTAGAATTACTGACTTTAATCTATTCTTTGTGATAGGCAAAGGGCAAACGTCCTTCTACCGAGCTCAGACTTCATAGTTTATGATGTTTATAAGCTTCCTCTTACCCTGAATTAGGCCTGGTTTCCCCTTTGATTTCTCCCATGGCTCCCTGAACCTTTCTTTCACGGCTCCTACATCACAGTTTGTGATTGTAGATTTGTGTGTATGTATGTGATTATTTATTTTATGTCTTCCTCCCATTAGACCGTAAACTTTATGAGAGCATGAGTCACATCTGTTCTCGTGATTGAATCCCAGCACTAAGCACAGAGACTGGCATATGGTTGGGGTCCAATAAATATTTATTAAACTAATGAACAAGTGAATGAACGAACGAATGAATGGAGCGTGAAGAAACCATAGAGAGTAAGTCTAGTGCCATGGTTCAATAGATGAAAATACAGAACTTAAATTATTCAAGCCTGTGAAGCTTGTTTTTTTTTAATTTTACATATATGAAGACAGATTGAATTTGTCAATTAATTCCAAAGTATTGATTGGACATGTATTCTGTTGTGAGGGTTAGGGAACTCAAGAATGACTAAAATTCAATTCCTACTTTTAAGAAACATTAGTTAGGGCTTCCCTGGTGGCGCAGTGGTTGAGAGTCCACCTGCCGATTCAGGGGATGTGGGTTCGTGCCCCAGTCCGGGAAGATCTCACATGCCACGGAGTGGCTGGATCCGTGAGCCATGGCCACTGAGCCTGCGTGTCCGGAGCCTGTGCTCTGCAACGGGAGAGGCCACAGCAGTGAGAGGCCCACGTACCACAAAAAAAAAAAAAAAAAAAAAAAAAAAAAGAAAAGAAACAGTGGTTAAACTGTTAAGAGAACAGTAGTGACTATTCATTATTCATTAAGTGCTTACTACTACATTATTTCATTTATGAAATAGGTTTTAATGTTCCCATTTAATAGATACAAAAGGCAAGCTCAGAGGTAATATTGCTCAATTGTATTGAGCTTTTACTAGGTGCCAAAGTGTTTCTACATGTTTTACCTCCATTCATAAATTTATTTAATCCTCAAGGCTTGACTATGGGAGGATCTACTGACCCACATCTTTACTCACTGTTGGCCAAAGACTGCTCCTTGCCAAATGGGCCTCTCCATAGCAGACTCACAACATGGCACCTTGCTCTTCCCGAGAGAGACTGAAGTTAAAGTCTTTGTAACATAATCTCAGAAGTGACTTCCTATCACATCATTATTATCATTTTCTATTCATTGGTAGTGAGTCACTAGGTCCAGCCCACACTCAGTGGGAGAGTATTACACAAGGGTGTGTATACCAGGAGGCAGGGATCCCAGGTCGTCCTAGAGACTGCCAACCACAATAAGGTTGGTTTAATAATCCAAAATCATTGTAATTCACCATGTTAAGAAAAGTATGAACACCTCAATATATGCAAAAAAAAGGTATTTGATAAAATGTGACACCACTGATGACAAAAACCCTCAACAAACTAGAAATGGAAGGGCTTGGTCATATTCTGATAAAGATGTGATAGACTGCATTAATGGCCTGACTTCCTCACCCCTCCTGTATCACACCCTTTGCCATGTAACTTTACAGTGCCCTTCTACCATGGGCAAGATTCCTGTTGACTCTGGACTCAGCCATATGACTCATTTTGGCCATATTGGCCATAATGGTTAGGATATTTACAGATGTGATGCCAGCAGAGTTCTGAAATGAGACTGTCTATTGGGGCTTGCTCTTTTGTTCTTCTACCATTTACTATGAGAAGGACCTACTCAAGCTAGCCCACTGGCCCCAAGAAGGGGATTAGAAACAGGTGGAACACAGCTGGCCCAGCTGCAGTACTCAGTCAAGCCCAGGTGAGAACATAGCCCCTAGCGACCTGTAGATGCATGTGTGAGCCCAGCCAAGGCCAGCAGAACAACCCAATGAGGCCCAGCCCAGATCAGCCGATTGCCACAAATGTGTAAGAAATATCTATCGTTATATGCCCCTGGATTTTTCTGGTTCTTTCGTTATGCAACAAAAGCTAACTTATGCAGGTTATCTGCAAAAGTACTGTCAACTAATATCAACTTAATAGTGGTATATTGAAAGTTTTCCTCTGAGACTGGAAACTTGTTAAATTTGACTGCAATTGATACTTCTTTTTAACTTGGTTCTGGACACTTTCGCCAGTGTAATAAGGCAAGAAATAGAGAAAAACGATAGAAGGATAGAAAGAAAAAAAGAAAGTTGTCCTAATTTGCAGATGACATGACTATGTACACGAACAACCCTAAAGAATCTTCAGATCAATTATCAGAATTAATAAGTGAATGTATTTAGGTCACTGGATTCAAAGTCAATATACAAAACCAATTGTATTTCTATATGCCAGCAATAAAAAAATTGTAAAATAAAATTTTAAAAATACACCATTTATAGTGGCATGAACAAGAATCAAATACCTAGGAATAAAACAAAGATTTTCGACATGTCTGTACAGAAGACTATTGAGAGAAACTAAAGAAGCTACACTGAAAGAAAAAAGGAGGGCTATGTTGTGTTCATGGATTGGAAGACTCAACATTGTAAATATGTCAGTTATCCCCAAATTGATCTCCCCAGTGCAATCCCAACAGAATTTGCAATAGGTCTTTTGTGAAAATTTACATATCAATTCGAAAATATATTTGGAAACACAAAGGGCCAAGAATAGCTAAGGCCATCTTGAAGAAAACAATATGGAAATTTTTTTTCTCAGAAAAATTCAATCAATATAATTAAGGCTGTGTGACTTTTTGGCTCAAGGATAAGCAAATAAACCAATGGAACAGAATTGAGAACCCAGAAACAGACTCACACATTTATGGATATTTAATTTAGGACAAATGTGATGCCCTGAACAGTCTTTTAAATAAATGCTTCTGGATCAATTGGATATCTATATGAAAAAAGAAAAAGAAACTTGACTCCTATCTGACTGTATACACAAAAAATAAATTTCAGTTAGATTGTAGATCTAAAAGTGAAAACTAAAACAATAATGTTTCTAGAAGATATCATAAGATGTCCCCATGAGCTTGGGGTAGGCAAAGATTTATAAAGTAGGATGCAAAAAAACACTAACCATAAAGGAAATGATTGATATTGATAAATAGATTCAGGACTGGTAAGCTACAGCCCACAGGCCAAATCTGGCCACTTGTTTTTGTAAATAAAGTTTTACTGGAAAGCAGCCATGCCCATTCATTTACATATTAACTATGGCTGCTTTCATGCTGCAGTGGCAGAGTTGAGTACTTGTGTCAGAAATCTAATGGCCCACAAAGCCTAAAATATTTACCATCTGGCGTTTTTCAGAAAACATTTGCCAACCACTGAATTAGACTTAATTAAAATAAGGAATTTCAGGTCATCGAAGACCATCATTAAGAAGGTGAAAAGGCAAGTCTCAGAGTGGGAAAAACATATATCTAACAAAGGTCTCCTGTCCAAAATATATAATGAACACCTATAAATTAATAAGAAAAAAAGCTCAATAGAAAAATGGAGGAGGTACTTCCCTGGTGGTTCAGTGGGTACGACTCCGTGCTTCCAATGCAGAGGGTCCGGTGCTCAGTCCCTGGTCAGGGAACTAGATCCCGCATGCATGCCACAACTAAGAGTTTGCATGTTGCAACTAAGACCCGGCACAGCCAAAATAAATAAATATATAAATAATTTTTAAAAAACAAGAAATATGGGGGAAAGAGATTAATAGGTACTCATCTCACAATAGAAGAATGGCCAACACATTTTTTTTTTTTGACCACACTGCGTGGCTTATGGGATCTTAGTTTCCCGACCAGGGATTGAACCCAGGCACCCTGCAGTGGAAGCACAGGGTCCGAACCACTGGACCTCCAGGGAATGCCCTGGCCAACACATATATTAAAATGTGCTCAACAGCATTAGTCAGGAAATGCAGATCAAGAAATTGCTAATCAAGGGAGTTCCCTGGTGGTCTAGTGGTTAGGATTCTGTGCTTTCACTGCTTTGGCCCAGGTTCAATCCTTGGTTGGGGAACTGCAAGCCATGCAGCGTGACCACAAAAAAGAAAAGAAAAAAAGAAATTGTTAATCAAAACCATAAAGAGATAGCACTATACCACGGAGTGACTAAAATTAAAAGAGTGAAAATATCAAGTGATGACAAGAATATGGAGCAACTGGAACTCCCATATGCTGCTGGTGGGAGTGTAAATTAGCACAAGTACTTTGAAAAACTATTTGGCAGTATCTACTAAAGATGCAGATACTATAACCCGTTATCTTCACTCCTAGGTATATGATGAACAGGTAAGCATGTGTTCTCCGTAAGTCATGTACAAGATGGTAATAACAACATTATTTATAATAGCCAAAAACTTGTAACAATCCAAATATCCATCAGTAGTCAAATAAATTGTGGTAGTCAATGGCATACTATACAACAATAAAAATTGAGTAACTGCCACACTCACCACTGTGGATAAATCTCACAAACCAAGTGTTGAGTCTTAGAAGCCAGACTCAAGTAAAAACATACTATACGATTCCAATTAAAAGTGGTTGAAAATCAGGTAAAACGAATCTGTGATGTCAGAAGTCTAGAAAGTAATTTCCTTTGGGGAAAATGGAAGGGATCATAACTGGAGGGGGCCTGAGGGGCTTGATGCTGCCAATGTTCTACATTTTAATCTAGGTGGTTACATGGGTATATTTACTTTGTGATGATTCACTGAGCTGTACTCCTAAGCGTTACACATTTTATGTATGTAAATTATACTTAATTAAAAGACTTCAGTTTTGAGTTTCTGGGATTGAGTAGGGGAATGGCAAGGTCTGATTAGCTGAAGATTGGACACCTCAACCAATCACTGTGGCAAGGGCAATGAGTCTATCTAGACTGATTGTTGACAAGTCTTTTTCAACAGGGGTGCTATTGGCATTTTGAGAAGTAGGTCTTCAAGGTGCAAGACTGTCCCACAGCATCCCTGGCCCGCCAAACAATAAATGCCAGTAGACGCCTCACCATCCCCCCATTTCTCAATTTGGTGTGTAGGGGGTGGGGGAGGGCACATTCTGCTTTGTTTGAAGGCAAGCCCTTTATTTATTGATTGATTGATTTTAAAGAATTTAGGGGGGGCTTCCCTGGTGGCGCAGTGGTTGAGAATCCGCCTGCCGATGCAGGGGATGTGGGTTCGTGCCCTGGTCCGGGAAGATCCCACATGCCGCGGAGCAGCTGGGCCCGTGAGCCATGGCCGCTGAGCCTGCACGTCCGGAGCCTGTGCTCTGCAACGGGAGAGGCCACAACAGTGAGAGGCCCGCATACTGGAAAAAATAATAATAATAAAATAAAATAAAGAATTTAGGTATTTATTTATTTATTTTTTGTTTTTGGCAGTGTTGCGTCTTTGTTGCTGCATGCGGGCTTTCCCTAGTTGCAGCGAGCAGGGGCTACCTTCAATGCGGTGTGCAGGCTTCTCATTGCAGTGGCTTCTCTTGTTGTGGAGCACGGGCTCTAGGCGCACGGGCTTCAGTAGTTGTGGCACATAGGACTCAGTAGTTGTGGCTCGTGGGCTCTAGAGCACAGGCTCAGTAGTTGTGGCGCACAGGCTTGGTTGCTCTGCAGCATGTGGGATCTTCCCGGACCAGGGCTCAAACCCGTGTCCCCTGCATTGTCAGGCAGATTCTTAACCATTATGCCACCAAGGAAGCGCAGGCAACCCCTTTAGACTAATCAGGACCAACTTTTGGAGCTGCAGTAAATCCTACGAAAACCACAAGGCTGATATGTAATAAAAAATGATGGATGGCTTTGGGGAGAAAACCACAAAGGCCACAACACACTGATGAAAAACTGGGACAGAAAAAACACCCTTCACCCCTTTCTGCCTGCTCTACTGTCTTTCATTACAATGAGAGGGAAATTCCATCTTCCAAGGGAGATAATGTGTTATGTTAGTGAAAATACTGATTTAATTGCTTTGTGAGAGGTAGGTCAATGAAAAATAACTGATGGGCTGGTGAGTCTTATTTGCAAGTTAGTCTAATATCTCAAATGTCCATAAATATGCTTCTACTCACAAGAGGAGTTAATTTGACACAAATACTTTTGTGAATATATACTTAACTCCTGAAAACTAGTTTACATGACAAAAAAATGGGGGAATGGCTTAGTAAATGATAGCGTATTCACACAGTGGCCTAAGATATAGCCATTAAAAATAATTTTTCTGGGCTTCCCTGGTGGCGCAGTGGTTGAGAATCTGCCTGCCAATGCAGGGGACACGGGTTCAAGCCCTGGTCTAGGAAGATCCCACATGCTGCGGAGCAACTAGGCCCGTGAGCCACAACGACTGAGCCTGCGCGTCTGGAGCCTGTGCTCCGCAGCAAGAGAGGCCGCGACAGTGAGAGGCCTGCACACCGCGATGAAGAGTAGCCCCCGCTCACCTCAACTAGAGAAAGCCCTCACACAGAAACGAAGACCCAGCACACCCCAAAATAAATAAATAAATAATTTTTAAAAAAATTTATTTAAAACAAGTAGTAAGATATTATCTTTAAAAATAATAATAATAATAATAATTTTTCTAGGAATTCCCTGGCGGTCTGGCAGTTAGGACTCTGTGTTTCACTGCCAAGGGCCAAGGTTCAATCCCTGGTCGGGAGACTAAGATCCCACAAGCTGCAGGGCACAGGCAAAAAAAAAAAAAAAAAAAAAAAATTCTTCTGATGAAGTGTAGGACCCTGGAAAATTATCTATATTTTGCAAAGTAAAGGATGCAGGATGCACGGAGGTACACATGCTATGATGGCAGATATGTAAAGTGTGCATGCCTCTGACCAAGGACTGAAAGGTATTTTGCAAAAGCAAAAACAGTTGGTAGGATAATTTTTTTCTTTTCTGCAAATGATTCCTAAATTCGTTGTATGGTCTTCCCATGACTGACAAATTAAAATAAGGGAAAGCTTTTCTTCCCTTTCAGAAATCCCATTTCTCCCAGAAATGTACTGTCATTTATTAAGCTCTACTCTGATGAGGTTCTTTAAAAAGGACTAGCCCAGGGCTTCCCTGGTGGTGCAGTAGTTGAGAGTCCACCTGCCGATGCAGGGGACGCGGGTTCGTGCCCCGGGGCAGGAGGATCCCACATGCCATGGAGCGGCTGGGCCCGTGAGCCATGGCCGCTGAGCCTGCGCGTCCGGAGCCTGTGCTCCACAACGGGAGAGGCCACAACAGTGAGAGGCCCGCGTACTGCAAAAAGGACTAGCCCACCCCATAGGGGTCGTGCTGTCAGGAATTCCACCTTCTGTTTCCAGCCCTGCTAACATCCAGATGATGGACCTCACGTGGGTCCTTTAAGCTTTTCCCATCTTTGAAGTTGAGAACAGTTCCACTTGCTGCTGCCATTTAGATTAATGAGGTACATTTAATGCCCATGACGTTCATTGTGGCATTTCAGATTAGTCTTCCTTTGAGAAATTGGCAACGTTTATGCAGGAGAAAGAAACAGTAGGAGTGGTGGTGTGTTCTCAGAAGTGAATTCCTTCAACCAATATTATTGCACAACTGCCCTGTGCAAGGCACTGTGTCAGAGTTATGCAGTGGATGCAAAGATGTCTAAATCATGGTTTCTGCCTTCAGGGAGCTTACAGTCTTTTTTTTTTGTTTTTTTTTTTTGGCTGCATTGGGTCTTTGTTGCTGTGTGCAGGAGGCTTCTGTAGTTGAGGTGAGTGGGGGCCACTCTTGTTGCGGTGTGTGGGCTTCTCATTGCGGTGGCTTCTCTTGTTGTGGAGCACAGGCTCTAGGAGCGTGGGCTTAAGTAGTTGTGGCACATGGGCTCAATAGTTGCGGCTTGCGGGCTCTAGAGTGCAGGCTCAGTAGTTGTGGTGCACAGGCTTATTTGCTCGGCCACATGTGGGATCTTCCCAGACCAGGGATCAAACCCGTGTCCCCTGCATTGGCAGGTGGATTCTTAACCACTGCGCTATCAGGGATGTCCCCGAGCTTACAGGCTTATAATGATAAAAACATCTGATATTTACCGAGGGTTTACAATGTGACACATACTATGTTTTATGCATATAAGTTCTGTACTAATTAATTGTGTAATAGTTACTATTAGTATTGTATATTAATTAATAGATAATGAATTTATTTGATCCCGGGGAGGTGGGGGTTATTATCATCATTGTAAGAGATAAGTAAATTGAAGCTGAGAGAGGCTAAATAAGAACCCAAAGTTGCGACCCTAAATCGACCTAACACTGATGCACAAACTGACAGAAAAGTTGATGCCCTTTGTCATGCTGCTAGACTGTCTCCCAAGCATTAGCCAAGTTGGGAAGCGACTGCCTCCCTCAGCTGGCTTGCAGTTGATCAGCCCTGCAGGTAGGTTCCGATCTATAAATGAAAGAGTCTTTAAATTCTATAGTGCTTTATTTATAATGTTCAAGTTTCACCTACATGATTTCGTATAATCCCATAGTAACCCTTTCTTTCCCCTACTTTTTTAAAAATAAATTTATTTATAATTTATATATAATAAATATATTATTATTATATATTATATATAATAAATATATTTTGGGGTGTGTTGAGTCATTTCTGTGCGAGGGCTTTCTCTAGTTGCGGTGAGTGGGGGCTAGTTTTCATCGTGTTGCGCGGGCCTCTCACTGTCGCGGCCTCTCTTGTTGCGGAGCACACACTCCAGACGCGCAGGCTCAGTCATTGTGGCTCACGGGCCTAGTTGCTCCGCAGCATGTGGGATCTTCCTAGACCAGGGCTTGAACCCGTGTCCCCTGCATTGGCAGGCAGATTCTCAACCACTGCGCCACCAGGGAAGCCCCCCCTACTTTTATATTGCCCCTCCCTCCTTCCCTCTCTCCACTGGTAACCACTAGTTTGTTCTCTATAACCATGAGTCTACTTCTTTTTTGTTTTATTCACTAGTTTGTTGTATTTTTTAGATTCCACATATGAATGATATCATACAATATTTGTCTTTCTCTGTCTGACTTACTTCACTTAGCACAATGCCCTCCAAGTCCATCCATGTTGCTGCAAATGGCAAAATCTCGTTCTTTTTTATGTCTGAGTAGTATTGCATTGTGTGTGTGTGTGTGTGTGTGTGTGTGTGTGTGTGTGTATACACACACCACATCTTTTTTGGGGGGGCCATGCTTCACGGCTTGCGGGATCCTAGTTCCCCAACCATGGATCAAACCCAGGGCCTGGCAGTGAACATGCCGTCCCAACCACTGTACCATCAGGGAATTCCCTGTACCACATCTTCTTTATCCATTCACTTGTCGATGGACACTTAGGTTGCTTTCATATCTTGACAATTGTAAATAATGCTGCTCTGAACATTGGGGTGCATATTTTTTAAATTAGAAAACAATGCCTTTTTGATAGGGGACTAGTCAAATCCACTTACCAAATAACCAGGTTGGAAAGTCTGGGTGCCCCCTCTTAGATTCAGAGGCATTTCTAAAATGAAACGGGCTGAAATTGTCCGTTTTTTTAAAAATTGAGATATAATTGACTTTATAGGAAGTTTAAGGTGTATAGCATGTTGATTTGATACATGTATATTTGCAATATGATTACCATATTAGTATTAGCTAATATCTCCATCATGTCACATAATTATTATTTCTTTTTTTTCTGGTGAGTACATTTAAGATCTCGTCTCTTAGCAACTTTCAAGTATGTAATACAGTATTAACTATAATCACCATGCTGTGTATTAGATCCCCAGAATGTATTCATCTTCTAACTGCAAGTTTGTACCCTTTGACCAACATCTCTGGAATTGTAAATTAATCTAGAAGTTGGGATAAAGTCATCACATTTAGGTTATAATTAGGTGGGGTTTTTTAAAAATAAATTTATTTATTTATTTTAAATTTTGGCTGCGTTGTGTCTTTGTTGCTGTGCACATGCTTTCTCTAATTGCGGCAAGCTGGGGGCTACTCGTCAATGCAGTGCCCAGGCTTCTCATTGTGGTGGCTTCTGTTGCAGAGCACGGGTTCTAGGCACCCGGGCTTCAGTAGTTGTGGCATGAGGGCTCAGTAGTTGTGGCTCCGTGGCATGTGGGGTCTTCCCGGACCACGGCTCGAACCCGTGTCCCCTGCATTGGCAGGCGGATTCCTAACCACTGTGTCACCAGGGAAGTCCCATAATTAGATGTTTTAATAGCTGTTATTTGAAGGAGTTATGAGCAATAGCGAAATGTTATTAAAAAACAATCTCTTCTTAATGTTATAACTTTGTGTTATCTAAGATTAAAATATTTTTTTCCAGAATCTATAAGGAATTATAGGGTAAACGTTGGTTATACTGAGAATAGGGTACAAAACTAGGTCTTTTTTGCGTTCTGCTTCTTCTGATCTACATCCATTTGTGTGTCATAGAGTTACATACTCTCAAGTTTTGAAAGAGCACTTCTAGTCCAGTATTTTCATACTGTAGGTTGTGAAATCAGTGGACTGGGTTATGACAGCATTTTCAACAAATATAACAGAATATAATAAAATTGCACATGGTAAATATAAGTATCATTTAGCAAAAAACCTGTTTTAATTATTGTATTAGTTGCACAGGGCTGCCATAACAAAGTACTACAAACTGGGTGGCTTAAAGCAACAGAAATTTATTCTTTCACAGTTTTGGAAACTAGAAGTCCAAAATCAAGATGTCAGTAAGACCACGTTCCCTCTCAAACTCTGGGTGGAATTCTTCCTTTTCTCTTCCTAGTTCCCCATGATGGCTAGAAATCCTTGGCATTCCTTGGCTTACAGCTGCATCACTCATCTCTGCCTCTGTTGTCACATGGTATTCTGTTGTGTGTGTGTCTGTATCCAAATTTCCCTCTTCTCATAAGGACACCAGTCATACTGGATTAGGGCCCACCCTAATGACTTCATCTTAACTTAATTACATCTGCAAAGACCCTATTTCCAAATAAAGTCACATTTACAGGTACTGGGGATTCCAACTTCAATATACCTTCGGAGGGGGGGTGGACACAATTCAACCTATAACAATTATCTATATGTAAAACCTATGTATTGAGTCACAATGTAAAGTGTGCTTAATATTAGCTGTGATTTAAGAAGAAGAGGCTTGATAAACACTGTTTAATCTAACTAGTCAGGCTTCCCTGGTGGTGCAGTGGTTGAGAGTCCGCCTGCCGATGCAGGGGACACGGGTTCGTGCCCTGGTCCGTGAAGATCCCACATGCCACGGAGCGGCTGGGCCAGTGAGCCATGGCCATTGAGCCTGCGTGTCCGGAGCCTGTGCTCCTCAGCAGGAGAGGCCACAACAGTGAGAGGCTCGCGTACCGCAAAAAAAAAAAAAAAAAAATCTAACCAGTCATCCAGTTCTTGACTTTTCTGTAATAAGTTGACAATGGTCGTTGGGGTCACGTGGAGCACATCAAAAGTGGCTGAGCATCTCAGTAGATACCCTGTGGGTCTGTGGACAATTCTGATTGTTGGCAGGACTTTTACCAGGGAAGAATTTATTAAGACTGTATACACAGCTCATAAGAGATCTAACAGAGGACCGTAAACCATCAGATTGTTTTTTTTTTTTTTGTAGCAGTGGTTACAAGTAAAGTGCTCTTTCAGAACAAAGTAAAATATGGAAATAATAAAATTTAATAATTTAATGATAATAATTATTATATGGAATTATAATACCAGAAAGTAGTCACATCTAGTAATGGAAAAAATAAAGATTAAAAAAAATCCGTTTTTGGAATACCCTTGTGGTCCAGTGGTTAGGACTCATCGCTTTCACTGCTGTGGGCCTGGGTTCAATCCCTGGTCAGGAAACTAAGATCCCACAAGCCATGTGATACGGCCAAAAAAAAAAAATCAGTTTTAGAGGCAGGTTTTAAATGTTACATATAAGGAGGATATCATTGCCAAAGTCTGAAGAAGGATGCATCATCTTTTCAAATCTGAAAGCATTATTCAGAGATCAAGATACTTTTTATTGTAGAAGACAGAAAAAATGAACGAGGTCAAAGGCTCCCAAGCCGTAGATCCAGGTCTGCTGTAAAATCATGAAGCCTTCCCTTTACAGATCTCACGGTGTGTTGCCACCAGTCTGCCCAGCTCTTTGAAATTCACCACATCTTCCTCCTCTGCTTAGACACCTGGCCACCAGCACTGGCCTGCTCACTCTAGTGACAAGACTACGCCCGGAAAAGGTTACCTAGACTGACCTTTCCTTAGGTAATTTCTAAATAAATCATTATGTCTATTTTTACATTAAAAGCTTTACCATTTGATTCATAGATCATTTTTAGAGTTTGAAGAACAATCTAGGTAACAATATTTTTTTGTCTCTAAGACATTCAGGCTACAAACAGTCCTATCAGTGACAATTCATCACCTTGCAGAGATTCTTGGAGGGGTGGGACTTAGGGGGGAGTGGTGGGGGTACATCTTAGGATGAGAGAAAAGAAGGTATGGAGTTTGAAAAGATCTATTTCTGAAACAATCTCCCTCCGAACACCCACCTTCACACCTGCTGCAGAATCATACCTGGGGTCTTTGGTGGCTCCTGGTTGTGCCTTGGGCATCTCAGGGCAGGGAGGATGTTGAAGGTTGGGCCAGAGTTTTGATTTGGCTCTGCCAGTGATTTTCTTACCATTTTGACCAGTTTGTATGCCCATGTATTTTCTCACCTCTCCCTGGGAAGGCTGAAAACGCAGAAGGAGCTTTGAGCCACCACTCATTTTGAAGGGCTTGATCCACACTAGTACACAGTGGTGTAAACCCTAAGTTCACATTTCAGGGAGAACCCTCTACTTTCTTTTTGCTTTCAACACGAGCAGTTTTCAACCGTCCAGAGACCTCCTTTACCCCACCTCCACTCCACCCCCTACACAAGGTATGAGAGGGACTCAGGAACATACACAAGGCACAGAGTATTTAGTCTTTGTCCCAAAGTGGGAACAAAATGGTCTCCACCCTCTGGCATAGTTAATGCAGCTGTTTTGTTTGGGCTCTTTCTGAAATGAAAAAGAATCCCTTTTTTTTTTTTTAACATCTTTATTGGAGTATAATTGCTTTACAATGGTGTGTTAGTTTCTGCTTTATAACAAAGTGAATCAGTTATACATATACATATGTTCCCATATCTCTTCCCTCCTGCATCTCCCTCCCTCCCTCCCAAAGAATCCCTTTTTTTACTCGCTGTTCATGGGGTAAAGAGCTCAAGTGTTCCTTGTCAGGTAGGGGAAATCAGGCATGTGTTTTAGTCACCCACACGCTATTTGCTGGCACCCGGCACACCTCTCCACCCCCCTGTCCCTCAGGTCTTCCATGCTGGCAGCCCTCACTGTACTAGACTATAAGAGACCAAGGCTTCTACGTGGAGTTTGCTTGACTTCTTGTCCCCCAGTCCTGTCCTATCCCCCCCAGTCCTCTTTTCTTTTGAACCTCACTGACAAGGTCTTATTTTGCATGAAAAACATGGTGGGTTTATCTGTGCTATCAATTTCTGATAAATGTACATTTTAATCTTCATCAGCCAATGTTCCAGGCTCTAACCTTGCTTCAGTGTAGCTGCACAGCTCTTGCCCAGAAATGCTGTCGGCCAACTAAAACCATGTATTCAGGCAGCTGATTACAGCCAGAGACCCTGACCTTGAGCTGCGTTGCTGTGCAGTAATCCAAGCCATCTGTACTCAGCAACAATTAAAACCTTCAGATCTCTCAGGCGTTTCCTTCCTTTGATGATAACTTATGGTTGCAGCAAAACTCGGAGGGAAACAGAGCAGTCTTTGGTGCCAGCTTGATTTCTGCAGGGCAATTCTAAACAGAGAAATCCCCACTTGTAACAGTTCTTTTCTCAGCTGAATTGCAGGTACTTAACGGCTAACAAACCCTGAACATTTAATTATTCTGATTGCCTCTTTTGCCCAGAGGGGCAGAGAGTCAGACAAAATTATGAGGTAAAGTTTGTGGTGAAGAGCTCTTGTTGCCCCTGTTGTCCAAATTTCTGTTTTTGGCCTCTCCTGCCAGCTTTCCATACCCTCGGAGATCTTGCTGCCTTCTACCAATGAGATCCAAAATAAAGAAAATTATTGTTCCACTTCTTATCTTCTTACCTCCTTTCTTTCCCTTCAAAATTCTTGAATCTTTATGCTTGTGACCTTTCCTCTGAATTCCAGGGGAAATGCATATAATAAATACATTCAATCAAAGTGTCCAAGAAAGTCTGTCACCCTTGGGAGATGGAGGTGAGGAGTTATAAGGAAAAGTCCTTACAGGGAAAAGAATTTGAAAAAGAATAGTTATATGTATATGTATAACTGAATCACTTTGCTGTACACCTGGAACTAACACATTATAAATCAACTACAGTCCAATATAAAATAAAAATTTAAAAAAAAAAAAAAAAAAAAAAAAAAGAAAGAAAGATCCTTACAGAGAATTGCTTTCTGATGGAAAGCATCAAATCCTTAGCAAATCCCTGCCGGGGAGGAAAGAGTTAGTTGGCTGGAGTGTAACAACTTAACACTGTGTCCATTGCACTATTATTCTGTAGGAGCAAGCAGTTTTATCTATAAGACTGCTATGTTGCCTGGCCAGGGTATTGTTAAGTGGAATGTAAAATACATAATTTAATTTAGTTTTTATTTTATTTTTTAAAATGTATTTTATTGAAGTATAGTTAATTTACTGTTGTGTTTTTAAATGTTATTTCTTTTTAAAAAATTTTATTGACGTATAGTTGATTTACAATGTTGTGTTTATAATTTAATTTTAAAGTCCTGGGTTTTGATAGTGGTGGGTCACCATCCAGAGGATTAATGTGCCTGGAGCTTGGTGGTGTCACCCGGCCTCCACCCCCATTTCACGTGTGGGATAAGGGACAGATGCTTCTAGTGCAGACGGTGGTATTGTGTTGGTATTTGCCAGGCACTTGAGCTTGCACAGTTGTGGCTTCTATACTAAGAGGCAAGGTCCTGGTTGGTTTTTTTTATCATTCCAACCACTTACAGCATGTAACTGTGTGAAGAAAATGGAAACTGTAACCGTTCTATTTTTGCTCTAGTTAAAAATACCTCAACACAGACAATGGCATCTCAACCCAGTATTTTTTCAAGATCATAGTATTCAGTTCTTTCATGGCTGACCTTATTTATTTCTTTAAATAAACATGGCTGCATCTTTAGCTTTCTATATTTATCAAAATCCATGTGATAAATTAGTACATCAGGGAAGAGTAAATTATTCCAAGTTTTACTCACATGGTTACTGAGAATAAAGAAAGGGAATAAAGGAAGATGTCACAGGGGAATGAATATTTCTTTACATTTGGGCTTTTGCTGCTGTGATGGATAGAAAACTGGAAAAGTGAATTGTGAACTGTCCAGTCAATTGTACATTTTGTAGTCCATTTGTACATGCCACAGAGTTGTTGAGGGCTCTGTATAATCACTATTTAAAATATTCATTCGTGTAGATTAAAATCTGGCATAGAAAAGATTTTTAAATATATTTTTCTTATGATAAAAGCAATATATATCTATTATAGAAAATCCATTAAATGTAAAAAAAACATTAAAAAAGAAAATAAAAATGACTCATAATTCCTTCAGGCTAAGGTGATATATATATAAACATTCTAGGCTTTTAATCACTTTTCTGTGCATAAATTATTTTTAGACAAAATTGGGGTTGTGCCATGTATTTAGTTTTGTAGCCTACATTTTTTACTTGATATGAAATCATGAATATTTCTCCATGATACTAAATAAGATGATTTTAATGTCTATATAATATACACATGTAAAAACCTGTTTTTATGTAACTTCTAATGTGGTTGAATATTTTTAATGGGGTAAAAATATTTACCTTTTAATTTCTATAATTTTTTCCATGACTTCTTTTTAGCTTTTAATTTGTAAAAAGTTTCTGTGACCAAAATTTTAAAAAATACTGAAGAGAATATAGCTGATATTTTATAATAAGTGTAAATGGAATATAACCTTTAAAAATTGTGAATCACTATGTTGTACACCTGAAACATATAATATTGTACACCAACTATACCTCAATAAGAAAATTTTAAAATAAAAATAATAAAAAATTAAAAAACTAAAGGAAAAATTAGAAATAATTATACTGTCTTTTGAAAAATAGTAAAACAAAGTATTCAAATAATACCAAATGTGTTGGGCTTCCCTGGTGGCGCAGTGGTTAAGAATCCGCCTGCCAATGCAGGGGACACAGGTTCGAGCCCTGGTCCGGGAAGATCCCACATGCCTCAGAGCAACTAAGCCCATGTGCTACAACTACTGAGCCTGTGCTCTAGAGCCTTTGGGCCACAGCTACTGAAGCCCATGCGCTTAGAGCCCTTGCTCCGCAACAAGAGAAACCACCCCAATAAGAAGTCTGCACACCGCAATGAAGAGTAGACCCCACTCACTGCAACTAGAGAAAGCCTGTACACAGCAACGAAGACCCAATGCAGCCAAAAATAAATAAATAAATAAATTTATTTGAAAAAAGAAGAAGAGGAGGTGTTCAAGACTTCGGCTTGCCCTGTAACAATGCATTCTGTGATGATTTGATGAACATTAACCTCCTAGCTCAATTCTTCCCTATATAAAGGAAAGGATAGTTTATGCTATCTTCTGTCAAAATAACACAAACACATTAAATAACCACTGTGTTCTACCACAATTATTTTGTAGACATATGCCCATGAACCTGACTTTCAAATTAACGGGAAGGGACACCTTTGATTTCCTAGTAATGTTGAAAAGGAAGACAGGTGGACAAACACACACACACACACACACACACACACACACACACACACAGGAAAAGTCCAAATGCATAGCAAGGTTTTTAACTAGTTCTAGACTATTCATTATATATGAAATGAAGGGTTTTAAGGTGATTTTTCTAATGTGTATACTATTTAACCAGAGTGCTCAAGTAAAAGCTAAAATATCATGAATTTTAATCTCATCTCTTGTTGTTAATTTCCTCTGTAGTCAGTATAAAATAGTTGAACGGGCTGGTCTGAAACCTGAGTCCCAGGGTCAGTTCAGCTGTGATCATGGGCCCATCGCTGAAATTCTCCAAGACTCAGTTTCCCACCTGTGAAGTGGCAGTAATTACAGAGCCTTTAGGTGAAGCTGAGATAACTACGTGAGAAAGTACCATGAGCATTTTAAAAACCATGGCCCAAGATACATCAAGCTATTATTATTAAACTCCTATTGTTTAATTTCTCCACGTAGAAATGCAGCAATTAACTGAAATACCACCGAATGACACAATAAAACTCTATGTTTGAGGTTTTTAAAGAGCTTTGGAGATGAAAGGACGCTAAGAGGTTTCTTCATAGGAGATCGGGTCGCAGCTGAATTTATTTTTAAATAATGTAAGGGAGTTGGTGATTGTATTCAAGTGGAGGTACTAAAAATAGCATCTTTAAAAAATTTTTATTATAAAACTTAACATGAGAATGAATTGTATAATGAATTCCCATATACCCATCAGGAACATTCAACAGTTGTTCAGTATTTTGCCACCCTTGTTTTATCCATTCCCTTTTCCTTTCTTTTGCTCAAGCAACTCCCAGACATCATATCATCCATACATACTTCAAAATATATTTCTAAAACCTATGCACATAAAAACAATGCCTTCATTGTCACTTAATAACTTTATCCTACAAATATTCCTATAATCATTTAAAAATAATAATACCATTATAACACGTTTGCAGCTTAAGAGCACTTGGTAAATGTTTTATAACTAGAACATCTCACTAAGGCACATACAGTCCAAATACTACTTTAAAGACATTCAGAACAATTATTTTCTTTGTGTGTCTGCAATACTAAATATTGTTAGTTTCATTTACCTTAATGTGTTTTCAGTTTGTAGGGGGGTTGCTTTTTCCCCCTTTTGATAAAACTTTGATTTTAATTATGTAAACATTCACACAGTTCCAAAATCCAAACTATATACCAAGATATGTTCACATAGTTGTGATTCTATCTCCTGTGCCTCCACTGGTTCCCTCCATCTCTTTAGAAGTAACTAATTTTTATTATTATTTTTTGGTTTATCCTTCTGTTGCTTCGTGTAAAAAATATTCTCCAGGGCTTCCCTGGTGGCACAGTGGTTGAGAATCCACCTGCCGATGCAGGGGACATGGGTTCATGCCCCAGTCCGGCAAGATCCCTCATGCTGTGGAGCGGCTGGGCCCGTGAGCCATGGCCGCTGAGCCTGTGCGTCCGGAGCCTTTGCTCCGCGACGGGAGAGGCCACAACAGTGAGAGGCCTGCGTACCACACACACACACACACACACACACACACACACACACACACACACACACACACACACACACACATTCTCCAAATAGATAGCATGTGACAAACTGTTCTGCACTATTCTATTGGAATGATTAATGCTGGAGATCATTCCATAGCAATAGGTTGAGATTGTTCTCATTTCTATTTATGGCTACATAGTATTATTTAGCCCATTGCCCAGTTGATGGATACTTGGGTTTTTCCATTTTTTAAACTGTTGTTATAAATTATGGTACAGTCATAACCTTGACCATGAGACATTTTATATTTTTGTCAGTGTGTCTTTGAAATTGTTTCCCACAAGAGGAAATGTATATCTAATTTTGCTAGATATTGCTAGATTATCCTCCTCTAGAGTTGTACCCATTTTGCATTCAAACAACCATATGTGATGTACAGCACAGGGAAATATAGCCGTTATTTTGTAATAACTTTTTTTTTGTGGCCACACCACGTAGCTTATGGGATCTTAGTTCCCCGACCAGGGATCGAACCCAGGCACTGGCAGTGAAAGCAGCAAGTTCTAACCACTGGACCGCCAGGGAATTCCCTGTAATAACTTTAAATGGAGTATAATCTATAAAAGTATTGAAACCTTATGCTGCACACCTGAAACTAATATAACATTGTAAATCAACTATACTGCAATTTAGAAAAAGAAACAAAGAGGATTGTATAATTGAAGATGTAATATAATGACAAGAATTGAGTAAAAGACAAAATACTCTCATGATAAAAAAGAAAAAATAGTCACTGTGATGGTTAATGTTATGCGTCAACTTGACTGATCTGAGGGATGCCCAGATAGTTGGTAGGACATTATTTCTGAATGTGTCTGTGAGGGTTTCTGGAGCAGATTGGTATCTGAGTTAGTACACTGAGTAAAGAAGACCCCCTCACCAGTGTGGGTAGGCATTATCTAATCCGTTGAGGGCACAAATAGAACAGGAGGGTCAATTAGCTCTCTCGGCTTGAATGGGGATGTTTCTCCGGCCTTCAAACATCGGCACTCCTGGTTCTTGAGCCATCAGACTCAGACTGGGACTTACATACATCATTGGCTATCCTGGTTCTGAGACCATCAAACTTGGACTGGGACTATACCAGTGGCTTTCCTAAGTCTCTAGCTGGCAGACCAGATCATGGGACTTCTCAACCTCTATAACCTTGTGAGCCAATTCTTCATAATAAATCTCTTTTAATATACCTAAAAAACCAAACCAACACAAGAAAACAATCATGTGAGAACGCCTGTTTCCTACAACCTCAGTAACAAAGTTGTCTAACTTTTTTGGATTTTTGCCAATTTGATAGAAAAGATGTTGTATCTTGCAGTAGTTTTAGTTTGCTTTTTTTCCCTTTCCAATTTTAGAGATATAATTGACACACAGCATTGTATATGTTTAAGGTCTACAGCATAATGATTTGACTTACACGTATCATGAAATTATTACCACAATAAGTTTAGTGAACATCCATCATCTCATATAGATACAAAATTAAAGAAATAGAAAAAAATGTTTTTCCTTGTGATGAGAACTCTTAGGATTTATGCTCTTAACTTTCACATATAACATACAGCAGTGTTAATTTTATTTATCGTCTACATTATATCCCTAGTACTTGTCTCATAACTGGAAATTTGTACCTTTTGATTGCCTTTGGCCAATTCTCCCTCCCCCACCCCCATTTTGCATTTTTATTGTGAGGTTGCACATTTTTTTTTGTAGGTTTAAGGGCTATTTTCCTTTGTTTTTCTGTGAACTATCTGAACTTATCTTTTGCCTATTTTTCTATTGGTTACTGCTCTTCTTGATGTTTAGGAACTTTTTTTGGATTATGGATATTTGCTGTTTGTTACAAAATTTGCATTATTTTTTCCTGGTTTGTTAATTACCTTTCTCCTTATTTAAAAAATTAGAGCATAATTTATATACAGCCCAACTCACCCTTTTTAGAGCACCGTTCAATGAGTTTTGACAAATGTATGCAATTGTGTAACCCACCATGACCGCAATCAAGATTTAGAATAGGGCTTCCCTGGTGGTGCAGTGGTTGAGAGTCCACCTGCTGATGCAGGGGACACGGGTTCGTGCCCTGGTCCGGGAAGATCCCACATGTTTTGGAGCGGCTGGGCCCATGAGCCATGGCCACTGAGCCTGCACGTCCGGAGCCTGTGCTCCGCAACAGAAGAGGCCACAACAGTGAGAGGCCCACCGCAAAAAAAAAAAAAAAAGATTTAGAATAGTTACTGTCATTTATCTTTGACTCTACCCATTGTATTCTATTTTGCCATGATTTTTTTTTTAGCTGCTACAACCATAACTTAATGTAAACAGTTTCTTTCAACAAATATCTCATAATTCTTTTCTGGGTTTTAAACAAACATTACATAGCCTGAATGTACATTCTACCTGGTAAGGACGCATATAACTAATAAAGCGCTTTTTTTTTTTTTTTGCTGTTAAAGCAAAGCTGAATAGGGTTGTTCTTTTTTATTTGAGGGGTTGTGGGACAAGCAGTAGTGTCGCAGGAAAGGGAGACCCCTTCCAGGGCCCGAGAGTGGGAAATGAATTGTTCAAGGAGATACACGTTCTGACAAAGCAAGAGACTTTATTGGGAAGGGGCGCCCGGGTGGAGAGCAGCAGGGTAAGGGAACCCAGGAGGACTGCTCTGCCACGTGGCTCCCAGTCTGCGGCTTTATGGTGATGGGGTTAGTTTCCGGGTTGTCTCTGGCCAGTGACTCTGACTCAGAGTCCTTCCTGGTGGTGCACGCATCACTCAGCCAAGGATTTCAGCAAGAAGGATTCTGAGAGATTGGTAGGACATATGGACTGGAGTGTCCGCTCTCCTTTTGACCTTTCCCGAATTCTTCCGGTTGGTGGTAGCTTGTTAGTTCTTCATTCCTTACCAGGACCTCCTGTTTAAGATAACTCATGCAAGTGGTTACTATCAGGCCTGGTGGTTCCCCCAATAGTAGGTTGAAGGTGCAAAAAGGAATATGGCAGCCTTTAAAGGACTTTTGGTAGTTTTGCTATTTCTAATGTGCTAATGAGGGGGATCAGGACACAACACCCCAAAATACTAAAGATCCTTTTGAGTGGAAAGCAACTGAGAAACAGCCAACTCCAGAAAAGCTCTATAACCAGAGTATAAATTTTCCTTTTGTAAAGGAAATTTCCATTTTTATAAAGGAGATTTCCATTTGTAAAGGTGTCTTCCTCTCCTGTAGGCAGAGAATGGCCAGAGACTCTTATCATATGAGAGGACTTAAGTCTGCTTAACTAATCCTACTAAACAACCCTTATTTAACTGGTGCCCTTCCTACAACCTCCCCTCCTCCTTTGCCAAAACCCCCTTCACACTGATAGATATTTAAACCCTGGGTCTATCTGCCCCTTTGGGCTTCCATCTTTTCTGGGAAGCTCCCTCCTGCCTATGTAACAAATCCTTTTCTCTAAATGTGTCTTTTGTCAGTTTAATTTGTAGGGCCCTAAAACCTGGACCTAAGAGGATAAAGGAAAAAGTTTCTTCCTCCCCCTGTGAGCTCCCCAGGTAAAATGTACATTCAGGCTGTATAGTATAATGATCATTTAATATACAGAAAAGAAACAGATATTTGTTGAAAGAAATCGTTGACATTAAATCATGGTTGTAGTAGGTTTTTTTAATTAAAAAAAGGACAAAATCATGGTAAAATAGAATACAATAGGCAGAGTCAAAGATACATGATGGGAACTGTCCTAAATCTTGATTGTGGTCATGGTGGGTTGCACAGTTGTATACAATTGTCAAAACTCATTGAACTGTCTTTATCACTTGCATTTTTTGAGTTTAGCGGGAGATTGAATTTTGCTAGGTTGTTTTTGACAGCAGCAGTCAGTGATACAAAGTTCAAGGATTTGGAGTCATGTCTCACAATGCAAAACCAGCACTCATCCTCTCTGGACTGTGAGAGTCGCTCACAAAACCACAGGAAGTTTCACAAGAGATGGTCAAGCTTGTTTGTTCTTCTCTGGCTGGTGTTACAACACAAGCCCCCGACGCTGCCTCTCAACACTCCTTCATGTCAAACCCGGGCTGGTAGTTCCCAAATGCCTGGAAGATAAAGTCTTAACTCCTTGGCTTATAGTTGTACACCGTGGCCCCTCATCTCTCTTGTCAACTTTTCTTCTCAGCTTCAAGTGTTTGAATCAGCCATTTAATAGGCTGTGCCTAAGTTTTTGCTGGTGACCTTTCCGCTCGTCCCTGAACTTCCTACTCTCTTCTCTACTTGTCTCTCTGCTTTATGTCTCAACAAATCTCTTCACATTTTCTGATCTTTGGTTTATATTTTGACACATTCTTCATAGATGATCTTGGCACAGTCTGTCACCATTATGTAATGGTTCCCTTGGGTATGTTTTTCTCACCAACTGAAGTATGAGCTTTTGGAGGGCAGGGAACCTACCTTACACTTCTTTTATACTTTACCTGGTTTCTCTGGTGCTGTGCACATAGTGAGGTCTGAAATGTTACTTAATGTAACAAAAGAATGGAGGTTACAGACCAACAGAGGAGAGTAGGGGAGAACTTTAATTCTCCTCCAGAAATCTAGCCCCATCAGCAATTTGTCTCTTCTTCTTTTTTTTTTAAATGTAACTTAAAAAAAAAATTGGGGCTTCTCTGGTGGCACAGTGGTTGAGAGTCCGCCTGTTGATGCAGGGGACACGGGTTCGTGCCCCGGTCCGGGAAGATCCCACATGCCGCGGAACAGCTGGGCCCGTGAGCCATGGCTGCTGAGCCTGTGCGTCTGGAGCCTGTGCTCCACAACGGGAGAGGCCGCAAAGGTGAGAGGCCCGCGTACCACAAAACAAAACAACAACAACAAAAAAATGTATTTAATTGTTTTGGTTGCACTGGGTCTTTGTTGCTGCACAGGCTTTCTCTGGTTGTAGGGAACGGGGGCTACTCTTTGCTGCTGTGCGTGGGCTTCTCATTGCAGTGGCCTCTCCTGTTGTGGAGCATGGGCTCTAGGCGTGCAGGCTTCAGTAGTTGTGGCTCGAGGGCTCAGTAGTTGTGGCACATGGGCTTAGTTGCTCCATGGCATGTGAGATCTTCCCAGACCAGGGCTTGAACCCATGACCCCTGCATTGGCAGGTGGATTCTTAACCACTGTGCCATCAGGGAAGCCCTCTTCTCTTCTTTTATGTGGACAATTTATGTAGCCCAGTTTATGCTGCCCCTAAGGCCTCCTCCATAGAAATTCTGACCATTAACCTTTCCTGGACAAAAAAAAAAAAAAAAGCATTAATATTTAGCTAAAGCAGTTGTCTTAAGACACAGATTTCAAAGTCAGACATTTTGGGCTCTGGGTATACGTACTATTTACTGAAAAACAGTCATCAGATCTCTGCCTTGTGTTTGTGATAAATGTTCCTCAATTAACCAGTGTTGAGGAGAATTTTCCTCTACCCTTCAAAGGTTCTTTTGGCTGGTCTAATAATCAAATTGACATCAGACAGATTAACAGGAGAAAAGCAAATTTAATTTCATATGTATGGGAAGTTCGAAGACAGAAGGCTAAAATGAGGTATACATGCCATCCTGAGCTAAGGAATGGGAAAGGGGCCTGGGTCTTCACAGGGGATGAGGGCAATTCACAGGACAAGAAGAGCAGATGTTTGGTAATCATATGTTTGCCCTGCCATGCAGATAGGTCACGCAGATAAATTTATCTCTGGTAATAATTATCATTCTGGGAAAGACCCCCAATTTAAATTCTTCTAGCTGGTTAAGGCAGAGGCAGACGTTTCTCTTGAGCCCGCAGGGTTTTGACTGCCTTTAGCTCAAAATAATCCACATGCCAAAGTGGCACATTTTGGGGAAGCTTGTTCTGAACCCCTTCACCACAGAACTCTCCCAATTCTCCATTCTTCCCTCCAGCTCCCAACCCCTTGAGATTAGTTAAATTTTTAGCAAAAATTGCAGAAAATGTCCTTTTATTCTTCACAGGTTATAAAATGAACATGTCTGTGGAGAGAACATCCCTTGACAAGTAGGCTCAGCAATGGATAGTGACTCCTGTTTTAAAATCTCCCAGTCACAGCTCTGCTTTTAGAGGCCCCTGCAAGAGATGATGCCCCTGTGAATGGGCCATAATAATGGCGACTCTTCCATGGCCGAATGAGTGCAGGTTCTCCCTACCTGTATTCAAAATAAAAGATCTGGAGCTAAAAGCCCTTGGCAGAAGTGTCGGGTAGGGTGGGGACTTAAATTAATTGGAAGGACTGGTCAAAATAAATATTGGAAACTTCTTCGAAGTCCCAGCCAATTGAATAAGAATAATAATTTCTCTCATTTTAAAACTTCAGATAGCAAATATTTTTCACATAAATACACTCTATTATAACGCATTTAAAATCAATTAACTGCAAATCATTCTGGCTGGCAGAAACCTGGTTTTTCTCTGAGGCAGTCTGACTAGATTGGTTAAGTCCCAAAGGCAATGTAGTACAGTGGTAAGGAGGGCAAACGTAGGAGCTAAGACTGTTTCATCCAGGGTAGCTCTTATAGTTACTCCATGCTTCTTTTTCATCAGGGGATAACGATGAGGATTTGGGGGATTAAATGAGTTAATACAGACCAAGCACTCAGAATAGTGCCTGGCACATAGTAAAAGCTAAATAAATGTTCAGTGAATTTTATTTATTTATTTTTAATTGAAGTACAGTTGAGTTACAATGTTGTGTTAGTTTCAGGTGTACAGAAAAGTGATTCATATACATATATAATTTTTCAGAATTCTTTTCCATTGTCGATTATTATAAGATATTACATATAGTTTCCTGTGCTATACAGTAGGTCCTTGTTGTTTATCTATATTTATTTTTGCCTTGTCTGAGTGATCCTCTATGGTAATAATATCTTAGGAATTAAAAAACAAGATACCAATTGCTTCAGGTTTTTTCCTATAGGATTTCTTTCATTGAACGTGACTAAACTAGTACTTTAATGAAGGCAAACAAAGTATGTTTACTCAGTAAAATTCCCAACTATTTGAGGAACAACTCACCTAATTAAGTTTTAGTTTCAAATGCCCTTTGGAAGTCCTGTGTCTTTGCCAAAATGATTAAAAATGATGTTTTTAATGTTTTGTTTGGGGTTTGGGGGTTTTTTTTTTCTCATTTGAGGGCAACTAGAATTTTCATTCTATAATTTTCATTCACCATGTATAGGTCCATCTTTTTAGCTTGGCTTATAAAAATTCTCAACTGACCCATATGTAGTTAATGGTAAGTGGGAAATACCAATGAACGTCTTAGACCCCCATGGTGGTTTTGTGTGGTGTTGGGTTTTTACAATTTATGAAGCTATAGCAAACAAAATTTTATTTATTTATTTTTGCGGTACGTGGGCCTCTCACTGTTGTGGCCTCTCCTGTTGCGGAACACAGGCTCCGGACGCACAGGCTCAGCGGCCATGGCTCACGGGCCCAGCCGCTTCGCGGTATGTGGGATCCTCCCAGACCGGGGCACGAACCCGTGTCCCCTGCATCGGCAGGCGGACTCTCAACCACTGCGCCACCAGGGAAGACCCCAAACTTTATTTTTACTATATTTGGTTTTTCAGTCTTAAACTAATTTTTACTCTGGGGTATTTTTGCTTGTTTTCTGTTGAGATTTGCATGAGAAACGAAATGTTTAGTCATTGAAGTGCTAAATGTTTTTTCTCCTGTCTTCATAATTTTCTCTTACCACCATTGCAAACCCCCAGAGTGCCTAAACCAAGATCATATTAGATTTGTATCCATCTGGGCCTTATTGAAACTATTCTAGTAGTTATTGCCTTTTTAAAATAAAATATTTTTCACAAAATAGTGAGAGTCTTCAGATGTTTTAGGGCTGAGGCCCCCTCCTCTCATTCTATAATCCGTGGATGAAGTTCCTTGTAGTGTTAAAATGTAATTGTTTAAAAAGTTGCAGTTATTATCTTTTAGTTTCCTTTTGATCTTAAAATTAAGAAATGTTCCAGGCATACAAAAAATACAGAAAATACCATAAAAAATCTCTTCAATACCTATATAAAATATTTATTAACATTTTAACATATTTGCTTTGCTCTTTTCCTTTTTAAAGAAGTAACATGCCACAGCTACAGTTAGAGATTGCTTCCCATTCTTCTTCTGAGGGGAAGCCTTCTCATCTGTCTTTTGTTTATCTTTTAATGGAGACAAGTAATTATCACTTGAGAGTTCGTGTTAATGTCAAGGGTTTTGAGGGTCCGAGAAAGAAGGTAACATGATAAAGTATCATAATGATAAAGGACTTTTTCATCAGCTATGTGCTTTCCCTTGGCCAGTTCTTATCAGAGTAATGAGGAAATGCAGAAGCCCAAGATGAAATCTACTTGGACACAGACACCAAACTATGGGGTTAATTTGGGAATAATCATGCCAGGTAGTATCCTTTGTGTAAAATATTTTGGCTCATTCTAGTAGGTCCTAGTTAGGTTGGATTGGCCAATCTAGTGATGGGAAAGACCATTTGTTTTTTCCTTCATCTTGTCCTTTACACCTGGGTAACCTCCAGGTTCATAGGTAGTGTATCATTTTCTTGTGTACTGGGGATGTGTCCAAACATGGAAATATTATCCTTACCTGTAATCATATTAGCTAACATTAATTGAGTTGTTTTTATGTGCCAGGCACAGTGTATTATGAGCCTCATTTTATTTATTCCCTGTAAGAACTCTTCAAGATAATTACTATTATCCCCCATTTTCCAGATATGGAATGGAAGGTTAACCAAGTTAGACAACATGCTGTTGGTTACACCATCTTGGCCTGCATTTCAACATAGGCAGTCTGATTTCCAAGCCCATATAGTTAACCACCAAACACACAGCCTTCCAGTTATTATATTGTTTATTTCTGTTGTCATGAACAAAATGGATGTAACAAGAGTGATAGTTGATGCCACAGTCCCTGTTTGTGTTGAGATAAAAGAGTTACTGATTGTACTAGTGTAGCTACCCTGGTGCATATCCTCTAAGTATCAGCCCTGAAGTGATGAACTGCCATCATCTTTAAGTTTGAGCATCATAGAATTTTTGAGAGAAATTTTAGCATGTCTCGTTCCCTTTTTTAAAGCCATTTTATTTTTAAAAATTTTATTATTATTATTTTAGGCCACGCCATGAAGCATGCAGGATCTTAGTTTCCCAACCAGGGATTGAAACCGTGTCCCTGCACTGGGAGCACGGAGTCTTAACTACTGGACCACCAGGAAAGTCCGTAAAGCCATTTTAAAGACCAATCCCTTTGGATGGGTTCTGTTTGTTTCAATGTGAGAGAATGACATTTCTAAATTATTTTCAGGGGAACAATTTATCATTTTGAAAATCTTCTGATTCTCTCTGTGTCTCTATTGATTCTATCCAATGTCAAGGAGAATAGAACTTGGCAGAAACATGATGAGAGGGACTTTCCAGCAGGAAAAAAAAAAAAAAGATATGATGGGACTATCTCAAGATAATATGGGCTGACTCAACTGGCCTAAACAGTTTTAAAAAATATATTATCTCATATAACAAGGAGTCCTAATTAGGGCATCTTCAAGGCTGGTTAATTCAAGGACCCATGCCAGTTCTTTGCATCATTCTGCTTTGCCATCTTTAGCCTTTCAGTTTTGTCTACAAAATGGCTACAGAATTCCCGGGAACCACATTTAGGCATGACAAGATCCAGTGGAAGAGAGCCTTATTTGGTGAGTCTCTTTTCACGGTGAGGAAAATTTTCCCAAAAGCCACCCAGCTGATGTTCCCTCAGGTCTCAGAGTCTCAATGACCACGTCTGTAGGAGACCTGCTCACACCTAAAGGGATTCCTGGCAAGGGCCATGGGACACCACAACTGACTGAAAATCAGGCTTTCCTCCCAAGCTGGGATTGGATCACCGTCCCTGGGAGGGGAGGATTCCTGAACTAAAGTCCTTATTTGGTTAACAAGGAAGTGAGTAGTGGATATTGAGTATGTAACAAGGTCTAATATTTAGGGCAAGTAGACTAATATTTGCTTGACCTTATTTTGTGCCAAGGGCTTTACATGGATTCTCTTGTTTAATCCTTAAAGTAAACTAAAGGAGCTAAAACAGGGACATTGTTATTTCCATTTTACTCATGATGAACCTGAGGCAGAGAAGCTAATTAAATTGTTAAAGATCACACAAGAGTTAAGTAACAGTGTTATACAAATTCAGGACTGCCTAAACTCCGAGGCCATGCTTCTTCCATAGGACAGAGGTATCAAAGGTACAGTTGTCCATCAATGTGACCTTTATTATAAATCTCCCAGATAAATTACCTCAGTTTTTAGCATAACTTAAGAATATTACCTACAGTTATGGTTACACAAATATAGTCATAGCATACATGCTGTTTCATGACCTGTTTTAAAAAATATTTGTTAATCTCATGAGTGAAAACTGTATTTTGTTGTTTTCATTTGCTTGAGTTTTCTTTTTTTTTTGTGGTACGCGGGCCTCTCACTGTTGTGGCCTCTCCCGTTGCGGAGCATAGGCTCCGGATGCGCAGGCTCAGCGGCAACGGCTCACGGGCCCAGCCGCTCTGCGGCATGTGGGATCTTCCCGGACCGGGGCACGAACCCGTGTCCCTTGCATCGGCAGGCGGATTCTCAACCACTGCGCCACCAGGGAAGCCCCTGCTTGAGTTTTCATAAGCCTTAACAGTTTATTTTCTGCCCAGCAACCAAAGGATTCCATTAAAAAGGTAAGTCAAATCATGTCATTTCTCTGCTCAAAACCTCCAGTGGTTTCTCATCTGAGAGTGAAAAGCAAAATCAAACTCCCTGTATTGTTTTCAAGGTACTATAGGAACAGTAACCTTTCTGTCCCTGTAACCTTTTGTATAGCAATTCCTATAATTCTTCCATTCACCCATGTCAGACACACTGACTTCTCTACTCTTATTCAAACATGCCAATGCACTCCTGCCTCAGGGCCTTTGCACTTGCTGTTCTCTGCCTGAAATATTTTCCCCAAGGATATCTGCATGGCTAGCTCCCTTACCTCCTACATCTTTGCTGAAAAGTGACCTTTTTGGTAAGAGTGTCAACAAACAGTCTATTTAAAACATTCTTCATCTTTCTTCCATAATTTTTATGTGAGAGTACTTATTACCTTCTAACATATTATATAATTTCCTTATTCATTTTGCCTATCTCCCTCTAACCTTCACTAAAATACATGCTCTCCTAAAACAAAGATTTTTGTCTCTTTTGTCCAGTGATATATCCTGTGCTGAAATTAGTGTTTGGCAGATGGCATGTGCTCAATAAATATTTGTTGACTGAATGAATGTTTTAATTTATAAGTGACTGATAAGGTATTTCTATTTTTCCTTTAAAAATTTTTTTAAAATTTTTTATTTATTTTTTTGCGGTACGTGGGCCTCTCCCGTTTTGGAGCACAGGCTCCGGACGCGCAGGCTCAGCAGCCATGGCTGCGGGCCCAGCCGCTCCGCGGCATGTGGGATCCTCCCAGACCGGGGCACAAACCCATGTCTCCTGCCTCGGCAGGCAGACTCTCAACCACTGTGCTACCAGGGAAGCCCCTATTTCTCCTTTTTTAAATAGTTTTTATATACTTTAAAAAATATTTATTTGGTTGCACTGGGTCTTAGTTGCAGCAGGCAGGCTCCTTAGTTGTGGATGCAAACTCTTAGTTGGGGGATGCATGTGGGATCTAGTTCCCTGATCAGGGATCAAACCCGGTCCCCTGCATTGGGAGCACAGTCTCAACCACTGCACCACCAGGGAAGTCCCTATTTCTCCTTTTATAAACTGATTGTCATGTCCCTTGCTTATTTTTTTCATAAGGTGTCAAAATTCTAATTGATTTATATGAGCTCTTTGTATTTTAAGGATACAGTTATGCACAAAATATTTCCCCCAGTTTTCCCCTGTCTTTTGCCATTATGTGTGTTAAAATATTAAAAATTTTACATAGTCAAACCTAGAAATCTTTTCCTCTGTGATCTTGTGTTTTATTAGGACAAGTTGACAAAAGAAAAATTTTACCTCTAAGTATATTTAGTCAAAGGGTGAGCTGTGTCTAAATTTTTTTCCTACATTTATTATATTGATATTTGAGTTTCTACTAAAAGAATCTGATTTAAACTTCGTGATTTATAATCACATTTATAGGATTATTTTTCTCCTGGGTGGTTTATGTGGTGAGCAAAAAGGGTTAAAACTGTTACTAAAGCCTCTTCTTACAAATTCTCCTGTGTGTTTGACAGTAAGTCCATTCAGCTGAACTTGGTTGCACACATTTTAGTTATTCCATCCCCTTCCCTGAATTTTAAATGTTAAAAATGCTTAATGTGACATTTTGAATTTTTAGACAAATTTTACAAATACTAATTTCATGAACCAAATTTTAAATTCATAATATTTTTTTATCAAGAATACTACCAGGGGAACTGCCTGGCCGTCCAGTGGTTAGGACTCCATGCTCTCACTGCCTAGGGACCAGATTCAATCCCTGGTCAGGGAACTAAGACCCCACAAGACATGTGGTATGGCCAAAAAAAAAAAAAAAAAAAAAAAGGTACTAAAGTTTGCCCAAGTGTTAAAAAAAAAATACTATCAGAAAAATATAGATATATGATTGCTATGCTGATTTAGGAAACAGAATGCCAATTCTTCCTTTATTTATTTATTGCTTTTTGTTGTTTAAAAGCAGTGCTTCTGGGCTTCCCTGGTGGCGCAGTGGTTGAGAGTCCGCCTGCTGATGCAGGGGACATGGGTTCATGCCCTGGTCTGGGAAGATCTCACATGCTGTGGAGCAGCTGGGCCTGTGAGCCATAGCCGCTGGGCCTGTGAGCCATAGCCGCTGGGCCTGTGAGCCATGGCCGCTGAGCCTGCGCATCCGGAGCCTGTGCTCCGCAAAGGAAGAGGCCACAACAGTGAGAGGCCTGCATACCACAAAAACAAAAAACAAACAAACAAAAAAAGCAGTGCTTCTACTTCATTATTCAATTATGCCTTTTTGTTACACCTGATTCTAATGGTGTGCTGACAGGTATAAAAATTAATTCTGTCCTTTGGAACTTAAAACCAATACCAGGAAAAAATCCTATTTATGGTATGGTGGATCACAAAGCACTTTAATGTATTTTTTCTTTTAATATGTTTCTTGAAATTATTCAGAAACTGCATAAAATAATTTGTTCTCTGCGGGGTTATTTCCTTCTTTCCATTCACAATAAAACAAGTTATTTAAATTCTTTAACGTACACATGACTCTTAAATTGGTGTATTTAATGAGGATTGTGTTAATGAAATAATGGAAACCAAATGACAAATATCTATCATAAAGTAAGTATATCATCTCATTCCCTTACATTAGGTTATGTGCATGGCATACATAGGGATCAGCTTAGACTGGGTGAAACAATATAGAATTAGAATTCCTGGTTTCTAATTATTCAGTAGCTGTGTGGCTGGGAAGGCTTTAATGTTGCAGGATCTTTAAAATGGGCTGTAACTCCACGGCCTGCCTCTTGGGGTTGCTGTGAATCCCTTGGGTTAATAGACAACTTTGCAAACTGGATGTGAGTAAGCCTGAAGGAAGATAGAGCAGGTATGCAAGCCTTCTTTCTGCCTGAAATAGGATGACTCAAGAGCCAGTTCTCTCCTTCTTGTCATCTCTGGGCCAGCTCTTCCTCCCAGCTAGTCCACAAGCGACCATGGCTGACACGGACCAAGCAGAGGACCTAGAAGGGTTATCTGAAGATCTTCAGATCAGAATGATCCCAGGCCTGCCACCTTACAAGCTCTCTTCCTTTCTTTAAGCCTCAGCTGCTCTAGGTGTAAAATGAGCATAAAATAGTCCTAACTACCTTATAGAGTTGTTTTGAGGACTAAAGGAGATAATGCAAGAAAGTTTAGCTATAATGGCTGAAAAATTTGTTTTCTAACCTGTCTCTTCCCCTCCTAAGAAGCCTCATCCTAAAGCCGGCTTACTATAGCAGGGCTGAAACTTCAAAACAACCTTTCGGTCAGGATCTCTGCAAGGAAGTTAGTATGATTTAAATCAATTCAATAACACCAAGGTGTAAATGACTAGCATCCACAGGTGGCTTGGAGGAAAAATTTGCATTTTAAAAGAGGATTAGCTGACAGAAAGGATTAAGAAAATAGGGATTTTTTTTTTTTTTTTTTTTGAGGAGGGTGAATAGAGTTCCCTGAACCCTTCACCCCAACGCTGAAAACATGCCTTGTAGGTTTAAAGCGGATTGTGGAAGGGGACATTTAAAAAGCACGTTTAATTAATAAGTACTCGAACTACAGAACTAGTTCACCCCCCTTCGCACCAAGTGGTCTCAAAGATCATAATGACCTTGGCGGGTCCTTATCTGGGAATGAACCCTCGCTAGAAAGAAGGGCTAGAGGGAAAGACCGAAGCTCAACTGAATTTCCGGAAAGGATGTTTTCATTTGAATAAACTCAACCCAGTCGTTACCTCCCCATTCGTCTCAGCTAACTTTTAACCCTCCTGGAGGGCCGAGGTGCCGGAGTTCAGGACGGGGCGAAACGGCTGCAGGACGCCCGAGGGTCTTGGTGGTGGTGGGGTGTCCCTCGGCCGGGCAATCTCCACTGCCACCAGCTGGACCCCGGGAAGGGGCGAGCAGTGCGGGGACAGCGGAGAAATTTCCCTGCTCTGCTTGGGCCCTCCCCCAAACCCGAGCTAGCCGGGCGTGGGGCGGGTGGACTGATCTCAGAGGAACTGGCAGGATCCGGGAGGCTGGGGAAGCGAACGCGAGCACAGACGCAGCCATCGTGGGGGGGCTCCCGGGGTTCCCCAAATACTGCTAGGGAAGAGCAGCACGCCTGGAACCGGCCGGCTGCGCCGCCCCCACCTGCGGCCGCGCGGGGAGTGCCCAAGCCGCGTGGGGAGCGTCTCTGGCCTTTCGGGGCGGGGCCCCAGGGGCGGGGTCGCAGGCAGCTTCAGGGCCCCAGCCGCGCCCAGAATCGGGCCGGGAAGCCGGGAGGCGGCAGGAGGGCCCCGGACGGCCGCATTGAGCGGCGGCCGCAGCTGCAGCAGGACGGCCCGCCGGCGGCTCGGGGCCGCGCGCCGGGAAACTCGTGGGGCGGGCGGGCGCGGCACCCCCTGCCTGGCCGCCAGCTCCCCGGGGAGGCGGCCCGCGCGCGACGGGACCAGCAGCATGAGCAGCGGCTACAGCAGCCTGGAGGAGGACGCCGAGGACTTCTTCTTCACCGCCAGGACCTCCTTCTTCAGGAGAGCGCCCCAGGGCAAGCCCCGCGCCGGCCAGCAAGTGAGTGGCGTGCCTGGTAGGCGCTGTAGCCGGCGCGCGCTCGCTCCCGGGGAGTCCCGGCGCGGCGGGACCCCCAAGTCCACGGGTCTCCGCGGGGCGCGCAGGGGATGCTTGCGAGGAAGGAGGAGGAGTTGGAGGCCTCCGAGAAGGGGTTTCTGTCTTTCCGGATGCCGGGGTAGTGCCTTGACCTTGTGCGTGCGGGCGTGCGCGGGGCGCCCTGGGGAGGGAAGCCGGAGCGAGGGCGGGGAGGCGGAGGGCCCAATCCCGCCTGCCGCGCCAGATGGCCTCTGTTGCTTTGCCTCCGGCGGCTGGGGGGCAGTTCTGAGAGCCAGGAGGCGTCCGCCGGCCACTCTCCGCTTTTCCCCTGCGCCTGGGGACGCCCTTCGCCCCCTCGCGGGCCTCACGCCGGCCCCCACTATTAGTCCGTTCCCTGGCCTGTGGCCCCTGGAGTGGCTTGGGGGCCGTGTAACAGCCAGGAGTGGACGTGGGGACCTGGCCTCCCCTACCTTCCCCGTCCAGGAGCCTCTCGTGGCGGGATGGGTGGGGGAGCGCTGAGAGGAACGCCTGGCCTGACTAGGGCAGGCGTTCATTAAATCTTGGTAGCGAGAGTCAAGGTTGTGCGTTTCCAGTAAAGTCAATTGTATAGATGCCTCGAATGTTTTGCAAACAAGTTCCGGTGCTAGGTAGGATCGGCCGGCGAGAGCTGAGCCTTCGGCCGTTTTCTTCCTTTTTTGGAGGAAGCGTGCAGAGGGAAGCATGACTTGGGAGAAGATGGGAAGAGTACTTGGGCCGGTTTCGCCGACCGTGACAGTGTCAGGGAGGTTACCCCGAAACAGGACACTTGGGTAGACTTCGAAGTCGGGCGCTTGAACCCCGCGGCCTCCTGGCCCTGGGAGCCACACCAAGGAAGCCCTGCCAACCCAGACGTGCTCGTATCAGATGAGAGAAGGCTGGACCGGAACAAATTGGTTACTCTTAAAAAACAGTAGGCGCGCTCCAAACATCGCCATCAGACTTAGTTCTGGAGACTAGAAGCAAGGAAAATCGTTCAGGGCCGGGTGATGCCTTCTGGGAGGGGTGAGGACGGAGTAATGTGTCAGGGTTTCCTTGCCAGACTTTTTAAGTTTATTTAACCACTTTATGAGGTCAAATTTCTTGTTAGGATTCGGAAGTTTTTTGAACCTCTTAACTTCCAAACCAGAAGAAGTGGGGAGAGGGAAGGGCAAGAGTGAAGTCGGGTACCCTTATTCAGTAGGTAACCCCAAGTGAAGTTCTGGTTCAGTAGGTCTCCGTTCTTTATTGTTTCTAAGGCTTAAGGCCATACAATTTACTAGTCACTTTAACCTGAGGCTGCTGTAACGAATGCCGCAAGCTAGGTGACTTAAACAAGTATTTGTTTCTGACAGTTCTAGAGGCTAGGAGTCTGAGATCTGGGTGCTAGCATGTCGGGTTCTGATGAGGCCCCCTTCCTGGCTTGCAGACAGCCAACTTCTGGCAGTGTCCTCGGGCTGCCTCTTTCCTGCTTAAGAGGACACTCATCCCATTGTGTGTGGGGCACCCTCAAGACCTGGTTACCTCTCAAAGGCCCCGCATCCCTGTCACATTAGGGCTTCATCATGTGTACTGGGCAGGGGTGGAGCAAAAACATTCAGTCCATAGCAAGTGAAATCTTATTTTTAGTGGAGTGTATTTTAAGGACAGGAGTCTGCTGTGAGGTTTCGAAGTCAGAAATACCCGCCCTCCAGTCATTGGTAGAAGGATTGTATTTCCTTGTACTTTTTTCACTTTGCTTTTCTCTTTATTTCTTGACCTCCCCTTTCTTTCCTCTCTCTCCTTTCTTGCTGTCATCATTTGACACTTGGAATAGAGATTGTCAGAGATGGTTGTGGTAGTTTGAAGTCTGTTCCGGAGGTGACTAGTATCTCCAAAAAACTAGCTGGTCTTGAATTCTCCAGGTGTGAGATGCTCCTTGACAAGGGCCGAAGTATCCAGGTTGAACTTGTATGAAAATGCTTTAGTGCTTTAAAAGTAAAAATATTTTTTTCTGGGTTTATACACACACAGTGTTTCTATGTTATACTCATTAACTTATGTAATATTCATTTAGTATATATATATTATACTCATTTAATGTTACTTATTTAGTATTGGTCTGACATCAATATGTATTTTGAAGATTGTGCTGAAAATCAGGACAGTAAGACCTAGACCTTTGCTTAAAGAGCTTCAAAGTATATTCTGAAACTTTATTGCCTGTGTATTTCCCCTTCTAACATAACACATACAGGGTGCTGATTTAGAGGACTTACATGCCAGTTGGAGAAGGTGTTCTCATTGAATTTTTGTGGGCATTTGGGTTTATTTAAAGAGTGAGTCTGTTCAATTCCTGATAAGATTTGTGAGTTAAGGAAGTAAAACATCATAAATTTAAAGCAAAGCACTCTTAATACAGAACATTTCTTTTACCTGAGGTTAGATAAGCCTTTTTTCATTTTTTACGCTGGTGATTGTAAGAATTAGGTAGGCACTTCTGACATGTGTAGAAGTGAAATTTATCTTCAGAGAGATGGAAAGAGAAGTTGTCAGAAGGACCTATTATTGATAATAGTTTTTTGGTGCTATACCACCTGGTGGAAAAGCCAGGAAAATGTGGTTTCTAGAACTCGTGAAAATATCCAGGGAAAGGAAGATGTTTGTGGTAAAAGCAGGATGGGGAGAAAGGGGGAAGGAGGTTGAGAAATTTCTTTCTTCTCTTGCCTGGCAGAGGAACATAGCCCAACTTCTTTCTTTCTCCAAGAATAACAAAAATGTTATTTTCTTTCTTATTTTATATTGGTGCCCTCTTTAAGAAAGAAAAAAAAAGAAAGGAAAAGGCTTAAAAACCGGTCTGAAAGATATAGAGGGAATGAACATGTGTGGCCTTTTGGTGGTAGTTTGAATGTCATGCTTACTGCTGTATCCCCAGGGCCTCCATCAGTGAATAATAGTTGAAATGAATGAATTCTTTCCTGGTTCGATAATTTTTGGCTCTTTATGGGTTTTCAATGTACCCTGTCTCATGATTCTTCTAAGAATCCTCTGAGCATTAACCTAATGAAAGGTTAAGCCTTGTTAAGTGGTTCACCAAAGACCTCCATTTAGGTGAGGGAAGGGCAGAACTCGTTTTCCTGACTCAAATTCCGGTCTCCTTTTTGCTGCTTCTCGGCTATAAAAATAATTTTTGTTTGTTTTTTTATTTTTGGCCGCACCATGCGGCATGTGAGATCTTGGTTCCCCGACCAGGGATCAAACCTGCACCCCCTGCAGTGGAAGTGCTGAGTCTTAACCACTGGACTGCCAGGAAGTCCCCCAAATAATTTTAATATTCCATTTTCCTTTTGCAAAATGGACATCTATAATTTAGGAGTTTCTTAAAACTTTGACACCAGGTAGGTGTCTTTCATATATCTTCATTACAGTGTTCATGATTCATACTTTTGAATTCACCGTTTTGTTTCGTGCAGAACCAAGAATGTCAACAGTCTGTTGCCATAATTTTCCTTTTCTACACATTCAGGCTTCCAAGAGTAGAAATGGACTAAAATTGTTGGACTTCCCTTGTGGCGCAGTGGTTAAGAATCTGCCTGCCAGTGCAGGGGACATAGGTTTGAGCCCTGGTCCGGGAAGATCCCACACGCCGTGAAGCAACTAAGCCCATGCGCCACAACTACTGAGCCTGCGCTCTAGGGCCTGTGAACCACAACTACTGAGCCTGCGTGCCACAACTACTGAAGCCTGCGCCCCTAGAGCCCGTGCTCTGCAGCTTAGAGAAGCCACCGCAATGAGAAGCCTGCTCACAGCAATGAGAGGAATCCCTGCTCTCTGCAACTAGAGAAAGTTCGCCTACAGCAATGAAGACCCAATGCAGCCATAAATAAATAAAATAAATAAATAAATAAGAAATGGACTAAAATTATTAATATAATCTGTCAGCATGTCTTGTTCTGCTTTTTCTGTAAGCTAAGGCTTGAGCCTTGTGTAGATAATAGGAATAAGACATGACACTGTGTTCGCTTTAAAAGTACAATAGTCAAGAAGTCTTGAAGACCTTGAAATTGTCTTCTGAACCATCCATGCTTTTAAAAAAGTTAAAGTGAAGAATGGTTTAATAAGGCAAGCCTGTGAGACTCCACATAACAGGCCTCAAGTTTGCCCCTGGGTTTTTTCCTTATCATAATTTAAATATTTTTGTGGTTCTCTGGTTCTGTGTCTTATTGCTAGAATCAACAGTAATGAGTTGCACTGTTTTATTCAGTGTTTCCATTAGAAGTTTTGGTGATAGACTGCGGGGGGTAGGGATGCAAAGAACAGTGGTTTATAACATTAAAGATATTTCGGTTAAACTTTTTATACTAACATTGAATTCCTATATTACTGAATATAAACATTCCCAGCAGTCAGTTTTGCTGGGTGCACAGTCATGTGCACATTTTGTTGCCATGTCTGATATATTCTGTCCTTGCACAGTATTAATCCATTGGAATTTTGTGTTTGTGTGAGCAGGGCTCACAGAGACACATTCCTTTAACTAAAATTCAAAAGGAAATCAGTCACCAATCTTATATACCTGCATACATGAACAATACACTCTCTACCTCATTTCTTCTTCTGGCTAACTTGCAAGATTTGGAATTATTTGGAAAGCAGTGACACAAAACATTTACGAAAAGAAATGCTAAAAATATCCAATAATGTGGTTATTCTTTTTAGACTTCCTTTGGCAGTCAGTGCATGTCATACTGTAAACATTCATTTTCTGGGACAAAAAAATGAGGCTGACCAAATGCTTTCTAGTGTGGCCTGATCACCAGCTTCTAGCCCGGAGCATCAGTTCTTGCTTACTCCCAGCTTCCCACATGCATATCTGCCTTTTGATAAAGGCCCCAGTTTGAGGCTTCTTTTTCACTTCTGATTTGTCCTAGGGTCATTAGCTAGCCAGACCCTTCTTTGGAAGGCATGGTGAAAGACAACATTGAATGTTATAAGATATATGCTTGCAAAGGTATATCTTGGCTAACTTGGCCTGTTTGCGTCCTTGTCTCATTGAAGAGCTGATATATATGTTGCCTTGTAGGAGGTTTTATTCTGGCTCAGCAAGTATTGCCTGTATCCTATATGTTATATAACAAGGCTCAACTTATTGTTCGCTCTCTGATGCAACAGCTTTTAAATAACAACCTGTAACTAGGACCCTAGTCTTTTTTTTTTTTTTTTTTTTTTTTTTTTTTTTTTTGCGGTATGCGGGCCTCTCACTGCTGTGGCCTCTCCCGCCGCGGGGCACAGGCTCCGGACGCGCAGGCTCAGCGGCCATGGCCCACGGGCTCAGCCGCTCCGCGGCATGTGGGATCTTCCCGGACCAGGGCACGAACCCGCGTCCCCTGCATCGGCAGGCGGACTCTCAACCACTGCGCCACCAGGGAAGCCCGTGGACCCTAGTCTTATTAATTCTTCTTCAGTTGCCTTCAATATCCAGGTTATTCCCCATCACAGAACCTGGGCCTGGAATTGCTTCCCTTAGTTCCTCTTCCCTGTCAGCTTACATGTCACCTTCCCAAAGAAGTCTTCCTGAACCACCAATCCGAAGTAGGCACCCTTCCCTCTGAAAGTCCTCTGCTCTTTCCCTTCATAGCAAAAATTATAATTTGTTATTATATTTTGTTTAGGACAGAGACTAGCACGTTTACCCAGGGTCTAAAATAGATACCCGGCAGTTAGTAGGCGATTGAATGAATGGAATGCTACTCATCATTTTGGATGGAAGTCCCAGTACTTGGTACTGTGAGTTTTCCTTTATACACAAATGTACACAGTTTCCCCCCCTTTCCCAGCTACACCATAAGCCTCCACAGTATCTTAGCCATTTAAAAAAGGATGATATTGATATATCTGTTACTTCTAGTTTAGATATAACTCTATTTTTTTCCTTATTTTAAGAAAGCCACTCATTCATTCATTCATACAACAGTTGAGTTTATTTTTGCAGTGAATGGAAAGAGTAGAAGGCTGAGGGGAGGGGTGCGTACTTCGGATTGGTGATTCAGGAAGACTTCTCTGAGAAGGTGACATGTAAGGAGGATCTGCATCTTCCCCCCACCCCCAAATCTGGCTCTGGGGACAGAGCAGTGAAAAAATAATGTCCCTAGCCTCATTTAGTAATTTTTAAAAAGCTTATCAATTACACAAATTAAAGCATCTCTCATTTTCCTTTAAAGAGCTAGCTCCTTTAGTAAAAGGGACCTTTTAACTGTTTACAGTTTTTCAGGAACCACCCCTATTGTGCAAAGTCTGGTAAAGCTATTACATCTGTTTAGATGGAAACGTTGGCTGAGATGTGTACCCCTGTAAAACAAGCCACATTTCTCTGTTGACATCTGTCCTAAGCTTGTAGATGATTGTGTTCCAGCAGAAACATAATCATCCTATAGTTAGTTCTGGTTTGCCTCTCAGTGGCTAGGTGAAATGGTTTTTGTTTACTTGCTATATACGTATTTTTAATGGAGAGGGCCCAGATACACACTAGGAAAGAGATGTCAGAGCCCATAAAAAAGATTAAAATGTGAAATAAAGGTAAAAATGTCGCAAAATAGAAGTGAGCGTCATTCTGAAACTGTGCTGCCCACATAGGGTGGTTACTAGCCTGATTTGAGAGAGGCTGTGAGTCTGAAATACATACTGGATTTCCAAGACAAAGGAAAGAGAATATAAAATATACCACAATAAATTTTTAATATTGATTACGTGTTGAAATAATACTTAGGATGTATTGAGTCAAATAAAATTAATTTTTACCTGTTTATTTTTTAACATGGCTATTGGACAATTTTAAGTTAGTGGTTTACGTTATATCTCTGTTGGACAATGCTGTTTGCGCTAACTCTTGCCAGTGGTGTGAATCTCCATCCTTTAGATGGCTGCAGGTGAATGGATGTGGTACCAGCCAGGCCCACTGGGAAGATTTTTCTTTGTGAAGAGGAACTTGCTGTTTGCTGTTTGGTATAGTTTCTTCTCGGCCTAGCTTGGGTCACACATACAAGCATTTTGAGATTGTGAAACTTGTGTGGGGGGACTTCCCTTTTTTCGCTTGTGAGCTGATAGGATAAAACCATCCTAATGGCATTCTAGCTGCAACTGTGCCTTCAGTGTAGAGGAGAGGGCTCATTCTTTCATAGAGGATTAACACAGCCAGAAGTAATCTGCATTTTATATAGACTGTAATTGCTCACTGCTGCTACATGATTCCATCAGCTAAGATAATTTACCAATTATATATTGCAACACTCAGTTCTTTTGCCAGATACTAAACAAAGTGAGATAATAAGAGAAGGAAAAAGGATGAGTTGGGGAATTGGAGACCAGAAGAATAGATTTGGAAGATCTTGGATTTAAAAGATTTAGAATGTAAGCGGCAAAGTGTTTTCATGAAATTAATGCAGGTTGGGCAGAGTGTGTGTGTGTGTGTGTGTGTGTATTGTGAAAGGAGTTTCCTGATTTCCTAAATTCATTTCCCAAGATTCAGAGAACAAACCAGATTGAAACCTGCTCTCATGCTGTTTAGTTAGATCAACTCTTATCCATGGTAAAGAGCAAGATCTGAGTTCAAAATTTGGCTCCATGTTTGTTTTGTATATGCTGAAAAAATGAGTAATTTCTCACGTGCATGTCATTTGTACTGGAAAGATTTTATAAATAGCTAGAGCAATGTGTTCTTAAATTTTATTTATTTTTTGTTAATTAATTAATTTTTGGCTGCTTTGGTTCTTCCTTGTTGTTCACGGCTTTCTTTAGTTGCAGCGAGCAGGGGCTACTCTTTGTTGTGGTACGTGGGCTTCTCATTGTGGTGGCTTCTCTTGTTGCGGAGCACAGGCTGTAGGCACAGGCCTTAGTAGTTGTGGCTCGAGGGCTCCAGAGCACAGGCTTAGTTGTGGCGCACGGACTTAGTTGCTCCGCAGCATGTGGAATCTTCCCGGACCAGGGCTCAAATCTGTGTCGCCTGCATTGGCAGGTGGATTCTTAACCACTGTGCCACCAGGGGAGCCCCTTAAATTTCGTTAATAGTGCTATAAAAAGCACATCACAGATATTATTTATATATAAATATTATTTTGTAGAATTTTCTAGGTTTTTTCATGTTTCTGTTTTGCACATATATAATCATACTGTACTGTCTTTTTTTTTTTTTTTGGTACTGTCATTAAAAAAAATTGTGGTTTGGGAATTCCCTAGCCGTCCAGTGGTCAGGACTCTGCGCTTTTACTGTCGGGCCCAGGTTCGATCCCTGGTCAGGGAACTAAGATCCCACAAGCTGCGGTGGCATGGCCAAGAAAATAAAAATGAAAATTGGGGTTTAATATAGGTAACAAAATTTACCATCTAAACCATTTTTAAGTGTTCAGTAGTATTAAGCACATTTACATTGCTGTGTATCCAGTTGCCAGAACTTTTTCATCTTGGAAACTGGAACTCTGTCCTCATTAAACTACAATTCCCCTTTTCTCCTCCTGGCCAGCTCCTGGCAACCAGCATTTTACTTTTTGTTTCTGTGTGTCTCTCATAAGTGGTATCATACAGTATGTCTTTTTGTGACTGTCTTATTTCACTTAGCACAGGTCCTTAAGGTTCATCCATGTGTCAGAATTTCCTTCAAGTCTGAATCATGTTCCATTTTATATATATATACACCTCATTTTGTTTATCCATTAATCAGTCGATGGACATTTGGGGTGCTTCCACCTTCTGACGATCTCTTAGAGACCCTGGTTTCAATTATTTCAGGTATATACCCAGAAGTGACATTGCTGAATCATATGATAATTCTATTTTTAATTTTTTGAGGAAAATTATACTAATAGATTTGAATCCTGCTATTTAAACTTAGAATTATGAGATATTGCTGCATGATTTCAGTTATCATTTTGATGTCTACATTGTATTTTACTGAGTAGGCGGTTATTCCTGAAATAAGGGAAAGCATGGATGTTTCTAATTTTGCTAATAACACTGTAGTGAACAAGAGCAAGAAACCTTTACCATTTATGGATTTTTTTCTATTTTAAAAAAAATTTTATTTATTTTAAATTTATTTTTGGCTATGTTGGGTCTTCAGTGCTGCGCGCATGCTTTCTCTAGTTGCAGCGAGAGGGGGCTACTCTTCGTAGTACTGTGCGGGCTTATTGCAGTGGCTTCTCTTGTGGAGCATGGGCTCTAGGCGTGTGGGCTTCAGTAGTTGCGGCCCGTGGTCTCAGTAGTTATGGCTCGTGAGCCCTAGAGCATGTGGGCTTCAGTAGTTGTGGTGCATGGACTTAGTTGTTCCACGGCATGTGGGATCTTCCCAGACCAGGGATTGAACCCGTGTCCCCTGCATTGGCAGGTGGATTCTTAACCACTGCACCACCAGGGAAGTCCTGGATTGTTTTCTTTTAGGATAGATGTACAAAATAGAATTTATTGAGCATGAGGGTGTAACCATTTTATGGCTCTAGTTATTTATTGCCAATTTAAGACTATATTTTTATCTGGTTTCACTGCACCCTCAGCTCCACTGGATGTAGTCATTAAGATAGAGGAAAAACTTCCATAGACACCTCATTGTTATTGCATTCCTTTAATTAACAGTGAATATAGGGACTTCCTTGACAGCCTAGTGGTTAAGATTCCTTGCTTCCACTGCAGCACTGCAGGGTGTTCAGTCACTGGTTGGGGAACTAAAGATCCCACATGCTGTGCAGTGTGGCCAAAAAAACCCCAAAAACAAAAAACAGCAGTGAATTTAATTTTTTTTGTACTTCTGAGTGGGTCTTCCTCTTGGTGTGAGCAATGTTCATGGCTTTTTTTTTTTTTAATTTGTTTTATTTATTTATTTTTCACTGCATTGGGTCCTTGTTGCTGCGTGTGGGCTTTCTGTAGTTACGTGAGTGGGGGCTACTCTTCGTTGTAGTGCGCGGGCTTCTCATTGCGGTGGCTCCTCTTGTTGTGGAGCACAGGCTTCAGTAGTTGTGGCACGCGCGCTCTAGAGCACAAGCTCAGTAGTTGTGGCGCACTGGCTTAGTTGCTCTGCGGCATGTGGGATCTTCCCGGACCAGGGCTCGAACCCGTGTCCCCTGCATTGGCAGGCAGATTCTTAACCACTGCGCCACCAGGGAAGTCCCTGTTCGTGGCTTTTGACCATATGTTAGGTAGGTGGAAATCTTGAGAACACCGCTCTTTGAGTCTCATGCCTATTTAGCTGGGTAGATGCTTCCCCTTTTTTGTGGTCAGCTGAACTTCAAGTGATTTTTGACTTTGTTTATACCAAAGGGTGGTTGCATGTTCTGGCCTTTGGAAATACTTTAGAGTGTGTTTCAGGCTGACATCACTGAAACTCAGAGCAAAATACTTTTTAAACTCCTATAATTACAGCACAGGAAAGGCATGGCTAAGACAGCATCAGCATCCTGTGAATACACTGTGGAATATTGAGGGTGGGGAGCTGGATGATGTATCTTTTGCTAACCATGTGAAAAAGAGTGACTGGGAATGCTTGCTTATCTTTGAATTTCAATAAATTTAGCATCAGTTTTCCAACCACTGTGGTAGAATTTTGAGGAATCTAAGCTCTCTTATAAATATACTGGGAAAAAAAAAAATACTGGGAACTGAAAAATGTTTAGGACAAACTAGTAAAAATCCCACCTAAAAAAGAGGATTTTTATACTGTTTACCTGTGAGCTTATTGTTTGTGGTTGAAAAACTGCAATTAGATGGAATCTGTCCCCACAGTCTGCTTTAAGGTTCACCTGTGTCCGAAATTGTTGCTTAATGTGTTACAATCTGATTAACCACGAGTTTGGTCTCATTTAATTTTTTCCTTCTTTCAGAGTATTTTAATTAAGTGAATCTTTTAAAAGGATGTGAAGATTTATTTCTGACTTTAGATTGTGAACCCTCCTTAATCCTCATATTCTTAGACAACTCAAATTTACCCTGAAAATTTCCTACAGATGCTTATTTTGAGGAATATTTTTTTTTGGTATTTTGCCATTTAGGTCATAGAAATTTGTGTGTCTGATACTTTTTTTTTTTGCGGTACGCGGGCCTCTCACTGTTGTGGCCTCTCCCGTTGAGGAGCACAGGCTCCGGACGCGCAGGCTCAGCGGCCATGGCTCACGCGCCCAGCCGCTCCGCGGCATGTGGGATCTTCCCGGACCGGGGCACGAACCTGCGTCCCCTGCATTGGCAGGCGGACTCTCAACCACTGCGCCACTAGGGAAGCCCTGATACAGTTCTTAAACAGCAAAACAAAAACCAAAAAATTTTTATGAAAATAGAAAACATAGCTTAGGTGCAATAATACATGGGAGAAAAAAAATACCAATACTAAAATGAAGTTTAACATTCCATGATGTTTTACAGTTAAAGGAGCTTTCCAGGGGAATTAATTCACTTGGTTTATTTGGACTCTAATTTCAATGGAGCTTTGAGATGAGAAACAAAACAAGTTTTATTGGTTTAAGCAGATCCAGGTTTAATGGCACGGCAAAGGTGAATTCAGGGGTTGCTTGACTGTAGTCAGTGATTTCCCAGCTATGGGGAAATATAAATATTATGTAGGTGGCTTTAAGAAACAATATTACTTTTGTATGTTTAAGGCCTGTTTCTGTTTGTTTAAACACGCTAGTGGATTGCTTTCTCTTGCCTGTTTTCCTTTGGGGGGGGAGTACTGCCGTTTCAGATCTGAGGTTTGGGAATTCCTTTCTTGCTTTTCCTAATGGTCTGGGGTGGGCACGCAGTGCAGTTGGCTGGCATGAGTGTGGTCGTTCTGCTGTACTGAGGTGTGGGGTTGGATCCTCGGCTGTACCGTGGGTCTCGGCTAGAGGAAGTTTTTCCTGTGAACTGTACCCAAAGCATAATTATTCCTGCCATTCAGTGGAGAGGATTTGGAGGTAGGTCCTGTAGAAGGAGTACCTTTCAAAAAGGCAAACCTAGCACGAATATCAGCAAATCAATTTGAGATCCATTCTCACTGCACTAGTTCCTGTGAAGTTTTCATTAAAATGGATCTTAGCGGGGAGGGTGCAAAATACGGTAGGGAGTAAAGAGGTACCAACTATAACGAATAAAATAAGGTACAAGGGTATATTGTACAAAGTAGGGAATATAGCTACTATTTTATAATAACTATAAATGGACTCTAACCTTTAAAAATTGTGAATCACTGTATTGTACACCTGTAACATATATTGTACATTAACTGTACTTCATCTTAAAAGAAACAATCTTTATAAGAAGAAAAAATAAAATGGATTTTGTTCTTTTTAGGTGAGGCTATTACAGAAAAAAAGGGGGGGACTTCCCTGGTGGTGCAATGGTTGAGAGTCCGCCTGCCGATGCAGGGGACACGGGTTCGTATCCCGGTCCGGGAAGATCCCACATGCTGCGGAGCGGCTGGGCCCGTGAGCCATGGCTGCTGAGCCTGCTCGTCCGGAGCCTGTGCTCCAAAACGGGAGAGGCCACAGCAGTGAGAGGCCCGCGTACTGCAAAAAAAAAAAAAAAAAAGGAGGGGGGGCGGGACTGGATTTTGTTACAGGCCAAAAGGGTGGTGTGTTCTTTTTTTAAAAAAAAATTAATTTATTTTTGGCTGCATTGGGTCTTTGTTGCTGCACATGGGCTTTCTCTAGTTGCGGCGAGCAGGGGCTACTCGTCATTGCGGCGTGCAGGCTTCTCACTGTGGTGGCTTCTCTTGTTGTTGAGCACGGGCCCTAGAGCACGCAGGCTTCAGTAGTTGTGTCTCACGGGCTCAGTAGTTGTGGCTCACAGGGTCTAGAGCACAGGCTCAGTAGTTGTGGCACACGGGCTTAGTTGCTACGCAGCATGTGGGATCTTCCTGGACCAGGGCTTGAACCCGTGTCCCCTGCATTGGCAGGTGATTCTTAACCACTGCGCAACCAAGAAGGTCCTGGGTGGTGTTTTTTTGTTTTGTTTGTCTGTGGGGTTTTTTTTGCGGTACGCGGGCCTCTCACTGCTGTGGGCTCTCCCATTGCGAAGCACAGGCTCCAGACGCGCAGGCTCAGCGGCCATGGCTCACGGGCCCAGCCGCTCCGCGGCGGCATGTGGGATCTTCCCAGACCGGGACACGAACCCGTGTACCCTGCATCGGCAGGCGGACTCTCTCAACCTCTGCGCCACCAGGGAAGCCCCTGGGTGGTGTGTTCTTGATTGACTGATTGCAAGCAGTTGTGTGAGGCAGGCTGAGTTAAATCACTGCTAGCTGTGTTGTCTTGGGCAAGTCACTGCACCTCTTTAAGCCTCCGTTTCTTCATCTGTGAAGTAGTAGCATGCCTGGCACATAATAAGCAGTAATTAATATTAGCCATTATTATTTGTAAAAGGTTCTACTATATATAATCATGTACTTTGAGTGTACTAGGTTGAATGGAGAACTGACAGTGGTTGAGAGATTTGAAGTGAACCTAATAACCTAGCCACAGCAGGAAATTAGGTTGTGTCTCTGACTTTACGGACCATAATGAATTGGGAATCTCAGTGTAATTGATCAGGAAGGCGCTTCAGTCATTCCTGGAGGCTTAATTTTCTTTTTCTTTTCTTCCCCCCCCCCCCTTCTGTATCAGTGTGGTGCCTTTGTTTTCTGGTAAAGGGCTGATTCCTCCTGACCAAGCGTGAGGCCAACCTATCCAAGTCTTCACCCTCTTCTTTTCTCCTTTAAAGCAAGCCTCCCCAGTGAAGAGAATGAGCAGGTATATGGAAGTGAGGTTCTTTTGCCCAAGCCTTTATTTCCCCTCCCCCCCAACCTTTATGAAAAATTTAACAGATTGTACGAAAGCTTTTTTTCTTTTCAACTTCGTCTGTTCTCCTTGTCTGATCTGCCTCTGAGTGCAGGATGTTAGCTGCAGTTTTGCTCCAGGCTGCTGGCTTGACCCGGTGACAAATTACGCTTCTTCCTGGGGGCTTTCCTTTTTCCTTCCGAAGGTCTAAGTCGCCTTGTGCTCATTGTTTAGGGACTTAGTCACTGTCTTGTTTCTGGTTTTCATAGGGTGGAATCAAATGAGGTAATTGATGTGAGCTTTGTAACGTGCTGCAGGGGAGATGCTGCGGCTGCTGTGGAGACCCGTTCCACATGCGTGGCTGGCTTCCCACCCACAGAGTGTCTGTGTCCTCTCTTAGGCGTTTCAGTGTTGCTGGACGCATCCGCAGTCTGGAAACAAGCTCGCTTATGCAAAAGTTGAATGCAGGCATGAGAGAAGCTCAGTGAGTCATGTGATCTGTTCAGCTAACTCTTCAGAGATCACTTATGCTCTGTGAAAGTGGTCTGAATGTTGGAATCTGGTGGGAAACCTCTTCCTTTGGGCCATGTGAGCCTCCTGGGGTTTGCTATTCCCTTTCTGCCCCCAGCCTCCCCTCCCTTTGGTTGTGTGTTTCTTACAATAAATTGGTTGTCTGAAACTGGATTTAGATTAATTCTGAAAGCCGTTGTGAAGAATTTTAATCACTTTAAAGACCTCTGATTTGACTGAACTGTAGTATTACTGATGTACTCTTATAAATAATATCATCAATTTGTATGAAAGACTTGGAACAGTATCTGGCATGTGAGTACATGTTTAATAAACTAATGTTAACTAGTATTATTTCTACTGGTATTAGCATTATCAGTTTAAAACAATTTGGTAGGAGCTTATACTGAGACAGTGAGGTTCAGTAGAAAAGTCTAGGGATCTAGAATTGGGAGACTCTTGCTTTTGGATCTGTCATTTATCAGTTCTGAGAGCTGCAGCAGGTTCCTTAACTTCCTTGAGTATGTTTGGTAATCTTTAAAAGAAACTATCATAGAGATTAAATGAGAAAATGCACATGGAAGGTATTGCTAGATTATAAATTATTGCATAATTGTAAGTATGACAGCATCACAGTTGTGTTTAGAGACTACTTTAAAATTTTCTCCTATTTTTAATGTATATCTTGTCTTTTATAAATAGATTATAAATTCTCAGCTTATCATAGTATTGGAGGTGACACTTGACAGATAGTGTTGAAAAATGAATTTATTCCCTCATCTCATTCAGGTATGTCTGTTTGTATCTGCAAAGTGGTGATTTGTGTTTGGGGACCTGAACAGTTATATCTACGCCAGTTTGAATTACTTTATGAATGGATTGTGCTGTTTATGAAGCACTGGGATGCTTTGGAAAAAGATGACAACATTCTATTTCATTGTTGGGTGCATCAGGGAACCCGAGTAAATTTAATTAGTTTTAAGCCTTCCAGATTATCCTGTCTGTAAGCTTCATGAGGGCAGACCACGTCTGTCCTGATCACTGCTGTATCTTCACTGTTAGTGTGGTGCCTGGCACAGGGCACGGAGAGGGGCCATTGATATTTGTTGATTGACCAACTGATCAGAGTTGAATCAGAATTATAATCAAGAAAAAGAAGTTGGGTGACATAGTGAAACAGATTTCTTTTGGTTTCAAGAGTAGTAATGATAAACAGTGGTAATAGATTCTCTGGTATGTGAAAGTGAGACATTTAGGTGAAATGGAAAGTATGCTGGGCTGGGGACGTGGAAACCTCCTAGGCCTGCTCTTTGTTAATAGCGGAGGTAACTATGGGAGTTACCTAGCTGCTTTGGGCTTCAGTTTCTTCCTCAAAGGACCTGTCCAGTTCTGTGACAAATAGTTAATTTATTCTAGAGCTGCATTCCTTATTGGAGGGAAAGTAACAGATAAGGCTTGAAAGGGATTCCATGAAATGTATTGAGATGCCAAATGAATTAGTTTGGAAACAGCTATCTTAAGTTGTATCTGGTTGGGTAGGATTGAATTTAAGTGAATTGATTAGTCATCGTTTGAGAAATGTAGAATATGTAGAATTATTTCTTTTCCTGAAGAGGGAACATCCTGGGAAAGAAATCAAACGGGCTGGGACTTCCCTGGTGGTGCAGTGGTTAAGAATCCTCCTGCCAATGCAGGGGAAATGGGTTTGAGCCCTGGTCCGGGAAGATCCCACATGCCACGGAGCAACTAAGCCCGTGCTCCACAACTACTGAGCCCGTGTGCCATAACTACTGAAGCCCTCCCGCCTAGAGCCCGTGGTCCACAACAGGAGAAGCCACCGCGATGAGAAGCCTGCGCACTGTATTGCACCACAACGAAGAGTAGCCCCCACTCGAGGCAACTAGAGAAAGCTCGCCCGCAGCAACAAAGACCCAATGCAGCATCCCCCCCCACCCGCAAAAAAAAAATCAAAGGGGCTCTTGTGTGGTGTATTTAATTCATCCATGTATAGTGCCAACAAGAATGGGTTTCATGCAAGCTGAAGGGAACAGTTAATTGTTCTGAACTTCTATACTGCAGGATTTTTTTTTTTTTTTTTTTTTTTCAGTACGCGGGCCTCTCACTTTTGTGGCCTCTCCCGCTGCGGAGCACAGGCTCGGGACGCGCAGGCTCAGCAGCCATGGCTCACGGGCCCAGCCGCTCCGCGGCATGTGGGATCCTCCCGGATCGGGGCACGAACCCGCGTCCCCTGTATCGGCAGGAGGACTCGCAACCACTGCACCACCAGGGAAGCCCCAAATTGCAGGATTTTTAAATGTAGTGTCAAGAACTATTTAGGAAAGAGCCCACCAGGAGTGCCACATTCCTCAAAGACAGGGCAGGATGAGTGTATGAGAGTCATCTGCTTGCTGACAATGCTAGGACAGGAGCCACTATGCTCATAAGCATGTGTGCTTGTGGGCTGGTGCAACATTTGGGAGTGAGGAACTGTGTTCATTTCCTCTGGAAAATCTAATTTTTTCTTTTGTTTTTAGTGTCTCCTTTATTCCAACTGCACATACCGTTGCCAGGTAGATGTTCCTTGAAAACTTCTTTTAGCAAGTTAAATCCTATTATGAAACGTCAGAGTCTATTGTCTAATACAGCATAGCCAAATGCTAGACTTGTAGAGGCTTCTCTTGCCCACACTCTGTGTTGAGTGCCTTAAGCAGCCTCTCGATTCACTGATCCAAAAATACCCAGTTGAAGACTCATTTCTTACAATCTCTTGTCCTCTGATTGCTACACGTGTATTTAAGTATTGCTGTCATGACAGTGAAAATTCTTGAGGGCTAGGGACTTTTGTTTCATAGAGGCCACGTCGAATGATTCATGAATGTGATGATTAACTTGGTTTTTTACTGAGACATTGTCTTTCCAGAGAAGTGGTTTTTTTTGTTTGTTTGTTTGTTTTGGCTATGCCAGGGGTCTTGTGGGATCTTAATTCCCCGACCAGGGATTGAAGTCGGGCCCTCAGCAGTGAAATCACGGAGTCCTAACCACTGGACAACCAGGGAATTCCCGAGAAGGATTATTTTTAATCTGGGCAGTTTATTTAGAACTTTCCTCTCATATGATTCTTTTTTAAAAAAAATTTATTTATTTATTATTTATTTATTTTTGGCTGTGTTGGGTCTTCGTTGCTGCACGCGGGCTTTCTCTAGGTACGGCGAGCAGGGTCCACTCTTCGTTGCGGTGCGAGGGCTTCTCATTGCGGTGGCCTCCCTCGTGGAGCCCGGGCTCTAGGTGCGTGGGCTTTGGCAGCTGTGGCACACGGGCTCAGTAGTTGTGGCACACACGCTTAGTTGCTCCGTGGCATGTGGGATCTTCCTGGACCCACTGCTCCACAGGGAGGCCCCCCTCTCATATGTTTCTAATTTCATACATACTTAAGGGGATATTTCAGCAAGAAGCTATGGGGGAACCTTTTCCCTTAAAATTGGACTTTTAAACATTTGAGGGTTTATTGATTTAGAATGATATAAATCTAGGTGGAGTGTTTCCTTTTCACCTGAGGAGCCTGAGGTTTTCAGCTGTTCTTTTAGCTAGAAGGAATATGCTTAAATTTATAATTACATCAAGTTTTGCTTTCAGCCATGGAAATCATAAAAAAATTATTTTTCTAGCAACAACTGTTTTTTCATTAAACATATCCTAGTATTCCTGAAGTTTTGTGGTGCATTTTCAGTTTGGAAAATGTGTGATGTGATAATACAGAAGAGTATTTGTTTTAATTTGAAATGTTGGCCTTATAAAAGTGTCACGTTAGAATGGTTTATGTGAACTAAAACGTTAGCATTTTGTGGCCGTAAAGCACTGAGTCTCCAGATCCTAAATGTTACAGTCATTAAACATTATTTGCAGTATCTCTGAATTTACACAATGGCATTCCATTCATTTAGACACTTACTGATTTTAACAATTTTAGTGATCAAAGGGGAAAATATGGGCTGAACTATAAAGTAACACATTTCTCCCAGAAGTATAATTTATGTCTCCAAAAAGGATAGAAATATAAAGTTAAAAAAGCTGCTTGGAGGGCTTCCCTGGCAATCCAATGGTTAAGATGCTGTGCTTCCAATGCAGGGGACACAGGTTCAGTGCCTTGTCGGGGAAGTAAGATCCCACATGCTGCGTGGCACGGCCAAAGAAATAAGATAAAATAAATTAATTAAAAAAAAAACTGCTTGGAAACACTAAAAGTTCTCTGTGGCTATCAGAACATGTTATGTCCAGTCATGTCTACATCAGGAGTCAGTTCCAGCCAGTCCCCAGTGGTTGTTTAGTGATTGAGGAGGAATAAAGACAGTGTGAGTGGGGATAGAGTGGAGGTGGGGCCAGGTTGGAGATACTGCTGACTTGGGAGGATTTGGTACCATTGAATATGTTGGGGCAATGATGAGTCGTCAGGGATGAATTGTGGGTTTCTGGCGTGGGTAACTGGGAAGATGATGCTGTCACTCACCAAGAAAGGGAATATAGAAGAAAGACCAGATTTGGGAGGGAGGGTAAGTTCAGATAATGTATTGACTCCTTGCAATCGATAAATGTGGGGTGAATGAATCTGGGAAATGTGTATTTTGAGATGTCTGTGGGGTATCAACGTTTACTGGGTTTGTCATCCTGAAGATAAAGAAGGTAGACATGCTCTGGAGACAGAGCTTTGGGATTTGGTGAAGCCATGGGGTCTTCAACCAGAAGCATGGAGAATACCAGCGTTTAAGGGGTAGGCAAAGCAGAGTGTGCTCACAGAGATGAGTCAAGAAAAGGAGTGGCTGGAGAGGTAGGAAGAGAACCCAGAGAGAGTTGGGTGTCCTGGGAGCCGAGGTGGGGGCCTGCCTCAAGAGCAAGAGCTTGGGGCTTCCCTGGTGGTGCAGTGGTTGAGAATCCGCCTGCCAATGCAGGGGACGCGGGTTCGTGCCCCGGTCTGGGAGGATCCCGCGTGCTGCGGAGTGGCTGAGCCCGTGAGCCATGGCCGCTGAGCCTGCGCGTCTGGAGCCTGTGCTCCTCAACAGGAGAGGCCACAGCAGTGAGAGGCCTGCTTACCGCACACACACACACACACACACACACACACACACACACACACACACACACACACATACACAACCACTGTGGGATATCACCTCACACCTGTCAGAATGACTGTCATCAAAAAGAACATACAATAACAAATGTTGGCAGGATGTGGAGAAAAGAGAACCTTCATACATTGTTGGTGGGAATATAAATTGATGCAGCTACTATGGAAAACAATATGGAGGTTCCTTAAAAAACTAAAAATAGAGCTACCATATGACCCAGCAATTCCACTCCTGGGTATATATCTGAAAAAATAAAAACACTAATTCACAAAGATAATGTACCCCAATGTTCATAGCAGCACTATTTACAATAGCCAAGATATGGAAGCAACCTAAGTGTCTACAACAGACGAACGGATAAAGAAAATGTATATGTATACAATGGAATACTATTCTGCCATAAAAAAAATGAGGGACTTCCCTGGCAGTCCAGTGGTTAAGACTGCTTCCAATGCAGGGGGTGTGGGTTCGCTCCCTTGTCGGGGAACTAAGATCCTCCATGCTGCATGGTGTGCACCCCCCCAAAAAAAACAAAAAAAGAATGAAATAATGCTATTTGCAGCAACATGGATGGACTTGGAGGGCATTATGCTAAGTGAAATAAGTCAGAGAAAGACAAATACTGTATGTTATCACTTATATGTGGAATCTAAAACATATAACAAACTAGTGAATATAACAAAAAAGAAGGTGACTCACAGTTATAGAGAAGAAACTAGTGGTTTCCAGTGGGGAGAGAGAAGAGGGGAGGGGTAATATAGGAGTAGGAGAGTAAGAAGTACAAACTACTAGGCATAAAATAAGCTATAAGGATATATTTTACAATACTGGGACTGTAGCCAATGTTTTATAATAACTGGAGTGGGACTTCCCTGGTGGCTCAGTGGTTAAGAATCTGCCTGCCAACGCAGGGGACACGGATTCAAGCCCTGGTCCAGGAAGATGTGAGCCACAACTACAGAAGCCCGCACGCCTAGAGCCCGTGCTCTGCAACAAGAGAAGCCACCGCAATGAGAAGCCCACGAACCACAACAAAGAGTAGCCCCCACTCGCTGCAACTAGGGAAAGCCCGCACGCAGCAACGAAGACCCAACGCAGCCAAAAAAAAAAAAAAGCCTTATAATAACTGGAGTATAATTAAAAATGGAGTATAACCTTTAAAAATTGTGAATCAGTATGTTGTATGCCTGTAATTTATATAATATACATCAACTGTACTTCAGTTAAAAAAAGAACAAGAGCTTGGTCAGTAGGACAAGTGCTGCAGAAAAGCCAAGAAGGACTGAAGCGGAGCCAGTAGGAGGTCTCTGGAGACCAGGAGGAGAGGCTCTTCAGTGAACTGGAGGGGCAGTCAGACTGCAGTGGGAGGAGGAGTGAGTACCTGTGGATGGACTGGGGAAAGTGGGTATAGGCTGTGCCCCCAGGAAGCTTGGCTGGGAAGGAGAGGACAGTGTAAGAAAATCAGGAGGCCATAGGTCGAGGAAGCTAGTTGGGGTGTCGTCGTTTTTAGTTGAGAGACTTGAGTAGAAAGAAAGAGTATGGGGCCAGTGAGGATGCAGGTGAGAGGAAGGAGACTGTTGAAGGGGATAGCTGCCTTCCCCAATGGAAGGGATGGTATTTGGACTGTAAGTGGAAGAGTCTTGCTTGGAAAGATGGCTTCTTGGAGAACCGACGGGGAGTGAAATCTGGAAGCATGTACATGGTACAGCAGGAGGTGACTGGGAGTTTGAGTCGGTGGCAGGTGGACTTGGATGGAGGACGGTGTTTGCGTGGATGGAGGGGTGGGGTGTGGGCAGAAACCCGCCAAGGAAGAAGAGGGGAGGTGCTGGTGTGCCTGCACAACCAGCTGGTGTTGTAGATGGGGCAGCTGTTGTCACCCTGTGGGTGTGGTGAGAGCCACGGCTGGAGGAGGAAGTTTGGCTGGCTCTAAAGGGCCTTGCTTGCCAGCCTGACAACTGTGGATTTTGTTTTCTGGGTAAGGAGTTGCCATTTAGGGAGGAAGAATGTGGTCTATGGTTTTGAAACCAATAGCAGTTTATGGCAGAGTTGAGAGAGAGACAGGGCTGTTGTCTGGGAGGCTATTGCAGTAACCTGTGTGAAGGTTGTTAGGGCTAGAAATAGGGCAGTTGCCTTGGGAGAGATGAGGATTCCAGAAGTTGAGTGGGCAGTTTGGCACCTGCCTGCCTAAGTGAGGGAGGGAGAGGAAGGAGAGGAGGAAAAAGGAGAAGGAGGTGTGGAAAGCTGCTGGGAGGATGGCAGCCCGGTTGTGGAAATAGCACAGGTGGAAGAGAAGCGGGTCTAGTGAGGAGATGTGGGACAGTTCAGTTTTAGGCACATTTACAGAACATTTATGTAGTATCCAGCTGACAACCAGGACCGGGGGTCTGGAGCTCAGGATAGAGGTCAAGGCAAGAGGCAAAGATTTGGAAGCATGAGATCATCATCCTTGAATTAGAAGTGGTTAAGATTTATTTCAAGGAACAAGAGAAAAATAAATCTTGATGTGGACTGTAAATGTAAACTTCTCAGACTATTGCAGTATATTTTTAGCTTTCTTAGAATAAAGCCTTTGATGGCTAGAATTCGTGGACATTCCCCCCAAATAGCTCAAAATTAACATGACAAGAAGATGTTAGGAAATACATTTAAGAAGTTTCGGTAGAAATGCTGGTATCTTGATAGTTTTTTCTTCTCCCATTAAAATCTGTTTATTTAATCCTTTTATTCTTTTTGATGAGACGTCAGAAGACTGATGGAAACTACTTGGTTGTATTTTTGAAAAACCTTTGAAGGTAAAATATTCTGTCCTGAGTGTGGTATCATTGCATTTTGTTTCCTGGCTTTGGCAACGGTGGATAATTAATAATTAGGTAGTCTAATGCAGTGTCCAGGGATGGATTTAAAAAGAAAACAACTGAAGCTGTTTATATATATATCTTTAAATTTTATTTATTTATTTATTTATTTATGGCTGTGTTGGGTCTTCACTGCTGCATGTGGGCTTTCTCTAATTGCAGCGAGCGGGGGCTACTCCTCATTGTGGTGCACAGGCTTCTCATTGTGGTGGCTTCTCTTGTAGAGCACGGGCTCTAGGTGCATGGGCTTCAGTAGTTGGGGCACGCAGGCTCAGTAGTTGTGGCGCACGGGCTTAGTTGCTCCACGGCAAGTGGGATCTTCCCAGACCAGGGCTCGAACCCGTGTCCCCTGCCTTGGCAGGCGGATTCTCAACCGCTGCACCACCAGGGAAGCCCTGTTTCTTTTCAGGAAGTAGGCTGATTACATTTTGTATTTAGCGAAATACTAAATGAGCCTTGCCTTGGGATCTCCCATAAAATCTACACTTTCCTGCTTTCCTTCCTAAAATGTATAAGCAGGTAATACTGTTGTTCTGTGGAAACGTTAATTACACAGAAGTAAATTCTTTAAGTCTTTGGAATGTCCAGCAGTGTGGTGGGCATTCTAGAATTTGTGGAGGGATGTGAGTGATTATCCTCCCCTACCGCCAGCTACTCTTCGGTCAGACTATCTCTACTACTTCCATTTTGATTTAATGCCTAAGAGAGATTACTATGCCTGCTTTTCTGGTATCAGTAAACATTTATTGAGTGCCTGGTTTATACCCAGTTGCTGTGCTTGGCTATGGGGATTCAGAGAGGAAAAAGCCAGTGTCCCTTCCCTCCAGAGCACACTGTGCAGTGGAAAGTCATAAAGAGCTGTTGTGATTTTGTGACATAAAAAGAAATATGTATTTGTGCCTGGTACAAAACTTCGAAAAACCCTTGGCATTTCCTAACTGTTAAGAGTGAGAAAAGTGAAAGGAGTGTCTTTTATTATTCATAATAAGTTCCTTTCAACCTCCCTGAGTTTATGTTAATGAGGCGACTTCTGAGAAGCCCCTAAGGTTTGAGGGGCTGGTTTCCAGGGGAACCAAGCACCTGATTTGAGGGTCTAGGGAGGGGAGAGGGGCTAGAGATTGGGTCCAGTCACCAGTGGCCAATGAGTTAATCAATCATGTTTATGTAATAAAGCCTCCATAAAAATCTTAAAGTGTTTGGAGAGGCTCCTGGTTGGTAAACAAGGACAGGTGCTGGGAGGGTGACACGCATAGCTGCTCTTAGCCCTTCCCACACACCCTATCCTATGCTGTCTTCCGTTTGGCTGTTCCTGAATTGTATCGTTTGTAATAAACGGAATAGTAAGTAAAGTGCTTTCCTGAGTTGTGTGAGCCATTCTTGCAAATGATCAAACCCCGATTGGGTGGTTATGGGAACAACCTGATTTACAGCCAGTCGGTCAGAAGCACAGGTGACAGACAACCTGGACTTGCCGTTGGCATCCAGAGTGGGAAGGAAGCCGTGTGGGCCTGAGCTCTTAGCCTGTGGGGTCTGCTAACCCCGAGGTAGATAGTGTCAGAATTGAATTAAATTGTAGGACACCTAGGTGGTATCTGCAGAGAATTGCTTGGTGCAGTGGGGAACTCCCACAGAGCTGGTGTCAGAAGTGCTAAGTGCTAAGTTCTAAGAAGTGGAGCAGAAAGTACAGAAAGAGTTTTCCTTTCAGAGGCCATTGTGGATGTACAGGGAAGGGACGTACTGATGATTGATAACAGTGGCTCATGTTTATGACCTGATTACAGTGCATTTTACCTTGATTGCTTCCATTTCATCCTCACATTGACCCAGTGAAGTAGGCCTGGCTATTTTCTTTGTACAGAAGAGGCACAGAGAGGCTCAATAGTAGATGGTAAATAGAGGAACCAGGAATAGAAACTGGGCAGTCTGATGTGAGAACCCACACTTTAAAAAAGTGAGGAAGAGAGTAGGGGAAGCAGCAGTCTAGTTAGGGTACCTCTGCCATGTGTACAAAATCAGGGGAGGAGTGTGTGGAGCTTGGGCTGGGGGTAGGGGATGGTGGGAGGAGAGATCATAAGGTTAAAGTTAAATGAAGCCTGATGGGCTAGTCTGAAGTCAAGTAGTGGCAGGTGATGCTCGAGAGGGAGATGTAGACTAGATTGTGAAAATAGGCTGTGTCTTGGGACTTCCCTGGCGGTCCAGTGGTTAAGACTCTGTGCTTCCACTGCAGGGGGCCCGTGTTGCATACCTGGTTGGGGAACTCTAAGATCCCACATGCCCTGTGGTGTGGCAAAAAAAAAAAAAAAAAGAAAGAAAGAAAGAAAGAAAGAAAAGAAAGGCAGTGTCTCCTTTATATCAAGGTTTACCATGAAATTCCTAAAAGTATACTTAGAGTTTTGTGTCTGTCGCACATTTACTGTGGACATTCAGAAGAAGCCTTGTGGATTTATAGCATTCTTATTTTCACCCAATTGTACTCACTGTCATCTAAAAAATATGAGTGTACCATGTGGGTGGAAATTATAATGATCATGATTATCGCTCACAACTCCAAAGAAGTTGGGGGTTTCTGTGTGGTTTGTTGTAATTTAAAGAGCAGTCTGTGATTAGCAGGCTTTGGAAATTTGTTTCAAGAAGTGCTAGATGAAGGAGCTCTAGAGGCTGGTTGAACATCACTGTTTGTTTTCCTCATAGATGAGAAAGAAAATTTAAAGGATATGGATGAGTTTTAAGAATTAAAGTCAGGCACTCACCCTTATTGGCACACTGAGATGGCTCAGATGTTTGCAGTAAGGATTATTGAGCACAGATCATGTGCAGAGTTTAGTACTACATGTAACTGGATTATTATGAAAGAGTCCTGCTCCCTCCCTATAAAGAACTCTGGGATTATATGGGGACACTTACATAATAGGATGCAATTTGTGAATAGTAACAAATAGCTGTATAAATGAGCATAGAAGAGATTAAAATAAATACATTTAGGAGACATTTAAAGTAAACACGTTGTAATACTACCCCTGATCTATTCATCTGTGCAACTCTTGTTAAGCATGGGGGCACCAGGAGGCAGAAGAGAAAAGGGCAGACCTAATTAGGAATACCTCCTGAAGGTTGTAGAAGCTTACTTGGATTTGGGTGTTGGAAGGATAAAAGCTCAAAAAATGTTGGAGTGGGCGTGTCTTTTATTTTTCTGTAGAAAAAGCAGTGGTGTGTGTTTTAAAAAGGTTTAGATTGCCTCCAAAACATATAATAAGTTTTATAGACTTACTTTCAGAAATACCATGTGTGTCTCTAATTGAGGTTATCTCCAGGGGTAGGCGGTTAGTGAGTATTTTCTAGAATCATTACAGAGTGTTATCTATGAGATTGGGATTGATCTTAAATTGGGATGTTCCTTCCCACTCTTTCTCCATAGTTATCAAATCAGATATTTCTGCTAGGGAATCCAAGGTTGTAATAGAAAAGGAAATTATTTTTTAACTGTTATATTGTCAAAGTAAATAGTAATTTCTTGAAGCAGGTCAAAATGCTAGGAAAGAATGTTTTTCTTTTTACTATTGTAAAGTAATTCTGAATACAGTAATTATATAAAAGGAGTATGAATACCTTTGTAGCTGCCCTCCAACTTAAAAGATAAGACTGCAGATAAGAGTTGAACTCTGGGTTTCACTTCTGGCCCCATTTTCTCTCTCCCTCCCTTTCTCTCCATTTCTTTTTTTTACCACTTCCACCCATGTATTTAATATTTTTACTACGGGTGTCTGTGTAAATATTAATCATCAATAGTTAGTGTTAATTTTACATGTTTTTAAAACTTGTAGCTGTGGTGTCATAGCGCATGTTTTCATCTCTCACTCACTTCTATTGTTCAACCTTGTTTTTGAGGTTTTTGCTGCTCTAGTTCATTCTTTTTAACTGCTCAGCACACTATAGTGTATCTATTTTCCTGTTCATGGACATTTAATTATGATTTCCTCCCATTTTTCTCTAATACAAATGATATTGCAGTACACATTTTTACGTGTGTGTGACTTTCTGTAGGTTATAATCCCAGGAGTGGACCTACTTAGTCATAGGGAAGGGAATGCATCTTCATGTTCTTTGGGTATGTTCCTCAGTCCCATCTTTGAAATGGAAGCTTGAGGATTAGGACATTATTTCTTTTTACCTTGTATACTAATTTTCTTGTGTTAGTGGTTTGTAACTTTTGGTGATTTATGTAAAATTCCATTTAACTGAATAATGTATGGTTGCATATCTTCACCTAGGAACTATAAAAAAGAAATTCCTCAGCTCTATTTCTTTGATTACCAGTACCCACTTGAAGTTACAGTGAGTGTGGCTTGGTGGGGCAGGGGAGACTTTCTTTTAATATTTTTATTTTATATTGGAGTATAGTCGATGAACAATGTTGTATTAGTTTCAGGTGCACAGCAAAGTGATTCAGTTATACATAACGTGTCTATTCTTTTTCAAATTCTTTTCCCATTTATGTTATTACAGAATATTGAGCTGAGTTCCCTGTGCTATACAGTAGGTCGTTGTTGGTTGTCTGTTTTAAATATAACAGTGTGTACATGTGAATCCCAAATTCCTAATCTATCTCTCCCCCCCACCATTCCCCCTGGGGGAGACTTTTGAATAGATTATAACATTTTTTGGTGGTGTTTAAGTTTTATACAGTTTACTTGAAAATCTCTTTAAATTAAAAACATTCTGTTGAGGTATAATTAACGTACAAACATTATATTAGTTTCAAGTGTGCAAACATAGTGATTCAATATTTGTATATATTGCAAAATGACCACCACATTAAGTCTAGTTAACATTCATCACCATACACAGTTATGGAATTTTTTTTTCCTTGTGATGAGAACTTAAGATCTACTCTGTTAGCAACTTTCAGATATGCACTACAGTATTCACTACAGTCACCATGCTGTCCTGAATATCTCTTTTTAAATCCTCATTATGTCTCAGGATGATCAAATGGAAGGGAACAGGTGCCTAAATTATTAAGCATGGAGTAAATCACAGCAGAATCTTTTTGAAATAACCTGGTGTGCTCTCTTTGGGTGAAAGAGTGTTCTGTTTTCTTATCATAGTCTTCCTGCTCAAGTTGCCTACGTGTAATTTGTGGCTTCCAAGATACCCATTGGACTGGCTTTAGGCTGATAATATCTTCCTTCATGTTTCTTCCACAACTTATTTTTTAGAACTTTTTTGTAACTCTTTTTAATAAGATCCTAAAACCATTTGCCATTATGGTTTAGCTGTTTCTCCAAACATGTATTTCCCTCTGTCAGGAATCAATAAGAAAGCTACTTCTCATGGCTGTTGGCCACAAGTCCTGTGATATGTCATTATTGACAGAGACCTTTTTTTTTCTAAGTTTATTTTTATTGGTTGATTGGTTGATGTACAATATTGTGTAAGTTATAGGTGTACAATATAGTGGTATGCATTTTTTTTTGTCAGTCCCAAACTCCCTAACTATCCCTCTCCTGCCCCAGCCCGTCCCCTCTGCTAACCATAAGTTTGTTCTCTGAGTCTGTGAGTCTGTTTCTGTTTTGTAAATAAGTTCATTTGTACCATTTTTTTTTAGATTCTGCATGTAAGTAATATCATACAATGTTTCTCTTTCTCTGTCTGGCTTACTTCACTCAGTATGACAATCTCTAGGTCCATCCATGTTGCTGCAAATGGCGTTATTTCATTCTTTTTAATGGCTGAGTAATATTCCATTGTATATATGTAGCACATCTTCTTTATCCACTCCTCTGTCGATAGACATTTAGGTTGCTTCCATGTCTTGACTACTGTAAACAGCGCCACAGTGAACATTGTGGCGCATGTATCCTTTCGGACCATGTTTTTCTACAGGTACATGCCCAGGAGTGGGATTGTAGGATCATATGGTAGTTCTATTTTTAGTTTTTTAAGGAACCTCCAAACTGTTCTTCATAGTGACTGTACCAATATACATTCCCACCAACAGTGTAGGAGGGTTCCCTTCTGACAGAGACCTCTTGAGCAACATAGACAATCTCCTGTTATTTCTATGTTGAAGAAATGAGGGATAAACTTTGCATTTATGGATTTAATGTAGATCACTAGTTCATCTGAAGCTTCTGAGGGCCTTTTATATTCTCCTCCACTGTCCCGCTGGTTTGGACTTTAAAGTAGCTGATGGTCAAAACTGACACAAGTGGGAAATCCTGTGGATGTGGTATCCTATGAGTCTGTACCATTGTTGACACTGGGTTTGAGAAGTAACTGACTCCAAGGAATATTTAAGCAAGTAATCTGTTCTTGAATACCCGAATTTCTTCGGTCATGTAAAAGTACATAGTGATTCTTATTCCTATATCTGGAGCCATCTAATTACAATTATTTGTTGCAAATTATCTTTTCTACTGCATTAGGCTTCCTTGTAAGCTGATCAGAATGAGCTCTGGTTGACAGCTCACCTGGTTAAATTGTTTGTTTTATCCTGTGGCCTAGCATTTATTCTAAAAATTTATCCTTAAAAAAACAATACTATGTAGGGACTTCCCTGGCGTCCAGTGGTTAGGGCTCTGCTCTTCTACTGCAGGGGGCACAGGTTCCATCCCCAGTTGGGGAACTAGGATCCCACATGCCTTGCGGTGCTGCCAAAAAACCCCCAAAAACCCAACTGTGTAAAGATCTCTTACAAGAAGCCTCATCAAAGTCTTGTTTTTAATAGTGGAAAATTTGGAAACAATTTAAAGGCCCAGCATCCCATTTGTCAGGTATATAGATGTTCTACTGTTTTAAATTACTTGCAGATCACAGTGGTTAAAAGTGTGTGTGTGTGTGTGTGTGTGTGTGTGTGTGTGTGTGTGTGTGTGTGTGTGTGTGTTTAACAAAATTTACCATTTTAATCCTCTTTAAGTATATAATTAAATGGTATTAAGTGCTTTCACACTGCTGTGTGGTCAAGTTTCTTAATGGAGTTGATAATTGTAACTATTTACAGCTTTCTTTGGGTTATTTTGTATATCAAAGCAGTTAATACATGTAAAAAGCTTAGACTGTGCTTGGTCCATTGTAAATATTCACTAAATATTAGCTATTTTATTTTTATATAAAAATAAAATGTGTGTATGCATATATATTTATTCTTTATTTTAACATAACATTGTATATAAGGTATACAACATGATGATTTGATATACATAGTGAAATGATTACTACATCCAAGCTAATTAACATGTGATTTCTTCACATAGGTACCGTTTTTTTGATGTGTAATGAGAGTACCTGAAATCTACTCTCAGCACATCTCCTGTATTCAGTACAGTATTCTTAACTGTAGTCATCCTGTACATTAGCTCTCTAGACTTATCCTGTATAACTGCAACATTGTACCCTTTGACCAACAAACATTAGCTGTTGTTGTTAAAGTATTAAATATGCAGATATTCACAGAATTTTTTTAAATGGAAAAGATTTTTAAAACAACATGTGTAGGACTTCCCTGGTGGTGCAGTGGTTAAGAATCCGCCTGCCAAATCAGGGGACATGGGTTTGACCTCTGGTTGGGGAAGATCCCACATGCCATGGAGCAACTAAGCCCATGCGCCACAACTGCTGAGCCCACGTGTCACAACTACTGAAGCCCACGCACCTAGAACCCATGTTCTGCAACAAGAGAAGCCACTGCAGTGAGAAGCCCACGCACCGCAAGAAAGTAGCCCCTGCTGTCGCAACCTGAGAAAGCCCACACGCAGCAACAAAGACCCAACACAGGCAAAAAAAAAAGAAAATCATCTATTCCAATCATGTTAAAAACAAAATGTGTAGTTTATCATTAGATACAGAAAAAAAACAAAACTGGCAGGATCTCTCTGGGTAATAGGTTAATCTCCTTTTGCTTCTGTGCTATTTTTCCTCCTATAATTGTCCTGTTTTTCTTTTGTAATATATAGAAAAAAAATTTTGCATACAAATTTTTTTTTGGAGTCTTTGGGTAAAAACACCCAGAGGTTACTGGCAGGTTAATCGTAAAAAGGACAATTTGATTTTTCACTTTATCTCAGAGTTTCATTTGTTGTTGACTAATTATGTAAATAAAGTTAAGGTTCATTGTGGCTTGCATACAGTTGTGTCGAAAATATGCTTTCATACAAAGGCTGCTTCCTTAAGGGTATCCTTAAAATTGTATATCGTTTGTTAATCTTACTGTGGTATTTTGTTTTTCTTAACTATAGTTTCCTGTTCTTCTGATTTTGCATGTCAACATTGCTGAAAATAAATATTTTGCTCTGCAGGGTTAGTAAGCCAGATGGAGTGGTGTTTCTACTTCAGGGAAATAGCCTAAACCGTCATCAGTTTAAATTGCATAAAAAGCCAAGTGTACTTTGATTAGAGTAAGGTAGAGAGTCAGGAATAGTCTAGATTCCCTGTACCCATGCTGTTAAAACTGTTCCCGAAGTAAAGGTGGAGAGAATATAGGAAGGGGTGGAGAACCAAGGACGGAAGCATTTCTCAGCAGGGCCATGTGTTAGCTTAGCAAATGTTGTAGTCTTCTTAATACCTGTTTATTTTAAAAACCACATATTTATTTATTTATTTATTTGGCCATGCCGGCAGCTTACGGGATCCTAGTTCCCTGACCAGGGATCGAACCCAGGACCCGGCAGTGAAAACACGGAGTCTTAACCACTGGACCGCCAGGGAATTCCCTTAATACCTGTTTAAACATCAGTAAGTTTTCTTCTCAATTTTTAGTCAGATTGCCTTAGGCATATGTGCCATATTTGTCTCCTGACTTCTAGCATACCTTGGAATGCCCAGAGGCTTGTGTAGGTGCTGGTATGAGAAGCAAGGCCCAGACAGCTTGAGTATTTTCTTATGGATTCAGGTGGAATTGTTGATGGTTTGCATGCTTTGAGAGAGCTTCTCTGAGTTTATTCAACAAATATTGAACACTCACTGGGTTGAGAATTTTTGTGGGTTGGGCCAAAAGGGAGTGAAGGAAATGGACAAATAATTAACGCAAACAGTTATTAAGTGATGAATATCGTGTACTGTATTAATGAATGTGTACTGAATGAGTGAATTATTAAGTGATGAATAGGTACTGTATTAAGTGCTTAATTGTATTATCAGTTCATCATCATCACAGCAACCCTATGAGACAGGTACTATTATCATCGTCACTTATAAGAGAGAGTATATTAGGGAAGAATTTATCCTTTGTTAAAAAATATTTTCATCTTGAAAGTTTTTATGTACTTTTGGTATATATTCTGGTTTTTTTGGCCGCACAGCGTTAGCATGTGCTTCCCCGACCAGGGATGGAAGCCTTGCCCCTGCAGTGGAAGTGTGGAGTCTTAACCACTGGACTGCCAGGGAATTCTGTATATTCTGTTTCTTTTTTTAAAAATAAGTTTATTTTATTTATTTTATTTTTGGCTGTGTTGGGACTTTGTTGCTGCATGCGGGCTTTCTCTGGTTGCGGCGAGCGCTACTCTTCGTTGTGGTGTGCAGGCTTCTCATTACGGTGGCTTCTTTTGTGGCGGAGCATGGGCTCTAGGCGCGGGCTTCAGTAAATGTGGTGCACAGGCTTAGTTGCTCCACAGCACATGCGATCCTCCCCGACCAGGGCTCGAACCCATGTCTGCTGCATCGGCAGGCAGATTCTTAACCGCTGCGCCACCAGGGAAGCCCTATATTCTGTTTTATAAAGTAAAACTTTTTATTACTAGCCCTCTATCTTGCCATCTCTTATCAAAAGAAGAAAAAAGGATAAAGATTTTATTCCTGAGGCTAAGAATGGAGTATGTTGTGTCTTCAGACACAGAAGCTTCATCTTTATTTGTGTAGATATTTGAATGTTAAAAATTGAGATATAACTAATATAAAGTAAAATATACAAATCTTAATGGTACAGCTTAATGCGTGTCTCTCCCTGCCCCTTCCTGTCTCCACCACCAACTATCACCCGGATCAAAATACAGTACATTCTGCCACCCCAGAAGGTTCCTTTGTGACCATTCCCAGTCAGTAATCTCCTCACTCCTTGGCTAAAACCACTATTCTGATGTCTGTCCCTGTAAATTAACTCTGCTTAATCTTGAACTTCATATAAATGAAACCACGCACTGACTATGCAGTCTTTTGCCCAGTGCAAATCATGTGATTTATCCATGTTGTTTCATGTGTCAGTAATTCTTTATTGCTCTGTGGTATTCCATCGTATGAATATGTCATAATGTATCCATTTTCTTCATGAACATTTGGATTGTTTTCAGCTGCTTTGAACATTATTGTAGTACATGTCTTTTGATGGACATATGCCCTCATTTCTCTTGGGTATATAACGAGGAGTGGAATTGCTGTGTCATGGGGTGAGTGTTTGGCTTTAGTAGATATGTATTCTGACATAGTTAGACCAATGTAAATGCCTACCAGCAATGTGTGAGAGTTCCTTTGCCGCACATCCTTGGCCACAGTTTTTTTTTTTAGTTTGAATTTTTGCTGCATCTTCAAATACAGAGCTTGGGAGAAGTTTGCTGATTGCTGCAACTTGGATAAGATGAAGATAAATTAACAATATACAATCAGCCATAAGATTTTGCTCAGCAACTTATTCAGATGTAGTGGTTGTTTAAATGACAGTTGAAAAAAGGTTGGTTGGACCCCATCCATCCACTTTTTCTTTAAATCAACTCTGTCAAAATTCTAGCCCAATTATGCTTATGTTTTTCCAGAATAAGAGACTCATCATTTCCCCCTCATTTTCATGCTGAACTATTAAAAAAATCACTTTACTTAAAATTCTTGTAGGAAACCTTGTACTTCAGAAGGGATCAGTGTTTGATTTCTCTCCTGTCAACACATATTTCTTCTATTGATATGGAGTGAAAGACCCAGGAAAAAATGTGTACATTTTGACAATCTAATAACAGTTGTTACAGCTTTTGTTGAGGGCCTCCTCTGGGCCAGGCTCTGTTCTAAGTGATTTGTATTCCTTAGCTCCTTTATTTTCCATCACAACCCAGTGAGGTATACTTACTATTCTCATTCCCATTTTACAGATGAGGAAACTAAAGCCCTGGGAGGTTAAATGATAGATCTCTACATAGTTACGATTTACTAGTAACTCAGTTTCTTTTTAACTGAACATCCCCCTCCTTATCCCCATCTTGGCAAAAGATAAATGAAGCCCATATTTGTTTTATTCCCAAGATTAATTGTTTTCAGGCCCTCCAAGGAATATATGAAACAGAATGAGCAGGAAATAGGTCCAGTCTTCAGCAGTGCTGTATGTAGTTCCCAAGATGAGAGATGCAGATGGCTGACTGTGCCCTAGAAAGTACGTGACATGGATGAAGAGCTGTGACTATCGAGGTAACCAGGCTTTGTATAGGAGATGTCTTGCCTGTGCTTTGAAAACTCACTGGACCTTGGACATGTGGGCACTAGAGGCTGGGCCCCAGGGGGCATGGGGGGGTGGAATCTGTGCCCCAAGTTGCAGATACTCGTGTTTGATGGGGCATGAGGTATGTGTCAGGCATAAACTTGGCGAGTAGTGGCCTCCCAGATCCTGATCAGATCAAGCAGGCTCTTCAATGTCTGGCAGAGCAGCCTTTTGAGGTATTCCCTGTTTTGGGAAGATGAGTGTGGGCCAGTGGTATGGCAGCATGTGGAGGTGGAGAAGCCTCTGGAAGGTTTGCAATAGGATGTCAGCCTTGTGGGATGGAAGGTCAGGAGGGAGACCTGCGCTGGAGATAATAGACACAGAACTGGTTGTAGGAGCTGTGGGAGTGGACGGAGGCTCCTGGCTAGCTCTCTAGAGGAGGGGCGTTAACCAAGAGTGGGTGTCAGAATTGCTCATAAAACTCTTGAAGATACACAGGCCTGGGCCGACCTCAGAGCTTCTGATAGGTGGTTCTGGGATGGATTTTAATGGGAGCCTTTGCTTATTCTAATGCACTTTCCTTCCCCACCCTGCACGTTAGAATCTGAGGAAAACGGGTGTGGGAGACCCTTTTAGGACCCACTCACATCTTGGTCAGGAGAGTCAGAAGACAGAAATTCTTCTGTCTTGAGAGGCGAGGGAACAGCGTTAAATATCTCCAAAAAGGCCTTGTTTCCAAAGTGGTCACGCTGTTGCTGCTCAAACACTTCCAGAGCTTGCCAACTTCCCAGGCAGCCGTTTTTGGACCATTTTGAGGATCAGAAAAGCTTTTTGGTGAAATAAGCCAAGTATCTCCTTGTATAGCTTTCACAGGGTGGGCCTTCCCTGCAGTGAGCACAAGGCTGGTCCTGCCTACAAGTGATACTCTTTTATGGTTATAAAGACAGTTTTCATGTCTCGCCAGTTTCCCTTTTTCCTGCCCTAAACACCACCAGTGTACTCTCGTGTTGTTTTCAGTCTTCATTATTATTACCCCTTTGAACTGTTCCTCTTTGTCACTATTCTTCAAAAGAGGCCTCCCCGCATTTAGGTATTTTGACCTGCACACAGTAGAGGGGGCCGTTTATTCCACTCTTGTTATATAGGTAATACACTTCTGCAATTTCTTTTTTTTTCCCTGAGGGATTGTGGAGGGATCCCAAGTACAGACCTTAAATGTACATTTAATTTCATCTTGGATGCATCCTATTCTTTGAGCCTGTGGATCTTAATTGTGTTAGCTGGCCCACTTTCCCAGATGTCATTTTGCCATCTGATAAGCAAATTTGATAAGCAAATTTGATCCTCTCCCAGCAGAAGAGGAAGAAGGCCTCAAAGTCAGGCTGAGGTAGCCGCACCTGGATATCTTTATCCCATGGCCTGTGGGTTCAGTTAGGAGCTGACAGACCAAATGCTAATTATCTAATCAATGCTGACTAATGTATCATCTCACGCCTGTCAGAATGGCCATCATCAAAAAATCTACAAACAGGGCTTCCCTGGTGGTTCAGTGTTTGCGAGTCCACCTGCTGATGCATGGGACGCGGGTTCGTGGCCCGGTCCGGGAGGATCCCACATGCTGTGGAGCGGCTGGGCCCGTGAGCCATGGCTGCTGAGCCTGCGCGTCCAGAGCCTGTGCTCCGCAACAGGAGAGACCACGACAGTGAGAAGCCCGTGTACTGCCAAAAAAAAAAAATTCTACAAACATTAAATGCTGGAGAGGGTGTGGAGCAAAGGGAGCCCTCTTGCACTGTTGGTGGGAATGTAAATTGATACAGCCACTATGGAGAACAGTATGGAGGTTCCTGAAAATAAAAATAGGACTACTGTATGATCCAGCAATCCCACTGCTGGGCATATATACCCTGAGAAACCATAATTCAGAAAGAGACATGTACCACAATGGTCAGTGCAGCACTGTTTACAGTAGCCAGGACACGGAAGCAACCTAAGTGTCCATCGACAGATGAATGGATAAAGAAGATGTGGCACATGTATACAATGGAATATTACTCAGCCATAAAAAGAAACGAAATTGAGTTATTTGTAGTGAGGTGGATGGGCCTAGAGCCATGTATGGAATCTAAAAACAAACAAAGGTTCTGAAGAACCTAAGGGCAGGACGGGAATAAAGATGCAGACGTAGAGAATGGACTTGAGGACACGGGTATGGGGAAGGGTAAGCTGGGACGAAGTGAGAGAGTGGCATGGACACATACACTATCAAATGTAAAATAGATAGCTAGTGGGAAGCAACCGCATAGCACAGGGAGGTCAGCTCCGTGCTTTTGTGTCCTCCTAGAAGGGTGGGATAGGGAGGGTGGGAGGGAGACGCAAGAGGGAGGAGACAGATGGGGGATATATGTGTATGTATAGCTGATTCACTTTGTTATACAGCAGAAACTAACACACCATGTGAAGCAATTATACTCCAATAAAGATGTTAACAAAAAAATCATCCTCATAAAAAAAAAAAAAATACTGAGTTGTGCTCCAGATGCTAACATAAACAAATTGCTTTTGCACCCTAGGAGATGTTTACTAGGAAAGGAGTTTTAGGGGTCTTGCCTTTTCCTGCACCTTAAAGAACCAATTGCACTAGAGAGATTTACTGTTGCAGGTGTTTCATATAGATTCTTACACATTTCTGCTTCAAATATATTACGTGCATTGGAATGTCCCTGCACTGGATGTTTACTTTTAGTCACACTGTTCTGCAGACTTTATGACTTGGGCATGTCAGATTGTTTGTGTGGCCAGTTCTTCTGCTTCCACTGCTGTTGACACTGATTTCTTACATGCTTTTAGAATAGTGTCCAAGAGGTATTTGCTATATGTGCTTGGCTGCATTTGATATAAATAGATTTCAGGTTGGTGTTGGAAAGTGCCCTGTAACCATATACAGAGCTAACTTATTAAGGATATGCTGTTGCATTTCAGACACTTAAATCTAATAATAGCAAAAGCAGTCTCTTAACAGGCTGTGCCTCTCTCTGATGCCCCTTCATTTTTATTTTTTTAAAGTGCTGACTAAATGTCACGAACTTTGGCAGCTTACCTAATTTAAGGCCCAGGATATTTGGAGAGGCAATAAAAATGATAATGACCATGGTGCCTTAAGAGGCATATATTGAGAGTTACTTTTAAGGTACCATTTAATGTTTAATTGTAGACTTGGTGATTGTTATGTGTAAATTATTAAACATTCTTGCTTTGAATTATTGGAAGTGCGAAGACAGTTTTGAAGTTTGCTACAGCAAGCTAGTTGGTGGTTAGATATAGATTACCATGCTTTTCAGTGTAACAGCAGTTTCCTTTTCTTCACATTGAATAGAGATGAGGAAGGGTGGTATCTTAGCTAAAAACTAGAGGACAGAGTTTTTTTTTTTTTTTTTTTGTGGTATGCGGGCCCCACTGTTGTGGCCTCTCCCGTTGTGGAGCACAGGCTCCGGACGCTGAGGCCCAGCGGCCATGGCTCACGGGCCCAGCCGCTCCGCGGCATGCGGGATCCTCCCAGACCGGGGCACGAACCCGCGTCCCCTGCATTGGCAGGCGGACCCCCAACCACTGCGCCACCAGGGAAGCCCCCAAGGACAGAGTTTTTAATGGCAGAATAAACATTGTAATCTTACAGTTTCTTGAATAATGTAATTTTCTGAATAGTGTATTTTTATTTTGCTTTATAGAAACCCATCTGTGACTTCTTTAAAGACACTGTCCATTTTTAAACCTTCTATATCTTTCAGTGTGTGCTATATATATAGCACAGTGTTTTTCTTCATGGCAGGTGCTCAGACTGTTTTTTAAACACACATCCCTGGACCATGGTTTACAGGCATATTATGTCCGTTTTGTAGAGGAACAGGTTAATTTATTTGCCTGGCCAGTGCTTGAGCGGCACTCAGACTCGGAGACCATCCAGTACTGAGATGAATGAGGCCTTTGCACTTTTCACTTAGTGTTGTCTTTTGCTGCCTCCAGGAGAGGTCCTTGAATATATGATGGAATTATGTCAAGGTTATCGCAGTAATCCCATACTTATATTATTTAATTGTGTGGTGCTTGGAGATCTTTGTTTCAGTATGTAAGTCTCTTATCTTTGAAGTCCTGGCATCTTCAGCAACCACCAGTAGCATGCCTACGGAGTGATGTCTGAGGATGATGAGCCAGCTTAGGTTGATTCTGAAGGATCACCAGGTTGGCGGAGGGCAGTTTTTAGTGGAGCTCCTTTTCTGGATCATGGGCAAGTCCATTTTGGAAAAAGCTCTGCCTGCTCCAGTGCCAGATGGCAGTTTTTCCTCTGTCAATTAGCAACACTGGGAGGAGTCATTTCTACCTGGGCATAATGATCTTGCTGATGGTGTGACTAATTTTTAATTAACACTCTCTATTCCACCTGGAATGAATTCACCAAGATTGCCTTCTCTCATTTCCAAGCAAACGATTTCAGTAAGCCGTCCAGGCCTCCTTTCTTGCAGCGTTAACTTCTGTGAATGCTATTTAAAAAAATTACTTATTTGCTAAGATCAATTGACTGTCAAGAACAAATGAGACCAGTACCTGTCCCAGGAGGAATCAGCTCCCACAAGAAATGAGGGTAAGGGGAGATTTTAAATTCAAAACTGGTTCATGGACAGAGCCCATGCTGTCCTCTAAGCAACACTGGTGTAGATCCAGAGAGGTTTTGAAATCGACAGAATGCTATCTAGTATTTAGCTCTCTGTGATTATGAGTAAATAATTAGCCTTTTTTAAAAGCTGTGATGTCCCATTTCTTTGATATTGCTTTATTTAAGAGGACACAGCATCAGAACTTTAAAGCACACATTACCAATTGAAGTGTCATTTCATAGCCTGTACTGTCATTATTGTTGGGAGAGAGGCTGGAATCTCCATAGAACAGGTGGGCGGATCTAGTCTCCCATGGTGTCAGTGAAGCAAGGCCCAGAGAAAAGAACACTGGACGTTCTGCAGAGGAGGCCTCTACTGAAATGCTTATCTTAGCCACTGTTACTGCTTTAAAATTATTTAATTGTGAAAAATGCAACAAAAACAAGTTACTTTTTTAGGAACATACTTTTTAAAAAATCATAAATTCTTTTATTCTTAACTAGAATCCAAGTTATTGGGGGGAGGAAGAGATATTGGGATATGCCTAGCAACAAAATTTCTGAACACAATGTTTACTGGAAGGAATTATTTTTGAGGTTATTTGCGGTATATGTATATATGCATTTCACCGTAGTAGACAAGTATTTATGGGACTTTCAAGTGCCTGCTAAGGACTTCGGGAGATGTGGAAGGAATATAAGACTATCAGCTAGAGACAAAGTTTAAGATGGTATTAATGGGAAGGAGTGAGGTGCCAACTACTAAGGGGTATAGTGTTTCTTTTTGGGTTGATAGAACTGTAAACTTGGATTGTGGTGATGATTGTACAGCCTTGTGAATATACTAACACCATTGACTTGTACGCTTCAAATGGGTGGATTTTATGGTATGTGAGTTATATCTCAATAAGGGTGCTTAAAAAAAGATCTTATTAATGAGTTCACAGTGCAGAGAAGATTCCAAAATTGCCTGTGACTTCCTGCTTTCCTTTTTCCATTCTCCAGCTCTCCCAAAGTAGTTGAGACGAAAGATAAAAAAGACCAAACACTCTTCTCTTCTGGTGGTGGGGAAATGCTGAGTGAGTGGCCTTAGATCTGTGCAGTGAAAGTTGTTTACACAAGCCTTGAGGCTGTAAGCCCAAGAGATAAGAAAAATCAGGCGAAGGCCTGCCCACTCAGGCAAAAACTGACCAGAGAAATAGGCCTGGCTGCCTGCTTGGAAATCTGGGGTTTCCTGAAACTGGTCACTTAATTTGTGGACAATGCTAGGCCATCAACAAAGTAATAGTGCAAAGTAAGAGTAAAATTGTGGCACGTGGAACAACATGGAGAAAACTTAAGACGTGATGCTAAGTGAAATATGCCGGTCACATAAGTGTGTTTCCACCTCGGTGAGGCACCTAGAGTCCTCGGATTCATAGAGGCAGAGTGTGGAACAGTGGTTGTCAGGGCCTGGGGCGAGGGGAGCATGGTGAGTTAGTGTTTAATGGGTAGAGTTTCAGTTTGGGAAGATGAAGAAATTCTGGAGATGGATGGGGGTGATGGTTACACAATGGTGTGAATGCGCTTAATGCCACTGACCGCTTAAAATGGTTAGAATGGGGACTTCCCTGGTGGTCCAGTGGTTAAGACTCTGCACTTCCAATGCAGGGGATGTGGGTTCCATCCCTGGCTGGGGAACTAAGATCCCACGTGCCGCACAGCCAAAGAAAAAAAAAGGTTGGAATGTTATAAGTTCAGTGTTATGTTTATTTAACCACAATAAAAAAATAATAAAGTGAGAGGGATAAAGGAAGAGACAGAGTATTTGGATTCTCTGCTAGACTAGACACCTTTTTTGGTGGCCTTGCCTCTGCTGCTGTCGTGTGTGTGTGTGTGTGTGTGTGTGTGTGTGTGTGGCGAGGGGGGCGGGGAACCAAGGTGCTTAGTGAGGCCTCTACCTGCTCCACTTTCTTTCTGATCCCCCCATGCTTCATGCAGCATCTCCTGTGTTCCAGAAGCTGGGCTGGGCACTGGAGAAGGACAAAAGTGTTCCCACAAGGCATTTATAATGCAGAAGGAGGTTGGGAGAGGTGCATTTGTTGTTTTTTTTTTTTTAATGTGGCATTTTCTTGTGCTCATCTGTGGTAGGAAGTGTGGGTGGCACTATTTAGGTAGTACTGATGGGGGTGGGGTGGGGCTGACCATGAGATGCCTGAAAGCCTAATTTAAAGTGGTAAAATCAGTGTGTGGCTGAAATTTGATAGTTGCAGAGGTACTCTTTGGAAAGACAGAGTGTCTCTAGAAGAGTAAGACTTGTCGCTAGCTTAAAAATTCTTCGTCGAAGAAAGAATTTCTCATGGTGATGGAGGAACCACCAGGATGATGGTGAGGTAATCCATCTGATGGCTGCTCTTTCCTGAGGTAACAGAAGAAAGACACAGCTAATTTTTTTTTTCCTTAAATAATTTTATTTATTTATTTTTGGCTGTGTTGGTTGGGCCTTTGTTGCTGCACACAGGCTTTCTCTAGTTGTGGCGAGCGGGGGCTACTCTTTGTTGCGGTGCGCGAGCTTCTCATTGCGGTGGCTTCTCTTGTTGCGGAGCAGGGCTCTAGGCGCGTGGGCTTCAGTAGTTGTGGCGCATGGGCTTAGTTGCTCCGCGGCATGTGGGATCTTCCCAGACCAGGGCTTGAACCTATGTCCCCTGCATTGGCAGGCGGATTCTCAACCACTGCACCACCTGGGAAGTCCCAAGGGAGAGACCTGTTTTTGTGGGGTACTTTATTCTGATTTGAGATTTGTTTATGAATTTCACAATACAAGTAAATCACAGTCTTTATTTTCTTGTCACCTTTCCACTCTGTGTGTGTGGTGGTTTGCAGCAATTCAGAATACAGCAAAATTTGAAAGGACGCTTAGAAAAATCAAACGCTAAGAATTATTATTCTAATGTTGCTGGAAACAAGTCCTCTGTTTTTTTCCAGAAAAGGAAAATTAGAAAATAATTGCACTAGTGATACTTATTTTCTTTCCACTTGCTCACAATTACCTTCTCCTTAACCAGTTACATTTAGAAGTCATTGTAACAGGCATTTTAAAGGAAGCGAGTAAGGAGCTATCTCATTGTGTTTAAAGCTGTGAATACTGAGGAGTTTGTGTTGGCCTGTGTCGTGAGAAAGAAAACTGCTGCCTGGACCTGGCTTGGTGCTGTTAGCTGTGAGGGACAAAGGCTACTACTTTGTCGTTATACCCAAATTTCTTGACCTTTAAGGAGTAGGTCACAAATATATATATTTTAAAACTAGGGGGTGACACTATCATTTGTTTTTCCTCATAAAAGCAGGGAATTTCTTTTTAAAATAGACTTTTCCCCAATGACTAAAATAATATATACCCAACTCAGAACACTTGGAAATTAGACAAAATTGATATGTTTCTGGAAAATCTCTTCCTTTCAGGGAAGCTGTTGGTTTTGTTTTGAGCAAACTTTGTTTCTGCTGACTTGCCTTTCTCATCCCAGCAGTTCTTTCTGGTTTGGAAATCTCCTTTGTGGAGGGGCTTGTCAAGGACACGGCTCTTCGGTCTCTTGAGTTTGGAGGACTTGGAAGGCAGTCACCTGGCTTTCTCGCCCCATCAACTTCCTGTCTTGCAGTTTGTTAAACGCTGAAATCTGTAGTCTGGTTAGTGGAATGTCCCTCGGCAGCTCCTCACTTGGGAACATGTGTCACCAGGGCTTGTGTCTGAGTCTGAGGCTTGACAATCAAGAATGCATCTTGCAAAGGGAAAGAGCCCTTGTGCAGGAGGTCCTGGGTCCGGATTCTGGCCCCAGTACTCAGTCGAATTGTAGCAGCGACAAGTTCAACTCAGAATGCTCATGTGTAAGTGGTGTCGACTGAAACAAATGCACACCCTAAAAGCTGAGAATTATGTTTTGTTTGGTGGACATACTGAGGACTTAAGCCTGGGAGGCAGCCTCTTAGATAGGTCTGAAGAGCTAAGGGAGGAGCCAGGGTATTTGCAAAACAAACAAACAAAAAGCCCCAGGTAGTTGGAACATCAAAAGTTTACTGTGTATTTCTTTTAAAAAAATAAATTTATTTATTTATATTTGGCTGCGTTGGGTCTTCTTTGCTGCACATAGGCTTTCTCTAGTTGAGCCAAGCGGGAGCTACTTTTCCTCGCATGCCTGGGCTTCTCATTGTGGTGGCTTTTCTTATTGTGGAGCATGGGCGTCGGTAGTTGTGGCACACAGGGTCTAGAGCACAGGCTCAGTAGTTGTGAGCTTAGTGGCTCCATGGGATCTTTCTGGACCAGGGCTCGAACACGTGTCCCCTGCATTGGCAGGTAGATTTTTAACCACTGCGCCACCAGGGAAATCCCCAAAAGATTACTGTTAATTGAAGAAAACCAGACCTCTCAAGTTTGTGCATTTAGTGCTTTTCTATGTATGGGAAGATGCAAGAGTCTGGCTCACTGACATAATTCCGTTGATGTGCACCTCAGCTATCCAGAGCCTGTATCCTGTACTTTCCCATCCTGAGTCCCCTCAGGGTGCACCACTGCCGTTGCTGCAGTGGCTGAGGGCTTTCTGGCCACAACATCCTTTGTTTACTGATAAGGTAGGCGACATTCTTTGTCCACAGTGGTGATAACATTTTTTTAGATAAAATTATCTGATGACTTATCTGCTATGTAGCAGGTTCTCAGAAAGAATCCTTTCTGCCCACCAAAACCTACTTGTTTCTTTTGTTCAGAAATGTTTACTGAGCACCACCTGTATACCAGGACTTGCCCTTGGGACTGGATCCCAAAACAGAAAAGTCTCTATCTTCAGGGAGTGCAGATTTTTGTGGGTGAGGCAGTGATAAATAAGATGACTAAATATATGATATTTTAAATAGTGGTAAGTGCTGAAGAGAACCGAGTGAAGCATGGAAGGTGAGATACGGGGTGTGTGTGTGTGTGTGGTCTTTAGATATCCATGGAGAGTGCTTAGAATAGTGTCAAGCGTTCAATAAATTTTAGCTGTTATATGTTAACATTGTGTTGTGTCTTCTGTTATAAAACTCAAAGCTTTAAATAGAAACTGGAGGGACCACTTTCTTGGGAAAAAAGTGCCCAGTGCTAGAAGAAGTATTACGTAAGTACCAAATTTGGAGCAGAGATGTAATATTGACCACCCTGCCCCTCCATCTTTCCCACACTGGTACTTCTCTTTTCAAACACCCTGTCTTCTCTCCTCCTCCCCCTTTCATCCCCTGGGGCCATTTTGGAGAAATAGGTTTTTAAAGCAGGAACCACAGTTAATATTTGCATCAAAGGCCGCCTTGTGTGATTATCTACTGAATCAATAGGTAAAAGGAAGAAACTTTTCAAAGAATAATCAGGTTTCTAAATATGTACAGGGGTAAAGAGAAGAGGATAACAAGCTAGTAAAGATGTGGTGCATGCTGACTGGTGAAAAAAAAAAGATACAGTGCTTTCTTAAACTTTGGCCATCTCTTGTCTAGTGGCTAAATGTGGGTTTTAGAAAATACAGAATTCCATTTAGGAGTGCAAGCTTATTCTGTGTGGTTTATACCTGCAATTTCTCATTACTTCTCAATGTTGTTTTTTAGTTTAAGGAATATGGATTTCTGGTTTTAAAAGTTATACTGGAAGCTTTATTGAAGGCTACTTCTAAAATCAGAAAAGCAGTGAAGTATTGTGGAAAGCTTCAGAACTTGCATGGATCTGGGTTAGAATGTCAGCTCCTCTCTCAGCCAGTTGTATAAAATTTGGGCAGATTAATCTCTCTATCTCAGTTTTCTCACGTGTGTAGTGATTTCTTGATCTTTTTTTAAAAAAAAATTTATTTATTTATTTTTGGCTGAGTTGGGTCTTCGTTGCTGCGTGCGGGCTTTCTCTACTTGCGGCGAGGGGGGCTACTCTTCGTTGCGGTGCGTGGGCTTCTCATTGTGGTGGCTTCTTTTGTTGCGGAGCACAAGCTCTAGGCACGCGGTCTCAGTAGCTGTGGCACACTGGCTCTGTAGTTGCGGCTTGCAGGCTCTAGAGCGCAGGCTCAGTAGTTGTGGTGCACGGGCTCAGTTGCTCCGCGGCATGTGGGATCTTCCTGGACCAGGGCTTGAACCTATGTCGCCTGCATTGGCAGGCAGATTCTTAACCACTGCACCACCAGGGAAGTCCCTCACATGTGTAATGATTATTATTATCTCACAGGGTTGTTGTTGTGATGATTAAATGGATTAATACATGTGTGAGCGTTTGGCACAAGGTAGATGCTAAAATTTAACCTGATTTATCTGACTTCTGTCAGAACTAGTTTGTTAATTCTTCTCTCATCCTTTATTTTTTATTTTTATTTTTATTTTTATTTTTTTTGCTGTACGTGGGCCTCTCACTGCTGTGGCTTCTCCTGTTGTGGAGCACAGGCTCCAGACACTCAGGCTTAGCGGCCATGGCTCACGGGCCCAGCCGCTCCGAGGCATGTGGGATCCTCCCAGACCGGGGCACGAACCCGTGTCCCCTGCATCGGCAGGTGGACTCTCAATCACTGCGCCACCAGGGAAGCCCTGTTCATTCTTAATATTGATTTTGAGAGCCCTCAGTCAGACTGCCCAATTAACAGACATTAATTTTTAATGTTAGCTTTTCACTTAATGTTATTATTAAACACCAACTTTAATAATAATAGTAATAGTAATGATGGTAGCCAGCCATCATTATAAGGTGCTTTGTGTGTGTTATCTTGGTTACTCTGAACAAAGACCACCTGAGGGCAGGTATTTATATAATGTTCATTTTGCGGACAAGAAACTGAGATTCCTGAGATTAAGAGATTTAGAAAGTAAGGGAAGAAAAATGTTATGTTAAAAGATCAATCTTTATTGATCAAGATAACATCTGAACAGAAAAGTCGTGGGAGGTTGCTTATACAAGATAGCATTTTGAAGCAGTCAGCCTTTTGCAGGGCAGAAGCCCAGTCCTCCTGTGGCTACAACGTGGAACCACTGTTTGTTTCATGCCTACGGTACTGGGCCCTTTGTACTGGGCCCTTTGAATGCCGATTGAGTGGAATCCTAAAGGCCTGGTATATTTGCATAGTCTTCCTGAAAATTCCCAGGACGTTTCTAACTTTGCTTTCTTCTAAATTGATCTGTTTCCCTGGGAAATAGCTGGATTACTGCTGATTACTATCAGTTCTCACTGGAATGAGAGTCCAGCCTGTAATCTGTGTTTTGCAGGGAAGGAAATCAGTTGGAAAACAACAGATAGGCCTGCCCAGTGTGTCTGGTGACCAAGCTGAGATGTGCATGATTTCTCTCACTTGCTCTCTTCCTCCAGGATTGCTGAGGCTCTCCAGGCCGTTGGGAGTTTGTGGTGAATCAGCGGTTGCCTGTCCTTAAACTTAGCAATTTAGAACTTTTGATATACCCAATATTCCAGTTACCTGCAAATGAAAAATTTAAAGTTCTAGAACGTGGCATTGCTCCCCACACTTATACTTGTGCTTATTTCTCTCTTTGAATGCCAACATTTTAGTGAATACTCAGAGAAATTATTTTTGGCTGTGTTGGGTCTTCGTTGCTGCCCGCGGACTTTCTCTAGCTGCGGCGAAGGGGGGTAACCTCACCGCAACAGCGTTATGAAAATAAGTCCAAAGGGACATAACAAACCAAGGTGAGAACCTTGATTGGATCAAATGCAGCTATAAAAGATATTTGTGGGACAAATAGGGAACTCTGAATACAGAATTGATATTGGATGATGAAACGAAATTATTGATTTTATGCAGGAGAATGACCTTATTCTTAAGATATTCATGCTTAAGTATGAAAGGGTAGAACGTCATCATGTCTGCAATTTAGAAATGATTCTGCAAAACATAAATAAAGCTCACCCCCTACACAGCGGTGGCATTAAACCCACTGAGGGCAGTCACTACACCGGCCCGAGTGCCTGACACATGGTGACATGCACAGTAACTGTTGCTGAGTGGGAGTTCATTACAGAGAAACTGGCCAGCACTGCCACCTCTTCCCTTACACTGAGCTCCTCCAGGGTCCGGTCTGTCTTTGAGTCTTCCCCAAGCACCTTGCACAGTGTCGGGCACTCATTAATCTCTGTTAAAGGAATGGGGAAAATGCTCAACTAGTATTGATATAATAGCAGTGACCATCTGAAAGTGGGTTGCTTTTTCCTTGCAGACTCGCTGACTGGCAGGAATCCAAGGATGAAAGGGAATCTGTCTAGTTCTAGGGGGCATTTTTAGGGAAATGAGGCTGAGTTAGTAACAGATCTGAAGAAGGAGCCCTAAGGTACTGGGTGATGCAGCCGAAATCCCCAAGACTGATGTATTTTTGCAGAAAATAAGCAGGTGCCATTGTGCATCGTGAAAGCTGAGCTTTCTGGAACTTCCCATCGTTAACTTTGGAATTTGGTTTGGTCTTAGGCTGGTCTAATTTTTAGGTTTTAAGAGCATAGGGTAGACCTGCGGTTGCTCTCAGGTTATGAAACGTGATTAAGCCCCTTCTTGGGTGGTATTGGGAAGGGAAGGAAAACAGCATTTTGTCCAAATTTATTGCCTGTTGCTCATGTGTGTTTTACATTGTTCAGTGTTTTCTCAAGACATGCGGTGAGAAGTTCAGGCTGTAGTCAACTTTCTTCACCAAGTACTAAGCAAATACTTACGGTATTTAGGTATAGAATGCAATCAGTTACAGATTGCCTAATGCCGATTGTTTATTTTCTGTTTTAGGATGAAAGAAATGGGACACAAAGAGGGAAAACCATTTTTTATTTGTTACGAATTTGAAATCTTCCTCCCTCCCTCCCTTACCCTTGTCTTTCTTTCTTTTTCTTTCTAACTACGATAAGTCAGAGTGGTTAACTGAAGCAACCTCTAAACATACCCTTTAGCAGCATGCTAAAGTATTTTCTCTTTGTCTAAAATTAGCTGATTTGAGCTAGGCTTCAGAAGCCTTCCATTAGGTGCTCCAGCTCCTCCTCTCTGGTTTTAAGAGCTCTGGATAGCATGTTTGATGGTGAAGCAAACTGGGAAAGACTGTCTTTTGCAGAAGAATTTGCAAATATCTGAGGCAGGTTCCAGTGTAGATCTCACCTCCTCCAGAGAGCCTTCCCCAGATTTTTCTCTCCTGCACTCTCTCCTGGACCATCTGTCGCTTTATCCTCCACTAAAACCACTTTTCATGTCCCACCCTGCCTGAAGGGCAGATGCTGTGCTCTGCTTACTGTCCTGTTCCTGTGCCTCACACAGCTGTTGGCTAAATATTTACATGCTTAACAGATATTTGTTGAATACTAAAATTGGTCCATTGACTAAGCAGATAGGAAGGAAAATACTACTTGGTGGTGAGGTTGAGCAAGAGACTTATCTTTTCACATGAAAATTAAGAAGGAAGTGGGGATAGATAGAAAAGAAAGTGGGAGAGAAACTAGTTGAAATGGGAGTGGCTCAGAAGTGTTGACAAGGTCAGAATGTGCTGGGAGAAGCCCCTTGCCTGGAGGAGAGCTGGAGGAGGGTAGGACTGGGGGTCTCACACCCACCCTCCTCCAGCTCTAGGGCCCATCCTCCTCTGCCTGAGCCCTAGAGGGCTTTGTGCATTTCTAAGCTGTGTTTTGCTTTCCAATATTTATTTATTTATTTATTTGGCTGTGCGGGGTCTTACTTGCGGCACCTGGGATCTTTGTTGCCAACAATGAGGGCTCTTTTACTTGCGGCATGTGGGCTCTTAGTTGCAGCACGTGGGATCTAGTTCCCTGACCAGGGCTTGAACTCTGGCTCCTTGCATTGGGAGCACGGAGTCTTAACCACTAGACCACCAAGGAAGTCCCGCATTTTGCTTTTTAAAACAATGTCTTTGCTTTCAAAAATATGGTTTACCTGCTTTGATTAGGCAATGACATTTATTTTTGTGAAATTATGTGTACCTACTAAACAGATTCCATTTGTTAGTGTCGGGAAATGTTTTTCAGTTGGGGTGTGTGTGTGTGTGTGTGTGTGTGTGTGTGTGTGTGTGTGTGTGTGTTCTTTCTATCAGTAGTTCCTTGAGAGAAGGGGGCTATAGCTTCTGCTCTAGACCAATAGAATTTCTGTCTTAGACATGTTCCCATTTTACAGGACCAGACTACATCCCATTTCCCTGCCTGAGTTCTGAATCAGTCGAGAAGACTGGAATAAGGATAGAGACCAAAAAATTTACCTGTACTGCTGGTAACAGATAAAGCCGATGTGGAGAATGCAGCTTATCCCTGTTGGCAAGGGGCCATCCCGAGGTTGACCTCCCGTGCTGTGCTGGGGATGGCCCCCCTACAGGGTCAGAGCAGGATGCTGGCCCCCACTGAGGACTGAGGGAAGGGCCGGCTATGCATGCATGCCCACTTTCTCTCCTTCCAGAGCCACTGCTCCCATTCTCTTTCCTTGTGGGCACGGAGACTGATGGGGTAGAGAGAGGAAGCCTTCTTTTCCTTTTAAGAGGTAAGGAAATGACACCTGGAGAGGTTATGTACTTTCCTAAGGTCACCCAGCTAGTTGGCAACAGATTTTTCTCCTGGCCTCTCCAGGCCATCTGGTATGCATAGAAAGGACATGGTTTTGGAGTTGCCCTGGACTCATGTTCACATGCTACCTCTGTGACCTTGGCCTGGGTTTATGCATCTATACAGTGGGGTTAACTTGCTACCTCAAGGGCTCTTGAGGTTTACATTAGCTCTAACCTGTGTTTAATAACCTGGGCCAGGGACTTCCCTGGTGGCGCAGTGGTTAAGCAACTACTGAGCCTGTGCACGCCTAGAGCCCGTGCTCCACAACAAGAGACACCACCGCAATGAGAAGCCTGTGAACTGCACTGCAACGAAGAGTAGCCCCCGCTCGCCAACAGAGAAAGCCTGCGCGCAGCACCGAAGACCCAAGGCTGCCAATAAATTAAAAATAAATAAATAAGTAAACATATATATATATAAACCTGGGCCAGTGCTCCATTTCCTTAAATAAGCATCACACATGTCACCCTGCCAGCCTGGGGCAGTTACCAATCCACCAGTTCTTTTCTTAAAAAATCTGGCTTGGAGCCTCAGACAACTTGGTGATTGGGGGATGGTTCTCAGCAGAGTGGGACTTGGAAGTTGACTATTTTAATTTTGATGTTTTGTAAGGAAAAAAAATCGCTTCTAAGGAAGAAAAGTCCTAAATTGAAAGAAATTCACATGTCACACGCACCCTAGGAAAACTTGCATCACATCAGAATTGATTTTATAGTCAGAAGTTGAAAGCGGCCTGTTTAACCTTGGGGAGCTAATGCCTTTCAAATCTAAATATTCTCATTTCTAGGACATTCTTTAAGTAGCTGTTTGAGAAGCCTTGTTTTGTCATGTGTTAGACGAGTCTATGAAAAGGTTCAGGGTGGAGGGGTGGTGTGTGCACATTATTGGCCTAAGTGAAGGGGTGGAAAGGTGAAACAGCCTTTGTGCAAGGGATCTGGCCCAGAACTTGTACGTTGTGATGGGATGTAGTCCCTGTCTTCGTGTTTCCTTAGATGTACTGGATGAACCAATTACCCATGCCCTCCGGGACACTGTTGTTTCAGGTGATGCCCCACTTGGGGACAAGGATGCAGCTCCAAGCAGGCGCATATCCTGTGTTGAATACTGTGCATTGACCCTCCACTTTCAGTGTCTGCTGTTTGCTTCCTGTCCAGATCTTCAGTTTAGTGAAGTACACACAACTTTGATCCACATGTTTGTTTCAGGCCCCTAATGCCAGTATATTCATTAAGTTAACTTCAGTTTCTCTTCTTTCCTTCCAGTTCAGGTCTGCCTTTCACTTTATAGCCCACACCTCTTAGCTGAGCAGCACTCCGAAACCGGCTCCAGGTGCCAGGGGGGAGGTGGGGGCAGGGCAGGCTGCGGAGGACGCCTAGTACTGAGGAAAGGCGGGGCGGGAGGGCACTTCCTCCAGGCCTAGGGCTTCCTGTGCATGCCTGGAGGAAAACGGAGCTCGAGGGTGTGTGAGCCCTCCCCTTGTGCAAGTGACAGAAACATTACTGCACAACAAAGAAAATCTAAATTGCTTGTAAATTTACCCCCCCCCTCAACTGCCAATTAATGGCAATTCAATTTCCAGGGTAACTAGAATACAGCTTTTATTTATAAATTAGTCGACTGATAGTGTAATGTTTTAAAAGCTACTTTTCCTTTTGTCAGTCCTTGGCAATAGCAATCTTTTTTCTTTCTTTTTTTTTTTTTTAAAATAACTGGGGAAGCCTTCTTTCTTTTCCAGACCGAGGTGGCTTATTGTCACCTGGGAGATCTCTAGCTTGCTCTCTGTAGCAACTTCCATATGTTGACCTCTGTAAGTGCATTTGGCTGCCGACGTCAGCTTTGTCACTTCTGTGCCTCTGTTCTCAATGTCAGAGTTGTTTCCCTGAGGGTGGCTCGCCCAGTCAGGGGCAGTTGGCACATCAAAGTGTGTTCAGTTACTCTGGCAGAGTGCTTGCACTGCTTTTGTTTACTTTTGTTTCCAAGGCTGTTTTTTAATTTAATTTTTTTTTAATACATGAAAGTCTTTTTCTCCCACCCCACTAGATTTTACTCCCCACTCCGTCCCCAGTTATTAGTCATACAGACCAGAGAAGTTTTTGAAAATTTTGTAAAAGTTTTTACAGAAAGAAAAAAAAAGCCTCAAATCTTACCAATCAGGCATAAACCCTCTTAACATTTTGGAATATTTCCTTCTAGTCTTGAGGCACAGTTTGTTATACTGGATGTGCAGTTTCTCCCCTAACCCCCCCCCCCCCATTAAAATCTCTCCGTAGGCTTCATGTTAACAGCTGTATGGTCCCTCTTAAGGTGTATGAAAGTATTTAGCCATTTCCTTAACGTTGGGCATATAGTTTGTGATTTTTAAACTTAATTCTCTGTGGACCTGGCCAGTTTACCAATTCCCTGGTAAATTGCTAGTTGTGTTAGTACCTCATCCTCCAAAACTCAGGTTGAATACTGTATATCAAACACCTAAGCCTCAGGAAGCCAGTGATGGAAAAACTGAGGATCTCCCCACGCACTTTCACTGCCTTTGTCCACGGTCCTTCTCTCCTCTTTCCCCTTTCTTGGCTGAATTGGCTTTGCATCAAACAGACCTACTGTGAACCTCAGCCCCTGCACTAACTGTGTGTTCTTGGGCCCATGAATTCTTCTAAACCTCCATTTTCCTATTTGTAAAATAGGGATAAGAGTGATTCCCCATCACAAGTTATTTTAAGAATTGTGAGTCAGGTGTGAAGGGTGTGGTGCGGTATCTGGACCTGGGGGATGCAGCTGCTTCCATCCTCTAGCTGCTCAGCCCCTTCCAGGGATTTGGTTTGGCTAATTCTGCCCGTCCAGTTTTGGAAGAAGAGCAGAAAGGAAAGAGAAGCTGAATGGGGGAGGTGTATTGAGAAGAGTGTAAAGTTCTCAAAGTGTTTGTTTGGGCACTGCCTGAACCCTCCAGGGCAGGACGTCTGGTCCCGGATTGAGCCCCCTGGCTGGGGTCAGTGAGGTGGGAGGCATGGCCCAGGGGCGCCAGGCCCTTGGGCGGTCACCTGGAGGGCAGGGGTGGGGGTGGTCTGCCTCCCTAGTCTCTTCTTCTGGCCTGTCTTTGGGTGTCACCTGACTCACCCCAAGCCTCTGACTCTGCCTCTGACTCTGCCTCTGACTCTGACGTCTCCTGAAGTCTTCCGTGTTTCTCACCCCACCCACAGCAAAGCAGGAGGGCAAGAAGGGATTTCTGTAGAAAAGAGTATCTTTAGCAGTTACTTGTGTGAGGCTCTTCAAGGCACCGATCCCCCTGATTTCTGTATAAATTGCTCTAACTTGCCTTTTAATACTCCAGAGTCCTGTCACCTCCTTGGTAGGAAGGAGGAAGGTGATTCCTCAGATAAAACCCACACCCGGGACAGCTGAGGTAGAGCTGAATCTGTAAATGTCCTTCGTGTGCCCATTTTCTGCACAGATCATTGTCCTTCTGAGAGTGGAACGCATCATGTATTGCCTATGAAGAATACATGGATACAGAAGAATGAGTCCTTGTATACTTGGTATTTCAGCCATGCCTTTTAAGGGCTATGAACAGACTTACTCAGAAGAGCCATCTTGAGTGCAGTGGAGTGTGCGGTGGGGAGAATTCAGGACAAGGCTGTGTATTGAATTAATGGGAGTGAGAGTGATATAAAATAGCTTAACTCCTCGTGGGCCCCTTCAGACTTTCACCTTTGTCTATGAAAAAAAAAACGTTCATGGTCTGAACGCGTGGCTTGGAAGGACTGCCGATTCTCTCCCTACTCCTGTGGTGCTATCTTGGCGCCTCAGTTGGTATGAGAGCGAGCTGTACAGATGTGTTTGGACTAGTGCATTAGTAGGGCTGCACCGAGTAAGAATTGAAGATCTGCAAATCCAGACCTTAGAGGAGCTGGATGTGATTGTCTCTTTGGACATTGTCAACCTGAACAAGTTGTTGTCATCTACGTTTTTAAAACTCTGTGTCACCTGAAAATGGAGAATCTAAGTTGCTTTAAAATCTCCTTTTATTCTGTGGTGGCGACTTCTTAAAAAACATATATATTTATTTAATTTATTTATTTTTGGCTGCGTTGGGTCTTTGTTGCTGCTCGCGGGCGAGCAGGGGCTACTCTTTGTTGCGGTGCGCGGGCTTCTCACTGCGGTGGCTTCTTGTTGCGGAGCACGGGCTCTAGACACACGGGCTTCGGTAGTTGTGGCACACGGGCCCAGTAGTTGTGGCTCGTGGGCTCTAGAGCGCAGGCTCAGTAGTTGTGGCTCATGGGCTCAGTTGCTCCGCAGCATGTGGGATCTTCCTGGACCAGGGCTCGAACCCGTGTCCCCTGCATTGGCAGGCGGATGCTTAACCACCGCACCACCAGAGAAGTCCTGTGGTGGCAACTTAGACTCTGTATTATAATTGGCAAGGAAGAAGACACCAAGCTTGCTTCTGATAGTTTTTCTTGGAGTGCAGGTCTACAGACACTTCTTACTTTCTTGAGGCTCTCCGTCCTCTGTTCAGATTCGGTTGCAGCTGGCAGGGATCCGGGTGACTCCGTTGGTCTGCAAGCCTCTGCGCTTCATTCTCGGATCCCTGCTGTCGTGGAGCTGGAGCCTGCTGAGTTTCCCAGATGGGCTCCACCCGCCTCCTCCCTGGCTGCTGCAGTGTTCCTTCATACTTCCTGTCTGGCTGCCTTCCAGACGAGCCTGCTCACTTCCTTTCTGTGGAACCTCCCCTTATTGCCAAGGTTCCAAGGTTTCACCAGGGATGTGGTGGCCACCAGACCTGACCTCCAAACCCTGACCTTTGAAAAAGCCTCTCGTCCCTGGGGTAACCTGAATTAGGGAGCTGTGGCTCGTAATTGCTGCCAAAGGAAATGGACGGCTGCTGGGTGACCCGTAGAGCCTTGAGCAGTGACAGGTCTTAATCTAAAATTTAGGGCGGGCGTTAGGTCACCGCTTGACATTGTAGTGCCCGTCTCCCTTCCCTCCTGGTTTCTCAGCCATCTCTTATATGTATTTTTCCCATTAATTTTCCTACTGCCCAGTGGACTTCGTAAGTACTTGATTAGGGGGTGTTGTAGATGGTACAGAATCTTAGAAAACACTGCTGAAAGGGACCATAATCCAATGCTCTCTTAATAATCAAGGAAACTTGAGTTTTTGAGGCCATGCCTTCCTTTGGAAACCTGAGTCTCTTCTTACAGACGTCTCAGAGAGGAGCCAGAGGGGGGCGGGGGCGGGGGCGGGGGCGGGGGCAGGGGCAGGAGTGCTGGCTCACCTCAGGCCACATTCTTTTTCTAATTATTGAGCGGGATTTGGATGTGCTTGGCTCTGAGGCCTTTCATAATCTTTCCTTTCTTCGTTGCCTAGAATTTAAAGAAACTTAAGCCAGTTGTGAAATGTATCACCTTTCAGAAATGAATAGCATCTTAATTGACTCCCTTTGAAAACATGTCAAACTGGGATTTTTAAGTACGAGTGTAATCTGGTATGCCTTGAGGTTGGGACCTCCAGCTGGGGCACGCTGGGGAGACTGGTCCACCTCCAAGTTTGTTTTCTGGCTCCAAACAAATGAGTGGCTGTTTGACGATTGGCACGCGACCCGGTTTTAAAAGTACAACCATATAGGGTATGGCAGACTGGTAACCGGGCAGGGGGGGTGGTTTACAAAGTGAGGTCATGGAAGGCCCAGATGAAACGCTTTTAATGTGTATCACAACTGCAATTAATCTTATTAACATGCTGGGCCTGGGCCTGCTCTCCTGCCCTGGGTGTGCAGGGGTATTCGAGGGGCATGCTTTGAAGGATTCTCTTCTTTGATGGTGCAGATGGATAGCAGAAGCGTATCAGACTTTGTATCTGGTACCATAAAGGCCTTTTGTGTGCCCGTGCAGATGCATTCAGTTTTGAGAAGCAAACAAAACGATGCAGATTGATAAGATGTACAAAAGAGGACGGGTTTTAAATGCATTCTTGTAGCTGTGGGCTCTGGGACCAGACAGAATCAGGTGAAAAGGGACAGAGCTCCCTCCTAGGTTCCCAGCATCCAGCTCGTTCCAGTTCTGAGAGTGAAAGATTTAAAAACATGACTTGTTGGGAGGCAAGAGTAAACCGTAAAAGGTGCTGTGATGCTAAGTCTGAATTGATGGGGTAGCGCAGGGGTTCCTGAGGCTGCTGTGGTTAGGATGGCTTCCTGGGTGGGGTGGCCTTGTGACCCTTGGGAGGGTCACAAGGTGAGGGGGGCCGGTGGGGGGGCAGCACATGGTACTCTTGGGGGAGAGATAAGTGGGCCGAGTGGTAGGGCGGTGCAGTGGTAGGGGTAAGGCTGGGAGAATTTAAAGGCAGTAGATGGCACACTTTGATCTTTCCATCTTTCTCTTTCACAAGTGCATATAAGAGAAGGCTAGTACAGTATTGCGTCCTTATAAGGCTGCTGCCCAGTTGTTTTTGTGGCCCATTTTTTTTTTTTTTTTTTTTAGAAGTCATTTAAAATACCCTCTAGACTGTCTTCTGCCATTCTTTCTTATTGTTTAACAAGTAGCCTTGCGGACAAAGAGGTTGTTTAAAATTGTTGGGTTCAACAGATGTGGTTTGGTATGCTAATATATTCTAATGAATACAGAATCTACTCACTAAGTGAATAATTGATGAGAAAAGAAATATCTGTACCTGTATAATGTACCCATTTGCTCATAATTAATTCATGTCACACTTAAAACATTATTAAAGGTCTGTTCTCTTCAGGTTTCCTTGCTGTGTGCACCCTATGCGGGATTCTCACCTGCAGGACTTCTCAGAGCCTTTAGCATTCTAAAGTGCATTGGGAATCAGTGCAGTGGGAGGTAGTGGAGGAGGAGGGGAGCAGCCCTTTCTGTACACAGGACATCTTGGAGGATTATCGGTCCATGGGGCACCCTGCTGTTTGACAATGCTGTGTGCATTGCCCTTGCCCTCTTAGCTGCCCTCCATTTGCCCATTTAATTTTCCTACCCCAAGGTAACAGTGATGCATATCTTGAACCAAGGAGGGTGAGGGGGCTGTTACATCCCTCCCTTCCTTTTTCTTTGCTATTGGAGCAGCGAACATCTTAGATGGCTGCATAGAAGAGTTGCCTACAAGCTAAATTTGGGCAAGATGAGTCCCCGAATCCTCATATAAATGGAAATAGAGTCCTAGCTCTATATCCTGCCATTTAAAAAAAAAAAAGAAAGAAAGAAAGAAAAAAATCTTCCCGTGTGGCAAGGGGAACAACCTGAGGAGTGGCCAGGATGAATCAGTATGCCGTGGCTGGACACCAAGATAAGCGTGACGTGTCACTCGTCCTGCGATCAACCCTGGTGCGGTGAGAACACAGCAGCAAGCAGCAAGCTGTTCTTTTAAGGTCAAGAACAGTAATACCCAACACCCCAGAAACAAGTGTTCTGGTTCTTTCCTTCAGGAATAGACTCTTCCTTGCTCTAGAACAGTTGTCTTTTTACTGTAACATGTTATTTTAATTTGCTTTCCCTCCCTAGTTGTTCATTTACACCTGTGCACATTACAGGACAGCTTCACACTGTCCACTGGAGGTCCCACAAGCTGCATGGGGCTGTGTACACTTAAATTATTTAAAATGAAATAAAATGTAAAACTCAGTTCCTCATTTCAAATGTTCAGATGGCTGGTAACTGTTCTTTTTTTGGACAAGGTAGATATAGAATGTTTCCATCATGGCAGATAATGCTGGTGGATAGCACTGATGTATATCAGCCATACCGACTCTTGTCTGGGAAAACTTTTCTGGGTCCCCTCAGCACCTCTGGCTACTTTTTTAAAGTTTTTTTTTTTTTTTTTTTTTTTGCGGTACGTGGGCCTCTTACTGTTGTGGCCTCTCCCATTGCGGAGCACAGCCTCCGGACGCACAGGCTCAGCGGCCATGGCTCATGGGCCCAGCCGCTCCGTGGCATGTGGGATCTTCTCGGACCGAGGCATGAACCCCTCCCTGTCCCCTGCATTGGCAGGCGGATACTCAACCACTGTGCCACCAGGGAAGCCCCTAAAAGTTGTTTTTGTTTTGTTCTGTTTTAGCATTTTAATGTGCTTCTGATTTTTTTTTTGGCTGCACCTTGCGTCATGTGGAACTTCCTGGACCCAGGGATCGACCCTATGTCCCCTGTAGTGGAAGCATGGAGTCTTAACCACTGGACCAGCAAGGAAGTCCACCTCTGCCTACTTTAACATCTTAGAGGTAGTAGTACCACAAGTGAGGAATGTCTGACAGACATCAACTGTAAATACGAAGCTGTCCCCCATGGCCTTCCTTGGCACACATTCATCAGGGTTGAGCAAGACATTCTCCCAGCCTAAAAGACCCTCTTGGGGCTTTGCAAGCTTAGCTTTGTGTGACAGCCCTTCCTGTATTCATCACAGGGTTTCCACTTTGCACACCTAAAGGACATCTCAGGACAGTGTTTTCCTGCTAATCACACTTTAAAATCTAGTTCAGGAGCATCTAACCTGACTTGTTGAAAGTTTCTTTTGAGCCCCACAAACGGCTTGCTCACTAGCTTCTGAAAATCACTGCTGCATACTGTGCTTATGTGCAAACCTGCTTTGATTTGCTTGTAGGTCCCTCCCTGATTGCAGTAGAAGGATCTCTCCCAGAGGAGATTTTTCTGTTTTGTTTAGGTATATGATACTTGGTTTGATGTCTTTCTTGGAACAGAGCCTGGAAGAAAGACATGTGAAGGAGTCATTACCGATACTCCATTCCGTTTGAGCTATCCCTGAATTCCATTTGCAGCAGGGCTGACTGGTCCAGGGAAATGTGGTCTTAAGGATGAAATGTGCTTGGTGTTTTATTCCGTACACAATAAAAGGCTGGCATTTGTTCTATCTGTAATTGCACTGGGTACCCCAGTCTATTTGGGACATGAGTAGGTGACTGCCTATTTCTACAACTGGAGAGAAAAAGCAGGAATTTATGAGTTTGGAATATAGAACATAACTGTTCTATAAAGTCCATATTGCTTTTCACATTCTAAAGAGATAAGAAAACTGAGACTCAGAGAGGTTAAATAACTTGCCTATGGTCACACAGCCAGAACGTGGCAGAGCTGTGATTCAAACCTAAGTATGCCTAAGCCGTAGACCACATACCTTCACCAGGCTCAAACCGAGGGAGCGGTAGGGCCATATTCACCTTCTCGCTTTCCCTTTCTCTCGCACATAGTTACCCTCAGATGCTTTATATTTGTTAGGTTTATTTTTATTGTTTCATTTTTAGCTTAAATTATTTTATGCTGCATTTTATATAGTCCTGTCAATTATATCTCAATAAAACTGGAAGGAAAAAACTTTAAAATTATTTCAAAATTACAGAAAAGTTAGCAAGAAGGGTATAAACAGTGTCCAGACCCTTTGTCCAAGTTTGTAGAGGTCTGTATATTCTTGGACAATCTTGATTCGAGATCTGCTCTAGCCTAGGGTGGGGCCACACTGCGTGGGATTTCTGTGTGTCTTTGAGGTAGGGCGTGTCCTTTATGAAAGGTCATGGGTGTAAAAACAGTGATGTGACCCCACCCAGGAACTGAGGCAAACCCGAGAGCAGCCATCCAGGGCTTGCTTGCTAGATGTAAACATGAGAGAAGAGTCTAGGGGTTTATAATTTTGCATGGAAGAACTCTCCCTCTGAGAAACTGGAGGGTTTGGGGAGTGTAAAAGAAAAGTGCCATATGAAAAAGATGACTTGTAACTTCCCAGACACTCTCAGGTGTGGCATCATACCCTCCTCCGCTGCCAAGAACAATAATGGATGCACTCACAGACAAATGCGCCCATGCCATTTCCTCTCCTTGCCATACAATTAAAGATGAACGTCTGTGCTCCGCTGTCTCTGTTCCATGCCCAACACATGGGCTTTTTTTTTTTTTTTTAACCCTCTGCTTCTTGATTTCACTTCTGTACGCATTGTACCTCCTTCCTCCCTTCTGGGTTCCATCCTGCGAAGATAGATAGCCAGCCAGTCGTATTCCCAAAGACACTGTGTTTGGAGGACAGGCAGGATTCTTTCCTGTGTGAGAGGAAGAGGTGGGGGGTCTCTCTTAAAGGGGCAAACAATCCGGACGTTTTCCAGATCAGGAGACTTTCTCCAGTTCTGACACTAAAAGAAACCAGTGTCCTCCGCTCCAGGGCCTGAGCTTGCGACTCCTGTGCCTTTCCCTCTGCTGCCAGACTCCTTCACTCAGAGGGACTGTGCTTAGTTATCTTGGAAGCCTTTTTTCTTTGAGATTCCTCACTCATCCTCCACCTGTGCTGAACAGGAAGTGCCATGAGGGCGGAGGTGGTGTCTGACATCCCCACGCAGAGCAAGGCCTGGCACACAGCTTCTGCTCAGCAAATATTTGCTGAATGAATAGGCCTTGATCTGTAGCCTTGGTGTACAGTTGCTGCCTCAGTTGACTTAAATATACAATATCATAGTGACTTCCCTGGTGGTCCAGTGGTTAAGAGTCTGCCCTCCCACTGTAGGGGGCACGGGTTCAATCCCTGGTCAGGGAACTAAAATCCCACAAGCTGCGGGGCGCGGTAAAAACAAACAAAAAGAAGATCACAGAAGAGAGTGTGGATCTTAGAAGTTCTCATCACAAGAAAAAAAATTATGTATGGTGATGAGTGTTAACTTACTGTGGTGATCATTTTTATATACATTTAAAATTATGCTGTACACCTGAAACAAATACAATGTTTTATGTCAGTTATATCTCAGTTGAAAAAAGAAGACAATTAATTTATCATCAGAAATAATGCAAGCAACTCTTTTCCTGTTATTATGACTCAAGGCCCCCCCCCAAAAAAATACAGTGGTGATTGTTTTCTAATGTATAAGAATATTGAGGGCTTCCCTGGTGGTGCAGTGGTTGAGAGTCCGCCTGCCAATGCAGGGGACGCGGGTTCGTTCCCCATCCCATGAGCCATGGCCGCTGACCCTGTGCGTGCTCCGCAGCGGGAGAGGCCACAACAGTGAGAAACCCACGAACTGCAAAAAAAAAAAAAAAAAAAGAATATTGAATCATTACGTTGTATACCTGAAACTAATATAATATTGTAAGTCAGTTATACTTCGATGAAAAATAATACAGGATCATAGCCCTTTAGGTTTTAGCTGCTTCTCTGGGATTTGCTTTCCAGTTGATCTCACTTTTAATAGTGAGATTTTAGCTTTGGAAGGGATCTTTGGGTCCACCTGTTTTCTGTCGTCGCTTCTTACAGTTTCCTGGGTTTTTAATCTCTGACGAAGGCAGCAGAGTGGTTATACAAGCATGTCTCAGTTATCTGGTTTTTTTTTTTTTTTTTTTTTTGTGTGTGTGTGATATGCGGGCCTCTCACTGTTGTGGCCTCTCCCGTTGTGGAGCACAGCCTCTGGACGCGCAGGTTCAGCGGCCATGGCTCACGGGCCCAGCCTCTCTGCGGCATGTGGGATCCTCCTGGACCAGGGCACAAACCCGCGTCCCCTGCATTGGCAGGCGGACTCCCAACCACTGCGCCACCAGGGAATCCCAGTGATTCGGTTTTATATAGATAGATAGATAGACACATCTATATATATATATATATATATATATATTTTTTTTTTTTTTAAATTATTTTCCTTTTTTTTGGGCTGCATCAGGTCTTAGTTGCGGGACACGGGATCTTTGTTGAGGCTTGTGGCATCTTTTCGTTACGGCGCACGATCTGCTTGGGCTTCTCTCTAGTTGTGTTGTGCGGGTTTTCTCTGGTTGTGGTGCACAGGCTCCAGCGTGCGTAGGCTCTGTGGGTTGCAGCACGCGGGCTCTCTCATTGAGGCACGTGGGTTTAGTTACCCCACAGCATGTGGGATCTTAGTTCCCCGACCTGGGATCGAACCCTTGTCCCCTGCATTAGAAGGTGGATTCTTTACCACTGCACCACCAGGGAAGTCCCCAGATACATATATTCTTTTTCAGGTTCTTTTCCTTTTTAAATTGTTAGAAGATATTGAATATAGTTCTCTGTGCTATACAGTATGTCCTTGTTGTTTATGTATAGTAGTGTGTATCTCTTAATCCCAAATTCCTAATTTATCCTTCCCCCCTCTTACTGTATACTTTTTAAGATATGCTTTGAAGAGTCTTTGGACAGTTCATAGTGAAAAATGAATGTTGAAACAGAGACTGTCTTATTTTCTACTTTAGCTATGGCCTGTGGATTGGAAGGAGCAGGGCCAGCAGAGAAATGTGAGAGACATGTTGGAAATAGTCATTGAAGCTTCTGAAAAGTTATTATTATTATTTTAATTTTTATTTATTTATTTATTTATGGCTGTGTTGGGTCTTCGTTTCTGTGCAAGGGCTTTCTCTAGTTGTGGCAAGCGGGGGCCACTCCTCATTGCGGTGCGCAGGTCTCTCACTATCGCGGCCTTTTTTTGTTTGTTTGTTTGTTTTTTGTTTTTTTTGTGTGGTACGCGGGCCTCTCACTGTTGTGGCCTCTCCCTTTGTGGAGCACAGGCTCCGGACGCGCAGACCCAGCGGTCATGGCTCATGGGCCCAGCCGCTCTGTGGCATGTGGGATCCTCCCGGCCTGGGGAACGAACCCGTGTTCCCTGCATCGGCAGGCGGACTCTCAACCACTGCGCCACCAGGGAAGCCCGAGAGGTACTTTTTTTTTTTTTTTTTTTTTTTGTGGTATGCGGGCCTCTCACTGTTGTGGCCTCTCCCGTTGCGGGGCACAGGCTCCGGATGCGCAGGCTCAGCGGCCATGGCTCACGGGCCCAGCCGCTCCGCGGCATGTGGGATCTTCCCGGACCGGGGCATGAACCCGTATCCCCTGCAACGGCAGGCGGATTCTCAACCACTGCACCACCAGGGAAGCCCCGAGAGGTACTTTTTTAAAGGTTTTATTTTGGGGGAGAAATCATCCAATCTTATTGTTATTCCTCTCTGTCCTGAAGATTCTTAGGACCCTTCATCTTTTTTGAGTTGCTTCTCAGGTTTGAATCTGATTATGCAGGCTTTCTTTACATTTTAAACACCCACACGGGAATGGTGGGGTTCTATTCGATTTAGTGGAAACAACATAGAGGACCTGGATTAAAATTGAGCTTGGTCTCCTAACCAGTTGGGTTGTCCCCGGCAAGCCACTTGATCTCTGTGAGTCTCAGTGTCCCTGTCTGTAACAAGGGGATGCTAATTAGTGAGGATTAAATGGGGATCCCCTATGGAAGTACTTGGAGTTACTGAGGGTTGGTGGGCTTTGGAATCAGGTTTTTCAGGTAAGCTCCAGCACGTCTGCAGAGCAGTTAAGTTTTTATTAGTAGGTTGATTTACTTCTTAGAATTTGATCTCATCTAGAAACCAGAGTAAGAATGCCGACTTGGTTAAGTTGTTGGGAGAAGGAAATGCAATATAAGTCAGGTGCCTGGTATACTGGGCTTCATGGGGCCAACAGATTCTGGAGTGTGGCCATCAGTGATTGCATATTAGCCATCGCATGATGTCATGCACTGGTTGAGCTCTTTAGACAAAAACAGTTAGTGAATGTTTCACAGTGATGAGAGGATTTAACTAAAATCTTCCCCTCCAGAGTGTGGGGGGGAGGCAAGGGTGGGGTGAGACTGGGAGGGGCAGGGGTTGAGAGTGAGTGGGTCCAGGAAGTCTGGTTACTTCTCTCTTGGCATGAGAATTTGTTTGGAAGATTAAATGACCTTCTTGGTAGTTGTATAGAATTTGACAGGTCAGTGATTAGTGCCAGTTTAACAGTTATTAACTACCATACTTTTTTGCTGATAAAAATTGTAAAGCTATAAAGATCATAAAGTTCATAGGATTTGTGTGAGTGTGTGTGTGTTGAAGGTAAAGTGCTCCGTAGTTGTTGTTATATGGAATGTGAAAAGAATCCTGGCTTATCTGCATTTTTTTTCTGCGATTGCTCATGTGTGACTTGGCTTATTTTTCTTCTAGGATGTGGAGAAAGATAAGGAAACCCACAATTACCTCAGCAAAGAGGAAATCAAAGAGAAAGTTCATAAATACAACTTAGCAGTCACAGACAAGTTGAAGATGACCTTGGTGAGCACCCATACTAATAATACTGTTTAGGTTGACATGTGTTGAAAGACAACTATAAGTTGTTGGTACTACGGTCTGTATGTTTTAAAATCTCTGAATCATACTTACAGAAGCTTAATGGTCAAGGTATACAGGACCAGAGAATGGGATATTTCTGCATCTTTCAAATGAAAGCTGTATCTTGAAGTAACTTTATCTCAAAATCAATCAGCATTTCCTAAAATTTTATTTTAAAACATGTTATGACCCCCAAAGGATTTTTAACACTGAGTGTAATCCCTTGCCTGTTTAACACATGGGCAGTAACTCAGATTCTAATAAGGCCTTAGATAAGTTTTATCTTGTGTAAATAAATTTGGAAGTGTCAGGAAAAGGATCTTGTGCCTGTGGATTGGGATCTAATTGAACTCGGATTTTTCTCAGCTGGAGAAAAATGTGTAATATGGAGTATGTAATACTCAGCTTTCTACATTGTTGTTTCAGGCTCCTGCAGCTTTGTGCTGATGCTGTGAGAAGCTCGGCAGGGAGCAAGGGTATAGGAGGGAGAAGCACAGGCTTAGTGACAAAGAAAGGGGAGCCCAAGGCAGAGCCAGATGCACTGTTTCTCTAACTGGTCTGGCCTCGCCCATCCACTTGATGACTTTCCTCGAGGCACCTGCCATCCCTCGGTGCCAGTGTCCAGGGCCCTTGGACCCCTGCCTGGCAGTCTATTGACTATGAACTGACAAAGTTCAGCAAAGGACAGGGCAACCGGTTAGAACAGGCCCTACTGAATTCTGTGACCCTTGGGAGGAGCTTTTAAATATAAACCCTTGTGGTAAAGGATCCCTCCCTAGGGGGACTCCACCAAAAAGGGGAGACAGCGGATGATCTCAAGATTATTCCTCATTATTCCAGCAGTCGTACTTCTCCTTCTTCAAACATGGTTTTTATCAAAGCAGAAAAATTCCACATCCCTCCTCTTCCCCTTGGAGATTAAAACAGATGCAAGTTTCCGTGTCATTTCAAAGATTAAAAAAAATGTGAAGTGTTGTATAATACTTTCCACAAGAATGAATGAGTGAATTAGTATTATCAGTTGACCTTGTGGAAAGGAAGAAAAATAATGGCCCATAAGGGAGATTTTTCATGTTCTGTGTTAACTGTGTCATTTATTTATAACACCTGAAGATTTGTTTAAATAAAACATTACAATGTTTTTTACCTAAACATACTAAAAGTTAAAAGTGAAGACCAGACGATTATAACTATTTTTAGCAACTAAGAAATAATAATTCTATACCAGTTAAGACAAGTGCTAAACTCCTCAAATAGTGTGTATTAAATATGTGCAGTTTTTTGTATGGAAAAATTGTACCTCAATAAAGCTGTTAAAAACATATTTATATATAGAAGGAGACATCAATACCAGGTTAAATAAAAAAAAAAAGCAAGTGCTTGGGAATTCCCTGCCTGTCCATGCTTCCACTGCAGGGGGCACGGGTTCTATCCCTGATTGGGGAGCTAGGATTCTGCATGCTCTGTGGCCTGGCCTCCCCATCCCCCCCCCCAAATAAAAAAGACAAGTGCTTGTATTATAATGTCTATAGTTCACATCATAGCTTGAATTTGTTTTTAAAAATGTTGCTGCTTGAGGTGTCTGAAATGCCTCATCATGTATCCCATGCTGTGGCAGATCCCGTGCTATATAAAATAGGTTAAGCAAAATTGGTAATCTCTGGTACCACTAGGAATGAAAATAGCTTGTTTTCTTCCCGTCTGCTCCTTGTTACTTGAGTATTTCAAAGTCCTAATTGTGACTTTCCTTTTCTGTGTAATAACTGGTCATCAGTTGATGTTGTTTCCTTTGTGCAGTTAGCCTGGACATATCCCCAAGTTTTAATAAGCCTTGTGGTTTTCTGGGCCAGGGGATTGTAACCCCACCCGTGGACCCTGACCTTTCACATGTAGCTTCAGTGGCATGAGTCCTGGACTTTTGGTCCCCACATCTGCCCTGCAGACCTCGCCTCTGGAAGCACTTTCCTGGAGTGTGTTAACCTCCCCCGAGGTCATTCCCTGAGGGGCAGTCTTGAGTGAGGTTCTGCCACAGAGCTGAAAAAGAAAGGAACAAGAGAAGGAGTGTTTCACCTTCCTTTTTTGTTGTTGTTTTGATATGCTTCTTCCCTAAAATGCCCAGCTAATGTGTGTGTTTTTATTCCTGCTTCAGAATTCAAATGGGATTTACACTGGCTTCATTAAAGTACAGATGGAACTCTGCAAACCTTCACAGACTTCTGGAAAACTTGCTCCCAGTAGCAATGGCTGTATGAATACACTTCACATCAGCAGCACAAACACTGTCGGGGAAGTGATCGAGGCCCTGCTCAAGAAGTTTCTTGTGACCGAGAGCCCTACCAAGTTTGCACTTTATAAGCGTTGTCACAGGGAAGATCAAGGTACCCTGCCACACTTAAAATGAAAATGGTCCCTGCCTTTATTTCTGTCTTTTGGCCTCATTAGTGGAAGGGAGTGATAGGTGTGTCAGTTATGTCAGGGCCCAGGGCCAGATTCTGGAATAAATGGTGATCACGGTGTGTGCTTAATGCTTCTTGGCTGTCTGTGTCTTTCAACTGGACAGTTGTGGGTCTTAGGGCCCCAGAGGTTATCCATATGTGATGGGTATTTATGGAGGATTTGTGATGTGCACAGGAGGAAAGCCTTTTTTCTTTTCTTTTTTCCATCACTTTGATTTTAATTCTCTTTCGGACAGAAAAGAATGCATCTGAGCTTGAAGTTTTCAATAGCACATCGACATTGGATGTGCATCCGAACATGGAGTGATTGGTGGCCTTGCATTCCCGAGACCTGAGGATCAGGAGGCACATGTGTATTAGTGCACATTGCAGACTTATATAAATGGCACAGCCTTGGGCTCTCCTTTTCCCTTGGCCTGCCTTGCACTAGGTGTTACCTGGGGGCGTGTTGGCACCCTGACCCCCCAGGGGCGCATTCAATGGGCAAAAAACATTTTGATCTGAGGTCCGCCTGTCTGAACTTAATACCCACAGTCAGTGGATTAAAAAGAGAATCTTAAATTACTGCATGAAACTGAATAAGATATTCCAGGTCAGGTCATCATTGAACAGAAATTGATACCAATGGTGGACAACAAGTGATTCAGTGATTCACTAAGTGCTGATTTGAAAATGGTGTGTATATGTGAACATTTAAGCTTTCCCTAATTTTTCTGGGTTGAGCCTATAGCAGCTGGAGCAGAAAATAAACTCACCTTGGCATGATGGGAAAATCCTTTGGTTGCCTGGGGATGAAACCCAGCTAGATGCTGAGTATGCTCATGTTTCTTCAAACCGTATTATGGGCTGGGCCTGCAGAATATAGAGATGAACAGGGTAAGGTTCCTGTTCTCCAGAGGACACAGGCTCAGCAGTGCGGGGAAGTTTACATCTACAGGGAAATCAGCACCTACAATGCAGTTGCATCCGGAAGTACTGAAATAATACAGGTCAATTCAGATGGCATTTTGTCCTGCCAGCTTCTTTGCCTGCCCACCTGGACTTCAGCTGCATAATCTGACAGTGATAGCATCTTGCTGATATATTACCCACATGGCAAATCTTTCAACCCTACAAGGCAATGCCAGTAGCGTGTGTGTGTGTGTGTGTGTGTGTGTGTAGCACAAAATATATGTAGCTGGGCTTAAAGCCACCAGAGCTTGTGTTTGGATGGACTGCTTTGTTTGTTTGTGGCTGCTAATTCTAAATTAATCTGTAGAGAGATTTGCTTCCAGAGTTCCGATTTCATGTTCTTGGGATGGTGTTTTTTAATTGTTTTTTTAAAGGGGTTTGCAGATCCTTTTTTTTTTTTTTTTTTTTTTTTTTGCGGTACGCGGGCCTCTCACTGTTCTGGCCTCTCCCATTGTGGAGCGTAGGCTCAGCGGCCATGGCTTACGGACCCAGCTGCTCCACGGCATGTGGGATCTTCCTGGACCCGGGCACGAATCCATATCCCCTGCATCAGCAGGCGGACTCTCAACCACTGCGCCACCAGGGAAGCCCTGCAGATTCTTTTTTAAAGTTTATTTTACTTTCCAAAAAGAGGAGCAGAATTAATCATAAGCCCATTTGAGAAGCGATACTCATTTAAATTCATTCTTGAGAATGGTTTCCTTTTTAATCAAGGCACAGTTTATATTATGCAGATAGAATGGAAATAGTATAGAATTCATTCCACTGTGGGCTATTTATTGGTAACAAGATGAGGAGGATGGTGCCTTGGTAGCCAGGGTAATAACACTGTTGCCTTGATCTGGGGGCAGGGTGGTGAGGGGTTCTGGTCTGGGGAATGATGTCTTGCTCTGTCTGTGACGTGGCGCTTGTTCCTCACCAGTCTACGCCTGCAAGCTCTCAGACCGGGAACATCCACTCTTTCTGCGTTTGGTAGCAGGGCCCAGGACAGACACACTCAGTTTTGTTCTTCGTGAACATGAATTTGGAGAGGTAAGTGACTGTTCCTTCTTGCCCTGTCTTACTGTTCTGCTCTAGTGACTTTACCGTTGCAGAGGAGGACGGGATGGGGGCGGTGGAGGGGAGAAGGGAATGTGTGTGCCTGTGTGTCTGTCTCTGTGTCTGTCTGCCTGTCATGGGAGGAGAGGTTGTCCTGTGGAGGGAGGGTGCCTTCCTGTGTGTTTTTGAGTTGTCAGAAATGAACCCAAAGTTAGCCTACAATATATAATTTTTTTTATTTTTTATTTTTTTGATGGTACGCGGGTCTCTCACTGCTGTGGCCTCTCCCTTTGCGGAGCAAAGGCTCCGGATGCGCAGGCTCAGCGGCCATGGCTCATGGGCCCAGCTGCTCCATGGCATGTGGGATCTTCCCAGACCGGGGCATGAACCCGTGTCCCCTGCATCCGCAGGCAGATTCTCAACCACTGTGCCACCAGGGAAGCCCTATAATTCTTTTATAATACTCATTTATGTTGGTCTGAGGTGGGAGGAAATAAAAATTTTTTAACTTGATCTCCACCCAGAGAGTCATTTTCACCCCTCTACCTCCAAATTACTCTAATCCAGCTGAGCTTTGAAAGTCGACACTCTCCATATGTTTGCTGCTAACCAAAGCCCCCTGGGTTCCTTCGCTCTAAAGGGAAGTAAAAGGAAACGCCATCTCTACTACGAAAGACATTTAACTTTCTAGAATCTTTCTTTCCTCTTTGCCCAGGTGATTAAGGAATTATGTTTCTACGTGCATCATTTGCCATTTTCTCTCCAGGGAGGATTGTATTTAGGTCAACTCAGTTGAAGAAAAAAGCACTTCAGACTGTCCTTCTAGATCAAGTGTCACTTGAGGAAATCTCTCAAGCTCTGGGTCTCAGACTTTTGTCTGGAATCGGAAATGGCATGAATTGTCCGTGTAGAACATTTTGTAATGCGGTGAGAATAGAGTTTCTAGGTTAAAAGTTAGGAAACCAAGACTGCTTCCTACTACTGTTCCTCTTGTTAGATTAGGAGCACAACCTTGGGTAAATGTTCTAATCTTTAAAGTCCTCAGTTTTAAAATCTGTAAAGTGGGACTAAAGACTTGAAAAGTTGTTTTTTTGCTGTACGCAGGCCTCTCACTGTTGTGGCCTCTCCCTTTGCGGAGCGCAGGCTCAGCGGCCATGGCTCATGGGCCCAGCCGCTCCGCGGCACGTGAGATCCTCCCAAACCAGGGCACGAACCCGTGTCCCCTGCGTCGGCAGGCAGACTCTCAACCACTGCGCCACCAGGGAAGCCCGAAAAGTTGGTTTTGAGTCGCAAATTAGAAATGTATGTAAACATGCTTAGTAAAGAGTATGTTTATATGTCAGTGTAAATTGGAACTTAACTAGGAAGTTTTAGGAAGACAATGATTTTGGACATTTTGGAAGCTTCTTTCGATTCTCATGTTTTGAAATTTTTAAAATCCACTATCATTTTGGGGAGAAAGCTGGGTGCAGAAGTGTAAAATTTGGCTTCTGAGTTTGGCACATAGCAGCCTTCCCTCTGCAAGCCCAAGCCAGACGCATCAGCATAGTCTTGTCAGCGTCTTATCTTTCTTGATGCTGGTTTCTAAGTGTTGCACATAGTTTAGTGCAGTTGGAGCTACATTGTCTGGGAGGGAATTATGTTGGCTTAGTTTTGAAATTCACTTTACATTGTGTTCTCATGTTCCGGACTGCTGTTCTGACCTCTGTATTGTGTTTCTCAGGTTTTCAAGGTTAACTGAATTGAGGGAAGAAACTTTCCATAGCTGTCAGGTAGTGGGAGGGAGATGATATTTTATAATATCTTACTTTGAAGAATTTATGTGAAAAATAAGATGTTAATTTTTAAATTAACAGAATATTCTAATGTAGAAAGTTTTGCTTTCCTGCTTCACTTCTCATTTTCTTTAATTACTAGCTCACACTCAGTCTCTGAGAGCCTTCTGTCATTGGCCCACTTGGTGGTTTTATTCTGTCTCCTCTCTCTGTACCTGTATTAGGATATCTCGTCTTTTCCCTGCCCCATAGCCCTGGGAATCCCCCATCAGAAATTGCTCCTGGCCAAGACAGTGATTCTCAGCCCAGAACTCAGGGCCTCCTTTTGGGAGGGGAGGACGTGTAGGTTGAAAAATTAAAAAAACCCTCCCAGGTGAAGCCATATACCCTTCTTGATACTTGCTGCTTAAATTTTTAAAAAATGTAAAGAAAAACCTGACAAACATTTATTTTGTGCCTGCTAAGTACCAGCTGCTATTCGAGAAAGAGAACTCAGAAACTCAAGGGCCAAAGACAAAGCCCAAATAGTGAGAAGTACAATAGCTGCAGTGTAGGTGAGAGAGATACTAAGCAAATAATTATAATAATTTTTAGATCTTTTGTGATCAGGTTGTGTTCAAGGCTACCAGAGCTCAGTGAGAGCCTCTAATAGACTTAATCCTGGCTGGGAGAGAAGGGGAGGAAATCATGGCAGGCTTCTTAGAGGAAGTGGCATTTAAGCTGGGACTTGAAGGTTGAGAAGGAGTTCGCCAGGTGAAGTGGAGGAAGGGAGAGCATGTGCAAAGCCATGTCAGGTAATGAGTGCGGGGCACAGTGAGAGAGATGTGGCTGGAGAGGGTAGGGTTTTTCAGACTTAGCAGAAACAACCAAGGGAAGCCATTGAATGATTCCAAGCAGGGAAGGGTCATGCTTAGATTGGCATTTTACAGAGAGTATTCATATTTAGGCCGGCTGTTTGGTAGAGCTTGGGAGGCTGTCCCAGGGATGGAGGAGAAGATAGCAGTGGACAGCACTAGGGAGAGTTGCCTAGGAGGTGGTGAGATTGATCACCACCTCCTAGGAGCTGGGAGCTGGGAAAGAAGGCAGTGACAATGAGGACTCCCAGTAGAGGGAAGGTGGAGGGAGTGTGGAGTTATGTCTCATGCCTCTGGGGGTTAGAGTGTCTAATGGACTTAGGGATACGGAGGTTTTTGGTCTTAGAGCCCTTTTGGAGGAGGCTGGGAGGAGGGGAGCAGAGGACGATTGGAGTGAGCCTAGCAGGGAGTGGAGGGTATGGAGGTCTGGTCGGGAGGCTCATCTCTTGTCCACCAGGACTTCCAAGAGGGCCTGGCAGTGCTGGGCAGTGTGCGTTGGGAGGGGAGGGCAGCCACACCTCCCTGTGCTGGCGTCCGCATTCCTAAGTCTTGATGCTGAATTAAACACCTGGCAGTTTTTCATATTTGTGTTCTCTCACAGTGGGAAGCCTTCAGCCTGCCAGAGCTACAGAATTTCTTGCGGATCTTGGATAAGGAAGAAGATGAGCAGCTACAGAGCCTGAAGGAGCGCTATGCGGCCTACAGACACAAGCTGGAAGAAGCCCTCAGTGAGGCCTGGAAACCCGGGTAAAGCGTGGGGCTCCCTGCCCCTTGGGGACAGTGCGGGACCGGCGTGCAAACCAGCAGCCAGTGTGTCTCTTGTCGGAGGGCGGTTTTCTTGCCCCGTGATGCTAGGGCCTTTCCCCTTTAAAAATCTCTAGAGCTAGTTCCCCAAACCGGTCACACAGCATCCTGCACCTTGGGCATCCTCTGTAAGGGATTCTGCAAGCTTGTTCTCTTAAGGCACTGTGGTGTTACCTCTTGGCAAGCTGTGAACCTGTAGTCTCATCTGGAGCATTCTAGAGTGTTTTGAAGCATGGACTCTGGGTTTTTTTTTTCCCTTTTATCTTATTTTGTTTTAGTTATTTTAAGTATGTGATGATGATGTTAAGCTTAAGGTTGTGCAAATGATTTTTTAAAAAGCTTAACGAGGAATCTATCTGAATACTTGTCTTATGTTGAAACTACCTGTCTGTTATTGTTTTGTTTTTTTAAAAAATGTCACAGGAAACGATCCATGTGAATTGAAGGGCACAGGAAGCTAGGAACTCTGAGGAACTGGTGAAGGATTTTGGAGGAGTCTGACAGAAAGTAAAGAGCAAGTTTGGAAGAAGGTGGGGTGGAAGTGGGGAGCCCTGATGGGAGGTGTTTTGGGCAAGTGGATGGTAGAGGAGAAGGTGAATTTGCTTGTAGATGAGTTAAAAGCTTTCAGTTTAGAGACGTGAAATCCATTGTCATATTGCTTGACAATGTGAGTGAGTAGAATGTGGGAGCAGAACCAAAGAAAGTAGGAGCTGGGCCAGAACGGGGGATGAACGGCAGCTGACCGGAGAAGGCAGCTGGATCTTTCAAACAGGGACAGAGCCGCCCTCTCAGTGGACCAGCGCACATTGTGCCTTGCTTCCCGGAGTGGAAGGTCTGATTGGTGCAGCTTCTCTGGGCCGATGGGGCAGTGAGCATCTGCTATGACTCCTGTGAAGTGACAGTTTTCCGCCTGAGGTCGTTTTCAAAGTGGAAAAGGAGTTTGGGGAGGAGGCACTTGCCCTGATTGTTAGCATCCGGGGGATTTGTCAGGTGAGGAGCTCCCAGTATACTTGGGACAGTTACTCCCTCCTCTCCCTCCCTTCTCCCCCGCGTTCCCTTCTCCCTTTGTCTTATCAATAGAAGTGCGATCTTACATAATGTAGAACAGGGGTATGGATTAAGGACCCAGGACAGTCAGACCCTCAGTTCCAAAGGGTGACGTGACTGTAAGGCGGCGGGCAGTGTCCACCCCCAGCGGACCACACAGGAGGGGGGGGGTTCTTTATGGAAACATTTTAACAGAAGTACATGTTCCTGCAAACCAAAGAAATGCATGTGCAATAAGAGCCTTCCTTAAAGCACATTAATAACCTCATTTTACGCAGCAGTTAATCTGAAAACAACAGGAAAGGTGTACTGTGCCAGTCTATTTTTAGTCTAGATATTGTTTGTTTATAAATTCCCAAGGAATTGTTAACACTTTGGTGACACCTAATGGATTCTTTTTGAAATTCCAAGGTGCTTCAATTCTTTGCCTCTTAAGTGAACTGTGCCTTTTTTAAAATTGCATTTGTGTTCTCTTCTTGGTGGCTCTTCTGACTTTTCAGAGAACACCCGTTTTGCTGGAGGCAGATGTAAGTGTCGCTTCTACTGTGCCACACACGTACTGAGACAATCATATCTTCCTAAGCTTTTTAAGGAAAGTTGGAAAGAAAAAAAAGTAGAAATAGCTGTAAAATATGTATGGCACATCTTGTTTAATTTTGCATGTAAGTTCTTTTTAGTGCATCAGTGAGGTTTTAGTGACATTGTCATCCAACGCTTTTACCTTCATTGTTCAGGGAACGCCTTCACGATTTTCATACTGGTTTTACTATTCAGATGATGGCTTGGGTGTGAGTGTACTGTTATCGACCACCTGGTCTTTTAATTACCCATCCCAGTAAGTTCATATTTTGTGAAGCCTTTGTTTCTCAGATGAAGACACTGTTAGGACCTTAAAGTAGTAGCTGATGGGTATCTGTGAAATTTTTTTTTTTTTTTACTTGAAGTAGATTGTCTAAATTAGGCATCCTCGTCTGTATTATCCAGGACCTTGCTCATTGTCATGTGCACTACAAGTTGCAATTTGGAAAACTTACTGTGTTGAAATTCTGTCGGTTCACGGTTCTTGAAGACCGACGGTCTCTCCCAAACACTGGTGACTGCAGCAAATCATTGTACAAATTCTTATGTTAAATTGAACTATCTAAGCTTTGCTGTAATACTGTTTTCTCTTCAATATGTGATGGTACAGGAACGAGGTTAAATGAAGCGGTAGTATTGCAGGGGAGCATTTTAAATCGCAGAAGTAAAAAAATTATAATATTTATAATTTTGATGAGTTTATTTTTATGGGGAAGAGTTTTCTTCCCTAAAATTGTTTCTGGTATGGCAAATCATTTCCATTATTAAAAGTTGAAGTTGTTAGTTGATGTTTGTGTGTTTTTATTTATGGTTATACGCCAGATAAAAGAAGGTCACGGGGTGGGAGGAGCTGCTTTTGCAGATACTTGGGGACACGGGCTGGAATAAGACAACTTTCACTAGGTTTGAATGGGGCACATTTTGTTCTCCCAAATGTCATTTTTTCCTTTGCCTTATCCTCTGGGGAACCAGAGGTGAGTGTCTGCCCGTACAACACATTCCTAAAACAATTGTTTTGTGAAATATACATATATTTACAAGTTTATAAAGCATGTGAATAGGTTAAAAATTATTATAGGGCTTCCCTGGTGGCGCAGTGGTTGAGAGTCCGCCTGCCGATGCAGGGGACACGGGTTCGTGCCCCGGTCCGGGAAGATCCCATATGCCGCGGAGCGGCTGGGCCCGTGAGCCATGGCCGCTGAGCCTGTGCGTCCGGAGCCTGTGCTCCGCAACGGGAGAGGCCACAACAGTGAGGCCCGCATACCACAAAAAAAAAAAAAAAAAAAAAAAAAAAAAAAATTATTATAAAGTGGTTGCCCTGTGACCACTACCAAATAGAACATTGTCTCTTTCTTAGCCTCTTCCTTCACCACCCATTCCTGCCCAGAGGCCTCCTACCCTTAAAATAGACCACTTTCAACATTAAAGTATCTTTCTTAGGGTCAGTGTGACTGTCGCACATGGGATGGGTGCACAACTGCTTCTCCTCTTAGGTTTCCAAGCCTGCTGGAGGCAAGTGTTCTTACTACTGCACTGCCCCCTAGAGGCACTGGCGAAGCAGGTGCAAGTGTTTGTTTTTACTACTGCACTGCCCCCAGAAGGTGCAAATGTTCTTACTACTGCACTGCCCACTAGAGGCACTGGTGAATCGGTAAGGAGGAAAACATTTCAAGTACCATAGCTGCTTTGTAAGTGAAAATATTATGGTAGAAATGATGGCTCAATATAGATCTTTTTCACCAAAATATCCGGAAGAATCTAGTTTGGAAGTTTGGCCTGGGTTACTACCCAAGGTGCAGTGGGAATTTTTATCCCTTAAAGGGAGTTAGCTTCCTGCCCTAGGAACTTGTTACCTGTTACCTGCCCAGAACACATACATTAGCCTACAGTCGGGCAGAATCATCTGACACAAAGCCTATTTTATTAGAATAAAGTGCTGAATATCTCATGTAATGTACTGAATACTGTCCTGAAAGTGAAATACAGGATGGTTGTCTGGGTACAGAATGGTTCTAAGTATATTTTTTATTTACCTCGTAAACAAAAAATATCACTAGCCCGGGAAAAGATCACAATTCAAAATCCAAGTAGAGGGGCTTCCCTGGTGGCACAGTGGTTAAGAATCTGCCTGCCAATGTAGGGGACACAGGTTTGAGCCCTGGTCCAGGAAGATTCCACATGCTACGGAGCAACTAAGCCTGCACACCACAACTACTGAGCCTGTGCTCGAGAGCCCGTGAGCCACAACTGCTGAGCCTGAGTGCCACAACTACTGAAGCCTGCGTGTCTAGAGCCCATGCTCTATAAGAGAAGCCACCCAATGAGAAGCCTGCACACTGCAACAGAGTAGCCCCCGCTCGCCACAACTAGAGAAAAGCCTGCGCGCAGCAATGACGACCCAATGCGGCCAAAAGTAAAAATAAATTTTTAGAAAAAGATCCAAGTGCATTTTCTACTGAATGCGTGTCACTTTCATCTCGTCGTAAAGTCGAAAAACTGTAAGTCAAACCATCATTAAGTGGGGACCTTCTGTACTATAATAGCAAGTTCAAACACAGTGTTTACCATGTGCCAGGCATTATTCTGAAAAGCTTAATATGTATTAATTCATTTTCTCTCCCATGAGATAGGTATTGTCAACATCCCCATTTTACAGATGAGGAAACAAACGCATTGAGGTCCAGCAACTTCCCGTGGCCCCTCTGGGAGTGAGTGGCTGAGCCACCCTGCCTGTCCACCAGCTTTTCCTATAAGCTCTACCTAGTTTTTCAGTAAAACTACCTGTGAAGGGCCCATTAGGATGCCTCGAATGGGCAGTTCATCTGAAAGTAGGCCTCTTTAGGCAGACTTGGGGTTTGTGGCTTGATGCTAGAGTACTCTATCATCCTTTTGTTGTTGCTGTTCATTTAGCATTCCATTTAAGTGATTATACTAAGTTAGGTAGAAGGAGACGCCTACCTGTGTTTTTGTTTACAGGTTCTGTTGCCTGCAAGAAACTGAAAGAGAGCAGGTAACCAAACCCCGTGTTCTCACTGTAATTAGTAAAATAATTCCCTGGAACCACCAGAATAATAGCTTCAGGGAGAAGTCACAGTTCGCAGGAGCCACCAAATACTTGCAAACGCTGGAGTTTTACTTCCTCATCAAGGATGGTCCTCTCCAAAGAAACATGGGAAACTAAGTATTCAAAGTCTTGAAAGTATACACCTGTCTGGTGTGAATCACTACTTGCTTAATTAAGTGCTAAATTAAGAAAGCAGCTTTGTATAAGGATGGGGGGAGAAATGGGGGGGTTGGTGGTGGAAAGGAGTGGGCAGGTTAAATAACTGAGGTAAGATGTATTAACTCCATCTGCAGGGTTAGTTTGTTTTTTAATTGGAGTATAGTTGCTTTACAATGTTGTGTTAGTTTCTGCTGTACAGCAAAGTGAATTAGCCACATGTATACACATATCACCTCTTCTTGGATGTTCTTCCCATTTAGGTCACAACAGAGCATTGAGGAGAGTTCCCTGTGCTAACGGTCTGTTCTCATTAGCTATCTATTTTATACATAGTAGTGTATATATGTCAATCCCAATCTCCCAATCCATCCCACCCCCAGGTTTTTTAAGTTTTGTTGGTTTTTGTTTTTAGGGGGGGTTGGTGGTTTTGGTTTCATTTTGGTTTTTTGACAGATCTTTCCCTTTTTCTGTAAGGTGAGAATGACCAGGTAGAGGAAGACCTTTTCATCTTAGTTTCCAAAGTCACTTGTGCCTCACTTGGTGGCAGCTGAACTCCAAAAGCTCCTCTTTTCTCCTTTCTGAGAAAGGTGAGTATTGGCATTTGAAAATGTTTGTACACAAACAAAACATCAGGACTCTTTGTAAGTTTCAAGAGAAGTTGGGTCTTGGCTTTGTGTTTGGGAGAGAGTTCCTTTTTTTTTTTTTGGCTGCACCGCCTGGCTTGTCCTCAGCAGTGAAAGCACAGAGTCCTAACCACTGGACCACCAGGGAATTCCCAGGGAGGGAGTTCCTTTGACCAGGAGAGTTGGAATTGATTTTTCTAAACAAGGAGGCTTACCTTGAACGTGCCTCTGTCTTTAGTGGCACAGATCTGGTTGTTTGCCTGGTGTGTGCACCCTCCCCTCTAGCCACGCTGTGTGGACACAGGAGATTAATTAAACCCTGTGCAGTTCCTTTTCTCTGAAGTGGGATTCTAGGGGGCTCTGCTCGAGAGGGCTTTCTGATTTTCAAGTGTGAAAAAATTTGCTAAAGGTCTAGTAATTCTGGAGCAGCACACTGAGGTGTCTTGCCAAAAGTTAGAATCCTTGAATAGATTCCTTGAATTTAAGCGATAGCGTAAATTCAGATCTTTTATTCAAAACTACAAGTGGTGTCTTCAGATTCTTTTTAGAATGGCAAACATTTCAAATGTTTTTTCTTGCATGTGTGATCTCTCAAGGAAGATGTTCCAAGTCAATGACTTTTAGGTAAAATCAAGCATGTCACTGAATGCCTTATCAATAAAAGATGCTTATCTGAGAATACACCGCAGCCTTAGAAATCGAGCAACCTGGCCATCAGTCTTCAGAAAAGCCCAACCCTCATTGCCTTTCTTCCAGATAAACGTGCTGCAGGAGTTGTGTGTGCTGGGGAAGGGCCTGTGCTTCAAGGAAGGTAATGAGCTAGTGTGTAGGGTGTGAGTGAGGCCGGAACGATGTTCCTGTTCCCTGTGTCACCTTCCACCCCCAGCTTGCTTTTTAAATTTTTGTTCTTTTGCAAGTAAGGCGATCCAAGCAGAGGCGCAGTAGGCCTTAGGGGAAAAGTTGTTATGAAGCTAATAGTTGGGAAAGGGCAGTGTTTTAAGATCTGTTGGAAGAGATTTCAAGACAAAAATGAAGTTATTACTCTGTCTCTTTATGGACCTCCTCCAGAACTACTGGAGGTGCTGATTTTTAAAAGGAGGATTTAAAAATCTTCCCCCACGCCAAAGCTAATACTAGGCCCTGAGAATCTGCTACTTTAATAAGCACCCCATGTTTTTTCAAATACTAACTGTAAAGCTTAGAGCTCTCCAGAGTATTTCAGAGACTGAAAGGATATATCCATGTGCACAGTTGTACCTCTCTCTCTCTTTTTTTTTTCTTAAAACAAATTACTTCCGTACTGAGAGTAATGGCTAGCCTGCAAAGAGGCTCCCTGATCTGCCTCATTTAGCACTGGAAAGGATAATTCTATACATAGCTTGATCCTGTGCCCTGACCATGGCTAATTGGATCTTAGTTAGACCTCGGATACAAGGCTGTTGATCAGTTAAACTTCCTTAAAATTTTAAATAAAGAAACAAAGGAATTGTAGTTAGTCTGTGATGGGTACTTATAAACCAAGGAACTGAACCCACCATTGGGCCTTGTTTCAGGGGCAGAGAAAGACTGTAGAGAAAGCAGGAGAATAGAGCAGAGAGAAGCAGAGAGGAGAGGCCATGTGGCCTCTGGGAGATGGAAAGAGTAAATTCAGAACCTACTTGATATTTGTTAGCTGTTGGATGCCTAATCATACCCTCTTCCCTCAGGAAGGAATTATCTTTGTTTACGTGAGCTCTGTACTCATGTGCCCATTTCTACGATGGGATCCAGGGTAGAAATAGAGGGAAATTTATAGTATTGGGTTGGCCAAAAGTTTCGTTCGTTTTTTTTCTGTAAGATGGCTCTAGTAGCACTTAATTGTCTTTAACTTCATTCAAAACAATTTTGTTAGATTTTATGTGACAGCTGTCATATCAGCGTGCGTTTAAAAAAAGACATCAAAATTGGTGAGTTTTTGTGTAGCCATTTTAACACATTATCGACTGGGGGATTTTTGCAGAAACTAACGTCTGTGGCTGTAATACATCTCCGGTCAAAAATGTGTTAATATTGGGCTTCCCTGGTGACACAGTGGTTGGGAGTCTGCCTGCCAATGCAGGGGACGCGGGTTCGAGCCCTGCTCTGGGAGGATCCCACATGCCGCAGAGCAACTAAGCCCGTGAGCCACAACTACTGAGCCTGCGCGTCTGGAGCCTGTGCTCCACAACAAGAGAGGCTGCGACAGTGAGAGGCCCACATACCGCGATGAGGAGTGGCCCCCGCTCGCCGCAACTGGAGAAAGCCCTCGCACAGAAACGAAGACCCAACACAGCCAAAAATAAATAAATAAAATTTTAAAAAAACTTTAAAAAAAAGTGTTAATATTGAAGGTGGAAATAAAAAAAGCAACATTTTCGGCATACTATGCTTTATTGTTTCAAGAAAGTTAACGAAATGCAAAAAAAGATTTGTGCAGTGTATGGAGAAGGTGCTGTGAGTGATCGAACCTGTCAAAAGTGGCTTGTGAAGTTTTGTGCTGTAGATTTCTCACTGGACTATGCTCCACAGTCGGGTAGACCAGTGGATAGCAATCAAATCGAGACATTAATTGAGAACAGTCAACATTATACCATGCCGGGAAACAGCTGACATACTCAAAAAATATCCAAATCAAGAGGCGAAAATCATTTGCACCAGCTTGGTTATGTTAATCACTTTGATGTTTGGGTTCCACATAAGTGAAGAAAACCTTCTTGACCATATTTTCGCATGCGATTCTCTACTAAAACGTAATGAAAATGTTCCTTTTTAAAAAAAATTTTTAATGTATTATTTTGCTTCGTTGCTGCATGTAGGCTTTCTCTAAGTTGCAGTGAGCAGGGGCTACTCATCGTTGCAGTGTGCGGGCTCCAGTAGTTGTGGCTTGCAGGCTCTAGAGCACAGGCTCAGTAGCTGTGGTGCATGGGCTCAGTTGCTCCGTGGCATGTGGGATCTTCCTGGACCAGGCCTTGAACCCGTGTCCCCTGCATTGGCAGGCGGATTCTTAACGACTGTGCAACCAGGAAGGTCCCGGTGATGAAAAGTGGATACTGTACAATAATGTGGAACGGAAGAGATCATGGGGTAAGTGAAATGAACCACCACTAACCACGCCAAAGGCCGGTCTTCATCCAAAGAAGGTGATGTTGTGTATATGGTGGAATTGGAAGGGAGTCCTCTATTATGAGCTTCTTCCAGAAAACCAATCGATTAATTCCAACAAGTGCTGTTCCCAATTAGACCAACTGAAAGCAGCACTTGACATAAAGCATCCAGAATTAGTCAATAGAAAACACAAAATCTTCCATCAGGATAACACAAAGCTGCATGTTTCTTTGATGACCAGGCAAAAACTGTTACAGTTTGGCTGGGAAGTTCTGATTCATCCACTGTATTCACCAGACATTGCACCTTTGGATTTCCATTTATTTTGGTTTTTACAAAATTCTCTTAATGGAAAAAATTCCAATTCCCTGTAAGACTGTAAAAGGCACCTGGAACAGTTCTTTGCTCAAAAATATAAAAAGTTTTCGGAAGATAATTGTGAAGTTGCCTGAAAAATGGCAGAAGGTAGTGGAACAAAACGGTGAATACGTTATCCAAAAAAGTTATTGGTGAGAATGAAAAATGCGTCTTTTATTTTAACTTAAAAACCCAAGGCACTTTTTGGCCAACCCAGTACTAAATGCCTATTAGGCAAGATGAAAAGGCTCAAATGGATGACCTCAGCCTCCACTTAAATATACAAGAAAAAGAAAAGCAAACCCAAAGCAGAAGAAAGGAAGTAATAAAGGGTGGTAATAAATGAAATAGAAAACAGAAACAAAATCAATGAAACCAAAAGTGGGTTCTTAAGAGATCAACAGAATTGATAACCCTGTAACCATACAGACCAGGCAAGAAAGAGAAGATGCAAATTACCACCTCAGGAACAGGACAGTTGACATCACTACAGATTCTACAGATAAACTTGATATGTTTGTATTTAAGGTCCTTGCATTGAAGTAAGTTTCCTTAAAAATTAGTGTTATTGGGCTTCCCTGGTGGCGCAGTGGTTGAGAATCTGCCTGCCAGTGCAGGGGACACGGGTTCGTGCCCCGGTGCTGGAAGATCCCACATGCCGCAGAGCGGCTGGGCCCGTGAACCGTGGCCGCTGAGCCTGCGCGTCCGGAGCCTGTGCTCCGCAATGGGAGAGGCCACAACAGTGAGAGGCCCGCGTACTGCAAAAACAAACAAACAAACAAAACAAACAAAACCCCAAAATTAGTGTTATTTTGTGCCAAAAAAAAAAAAAAAAAGGTGAGTTCTACACATTCCTAATTTGGCCTAGTTTTGAAAAGTTTGCCAAATGACAAGTGCTGATGTCACTGAGTGCTATCAACTTTTTGGTTCCTTCAGAAATTTAGTTATTTACAGTATGTAACTTTAATGCATATGATCAATAATATTCTAAATATTTAAGCCTATTTTCATATTATTGGAAATACACTAGGGGTTATGCTTATTAAAATGTGAATTATGATTGTTTCCTTCCTTCCTTCCTTTCTTCCTCCCTCCCTTCCTTCCACCCCTTCCTATTCCCCTCCCTTCTCCCCCCCCACCAACACCAACAGCTTAGAATAAATTGTAATCATATTTGAGGAATGAGTGTTATCTGTTTACTGTTGGGTTCTGTGATAGCTGTATTCTTACAACCATCCTTCTGCTTTTTTTTTTTTTTCTCCCTGTCATTTATATTAGTTTGTTCTGTTCTTTGCAGAAAAAGAAACTTGAGTAGAACACCAAGTGTTTTAACTTCTTTAATTCAACAAGTATGTATAAATTACCCAAGGATGTTAGGTACTGGGTAGATTATGCTGAGAAGGAACATCATGGTCCTGTCTTCACGGAAACCAGACTATGAGTAATGCAAACCGGTAAGTGTCACAAAGATAAAGTACAGAGTGCTATGAGAGTCTACTACTTAGGCAGTTAGAGAAGGCTTCCTTGAGGGAGTGACTTAGAGCTAAGATTTTAAGGATGAGCAGGAGTTACCTGGCAGAATTCATGATTTACATGAAAATTTTCTACACAGTGGCCACTGGTTTCTCAGGCCTTTTTTTGGCAGCTTTGTTGTATGGGTGTCACTCTAGCTGTTTTTCCTCTGTTTTGAGAAAGGAACTTATATAGGTCTAAATAATTCTCCACAGGTTAAGAGTTCATCTTTGGCAAGGGCAAGTTAAAATTTACAATGGCAATTGCTCTGGATGAAGCTCAACTTTTTTTCTCCTGTAAAGTGGAGAGGGTATCATGTGTTTGCTTTCCTCACAGGGCTCATGTGAGGACTAAATAAGATAATGAAGGTCAAGGTACTCTGTACACCGCAGAGCCTGACGTAGTGTAAGGTGGTATTATTCTCCAAGTTCTTCTTCCTATAGTGGTATGGCTGCTTTACTACTGGGCTAAGATGTTTACATATCATGTTGACAATAAAATTCATCTAAGAAGCAACACCTAGGATGTAATTTCCAGGAGGGACATTTTTTCAAACAAATATTTTCTTGGTTTTTGTTTTTTAGACTCATGTTTAGGGAAGGCAAAACAAAAGATTCTAGGGCAATTAGTAGTCCAAAAAATCTTCATTCAGTGCCTTTCCTTGTGCTCCTCATAAATACAGTGGCAGTGTTGTCTGTCTTCTCTGACAAGTTAGACCCAAAATGCTCAGAGCAGCTGGGACTAGGGCTGCCCGTGCTGTCATGTTACTGTGAGGTGCTGAGCGATTCAGACCAGAGGGTCACGTGTAGGTGCTGTCTGGGGGCGTTGGCCTTTGTTTCTGCTCAGTGTTGTTAAGCATGTGAATTCTCACCCCAGATAGGAATCTCTGTGGGGACTGGAGCATATCTTCAGCTCTTTCTGTATCTCTCTGAGCTGCAGGGCATAACATCTGTGGGACTAAACATTTCCCAGTGTCTGGAAACAGCTACTTGGGCAGCTTTGAGAAGGGATGGGACTGCTCTACAGGCAGACCCTGAGCTACAGCTTCCTGTCTCTCGTGAAGTCAGTGTTCACCCCTGGCTGAACCCTTGAGGGTCTTAAGTGGCATTACAGGAAGAGGAAGGAGGCAGGATGATCAAGGCCCCCAGTTATTGTTTTCCCCTGCTGTACAGAGGACTAGACTCAGCACCCTGGGCTTCATTTTTTATGGGAGCATCCATAAAAGTGCAGTCACAGGCTGAAGGCTGCCTGATACATGACTCAATTAGTAGTCACTCATTTCAGACTGCTGAAAGAATCCAAGATGTCATGTTGATGTCAGGCCTAATAAAGTTGCTCCTCACCTGATCTGGGAGGAGCTGGGAAAAGCAGGAGGATTGGGGAAGAAAAGGACACAGGGCAGCCACTTTCTTAGGGACTTAAGCAAGAACAGAGTCATTTGCATTTCTGAGCTACTTTCCTAGCATTAGGATGAGGCAAGGGAGTAGTGTCTGATGATCTTGGACAACAGGTGCCTCAGAAAGCAGGCCAGAATCTTGGCCTGTAGCAGCTGCTAGAAGAGCAGCTCCACCCCTGTGCTGTGCTCTCCCCTGCACCAACCTTTGTGGGTTATGGAGAACCCCTGGAGGGAAGACACGGATTTGTGTCTGGGGTCTGCCAGCCGAGAGTCCATTAAAATATTTTCTAGCATGTGCTGAGACCAACAGTTTAGCAACCATTCCAACAAAGTAGCTTCTACTTGGTTTTAGTAATTATAGCTGCAAACTAGCGTTTGCTTATACTCTTCAAGTATATAATGTATATAAGACTTTTAAAATTCCCCCTTTGGAGACAAGTTGAGCCTCTACCACTGGACAGCTTTGCCCTGTCCCAGGTACCTACAATTGGATAGGTTTTGGCAAAAGGTTTGCCCCAGTTTCTCTTGGTAAACCAGGTGTGGTCATTATATTAGTCATACATTGCCATACATAGTTACAATTTTTTTTTCTTGTGATGAGGATGTTTAACATGTACTCTTAGCAAATTTCAAATATACAATTCAGTATTATTAACTATAGTCACTATGGTGTACATGACATCCCCATGGCTTGTTTTATAACTGGAAGTTTGTGCCTTTGGACCCCCTTCACCTATTTCTCCCAACCCCCACCCCCACCTCTGGCAACCATCTATCTGTTCTCCATATCTATGAGGTTTGTTTTTGTCCTGTTGTAGTTGTTTTTTTTTTTTAATTCCACATATAAGTGAGATAATGAGGGAGATTAGCTCTGTGCTTTGTGACCACCTACAGGGGTGGGATAGGGAGGGTGGGAGGGCGACACAAGAGGAAGGAGATATAGGGATATATGTCTACATATAGCTGATTCACTTTGTTATACAGCAGAAACTAACACACCATTGTAAAGCAATTATACTTCAATAAAAATGTTTAAAAAAATGAGATAATAAAGTACGTGTCTTTCTCTGACTTATTTCACTTAACATAATGCCCTCAAGGTCTATCCATATTGTCACAAGTGGCAAGATTTCATTCTTTTTTAATGGCAGAATAGTATTCTATTGTATGTATATATATGCATCTTCTTTATCCATGCATCCTTTGATGGATAGGATACTTGGGTTGTTTCCATATCTTGGCTATTATAAATAATGCTGCAATGAACGAACGTGGGATTTTAAATCAGTGTTTTGGTGTTTTTTACTTTTTCCAGATCAATACCCAGAAGTGGGATTACTGGATCATATGGTAGTTCTATTTTTAATTTTTTGAGGAACCTCCATACTGTTTTCCATAGTGCCTATATCAATATACATTCCCACCAACAGTGCACAAGGGTTCCCTTTTCTTCACATCCTTGTCTTTGATTATTTTTTTAAATTTTAAATTTTTTTAAATTAAAAAAAATTTTAATTCAAAAATTAAAAAAATTTTAATTAAAAAAAAGTTTTGTTTTTTTGTTTTTGTTTTTTGCCATGCTGCACAGCTTGTAAGATCTTAGTTCCACGACCAGGAACTGAACCCAGGCAATGGCTGGTGAAAGCACCGAGTCCTAACCACTGGACCTCCAGGAAACTCCCCCTTGTCTTTTTGTTTTTTAAATAAATTTATTTTATTTATTTACTTATTTTTGGCTGCATTGTGTTTTTGTTGCTGTGCACGGGCTTTCTCTAGTTGCGGTGAGCAGGGGCTACTCTTCCTTGTGGTGCGCAGGCTTCTCATTGCAGTGGCTTCTCTTATTGCAGAGCACAGGCTCTAGGTGTGTGAGCTTCAGTAGTTGTGGCACATGGGCTTAGTTGCTCCGAGGCATGTGGGATCTTCCCAGACTGGGGCTCGAACCCTTGTCCCCTGCGTTGGCAGGCGGATTCTTAACCACTGTGCCACCAGGGAAGCCCCTTGTCTTTTTGATAATAGCCGTTCAAACGGGTGAGGTGATATCTCAGTGTGATTTTGATTTGCATTTCCTGATGATAGTGATGTTGAACATTTTTTCATATACCTGTTGGCTATCTGCATGTATTCTTCGGAAAAATGTCTATTCAGATCTTCTGCCTATATTTTATTTTTTAAAAATTTTATTTTATACTTTAATTTTATTATTATTTTTGGCTGCATTGGGTTTTCGTTGCTGTGCACGGGCTTTCTCTAGTTGCGGCGAGCAGGGGCTACTCCTCGTGGTGCGGTGGCTTCTCGTTGCGGACCACGGGCTCTAGGAGAGGGCTTCAGTAGTTGTGGCTCATGGGCTCTAGAGCACAGGCTCAGGAGTTGTGGCGCACGGGCTTAGTTGCTCCACGGCATGTGGGATCTTCCCGGACCAGGGCTCGAACCTGTGTCCCCTGCATTGGCAGGCGGTTTCTTAACCACTGCGCCACCAGGGAAGTCCCTGCCTATTTTTTAATTGTTTGTTTTTTGCTATTAAGTTGTACGTGTTCTTTACATGTTTGGGATATTAACCCCTTATCATACATGATTTCTAAATAGTTTCTTCTATTCAGTAGGCTGCCCTTTTATTTTGTCATTGTTTTCCTTTGCTATGCAGAAGCATTTTAGTTTGATATCATCCCACTTGTTTGTTTTTGTTGCCTTTGCTTTTGGAGTCAGATCCAAAAAAATCACCAAGACTGATGATGTCAAGCAACATACTGCCTATGTTTTCTTCTAGGATTTTTATGGTTTCAGGTTTTACATTCTTCAATCCTTTTTTTTTTTTTTGTGGTACACGGGCCTCTCACTGTTGTGGCCTCTCCCGTTGCGGAGCACAGGCTCTGGATGCGCAGGCTCAGCGGCCATGGCTCACGGGCCCAGCTGCGCCGCGGTATGTGGGATCTTCCCGCACCGGGGCATGAACCCGTGTCCCCTGCATCAGCAGGCGGACTCTCAATCACTGTGCCACGAGGGAAGCCCTCTTTAATCCATTTTGAGTTAATTTTTGTGTATGGTGTAAAATAGTAGTCTAGTTATACTCTTTTGCATGTGGCTGCCAGTTTTCCCAGAACCATTTATTGAAGATACTGTCCTTTCCCTATTGTATATTCTTGGCTTTGTCATAAATTAACCATAAATGCATGAGTTTATTTCTGGGTTCTCTATTCTGTTCCATTGACCATGTGTCTGTTTTTAATGCCTATACCATACACTTTTGATTACTGTAGCTTTGTAATATAGTTTGAAATCAAGGCGCATGATTCCTCCAGCTTTGTTGGTCTTTCTTAAGATTGTTTTGGCTATTTGGGGGTCTCTTGTGGTTCCATCCAAATTTTAGGATTGTTTGTTCTATTTCTGTGAAAAATGTCTCTGGAATTTTGATAGGGATTGCATTGAATATGTAGACTGCTTTGGGTAGTATGGACATTTTAACATTAGTCTTCCAATCCATAAGCACAGAATATCTTTTATTTGTGTCTTCTTCAATTTCTTTCATCAGTGTCCTTTAGTTTTCAGTGTGTAGGTTTCTGACCTTCTTGGTTAAACTTATTCCTAGGTATCTTATTCCTTTTTGGAAGGCAGCTATGCTCACCACTAAACCACCAATGCTGCACTGTTTTATTCTTTCTGATGCAGTTATAAATATAATTAATTTCTTAATTTTTTTCTGATAGTTTATTAGTATATAGAAATACAAGATTTTTGTATACTGATGTTGTATCTTGCAGCTATACTGAATTCATTTATTAGTTCTAGCAGTTTTCTTGTGTGGAATCTTTAGGGTTTTCTGTATATGTCATCTGCAAATAGTTACAGTTTTACTTCCTTTCTGATTTGGATTCTTTTTTTTTTTTTTTGCGGTACGCGGGCCTCTCACTGTCATGGCCTCTCCCGCTGCGGAGCACGGGCTCCGGACGCGCAGGCGCAGCGGCCGCGGCTCACGGGCCCAGCCGCTCCGCGGCACGTGGGATCTTCCCGGACCGGGGCACGAACCCGCGTCCCCTGCATCGGCAGGCGGATTCTCAACCACTGCGCCACCAGGGAAGCCCTGGATTCTTTTTATTTTACTTGCCTAATTGCTCTGGCTAGGATTTCCAATACTATGGTTTTTTTTTTTCTTTCTTTCTTGACTTTTTATTAGAAAAAATATTTTACGTATAAGTTTAAAAAAAAATCTTCATTGACGTATAATTGCTTTACAATGGTGTGTTAGTTTCTGCTTTATAACAGTGAATCAGCTATCCAATACTATGTTGAATAAAAGTGACAGTGGGCATCTTTGTCTTGTTCCTCATCTTACAGGAAAGGCTTTCAGCTTTTCATTGTTACCTGTGGACTTGTCATATATGACTTTTAATGTTGAGGTATGTTTCCTCTGTATGCACTCTGTATGAGTTTTTATCATGAACGTTGAGTTCTGTCAAATGCTTTTTCTGCATCTATTGAGATGATCATGTTTTTTATCCTTCATTTTGTTAATGTGGTATGTAGCACATTGATTTGTGGATGTTGAACCACTCTTGCATCCTTGTGTATGAGCCTTTTAATGTATTGTTGAATTCAGTTTGCTAATCTTGTTAGAGGATTTTTGCCTCTATGTTTATCAGGGATATTGACCTGTAATTTTCTTTTCTTGTGGTGTCCTTGTCTGCTTTTGGTATGAGAGTAATGCTGGCCTCATAAAATGAGTTCGGAAATGTTCCTTCCTCTCCTGTTTTTGGAAGAGTTTGAGAAGGATTGGTATTAGTTCCACTCTGAATGCTTGGTAGAATTCACCAGTGAAGCTACCTGGTCCTGGACTTTTGTTTATTGGGAGGCTTTTTGATTACATTCAATCTCCTTACTAGTGATCAAACTATTCACATTTTCTATTTCTTTATGATTCAGTCCTAGAAGGCTGTATGTTTCTAGGAATTTATCCATTTCTTCTGGGTTATCCAATTTGTTGGCATATAATTAGTTGTTCATAGTACTCTCCTATGATCCTTTGTATTTCTGTGGTACAGTTGTAATGTCTCCCCTTTCACTTCTGATTTTACTTAATTGAGCCCCTTTTATTCTTGGTGAGTCTAGTTAAGGGTTTGTCAGAGGAGCTGTTTTCACTTTGTTTTTGAAAGTCATGCTGTGGAGCAGGACAAGAAGCCACTTGAATGGTAGTGTCAACTCCCCTTCTTAGTCTGAAACTGTGTTTTCCCTGTAACTACAGATATCAGGGATGAGTTTTCAATCTACACAATAATGTCCTAGGGGTCAGGAAGAGAGTAATTTCCTTTCATAACCCAGCCCACATCCAGGCAGAGTAGGCACTCACTCAGACATATGAGGGAGGGTGAAATCCTTCTTAGATCAGAGAGAGACAGAGCAGAGTTTAATAGACAGATGTCTTCAAAGCCACATCTTTGAAATCTTGACTCTTTTTTGACTAATGAGCTTTGTGAGCTTGGATAAACTAAGCTGAGGAAAGCAGCTTGTTGGCAGAGCCATTTTTATCACAAATACTAATTACAACCATTCTATGTATTTCTCTGCCCTTTGAGGACCTATCAGCATCAATCAGAGGGGCAGGCTGTGAGGATATATAAGATCTCAGGTCTCACCAGCAGGTGGTGGTTATGAAAGCTTCCTCTCAAAGACTGAGATTTAGAACTGTCATCTACTCTGTGGTACTCCTGAAGCCGGCTCCCATGTCCCACATGCAAATCTTATATAGTAATTCCTAGGGCAATAGTAAAGGTTTCTGCACAGTGCGTTCAGCTTGGGGCCTTATATAGTAATTCCTAGGGCATCAGTAAAGGTCTCTGCCCAGTTTGTTCAGCTTGGGGCCTTTAGGTTCTCTGCTCTTGCCGCTACAGACTTCAAGGTACACACGTGACTAGCCCTTTAAACCCATGGCAGGCAGAGAAAGAAGGTGAAACAAATACTAAATCTGTACAGTGTTTGGTTCTACAGGGCAGGGTACAGTCTCAGTGGGAATGGTGGGGGGCTTCAAATTAGAAAAATGGATTTATTAAGAGTCTGTACTTACCCTCACTTTGAGTCTAATAAATGTTCTCCTCTTACTTGGTGGCTTGATACTGTGATAAACTCAATTACTTGTTTTTCTGATAGTCTGGAAATGTTATGGGTATCTTCTAACATCTTGTTTTTCTGCTTGGTCTTCAGAACTTACAAGAGGCAACCTACTAGGTCTGGGGGTGGCAAATTATGCTTTTTTTTTTTTGGTAAAGTTTTGTTGGAACATAGCCATGCATATTCATTTGTGTTGTCTATGGCTACTTTTGTACTGAAGCAGCAGAGTTAAATAGCTGTGATAGAGACATAGCCTGCAAATCTAAAATATTAACTATCCCTTTAAGAAAAAGTTTGTCAACTCCAGTAGGACTTCTCATTTAGGGCAATGGATCACATGACTGAACATCAAGGCAAGGCACCTTTGATAGTGAGCTTAGTTTATCTAATTTAAAGCTGGTCAAGGTAAGTTTTTTTTTTCTCTCCAAACTGTAAATGCATAAAGATTTTATCAGGAAGGATTTTCTACATGGTGCTCATTCAGGGATACTGGGCAGCAGGGACCACACATATACACAAACGAGATTTCCAGGTAGGGACTAAGGTACCCAATGTGAAACAGCCCATCTCCAGTACTAGGTGAGTGATTAAAACATTAAACAGTATACAGCAAAGAACATTTTGTCAAAATTACTACTTGTGGACTAAAACAAAGGACACATTCCCACTAGAACAGAAATAAATTTTAATTCATTGAAAAGTGCAGCAGTGAACAGGGTCCTTCAAAGGGCACTTCCTTAGTCAAATGACTGAGATGACACAGAGCCAGGGCAGAATAACTTCTAAGAACAGATGATGCAAACACAGGAATTCACAAGTTCAGTTGGACCTAAGTGGTGGTGAAACAGAAGACCCAAATATTCCCACCTCGTTCCACTGGTGTATCAGTTTAAATACCCTTTGCTTTTTCTTAATAAGGATCCTGGGACAATTTATCTTCTTTCATTAAAACACTAGTCCTTAGACACAAAAATATAACCTTCCATGGCTATCATTACTATTTTGTACAAAAACCCTACTGTTGTCAATTAAAATGTATTTTGCAACAGCACCATTGGTCAAATTCAAAGATACTCAAAAGGCATTCCCTACTTTTTAGTTGTAGGGAATGTTATTTTACTTGAGGGAGAGCTTTGTAATAGGAAATCTTATAAGGCAAAAATCTCTATTCTTCCCAAGACCTCTGTTCATTCCTAATGGTTACAGTTTTCTATTACCAATACATACGGACCTGGTCTTCTTAAAAGGGAAAATAATCAAAATTCAAATCAGTACAATTAAGAGAGAAACAAGGCAAGCCTCTTGCAGTGGGGCCCTTGTACACATCATTCTGAAAAATTCCAGTGCATTTTGTGGTCTGCTAGTCTAGAAACTGAGGTCTCTTTATGAAAGATGATTTTAGTGTAGATCCAGAATGCAACCTGTCCAAGAGAAAAAGTCAAATTGGAGGCCATTCAAAAATTAGGGGTATGAAAAAAGGGCTTCACTGCATTCCTTGCCCTGCCAACCCTGCAAACAAAAGTCTGATGAGTGGGACAGGAATACTATCAGCAGCTGATTTGTGTCACTCTTACGACGTCATCTGCTTTCAGGAACCAGCATCATAAAACTGAATAATATGACATCACAGTACAAGACCTGGTAAGAGTTGGTTTCTCTTTATTCAGGAATAACCGTGGTCAACTTCCATTAATGTGGAATCTGACTGATTAATGTTAAGACTCAAAAGTGTAGAATAAAGCCAATACCCATTCTCAACATTGTAGTTTGCTTTTAGTTACAAAATTGTTAGAACTTCTTTTCCTAAAATGGTCACAGCAGAGGTATTCAGTTCACTTGCCCATTTCACCTCCACATACCACCACAGTTACTGGGATTGTATGAGGTAAAGGAATAAACCCAATGGCTATTAACCCAACATGGCTATCTGGAATTGTGATAGAAAAGTTACTTATGGCCATGTCTTACAAAGTGCTTAAAGCTCAAGCTAGGACCTTACATAAAGCTAAAATCACTACTGCCTGAGTTGAACAGATTATAAACCACAGTTCCTCCTCCTCCCGTGCTGCCACATCACTAATTAACCTTCTTGTGAAGAAAACACAAGAAATGGGATTGGTCTTTGAGCCAAGAGACAGAAATGCAGGTGTTCTAAACAGTGAGGAAATCTCAAGAAGATTGGGTTTCGACAGAGGAATAGTGAATTAGGCCCAAATTACACGAGACTCCAAAAACTCAAGAAGTTTTCTGAAAGGGAAGAAGGTAAGTAGTTGGTACTCTGCATCAACTCTAAGAAATTCTTACATCTTATAACAAATGAACAGAATGTCAGCAATATGCAGAGGGAGTCTCACAACTTCACACATGGGACTAGAACCCAGGCGCCCTGCCAGACAGGCACTTACTACATACACCCTGATTTATAGCCCTTCAACCTGTCAACCAGGGAACCCTACCTACAGAAGGCCCTCAGAAAACACAACCTTCACCAACCCTTGGAAGTTCTTCTCTGCTGCAATACTTAACCCACTTTATATGTCAGATCTGAGAAAGGAAAGTATCAAGAGAAGAGACATTCCCCAGGTACCCCTGGTGTTCACTGGCACTCCATGTGGTTAGCAGCCACTGGAAAGTAGATGTGCATCACCTGTAGTAACTACCTGGAATTGGCCTTTACCAAAAGCTTGCTACTGTTCTATTTCAAGGTAGGACCAGCCCAGAATTTCCAAAAAATGAACAGTTTCATTGATGCGTTTTGAATTTGTGATCCATTGTGATGGATATTATAAACAGTGTATTTCTACTGATCTAAAAACAATGGTATTTGTTCTTAATCAGATGGTTCAGCTCTGATGGTTATTCTTCAAGCCTTGTGATATTAGTATTTTTGATAGTGAAGTGGTCAATCTCGAATGCTATGCAGGTCCTCTGATTTTAGGTCAAGCTGTATACCAAAAACCTTGCCCCCCTAAAGCACTGCCATTTATCTGAATGGATTTACAAATCTAGACTTTGACCACATGGGAAATAATCAAGAACTGTGGCCCCAGGACAGAAAGGGTTTGGTGAGAACAAAGACCTCAGGAGTATCATCATCAGTTGAATAAAGGGACCAGGGACAGCCACTCCTGACACACAGGCAGAGTTCACAGTTTAACACATTGCACAAGGAAGTCAGCTGATTGGGTTGCTTTTTCAAACAGGACTTAAAGCCAGTCCAGAAACCCTTCCAGGCATGGTCTTGAAGACTAGCTACAGACACCTACTACAATCACTTCTTCAGAAAGAGGCGTGCAAGGGATCCAACCGCAGAGCTGCTACAGATGTTTTGAAAACCTTCGAGTCCTGACACTGCCATGATTGTTGAACATGAGACGAGGGTCAAACCTATATCTGGGCACAGAAAAAAAAAACCAATGTCACATTAGCTACAATTAGCCATTGAGTACTTCATTCAGAATATTAACTGGAAAGAATGGCAGGAAGGGATACAAAAGGAACAATTAAGTCACCAGAAGGGGATCTTGTGGGAAAGGCTCTAGTACAAAGCAAGAGTACTTAGTAATTAGGAGCATTTCCATCATAAGTCAGCAGGCACAAAATAATATAGTGGAATAGGAGATGAGAGGAGAAACACAGGTAAGGCTAATCCTGAAAGGGGTTAGGAGGAAAGGTTTGAGCTTACTGTTTTTTTAGGGGGGGCAATCCCTCAACTATAAAGCAGCCTGGGGAAGAGTCTAGTCCTTGCTGAAAGCCCTTCCAACATTTTCAAAGCCCTGTCTTCTTTTTCAGTTTAGACACACAGACTGTGGTGGGTAAGAATGCAGGTCTGCACCTGACAGGAGCTTGAATCTGGCTCATTATGAACTTAGGTAAGTCATTGACCCCTCTGACCACCAACAAAACAGGAAGGCAACTCATGTAAAATATGTGGCACATAAAATCACTTATTTACTACCCATGGGGAAGTAAGAACGAATGCCAATGGTAACCTGAGTTGAGACCTGGCAGACATGAAGAACACAGACTGGGGATTTCTCTGGTGGTCCAGTGCTTAAGACTCTGAGCTTCCACTGCAGGGGACACGGGTTCCATCCCTGGTTGAGGAACAAAGATCCCTCATGCCTCAGGGCGTGGCCAGAAAAAAAAACACCCCACAGGCTGGCTGGACTTTGTGTGATCTGGTGGAAATAACATTGTATTTTACTTTTATCTGCTACCTTATGGTAACAGACACTAACTCTTAGTATTATTTTACAGCAGGGGTTGGCCAAATTTTTCTGTAAAGGGCCAGATAGTAAATATCTTAGGGGGCTTCCCTGGTGGCGCAGTGGTTGAGAATCCGCCTGCCGATGCAGGGGACACAGGTTTGTGCCCCGGTCTGGGAAGATCCCACATGCCGCGGAGCGGCTGAGCCCGTGAGCCATGGCCGCTGAGCCTGCGCGTCCAGAGCCTGTGCTCCGCAACGGGAGAGGCCACAACAGTGAGAGGCCCGCATACCACAAATAAATAAATAAATAAATAAATAAATAAAATATTTTAGGGTTTGTGGGCCACACAGTCTCTGTCCCAACTACTCAACTTTGTTGCTGAAGTGCAAAAGCAGCCCCAGGCAATACATAAATATCTGTGTGCACTGTATTCCAACTGGTCTGGAGTGGGCCTGTGATATCTAGTCTGCTGGCACCCACTCTAGAAGATTCTATCGGCCTGTTTGGTAGGTAAGAGTAAGCTATGGCTAAGGAATTTAAAAGAAAACCAGGTGGAGTTTAAACAGCTCAGGCTAACATCAGCAAGGCCAACATCTACAATCTTAGTTTTACACCTCTAGAATGTGTGCAAGACAGTTGGTTAAAAAAACAAAGCAATTTCATGGAAGAAGTCTTGAGAGAGTAAGGTGTTGTTGAGACCATCTGGACTGTGTATGTGTGACTTAGGCCCATTAAAGCCTCTATATAAACCTCAAGATTCTGCCAGGTAGGTGCAGAGATCTACTCATCTTGCAGCTGCCCAAGACAAGCCTCTCATACAAGGAAACTCAGGCTTGTTCAATTAAGATAATGCACCAGCTGGTTTGAGGATGGAGAGAAGATGGCGGAGAAGAGGGATGTGAGCTCACCTCTTCTCATGAAAACACCAAATTCACAACTAACTGCTGAACAACCATCGACAGAAAAACACTGGAACTTACCAAAACGATATCCTACATCCAAAAACAAAGAAGAAGCCACAAGGAGACAACAGGAGGGGTGCAATCCTGAGAAAATCAAATCCCCTACCTGCTGCGTGGGTGACCTACAAACTGGAAAATAATTATATCTCAAAGGTTCTCCCACAGGACTGAAAGTTATGAGCCTTGCATCAGGCTCCCCAGCCTGGGGATATGGCATCAGGAGGAGGAGCCCTCAGGGCATTTGGCTTTGAAGGCCAGCGGGTTAGTTAGACTGGGGCAAAGAGAAACTCCACTCTTGGAGGGTGCACACAAGGTCTCGTACATACCAGGACCCAGGGGAAAAAGCAGTGACCTCACAGGAGTCTGGGCTTAACCCACCTGCTGGTATTGGAGGGTTTCCTCTGGAGGTGGATTGGGTGGGTGGGGGGCGGCTGTGGCTCACTACAGGGACAAAGACACTGGTGGCGGTAGTTCTGGGGAGTACTCATTGGTGTGAGCCCTTCAGGAGGCTGCCATTTTCTCACCAAGACCTGGCCTCACCCAACAGCCTATAGGCTCTGGTGCTGGGATGCCTCAGGTCAAACAACCAACTGGCTGGGAATACAACCCCTCCCTATCAGCAGACAGGCTGCCTAAAGTCTTCCTGAGCCCAAAGCTGCTGGCTAAACACACCCCTTGACATGGCCCTGCCCACCAGAGGGATAAGACCCAGCTCCACCCACTGGCCAGGCACCAGTCCCCACCCTGCACCTCCCAAGCAGGAAGCCTGCACAAGCCTCTTAGACTGGCCTCATCCACCAGGGGGCAGCAGCAGAAGCAAGACAAACTACAACCCTGCAGCCTACAGAATGGAAACCACTACCACAAAAAGACAAAATGAGACAGCAGAGGAATATGTCCTATACGAGGGAACAAGATAAGACCCCAGAAGAACTAAGTGAAATGGAGATAGGTGATCTACCCCCAAAACAATTCAGAGCAATGATAGTAAAGATGACCCAAGATCTCGGAAAAAGAATGGAGGCACAGATGGAGAAGATAGAAGAAATGTTTAATAAAGAGCTAGAAGAGCTAAAGAACAAACAAACAGAGATGAACAATACAAAAACTGAAATGAATAATACACTAGAATCAGTAACAATAAATGAGGCAGAACAACAGATAAGTGAGCTGGAAGACAAAATGGTGTAAGTCACTGCCACAGAACAGAATAAAGAAAAAAGAATGGAAAGAAATGAGAACAGTCTAAGAGATCTCTGGGACATTAAATGCACCGCATTATAGGGGTCCCAGAAGAAGAAGAGGGAAAGGGCCTGAGAAAATATCTGAAGAGATACTAGCTGAAAACTTCCCTAAAATGGGAAAGGAAACAATCACCCAAGTCCAGGGAGTGCAGAGAGTCCCAGGCAGGATAAACCCAAGGAGGAACACACCAAGACACATATTAATCATACTGACAAAAATTAAAGACAATGAAAAAATATTAAAAGCAGCAAGAGAAAAGCAATACATAACATACAACAGAATCCCCATAAGGTTATCAGCTGATTTCTCAGCAGAAACTCTGCAGGCCAGAAGGGAGTGGCACAATATATTAAAGTGATGAAAGGGAAGAACCTACAACCAAGATTACTCTACCCAGCAAGGCTCTCATTCAGAGTTGACAGAGAAATCAAAAGCTTTACAGACAAGCAAAAGCTAAGAGAATTCAGCATCACCAGACCAGCTTTGCATCCAATGTTAAAGGAACTTCTCTAGGCAGGGGGAAAAAAAAAGGCCACAACTAGAAAATTAAGAATGAGAAAGCTCACTGGTAAAGGCAAACATACAGTAAAGGTAGGAAATCATCCACACACAAATATGATATCACAACCAGCAAGTGTGAGAACAGTACAAATCCAGGATATTGGAAATGCATTTGAAATTAAAAGACCAGCAAATTAAAATAATCTTGTATATATATACAGACTGCTATATCAAAACCTCATGGTAAATGCAAACTGAAAATCTACAGCAGATACACACACAAAAAAAAGAAAAAGGAATCCAAAAACAACAATAAAAAGTCGGGCATCAAATGAGGAGAGAACAAAAGAGGAAGGGGAGAAAAAAGACCTGCAAAAGCAAATCCAAAACAATTAACAAAATGGCAATAAGAACATACATATTGATAATTACCTGAAATGAAAATGAATTAAATGCTCCAACCAAAAGACACAGACTGGCTGAATGGCTATGAAAACAAGACCCATATATATGCTGTCTACAAAAGACCCACTTCAGATCTATGGACACATATAGACAAAGTGAGGGGATGGAAAAAGGTACTCCATACAAATGGGAATGAGAAGAAAGCTGGAGTGGCAATACTCATATCAGACAAAACAGACTTTAAAATAACACCCCACTTTCATCAATGGACAGATCATCCAGACAGAATATCAATAAGGGAACACAGGGCCTTACATGACACATTAGACCAGATGCACTTAACTGGTATTTATAGAGCATTCCATCCAAAAGCAGCATAATATACATTCTTTTCAAGTGCACACGGAACATTCTCCAGCACTTATTACATGCTGGGCCACAAAGAAAGCTTCAATAAATTTAAGAAAATTGAAATCATATCAAGCATCTTTTCCATCCACAATATTATGAGATTAGAAATCAACTACAAGAGAAAAACTGTAAAAAGCACAAACACGTGGAAGGTAAACAAACTAAACATCCAATGGACCAGTGAAGAAATCAAAGAGGAGATCAAAAAATACCTAGAGACAAATGAAAACGAAAGCACAGCGATCTAAAACCTGTGGCATGCAGCAAAAGCAGTTCTTTTTTTTTTTTTTTTTTTTTGTGGTACGTGGGTCTCTCACTGTTGTAGCCTCTCCCCTTGCAGAGCACAGGCTCCGGACGCACAGGCTCAGCGGCCATGGCTCCTGGGCTCAGCCGCTCTGCGGCATGTGGGATCTTCCTGGACCAGGGCACGAACCTGTGTCCCCTGCATCGGCAGGCGGATTCTCAACCACTGCGTCACCAGGGAAGCCCAGAAGCAGTTCTAAGCGGGAGTTCATAGCAATACAAGCTTACCTAAGGAAACAAGAAAAATCTCAAACATCCTAACCTTACACCTAAAGCAACTAGAGAAAGGAAAACAAAACCCAAAGTTAGTAGAAGGAAAGAAATCACAAAGATCAGAGCAGAAATAAATGAAATAGAGATGAAGAAAACAATAGAAAAGATCAATGAAACTAAAATCTGGTTCTTTGAAATGATAAACAAAACTGATAAACCTTTAGCCAGACTCATCAAGAAAAAAAGGGAGAGGGCTCAAATCAATAAAATTAGAAATGAAAAAGGAGAAGTTGCAACTAACACCACAGAAATACAAAGGATCATAAGAGACTACTACAAGCAACTATATGCCAATGAAATGAACAACCTACAAGAAATGGACAAATTCTTAGAAAGGTACAATCTCCCAAGACTGAACGAGGAAGAAACAGAAAATATGAACAGACCAATCACAAGTACTGAAATTGAAACTGTGATTAAAAAATTCCCAATGAACAAAAGTCCAGGACCAGATGACTTCACAGGCAAATTCTGTCAAATATTTAGAGAAGAGTTAAACAGCTATCCTTTTGAAACTATTCCATTGAAACTATTCACCAAAACCGCAGAGGAAGGAACACTCCCAAACTTACTCTATGAGGCCACCATTACCTTGATACCAAAATCAGACAAAGATACCACAAAAAATGAAAATTACAGGCCAATATCACTGATGAACGTAGATGCAAAATCCTCAACAAAATACTAGCAAACGGAATCCAAAAATACATTAAAAGGATCATACACCATGATCAAGTAGGATTTATCTCAGGGATGCGAGGATTTCTCAATATCTGCAAATCAATCAGTGTGATACACCACACGTTAACAAATTGAAGAATAAAAATCATATTTTCATCTCAATAGATACAGAAAAGCTTTTGACAAAATTCAATACCCATTTATGATAAAAACTCTCCAGAAAGTGGGCCTAGAGGGAACCTACCTCAACATAAAGGCCAATGCCTACAGTGTTAGGCCTACACCTAACATCATACTCAATGGTGAAAAGCTGAAAGCATTTCCACTAAGATCAGGAACAAGACAAGGATGTCCACTTTATCCATTTTTATTCAACATAGTTTTGGAAGTCCTAGCCACAGCCATCAGAGAAGAAAAAGAAACAAAAGGAATCCAAATGGGAAAAGAAGAAATAAAATTGTCACTGTTTGCAGATGACATGACACTATACATAGAAAATCCTAGAGATGCTACTAGTAAATGACTAGAGCTCATTAATGAATTGGTAAAGTTGCAAGATACAAAATTAATACGCAGAAATCTGTTGCATTTCTATATATTAACAATGAAAGATCAAAAAGAAAAATTAAAGAAACAATCCCATTTACCGTCACATCAAAAAGAATAAAATACCTAGGAATAAACCTACCTAAGGAGTCAAAAGACCTGTACTCTGAAAACTATAAGATGCTGATGAAAGAAATCAAAGATGAGATAAACAGATGGAAAGATATACCATGTTCTTGGATTGGAAGAGTCCATGCTGTCAAATGACTGTACTACCCAAAGCGATGTACAGATTCAATGCAATCCCTATCAAATTACCAATGGCATTTTTCACAGAACCAGAACAAAACAATTTTAAATTTGTATGGAGACACAAAAGAACCTGAATAGCCAAAACCATCCTGAGAAAGAAAAACAGAGCTGGAGGAATCAGGCTCCCTGACTTCAGACTATACTACAAAGCTGTCATCAAAACAGTATGGTACTGGCACAAAAACAGAAATATTGATCAATGGAACAGGATAGAAAGCCCAGAGATAAACCCACGCACATATGGTCGCCTTACCTTTGATAAAGGAGGCAAGAATATACAATGGAGAAAAGATAGTCTCTTCAATAAGTGGTGCTGGGAAAACTGGACAGCTACATGTAAAAGAATGAAATTAGAACACTCCCTGACACCATAAACAAAAATAAACTCAAAATGGTTAAAGACCTAAATGTAAGGCCAGACACTATCAAACTCTTAGAGGAAAACATAGGCAGAACACTCTTTGACATAAATCACAGCAACATCTTTTTTGACCCATGTCCTAGAGTCATGGAAGTAAAAACAAATGTGAACCAAGGAAACCATAAACAAAACGAAAAGATAACTCACAGAATGAGAGAAAATATTTGAAAACAATGTGACTGACAAGGGATTAATCTCCAAAATTTAGAAACAGCTCAAGCAGCTCAATATTAAAAAAACAACCCAATCCAAAAACGGGCAAATCTAAACAGACATTTCTCCAAAGAAGACATAAAGATGGCCAATAAGCACATAAAAACATGCTCAACATCACTAATTATTAGAGAAATGCAAATCAAAACTGCAATAAGGTATCACCTTACACCAGTCAGAATGGCCATTATCAAAAAGTCTACAAACAATAAATGCTCCTAAATTGTTGGTAAGAATGTAAATTGGTACAACCACTATGGAGAACAGTACGGAAGTTCCTTAAAAAACTAAAAATAGAGCTACCCTATGATCCTGCAATCCCACTTCTGGGTATATATCTGAGAAAACCATAATTTGAAAAGATACATGCACCCCAATGTTCACTGCAGCACTTTTTACAATAGCCAAAACATGGAAGCAACCTAAGTGCATCAACAGATGAATGGATAAAGAAGATGTGGTACATATATACAACGGAATATTACTCAGCCATGATAAAGAATGAAATAATACCATCTGTAGCAACATGGATGGATCTGGAGATTATCATACTAAGTGAAGTAAGTCAGACAGAGAAAGACAAATATCATATGATATCGCTTATATGTGGAATCTAAAAAAAAGATACAAATGAACTTATTTACAAAACAGAAATAGACTCACAGACTTAGAAAACAAACTTATGGTTATCAAAAGGGAAAGGTGGGGGGAGGGATAAATTGGGAGTTTGGGATTGACAGATACACACTACTATATTTAAAGTACATAACCAACAAGGACCTACTTACACAGGGAACTCTACTCAATATTCTGTAATAACCTAAATGGGAAAAGAATTCGAAGAAGACAGATACATGTATATATAGCTGAGTCACTTTGCTGTACACCTGAAACTAACAAAACACGGTAAATCAAATATACTCCAATATAAAATAAAAATTAAAAACAAAAAAGAAAAAAAACAAACCTTGCCTGGAAGTCAAGAGATCTTGCTAAATCAGTTCCAAAAGGTTGACCTTTGCGCAAATCACGACTCCAAGCACTATTTCCTCATGTGAAATTTACCTGTTTGGGCTCTAAGGGCTATAGGGGAATTCTATGGTTGAGTCCTTCTAACACTTAACGGGGCTGCTGCATCTGACCTTCTGTGGCCCAACGTTACAGTCCAAGATGTCCAAGTCTCATAACCCTCTATGCAAGATTTAGTTAGATGCTGGCTTTAAATTCCTAGAGTCAGTCAGCAACTGCTATAGACATCTAACTTTATTTAGTTTGGTAAAACATTCTGAGCAAAGTAGCTGTTAGAAACTGCAAAATCAGCATGTGTCAATTAGAAGTCTAGTGCTTCTATCTTAGAGAATGAACTTCCTATTTCAAGGAACTGCCACCAAATGAGGATCCATTTCACTAACTTGGAGGAAAGATTAAAGCTGGGTAGTCAGAATGCTTGATCAGTTACTAATTACACATTAACAAGATTATCCATATGAAAGTTAATTAGCTTAAATGATATAAAATGATAAATATTGTCTTTTTACATTGTTACCTTTAGTTTGCTGGCATCCATGTCTCTTTGGCTCTATATACACTATTTAAAAGCAAAAGTACTACATTTCTTTAATAAATAGTCTACAATCCCCTTTCTCTACTCATTCACATACATTCCTTACTGATTTGGACTGAAGATACCACTTTCACATGAAGGTAGCTAAATAATTTACTAGTTTCTATCAGCTTAGGACATCATTCTTCCTTCTCTCCTATGATCAGAGTATAAGAACTGAAATAATCCTTTCCCAATGAAAGTCTGATTTTGAATTTTATAATCTTCAAGCAAAAAATGACAGGCTTGGGCTTCCCTGGTGGCGCAGTGGTTGAGAATCCGCCTGCCGATGCAGGGGATGCGGGTTTGTGCCCCGGTCCGGGAAGATCGCACATGCCGCGGAGCGGCTGGGCCTGTGAGCCATGGCCGCTGAGCCTGTGCGTCCGGAGCCTGTGCTCCGCAACGGGAGAGGCCACAGCAGTGAGAGGCCTGCATACCACAAAAAAAATAAAATAAAATTTAAAAAAGACAGGCTTCTCACCACACACAGCTCAAATGCATGGTGTGCTGACAGCCATGTTACTGATGAAAAGTTACTGTTTAAGAGGAATGAGAGTAGGAGGAACAGAGCTGACTTAGGAGGTGAGTGTTAAATATCTTTCCAACCTTCATATATTACAGCGGGCTTATTTATTTTGACACTTGAGAGTTCATACTTTCTATTTCATTGTGTGTATTTAATATATTAAATTTACTGGCAAGTATTCAAGTTTCTGTAATTGGGGCTTCTGAGAAATGAAATGAAAGCATATGCTCTCAGAAGCACTAGGGAACAGGGTAGCCCTGGGTCAGCTTACACTAAAGCAACCCCAGATGTCACCAGTGCAATCAAGTGGTACCATGGCAAGAATCACAGGGAGGAAGAGCCCCGTGTGGTACGGGCAAGGGCTGCGCCTCCAGCTATAGCACCAACTGGCTGTGGAGAGCAGCTCATTTTCCCAGCACAACTGGCTGCTGCGCTGGGACACAGTATTCCCCTTGTACTGCAGAACAGAGAGAAACAGCTCAGCTCAGAGCAAGGAGGACCCATCAGGCTCCCTGCGCCTTCAAGAATGGCAGGACTGCTGGAGACCACTGAACAAAGTTTCTGAGGACGATGCAAACTTACCTGGGGTCAAAGACGCCCGGAGTGCGGCAGGTTGGTCCAGAACAGGACTGTAACATCATTAGCCGATAGTTCATCTTTCCTAAAAGCTCTGGGTCTATACTTTTAGCAATGTTATTGATTTGGTGTGGGTCTGCAGTCAGGTTATAGACTTCTACAAACACCTACAGGAAATGAAAAGATGCAGGCAAGAAAAAAGCAAGGGTTACATCTGAAGAAACACTCATGTGAGTTACTTCTAAATGGGAATGGAGGAGGCAGATTAAAGACCAAGGCCCAGGAAAATATCATCAGGTCTCAAGATTCTCAAAAAGCCCAAGGGTATAGAGGAGACAATGGAGCATCTGTTCTGGGGGTTGAATTGCTTTGGGTCTATGGCCCACATGCTGGAAAGGGGCCTCCAGGATCCCTGTGCCTTCAGGCAGCCAGGAGGGGAGAAAGGAAGAAGCTTATTACCTTCTGTACTTAAAGCAGAGAACCAAAGGCAGGACCCTCAAATGGCAAGGGCTCAGAAACTATACTTAATAATGAGGTTACTGAGTGAGAGCTGACATTTGAAGTTTATCTTTGCCTTACAATTGTGAAGATTCAAATGAGAACAGATACGAAAGTACTCTAACCTGTGTTATAAAATGTTAAGTTTTCCAATTTTAAAAAGCAGTTTTGGATAAATAACACCAATTGAGAAAAGATACAATATTATTTCTAAAATTAGACACGTCTGATATCACTATTTCCACCTAATCTGTACTTTGTTCTTCAAACTGGAGTTAGTGATAGGCTAAGAAGATGTATTGCAGATAAATTTTGCCTATAAAGGCTTCAAGTAGCTGCCCTCAGACTATCACTTTTAAAGCGGAAGGAACCGAGTTTGAGGGAAGCTCTCTTGCTTGTCTGAAGCGCTCAGAAGCTACAAATAAATATTGAGCAAGTCAATTTCTGAGAAACACGATGAGCACCGGCTCCATATGGCAAGATGTGGGCTGCCAGATGGGGTCGGTGCGAACTCGCTGATAACGCTGATAAACAGTAAGAAACCACACGGGACAGCAGTCAGTGTGATCCTTCAGATAATCCGCGCTGATCCGGGCTGGCTAAAAGCCACCTTCCTCCAAGGATGCTGCCTTTAACCTGCTAATCTATTTGATCAGCACTGTACTACACTGTGGTGGCGACAGAAGGGTCTGAACCAAGCTGGTTGCCAAGAAACTTTCTAAGAGAGGCCTCAACTCCTTTCATCTCCATAGAAGTTCAGGCATCTTACCTTCACCCCAAACTGTCAGGGAAGCAAACAGACCAGGCATGTAGCATCCTGAAAAAGGGAACTGCGTGCATTTAAAGTGTACGTGTGGGTGATGGTGGGAGTGGAGAAAACCCCACCCAGCAAGGTGAGTTAGAGAAGTCAAGTATGGCCTTGTGCAATCCTATTTCCTTAACTGATGGAAACGCCAGGGCAAGTACAGATAAGAAACCCATCCTCCCCAGGAAGCATCCTTGGAATTGTTCTTCTGCCACGAAGTTCAGCCAACAGAGCTCTGGCAGTAGACACAAGGGGTGGGGGAGGCAGCAGGCCCTCTTACCTCCTGGTCATCAAACTCGCAATACTGTAAATTCCACATTTCTGACATGGTCCTCACACAGGCATACGTGTTGTTATATGCATCTTCACACACACAGTCTGGGAAACATTGCTGTAGGGACATTTAAAAAGTTAACTGAAGAGCATTCTTCTATAGTAACGAATGCAACTTGCTTTACCACGGCGGCCAGGTTGGCTCAAGCCAGACATACAACTGGACAGAAGTGAGGAAACCTTTCACAGAGAAGTAAATCAAAAATAGATATGAGGCTTTGTTCCTTAGTGAGGGCTGACTGGATTAAGGAACATGGGGTGTGGCTGTTTTGTTTGTAGACTGTTGCCATCCCTGCCTGCTACTCTCCTAACAAGAATTAGCTGTAATGAACACCTGTAAAATGTATGGGATGGTAAGGAGAAGAAATCAATACACAGATGAGTCACTACGAAGGTATATTGGGATCTTTCATCCTAAAGGGTTGGAGAAAAAGGCTAAAATGAGCTTTGTGGAAAGATCTGTAAGTAAGTTGTTTATGAGTGCTCTTATCACCAAATAGGACTTAGTTCTTATTCCATCCTATCTTCCATACCATCTTTTGGTTGGTTCTTTACTATATTGTAACACTCTGGTGTTCGGCTTCCATTTGGAGTTGACTCTCCTATTTCCCATTCTCTAAAGAGGAGCTAATGTCACTGTTACCACCTGAACGACCAGCCTGGCTGCCACCAAATCAAGACACTCGCCATGGCATGGTTACAGGTGGAAACCCCATCTGTCTGTTGGATGCCACTGATAACATCCCTAATGAGAAATGGTACCGAGATTGGGAAGGGAGGAAAAAGAGGAGGGGGTACTGATAAGGTAAGAAGATAAGCAGATATGTGAACTTGTTCCGAAAACTGGAAAAATTCGAAGTGCACCTTCTGACAACAGGTGGGAAGCATCATTTTTCAGGATTATTTTTACCTCTATCTCCTGATCTCCCAGAGTCAAGTGACAAAGTGACAGGAGGAGGACCCAGATGAAGAGTTTCAGCACTTGGCACATCTAAACCAATGCCATACTGTGCTGTCAGTGAGAAAGCTACTAAGCCAACTCGGGCTACACTCACGGACACTCCAGGACTCAGGGAAGGACATGTTGGGTCAGTGACGTTTCGGCCTTCTCCTTGATATTCCACCAGGACATCCGATCGCCAAGTCAGATTACTGGCTCCTTTCTAGAAGGAAGAGCAAAAGTGGTTTCTGTGAGGCACATAGACTGTAATAAAGATGTCATTCATTAATAATGTTATTCATTCTACTGCACATAGACTGTGATAAAGATGTCATTCATTAATAATGTTATTCATTCTACTGCTGAAGGGGACTTGGGAGTCAAAACAGATTGGACTGTTTGTTCAGTAACTGAAGGGAATGACTAAAACAAAGACTTTTGAAGGCTACCGAGTATCATGTTTGGTATTTATAGAGTCCTCACAAGTGATGTGAATTGCTTTGAGCATTTAATAGTTATCTCCCAAGACTACTTCTTGTGAAGCAGGTCAGGAGCTAAGCAAGAATCAAAGTCATAGGGCAAGGTGCTGAAGGTTCCGATCAGAATAAACAATACTGTCTGCAAACCCTGTAAGAACTCTTCTAAGCTCATACTGAGAAATTCAACAGGGCTGGTGTGCTAAGGACTGTATTAAGGTTGAAGTACTTCTGGACGGTCAGAATGAAGATACCATACACATATAAACTCATTTACTTTTTGCTGCCCATCAGTGGAGCAGAAGGAAAAAAGCAGCAGCATTTGCAATCGGAAAGTTTAAGACAAACGGTGAAAGGAGGAAGGATCTAGGAGTAAGAGGGAGTTTGGGATCAAAAGAACCATGTGAGCACACAGGACGGAAGCAGAACACCTGGTGGTACGGGTTCCTGATATCCAGCTTTCAGACAAGGAAGCAGTGGCCAAGGTAGGTGGAGAGGCAGGCTGGTACCAAACAGAAAAAGGTCCTGATAGCAGGCCGCCCACTTGTTCTACAAAGAACAGCAGGTGATGCGAAGCTACGGGAAGGAGGGGTGGGGAAGGGGGTTTGAGCAGGGAAGTAACACAGTTAAGGTTGTGCTATAGAAAAGTCAGCCCAGCAGCCGCAGAATCTGGAGATGGAGTGAAGACAGATGGGGAGGCCAGGTTAGAAGGGGCTCTTAAAATGCTCTACAGCCTTAGTAGTCAAAGACTGGTTGTGGTCTATCAGCAACACCTGGGGGGGCTTGTTAGAAATGCACAATCTTAGGCCCTGCTTTAGCCTTAACAAGCCAGAGTCTGCATTTTAATAAAATCCTCTGGTGACTCATGCACTGAAATTGGAGAAGCACTGCTCCAAAACAATGGTGCTCAAAATGTGCCCCCAGCAGGATCAGTATCCGCTGGGAATGTGTTACAAACACAAATTCTTAATTGCCATGGGGGTGGGGAGTAATCTGCATTTGAACCAGCCCCACGGGCACTGCTGATGAATGCTAGTTTGAGAACCACTCCTCTAAGGACCCGAGTGGACCTATTTAGCCTGGTGTCCGCAGTGGGGAATGGGTGACGGCCCGCACAAGGCCGTGGAATGCCACAGCTGCCTGGAAAGGGAGAGTCAGAGAAGAACATATTTCCTAATCACTATTCTGTGATGAAACCCGAACAATCCTGTGCTGATGAAGGTCTCAGAAACTGTAAGTCACAGGAGACTTCAGAAGCTGCCACTCCCCTGTAAGAAACCATTCTGCCAACCCCGAGCCACAGAAGCTGGGGGTCAAGGGAAAAGCTTATCTGTCAGATTTGAGTGGACCTCAAAACCCCAAACTTAAATGTCAAAGTATGTAGGGGTAAAAAGTGTGCCTGGGAGGTCTAGAACAGAGGCCTCTAACTTGGCTACGAATTAAAACCACTGGGGGAGACTTGAAAATCCCAAGGGCCAGGTGTCACATCTTGGGCCCATTAATCAGGCCCGCTGGGGCTGGGACCCAGGTGTTAGTATTTGTCTCCCAGGTGATACTAATGTGCCACCAAGTGTAAGACTGATGGTCAGGAGGGGTCATGGTCTATGGCTTTATAGTCTCTGTTGCAACTATTCAATTCTGCTGCTGTAGCAGGAAAGTAGGCCAATCAATACATACATGGAGGAGCATGGCTGTGTTCTGATACACCTTCATTTACAAAAACTGGGGGTGGGCTTGACTTGGCCCACAGGGGTCTGCCAATCCCTGGTCTATAGCAGCCCTATCCAGAATTTCCTGACTAAAAAGTTCTATAACTGTTGCCCAATACAATGGCTTCTGAGCAACTGATACATGGCTAGTGCCACTGAGCAACTGAATTTTTCATTTTATTCTAGTAAATTTAAATAGTCTCACGTGGCTAGCAGCTGCCATATTAAGGGCAGAGCTAGAGGTATAACAGCCACAAACTGCTCTGCAGCCCTAATACATCAGAGGTTTCACTGGACCAACCTCCAAAACAAAACAACAAGGCAAAGAGCCATGTCCTAAGTGGCATTTCCAAAACTTTGCAGAGAAATTAACTATGAAATAACATAATGATTTTAGTCCTGTAGTGAAGGTTTTTATTCCTAATTAGAAATAAATAAGGTATACAGTATAAGATTCATATGGGAAGAGTTAAGAAATGTAAATTTCCCTCTATCTGATCTATAGATACATTGTAATTCCAGCCGAAGCCCAAAATGATTTTCTAGGCCACCTGAAAAGCTGTTTTTAAAGTTTATAGGGAAGAGAGGTAACCACCTCTTAGGATACTCCTAAGAACAATGAGAAAGTTGTGCCCACGCAAAGATTTAATTACACAGCTTTATAACAAGATAAAAAGATACTGGTTCAGGGAGAGACAGATCTGTGGAACAGAAAAGACAGCTGAGTATTTACAGAGGAAAAAAATGAAATTGGATCCCTGACTCCTACCACGCTAGAAAACCAATTCTAGATACATCAAGGACTTGAATGTAGAGGCAGAACTACAAATCTTTCAGAAGAAAATTTGGGAGCATTGTTTTCTGACCTCAAGGTTCAGAAGCATTTTTATAAATAAGACACAAAGAACACTAACCATAAACTGAGATGATTTACACATTCAACTCCTTAATGTGTTCTCATACCTTAATGTAGGGAAAAGACAACAAACAGCAAGAATATTAATGGGCAAAAAGAGGCATTTCACAAGGGAAGGAACACAACAGGCATAATGAAAGATGACTCACTGATCAAAAACCCAATTTTAAAAAATGGGTAAAGGATCTGAATAGACCTGTCTCCAAAGACGACATACAAATGTCCAATAAACATATGACAAGATATTCAACATGATTAGTCATTAGGGAAATGTAAATCAGAACCACAATGAGTACCACTCACACCCACTAAGACATATAGAAAGACTGGTAACAGCAAGTGCTGGCAAGGACGTGGAGAAACTGGAACCCTTTTACACTGCTGGTGGGAATATTATAAAACGGTGCAATCACTTTAGAAACAAGCCTGGCAGTTCCTCAAAAGGTTAAACATAAAATCACCACATGACCTAGCAATCCTACTCTTAGGGATACACTCAGGAGAATGGAAAACATTAGTTTGCCCCCAAATTTATACACAAATGTTAACAGCAGTATTATTCATAATAGTCAAAACTGGGAAACCACCCAAATGTCTGTCAACTGATGGGTGGATAAATAAATGTGACACATCCACATAATGGAATATTATTCAGTAATAAAAAGAAAAGTACTGATACATGTTACAATGAGGATGACTCTTTTCAGCCAATCATAAGAGACCACATACTGTATGATTCTATTTCTAGAAAATGTCCACAGTAGACAAATCTATATAGAGAGAAAGTAGATGAGTGCCTGCCTGGTGCTGGGAGAGGGAGCATTGGGGGAGTGACTGCTAATGTATTTGGGGATTCCTTTTTGGGGTGATGTTGTTCTAACATCATTTTCCAGTTTTTGTAAAATGTTCTAAAATTAAGATTATGGTGTGGCTGTACAACTCTGAATAACTGTAAACTTTAAACTTGTGAATTGTACAGTAAGTGAATTAAGCTGTTAAAAAAATGATTCATCTCATTAATAAAGAAATGCACAGTAGGACCAAATACAATTTTGATCTGTTTCACCCCCTAGATTGGCAAAAATTAAGTAGTCAGACAGTTTCATATAGAGCAAAGGGAATTCTCATAAGTTACTGGTGGGAATGTAAACTGATGACGATTTTGTACAATAACTTGGTAATATTTCCAGAAGTGAACATGTGAGGTTCCTGTAACCTTGGTGCATATACACATGCTCACTGGGAAACATGTATGAGAATGCTATAGAAGCAATGTTCCTAGAACAAAACTGGGAACACCACAAATGTACATTGACAAGAAAACATGATTAAGTAGTGATGCATTCCTTCTTACAATGGAATATTAGGCATCTGTGAACAATATGGATCAATTTGCAAACAATGATGAATTGAAAAAAGTCCTGATTACAACTGGTAGAATATCACTTTTACAGTGTAAAACAAGACAGGTATTTTTTCCCCCAAGATAGGTATGTTGTTTAGGGACACATTCATGATAATTACTAAAAAATAAAAGCCAGAGATTAACAACCATAAAATTCAGAAAAGCACTCATTGTATGGGCAGGTAAGGGGTGGGATGGGGAGGAGCCCATAGGATGATGCATCAGTATGGGGAATATTTCAGTTCTTAAATGGGGTGATGGGTTCATAGGTTATTTATTGTGTTTCATAACTTATGTGAGTTACGGGTATTCTCTTATATGAATCATGTATTACCTAATAATAAATTGTGATAGACTCAGACAAATCAATGAGGAAGAGTCATCTATAATGAGTATTGATCCTTCAAACTTCTCTGTGCTTAAACATATTTACATACATATTTAATGAGAAAGATGCTGTTTTGAAACTTTTTCTCCGTATAGTATGTGGTTGGCATCTTTCCAAGTCAATGTATACATACCTACATCATTTAGTGTTGGTTTAATAGTCTATTGTTTAATTGTGCCACAATTTGACCAATTCCCTACTGTATATTTAGGTTTTCAATTTTCTTTTATTAATACATGTAGTTTTTATACTTAGCTCTGGGCAATGCTAGGCACTAGGTACTCAAATATTTCCTTTTTAAAATTTTCTATTTATTTATTTATTTTTGGCTGCCTTGGGTCTTCATTGCTGCACATGGGCTTTCTCTAGTTGCAGCAAGCAGGGGCTACGCTTCGTTGTGGTGCATGGGTTTCTCATTGCATTGGCTTCTCTTACTGCAGAGCATGGGCTCTAGGCACGTGGGCTCAGTAGTTGTGGCTCACGGGCACTAGAGTGCAGGCTCAGTAGCTGTGGCGCATGGGCTTAGTTGCTCCGCAGCATGTGGGATCTTCCTGGACCAAGGCTCGAACCCGTGTCCCCTGCACTGGCAGGCGGATTCTTAACCATTGCACCACCAGGGAAGCCGCCTCAAATATTTCTTGAATGAATTTTGTTTTCTTAAAATAAATTCTCAGATGGGACTGCTTGACGTGTATTTTGCAGTGATGGGTCTTGTTTAATTAGCCTACTGATAGCTTATACTGATTATACTTCAATGAACAGAGTCTCAGTAGCTTTCATTTTCTCAAACTTCTGTAAATACAGGGTATTAATCTTTTTAATCTTTGCCAGTTCTACAGGCAATAGAGGCCTCCTTTAGTTAAGCATTTCTTTGATCAGCATTGAAGCAATTTTTTTGCACTGACTTTGGCCATTTTTAATTCCTCTGGAAGTTGACTATTCACTTCTTTTGCCCATTTTTATACTGGGATATTAATCTTTGCTTTTAAGAACTCATCTATTAAAACTAATTACGCTTTTTCACGTATGTTGCAAATATTTTCCGAATTTGTCACCTGTTTTAATTTTATGAGGGGGCTTTTGGGGGAGAAGGGAAAAAGGGAGGATAAAGAACTCTGTTCATGTGTGTCCTGTCTTTTTTTAAGAAAACTCCTTCCCACTACAGATAAGAGAAAAATTCTATCCTCTGCTCCCCTAATTTAACAGCTTTAAGATTTAAATTTTGAGTCTACTTATATAACCTGGAATTTATTTCAGAATCTTGGCTCAGGCCTGATTTAGGGCTTTATACTCACCAAAATGGGCAAGAAAGACATCCCATCCATCTGTGTCTTATTCAGATTGTAGCCAGCGATGTCCAAAATAGTAGGACCCAAGTCAATGTTGGCAACGAGCATCTATGAGAAAGAGGAAGAAACAGTCAATTGATCTAGAACACAGTTTGTCCCATTTTCCTTTTCTATCTAGAGATCTCTTCCCTGCAACCCACCTGTGAGACGAACAGCACTTACTATTATCTTTTGTACAACCCATACTTCCTATTGCATATATTCAAATATAACTATAAGAATTTAAAATACAAAACATAAAGCCTTATAAAGTTAAACATGCTCCTGGGAAGTTAATGTTTATTCTACCCATACTGTTACCGTTGATAAAAACATTTTTCAAGATTCCCTTAGGATTGCCTTGAGTCTGTTATGAACAATGAGAAAAATATTGGGCTATTTTATACAAAGTGTTTTCCAATTGATTATTCTTATTAGTTCACTAAACTTGACTTCAAATTGACTCCTGACTTTTTTTTTTGTGTGTGTGGTACACAGGCCTCTCACCGCTGTGGCCTCTCCTGTTGTGGAGCACAGGCTCCGGACGCGCAGGCTCAGTGGCCATGGCTCACGGGCCTAGCCACTCCCCAGCACGTGGGATTTTCCTGGACCGGGGCATGAACCCGTATCCCCTGCATCAGCAGGCGGACTCTCAACCACTGCGCCACCAGGAAAGCCCACTCCTGACATTTTTTAAAGGCTCAAAGGTTGAATGCTTGTCACCAATGAGGATGTTAGACTTTTTAATAGTTTTTTGAAGTGACAACACTGGTAAGAAATGTTTGCAGTGGTTTTTGAAGACTGCAGAACACTCATCCCAACAACACATCAATAAGTTTCCTTAAAGAGCACAAAACTTGGATGTTTTTATTTTTAAAATTTATTTTCCTTTTTAAAAAATAAATTTAATTAATTTATTTTTGGCTGTGTTGGATCTTCGTTGCTACACATGGGCTCTTCTCTAGTTGAGGAGAGACAGGGCTACTCTTTGTTGCAATGCGCAGGCTTCTCATTGTGGTGGCTTCCCTTGTTGCGGAGCATGAGCTCTAGGCACACGGTCTCCAGTAGTTGTGGCTCATGGGCTCTAGAACGCGGGCTCAGTAGTTGTTGCGCATGGGCTTAGTTGCTCCGCGGCATGTGGGATCTTCCTGGACCAGGGCTTGAACCTGTGTCCCCTGCTTTGGCAGGCAGATTCTTAACCACTGCACCACCAGGGAAGTCCCAAAACTTGGATGTTTTTAAACAAAGATTCTAGAAATTAAAGACATTGTCCAGTATTTATACCTTGCCTATCTCCTTGATTTACTGGACTATTTTTCTTCTGTATACAATACCACTTCCAGGCCTAAACCAGCATAGTCCAAAGTTCAATAGGGATAGAAAAGGAGTCATACATGTAATTTAAAATTGTCTAGTGACCACATTAAAGTTAAAAAAAAAAAGAGGTGAAATTCATTGTAAATATTTCAATATTACTATTTCAACATGTAAGCAATACAAAAAAGTGATGAGATTTTACTTTAAAAAAATTTTTGAACCAAGTGTTTGAAATCTGGTATTTTACAATTATAACATCTCAATCTGGACTATCCCATATATGTTCTGGCTCAAGAACCATATGCACTTTAGTAGCAGAGAGTCTAGAAGTCATGTGGTCACACAGGCTAGAAAAAAGCCTTGGAGTGATGGAGACAATCCACCAGGGAAACGAAGGGAACTAGTGTTCATTGAGCACCTATTCTGGGCCAGTGCTTAATACTTATCCTCATTTAATCCTCCCCACAGTCCCAGAAAGCAGTATTTTCCCCGTTTTACAGATGAGGAAATCAAAGAGAAGTAACTGACACAAAGTCAGCAGCCTGTAACTGGAAAAGCTGTCGTTTACTGGAAATAAATAACAGTCTTTAAAACTGTTGAGAGAGACTTCCCTGGTGGTGCAGCGGTTAAGAATCCACCTGCCAGGGCTTCCCTGGTGGCGCAGTGGTTGAGAGTCCGCCTGCCGATGCAGGGGACACGGGTTCATGCCCCTGTCTGGGAAGATCCCGTGTGTTGTGGAGCAGCTGGGCCCGTGAGCCATGGCCACTGAGCCTGTGCATCCGGAGCCTGTGTTCTGCAACAGGAGAGGCCACAACAGTGAGAGGCCCGTGTACCACAAAAAAAAAAAAAAAAAAAAAAAGAATCCACCTGCCAATGCAGAGGACATGGGTTCAAGCCCCAGTCCGGGAAGATCCCACATGCGACGCAGCAACTAAGCCCGTGGGCCACAACTACTGAAGCCTGCTTGCCTAGAACCTGTGCTCCGCAACAAAGAGAAGCCACCACAATGAGAAGCATGTGCACCACAACGAAGACCCAATGCTGCCAAAAAAAAAGAAAAAAAGAAAAAAGAGAACTGTTGAGAAAACTCAGATCATCTCAGGAGAAGCCAAATGGGGATTAAAAAAAAAATCTAATCCTATTACTTTTAATTAAAAAAAACCAAAGTACAGACATGAAAGGCAAAAAGCACTGTTCAGAGCGCTGTTCAGTAGCAGCAGGTTTCCTGGATGGCTCCTGGAGGGCAGAGTGATACACATATCCTGGCTCTGAACCAATCAGTGTAACTCTGCAGCTGTTGGAAATTACCCTTCAGTGGCAGGCAACTTACGGGAAAAGCAATCCATATGTTACTGAGGATAAAAAACACAAAAACTATGTCTCTAGGGATTAACAAGACCCGGTGTTAGAGATATCTTTCCTGGTTCCTAGTACCCCAGGCAGACTGAGCGGCTTAGAATACAGCGAACAAGAGTGAGTATGAATACGGAAGAGACCATAGCAGGAAAGGAGAGACAAGCAGAGACACCACCTCCAGAATCAGATAAAGGCAACAAGACTCCAAAATGTGACTGACAGATCTCCAGTGACGTCCAGAACATGAATGAAGTCCAGTCAATCCCACAGGTATTATTAACATGTCCAAGGCACCAAAATAATAAAACCCAGAGATAAAACAGTGACTGCCAGTCTCAGCAGGAATTGCCTCGAGCCATCAGCAATGGGTGGGAGCGCCCTCTAGTGGCAGTTTGCTCTATGGGGGGAGGGGAGGAGAAAGGTCTGCAAGATCCAGGACAAGTCAAGTCGCTAATTTGGCACAAGTACCATAAACGCCACCACTGGGACTCTTTCTTCCCAGGTATCTACAATGATCACATCCTCCCTAAAAATGATGGACAAATTCTCTTCCTACTGGGTTTTGTTTGACTAAGACGTAGAGTCTCAAAATTAGCATACAATGTCAGGAGATGAGAGACTTCTAGTTGATACCAAGTATGAGTGAAGAATTCAAGAGAGAATTATACCTCTCTCTGGTTTTTATACAGCCAAGGATTAGAATGGATACTATGAGCCCATCACCCTACTGACATCTAGAAACATTAGCATTTCCAGTTCCTAAAATGGTATTATTGCTTTTATCACTGAGTATAAAGATCCATTTAAGGACTGAAACAGAAAACACTCTGACAAGACCAAGTAAATTATTTCATGAATCACAGCCTCACAGTTTGTTTGGGAATGTTCTTAGGATTAAAGTATATATACATTTTGATCAAATATAAGGCCCTAAAAAACTCTGGGGGGCATGAGATCGAGGGACATCATGCCTTGAACCTGCTTATTTTTTAGCTCTGGAAGAAGGACAGTGCTGCAGAATTACCCAAAAGAATAAGGGCTCCCAGGAGGGTACATCAGGTTTTCAAACAGACTTTTAAGCCCTGATGTTAAAGAGTTCACGTAAGGCTTTCAAAAAAAAGACTCAAAGCACACCAGAGAGCACCCCAAATACATCTATTGAAAAGCACTAGGGAAGAGATATGGAGATATATGTATATTTATAACTGATTCACTTTGTTATAAAGCAGAAACTAACATACCATTGTAAAGTAATTATACTCCAAAAAAGATGTTTAAAAAAAAAAAAAGAAAGAAAAGCACTGAAAGCAGAGAACTCTACACGTCTTGGGCTGCTTCATCTGGATTTGCCCCTCACGCCCCACTTCCCTAACAAGGAGTAAGCCAGGGCGTCACCTAGTTACACTTGAGAATTTGCCCCTAGCATCCTCCCAATTTCACATGGGGAAACCAAGGCTTAGTCTATCCAAAGTCTTAAAGCCAATAGGTGGTCTTTCTGACTCCCAGTTCAGTTTTATTTCCCCTGGATCATGCTATGTCATTTCCATTTTCGTACTAACCTTTTCCTTTCTTATAGCCCGTTTGAAGAAATTCTACCACCAAATCTAAAGCTAGATTAATTTATAGCCAGAGGAGAAGACCTCAGCAGCCAATGTTTGACATCTACCCATACCACCTGCCCCTGGCTCACCCCAGTAGCCAACACAAAGCCAGATCCACTGGTCAAACATGTCCTATTTTGGCTACTAGGCTGTTGCCAGCGCAGCTCATTATGCTCAACTCACCACCCTGTGGCCCTCACACAGAACCTGCACCAAGAAAACTCTGCTGCCAGCACATGATGAATCACCATCTCTGACACACTGTGTTAGATGGAAGCAAGGCACTTCATACTTCTCAAACCACATATGTCAGCACAGAGTGTCAAACACCATGGTTTTTTTTTTTGGCCACGCCACTGTGGGATCTTAGTTCCCCAACTAGGGATTGAACCCAGGCCCTCAGCAGTGAGAGTGTGCAGAGTCCTAACCACTGGACCGCCAGGGAATTCCCAAAAAACCATGGATTTTGAGAATAGACAGTTAATTTTCAGACCTGGTTTTTCCACTTACTGTGTGACCTTGGTAATATATCCATTTACACAACTTGGATGTCACCTATCGTATGTTAAGGGCTGGGTATTCTTTTTTTTTTTAAATTACAGTTGATTTACAATGTTGTGGTAATTTCTGCTATAGAGCAAAGTGATTCAGTTATACACATATAGAGATACTTTTTTTTTTTTTTTTTCCCGCAGTACGTGGACCTCTCACTGTTGTGGCCTCTCCCGCTGCAGAGCACAGGCTCCGGACGCGCAGGCTCAGCGGCCATGGCTCACGGGCCCAGCCGCTCCGCAGCGTGTGGGATCCTCCCGGACCGGGGCACGAACCCGTGTCCCCTGCATCAGCAGGCGGACTCTCAACCACGGCGCCACCAGGGAAGCCCCCATTCTTTTTTTTTTTTTTTGCGGTACGCGGGCCTCTCACCGTTGTGGCCTCTCCCATTGCGGAGCACAGGCTCCCGACGCGCAGGCTCAGCGGCCATGGCTCACGGGCCCAGCCGCTCCGCGGCACGTGGGATCTTCCCGGACCCGGGCACGAACCCGTGTCTCCTGCATCGGCAGGCGGATTCTCAACCACTGCGCCACCAGGGAAGCCCCCCATTCTTTTTTTAAAATATGCTTTTCCATTATGGTTTATCATAGGATATTGAGTATAGTTCCCTAGGCTATATAATAGGACCTTTTAAAAAAATTTTATTTTATATTGGAGCATAGTTGATTAACAATGTTGTGTTAGTTTCAGGTGTACAGCAAAGTGATTCAGTTATACGTGTATCTATTCTTTTTCAAATTCTTTTCCCATTTAGGTTATTACAGAATACTGAGCAGAGTTCCCTGTGCTATACAGTAAAAGGACCTTGTTGTTTATCCATTGTATATATAATAGCTTACATGTGCTAACCCCAAACTCCCACTAAGAGCTGGGTATTCTAAGTTCAGATAGTACCTCTCCAACTAGGGACTCCTAGAGTCAAAAAGACAAACTCAGTCGGGTGTGGTAAGTGTGAGGCCAGCTGGGAAAGGCACCCACTCCATGCGGGGCGGGAGTCTACGTGATGTTCATTTAGGGGAGCCCTAAACCGAAGCCCCGAAGGACAATGAACTTAGGTGAAAGGGCCATGAGGTGGGCATTCATAGAGAAGGAGCAGCCAGCTGTACAAAGGCAAGGAGGTGAGAGAGATGATCCAAGTAGGAAGTAAAAGTAGTTCAGGACAACTGCCACATTCTGTCCCTTGAACAGGCCAAGCTCATTCTCCTATCTGTGCCTTCACATGCACTATTCTGCTGCTCAGGATACCCTCCCACAGATCTTTGCATGACTCAATCCTTCTTGATACCCGGGTCTCTGCCCAAGTGTCTCAGAGACTTTCACTGACAACTGAAGCTCAGGTATCTGGCTCCCCCTGACACGGAGTTAAGAACTGATCTTCTCTAACTGCTCTTGCTGTGGCTCCAAGGCTCCTGGTATACTGCGCTGGCACAGGAAGATACTTAAGAAATACTGTTGTCTGAGCTGTACTGTAATGGTTGAGTGTACAGACTCTGGTTAAGTGTATAGCAGCCAGACTGCCCAAGTTCAAGTGCAGGGCTCTGATATTCTTTGGCTATATCATCTTGGGTAAATCGCTGAACTTGTAAACCTCAGCTTCTTCATCTGTAAAATGGGGATAACAGTATTCATATCTCATAAGGCTGTGAAGGTTAACTGAGTTGATACAGATAATACACTCGGAACAGCACCTGTCACATCCTAAGCATTCAATAATGGTTATTATTGTTGAAATGGCTTCCTAGGACCTGGTTTCACTTAGATGGCTTAGAGAAAGTGAAGTTTCTGATTGTAACATTTAGTGCCATTGTTAACTTGAAGGAAAAAGGAACAGTCTGTTCCATGGGCAGCTGGCTGACACATCACTCCGTTCTCATCAGCCTCCTTCCCCGCACTGGTTAGACATGGCCCTGCTCCTCGGAAATGAACACAGGTGCAGATGTGCTCGCCTCAACCAGCTCCCAACACCAAGATCAAGAAAACACTTTCAAGGGCTTCCCTGGTGGCGCAGTGGTTGAGAGTCCACCTGCTGATGCAGGGGACATGGGTTCGTGCCCTGGTCCGGGAAGATCCCACATGCCGCAGAGCGGCTGGGCCCGTGAGCCATGGCCACTGGACCTGCGCCCCACAACAGGAGAGACCACAACAGTGAGAGGCCCGCGTATCGCAAAAAAAAAACACCAAAAAACAAACAAACACTTTTAAGACTGAATGGTCTTCCAAACTTGCCTACCTCCATTGACAGGAGAGGCCTGTTTAGAGGGTAATGAATTTGCAGTGGAAGGTGACTGCCTTTAGGAATGTGGGTCTTAAAAGAAAAAAAAAATTCAAAAGGCAATTATGAAGGCCATTTTAAGTTTCCAAGAGAATTTTAACAGAATTCCATCAAGAGCACTGTGAAAGGAAATAAGTGAATGGCAGATGTTTAAACAGAGTAAACATTAAACCCCCAAATTAAACTCAAGCACCAGTATACCCAGAAATTCTGACCTATTTTCCAATTTTAGCTTAAATAATCCATTTGCTCATTTTCTTTTGTCTCACAGAGCTGGGACTGAAATTGTGGTATTAGGGAAGAGAAAACAACTGGTAGAGCCTATCAATTCTTATCTCCCAACACTGAACCAGTGTTTTGGATCAAGGTGCCCACGAACTCTAGGAACAAAGTACCTCAGTATTAGGAACTCAGTTTGAAACCAAATGGAAATGGTAAAAAAAGAACGTGGTACTTTATGACAGCACTAGGAGAGAGAATCAGTAAAGTCGAAAGGCATTAGTGAGGAAGAGTGCCACAGGGAGGGGGACTAAATTCTCAGACAACACCCTTTCTGTAGCCTTAGAGGGAGGTCACACCAGCAGCAGACATCACCAGGGAACAGCTGGGAGCAGGCTGGAACGCAGAATCAGAATCTGCATTTCAACAAGGCCCCCAGGGGATGTGCACACACAACAAAGCCTGAAGAGCTTTGCTCTCCCAGGCTATGGGCCCCAAACTGGGCTGCCTCTCAGAATCATTGTGAACTTAAGAAAAAAAGCAGAGGCAGGGATTCTATTCCAGTCCAAGTGAGTCAATCTGAACCTTTCTAGATGTTGAGCCTTTCAGTTTCAGAAGGTAGTTTTGATGAGCACCCTGGTGGAGAGTCATGGCTCGAGGACCAAGTAAAAATCTAGTCTCAAAACACAATCAAAAGCTATTGATGCTAATATGATACGTATACATCTAATAGTGGGTGGCCAGCAGTTTACTGGTATTATGCAAAGTGAAATATGTCAGACAGAGAAAGACAAATACTGTATGATATCACTTATATGTGGAATCTAACAAATACAACAAACTACTGAATATAACAAAATATAGAGAACAGATACAGAGAACTAGTGGTTACCAGTGGGGAGATGGGATGGGAGAGGAACAATATAGGAGTAGGGGATTAAGAGCATTAGGTATAAAAGGTATAAAAGAAGCTACAAGGTTATGTTGTACAACACCGGGAATACAGCCAATATGGTAAAATAACTAAATGGAGTATGACCTTTAAAAATTAAGAATCACTATATTGTACCCCTGTAACTTATAGAATATTGTACATCAACTATACTTCAATTAAAAAAAAAAAGAAAGAAAAAAGAATCACTGTTTGCAAGGCTTATAAATACACTTGCAAAAAATCTTAAGCCAATCAGCCTTCATCCTCAAAGGAGGAGAAATTGAATCAGCCTCCTCTTGGGAGGAAAAGCGTTTTTTCCTCAGGCAAATGCTACATCACCTTGTCAGCAACCTACCTTACTTGTCTGATTTGGTTTGATCCCAGGCCCTCGAACCAACAGTGGAACTTTGATATCAAACTCATACAGCTGTCTTTTGTCTATTGGCAAAGAAAACTGTCCTGAAAAAAAAAAAAATGCATAGGGTAAAGATGGAGCCAAGATAGAAATGTCACTCATGCATGGATTCATTCAATAAACAGTAAAAATCAAAAACAGCCTTGTTCTACTAATTATGGTGTTTTAATGGAAAGCTTAAATTTGCCTGGGTCTCTTATTACTACAGGAAACAATGAGCTCATCTTTAAAAAAAAAATGTCTAGAGGGACACCCTGGTCTAAAATAGGCAAATTCAGCAAAAAGAATGACTAGAAAGTATTGAAGCAAAAATATGGTATTTATGTATGATACTTGACCTGATCACAATTGAATGAAGTTACTCTAAAAGCTGCTAAATAAAGGGATAAAACCATTTATCCAGCCTTTCCTGAATAAACTATATTTCAAGATAACCAAACAGTTGATCAGGGGAATTTCCTGAGTAATTCCAGCCAGTAAATTCAGAAGGAAGGACAGAGTTATGAAGTCAAACTTTGCAATTTCTGAGGGAATAGATTTAAGCAACAATCATCAATGGAAGTTTCAGCCACAAAAGGTTCATAGGATGGGCTCAGGTTGATACCACATGAGCCATCAAATAGTAACAGCATCCCTAAAGTGAGGCAACCAGACACCCCAGCGGCATGATGTGAATGAAGCAATAAGACGTACATAACAGCATCAACTAGAAAGCATTCTTGTTGAAAACGTGAACTTCTATTAAGACTCTAGATCTAACTACCAATCTATAGACAATGTTGAGTATAGATAAACAAGTTAAGGCATCACATGAGCAATTAGCTACATCTGGAATGTGAGATATTCTAAAGGACAGAAGACCAGTTTTCCCAATAAATTGGTGGCAAAGGACAGCCTTAAGACACATAAAAACTAAAGGTAGCATGTGGACTTTGTGTAGGTTCTGATGCACAATCAAGTGTTGACATATGGAATCACAACATCTGGAGTTTCTTCAAAAACTTAGCTAAAAAAGAAACATGAAGAAGATATGAGGAATTCAAAAGACTGGTCTCGTGCAGCTGAAAATCAAAGCTGGACAATCGGAGTTATTTACTAGTCTCTACTGTGAGTGCTTAAAAATATTCATAACACCACATGAAATGCCTATCAATCTGCTCCTGTGCAAACAAACCTCAGATTAATTCCCTTCAAGTTTAGGAAATTTAAAAGAGTGGAGAAAGAAAAAATACTGATTTTTAACTGGAGAAGATCCAAGTAGAAAGGATGAAAGTCAAGGACACGGGGGTGACTCATACTGCAGTTGTGAAAAGACAAGAAACACAAAACAAAACTCACACACACCGAAACACCTCATTTCACAGGAAAGTTTTTCCCCAGGACAATCCTCTTGTGGTCTTCCTGTGTCAAATGTCATACCCCTATTACCTGAGATCCACTGTCCTTATAATCTAGCTCAATTTCTCACCTACTTCATAAAGCCTGCCTCTAACCCATCAAGCTCACTCTCGCTCAGACTCCTAGAACACCATGTAATTCAGCCTGTGAAATAGTGAATAATGAAATCTGGTCTCTTACCAGGGGAAATGAGTTGGTCCTCTAACCAGAGGGACCCTGAGGGCAAGACCCTCCCCCCGGCCTGTCCACTGCTGCAAAAGGGTAGGAGTTCCCTGCCAGTGCTACTGATTGAGCGAGAAAGGAAAGGCACCTCGCAAAGGTCATGGTGCCCCTTACCTGTGTGATAGCCATTGTCTGAGGTGTAAAAGATGTAGGTGTCATTGAGCTCCCTGCTGAACTCCAATCGCTTGACCAGCTTCTCCACAAGGTCATCAACTGACAGCAGAGTCTGCCACCTGGATGTGAACAGAGGGCAGCAATGTGACTTCAGAGACAATGGCTGAGGTACTGCCATCTTGCCAAAAAAGCAAAGTCCGAAAAACACCCCAAAACCAAATCAAAACAAAACTCCCAACCTCCTTCCCCAAAAAAACCTCTCAGAGCCACTCTCCCCAAAAGCTCAAATCCCCTATTTCCTTTCCTTCCATTCATTGCAAAACACAGATTAGAAAATTCCAGAACACAATTAGTTGAGTCCAAATTTAACTGATTCTATAGAAATAAATGAGGCTTTTTATAGCCAGTTAGCTTTATTATTTATCGTGGCTGGTGATGAGAATAAAAGACTACTGGAAGGGAAAGTTGTCAACTCAGCACTGACTGATAGAGATGAATTCAGATAGACCTGGCTACAACAATGTTTAATGGTCGAATTAGGGGTCAGGGGTCAGCAAACGATAGCCATGGGCCAAAGCTTGACCACTGCCTGTGTTTCTGTTTTTAACTGTGGTACAAAACACATAACATAAAATTTACTGTTTTAACAATTTTTAAGTGTACAGGTCAGTAGCATTTAGTATATTCACATAGTGGAACAGATCTCCAGAACCTTTTCACCTTGCAAACTCTAAGCCCATGAAACAACAACTTGCTGTCTGTTTTATGTATAAAGTTTTATTGTAGCACAGCCATGCTCATTCATTCCTGTCTTGTCCAGAGCTGCTTTGCGCTCCAACAGTGGAGCTGAGCAACAGTGACACAGACTACACGGCCGACAAGCCTGTAATATTTACTATCTGGCCCTTCACAGACAGTTTGCCAACCCCTGGTCTAAAACTAAATGCACCTTAAGAGAAAGTAAGAATTTCCTGAAAACTAAAAACTGCAAAGGCAAATATTCTGCTCTAGCCTAAGCCTCTGGGTCTCAGGCAAATATTGGGGCTAATCTCTCACAAAACGACCTTTTCTTTAGATATAGAAAATTGTTAAAAAAACCAAATGGCTCCAATTTGCAATGTTTTAACAAGTCATAAAAACGGACTGTTTAATTAGACCTGAGGTCCAAAGGCCACCTTGTAGCTAAATGTAAAGACCTCCCATCAGAGTCTCTCCCAACATCTTGCTACCCTCTGATTTTTTTCTAGGAGATAACCATGTGGTGCAGTTCCCTGTTCATGGGCTGCTTCTGAGGGTCCTCAAAGACCACCTAGACTGGAAAGGAGCAGCTCTTACCTTTTCCTAAATGCATTATCTAAAAACTGTATTGAAGAATTAGTCATTGGGGTCTTGGCTTGCCTAATTAACCAGTGCTTGTTCTAAAATTTAAAAGAAAAACAAAAGTTAATACCAAGTCACCACAGTCAAACAACTAGAATAGATAATGAAAAGGATCATTTACTCGAGCAAAAAAGGAACTAACTGGAGCCTGTTTAAGCAACTTCAGATTTTTCCCTCCACCCCCGCCCCCCACCTCCCTCCCCTGTGTTCGTAAAAAAAAAAACTTTCTGCAAATTATCACTCATTCTTTAGCTTCTTCTCATCACCTCCTTAATGGCAGAAGGCCTGGGCTCCTTTGTTAGCAGCTTTTTTAAAAAAAAAAATTATTTTATTTATTTATTTTTGGCTGCATTGGGTCTTCAGTGCGGTGCGCAGCCTTCTCATTGTGGTGGCTTCTCTTGTTGCAGAGCACAGGCTCTAGGCGCGTGGGCTTCAGTAATTGTGGCGCACGGGCTTAGTTGCTCCATGGCATATGGGATCCTCCCGGACCAGGGCTCGAAACCGTGTCCCCTGTGCTGCCAGGCGGATTCCCAACCACAGCACCACCAGGGAAGCCCTGTTAGCAGCTTTAGTAAGAGATTTCGTGAAAAATACTGGAAACTACTAACCAGAAGATTAAATTTATAACTTGGGTCTACCACCCAAACTATAAAAGGATAAATATCCACTTTACCTTCCTCTAAGTTTTGCCTAATAAGTCATCATTCCATGGCCCTCTATTTTTCCTAAGGTAGCGATCATCCTTGGACCTTGGGAAAAATCTCATCATAGCAATTTCCTAAAACTTCAAGTCCAAATCTAGAGGATTCTTCTCATATAAATAAAAAAGTCACAGTTAAAAACAAAACAAAACATTGCCAAACACCATTGATTCTCTCCTCCCCATTCATAAAACCCTAAGCTGCCATCTCACAAACTGTGATCCTCAAAGCCTTCTTTAGTTAGCATGCTTGACAAATGCTACAGGGCATCTCTTCCTGTTGCAAATTCATGTCAGAACATGAATAACTCTGAGAAATCCTGTAGCAGAGTGACTTATTTAACCTGAAGTTTCTAACCTTACTTAGTCATGGGAACTTCTATGAACTTCTTTTGGAACACAGAGAGAATGGCACCCAGGTTTCAAACTCAGTTCACTCATCTTTAATGTCATCCATGGCAAGCACATGCCTACAATGTGCCAGGTAACATGCTAGACGCTTCTGTGTATTTTAATCCATACAAGAGTTGCAGGAGAGGTCAGGATCCCCGACTTCAGAGAGAAAAATGCAAGTTAAGCATCTTGCTCATGGTCAGGTCACTTAGCCAGAAAGCAGTAATATGGACTCTAACTCCAAGACTCATTCTTTCTAACACCTCTCAAGCAACTAAGATTTCTGGGTAACAGGAATGAGGCAGTAGAAGCTTTCTGCCTTTGAACTAGCAAACTGCCCATCTCCTGTGCCACGGGAAGGGTAAGTGGCATATGAAGTGAACAGTATTTAGGTCATGGCCTGCTCTGGCTCATTTCTCCATTCAACTTCCCTTCCCAATCACGTTGCACTGTGTCACCCCTCTTCTTCCTATGCCTCGGGCCTGGTAAGGGCCACCCAAAGGAGACTGCTGTAGGCCCAGCTCAGCCCCAAGGGACATGTCTCAGCCACTGCCGGGCAGGAGGAGTGCCAGCACAGAGGTTATCAAAAGAGCCTGGGGCTTCCCTGGTGGCGCAGTGGTTGAGAATCCACCTGCCGATGCAGGGGACATGGGTTCGTGCCCCAGTCCGGGAAGATCCCACGTGCCGCGGAGCGGCTGGGCCCGTGAGCCATGGCCACTGGGCCTGCGCGTCTAGAGCCTGTGCTCTGCAACGGAAGAGGCCACAACAGTGAGAGGCCCGCATACCGCAAAAACAAAAACAAAAAAAGCCTGTAGTCAGGAAAGATGGCATTTCTTTACCATTCTCCGCCGACTCTCCAGCTGCTCACTGCGTATGTGGTAGGAACCTTATCTGACTTCTGAAGCGAGTGTATACTACCTAATATATTAGCGACAGGTGCAATTACCTTTAAAAGATTTAGAAGGAAGACCAACTATATGATCCAAAGGCTCCCTGACAAGTATATTACACAATTAATCACATCGAGCATGGCTTAATGCAAGGGTTAGGGGAAGCTACCGTTCCATGGATGTTGAAGTTCTTGTTTCTTGGTGCAAAGACGTTCTGGAAGGTGTTCTGGTACTGAGGGGCAGCTGTCCAAGGCGAATGAGGTGCCGGAGTGGAGATCATCATGAAGAATGGCTCAGAGTTGGACTTGTAGTCCAGGAAGTCCAAGGAGACATTGGCCTGACAAATACAAAGATCGGTCATTGCTTACCCTACCTCACAGTTGAGGACTTGATAGATACCTGTTCTCTGGTGAACAGGGGTACAGGGCCCTATTAGCTTTCCACCAATCTTAGCATACAATCTATGTCACAGTCACTTGCAAGCATGTTGCTGGAAAAGATCGTTTGGCTTTCAGGCAAACACAATAAAAAATTGAAAAGCACACCACTGAAGAAAGCAATTAGGATTTTGATGATTTTACATGACCTAAAAATTGTTATGCCTCCCATAAGGAAAAAAAATAGTAATTTGGCCATTTTATTATTAACTTATATTAATGTAGTTTAGAATATATACATTTATGCAGATTAGAGTATAAACATTTGATGCTTTAAAGAACATAAAAAAAGAGCCAGCCTGATTCACAGCAGTGGGAAAAGTTAATTAAGTTACTGTAATTTTACAAAAATATGTAGAGTAGATATCCTAAGTTGTGCCAGTTGAAGTAGCTAAACTAAGTGAATAATACTAAGTCCAAATACACCACACCAGGGTTTTAATTTATATGGACTTAAATTTTTCATTTGCTTCTCTGGAGATACTTTATGAAAATGAAAGCTTCCCACATACATGCTGTGTTTTAAATTTTCTAGTTGATTTACATCTTCATTTTTTCCCAGCACTAAACTCAAAAGATACTATCAATTTCTTATCACCATCCCATCCCCTTACTTTACTCCAGCCCTGTCAAGAAACCCTGTGGTTTCTCCAACCTGCCAGGCACACTCCTGGTTCAACACCCTTACGCTTTTTGTTCCCTTTGCCTGTGGCACTCTTTCCCCTGATCTGTATAGCTCACTCTCATCTCCTTTAGGATTTTGCTTAAATGTTATCTAAGTAACTCCCATCCCCTGCCTTATTTCTCTAACTAATCGCCATCTAACAAGACAACACACATATGGGTAAATAAAATCCTCCACTAAAAGGTTACCGTCCACAGAATCAGGGACTTTTGTTTCATTTACTGCTGAACACCTGCTATAATGGGTGCTGAAGTACTTGGTGAATGAATGCCCTACAGAGGGGGCTGTCATTAGATACATCTTAGACAGGAAAGGACAGTCCCAAATTCCCATTCCAATTTCAGTATTTTTTATATATAATATACAATGCCTGAAGAATTCCCCTATCCCTATCCTGCCACCCTCATGATGAAGCTGCCATCTTGTAGCTTGTGAGTAAAACTGGGGTCAAGAGTAGGAACCCCTACAAAGTAAAACCTCTTCAAAGTAATCTCTATAGTCTTAGAGATTAGCCTTTGAAAAAGGGATTTGCTGCTGGAATTTCAAGAACATTAGATCTGAGCCTGGCTTAATTACAAAGAAAAACACTCTCAGGAGTTTTTAAGCAGTTGGAAATATTATTTGGCCGTTAGACCAAGTTATTATTCATGTTACCCAACATTAACAAATACAAGTAAAGATTTTCTAGGCAGAGACTTTAATTAAACATGAGCTAAACTGCAAGGACAGAGCTTCAGTAACTCACCAAAACATCTGTCAGATAGTCCACACTGTAGTTTTCACCATGCTTCCGTGCCTTCCCATTGATAGAGAGGGTATAATTATAGTATTTAGAATTCTTTTCCTATAAAAGAGAGTAAAGTAAGATTTTTTTATGAGGTCAGCACACAAAATGAAAGTTGGAAACCATGCTGGGCTAAACTATACTCTGCTTAAATAGTGATAAGACAAAAAAAAAAAAAAAAAAAAAAAAAGTAAGGCTTCCCTGGTGGCGTAGTCGTTGAGAATCTGCCTGACGATGCAGGGGACACGGGTTCGTGCCCTGGTCCGGGAAGATCCCACATGCCACCGAGCGGCTGGGCCCGTGAGCCATGGCCACTGAGCCTGTGCGTCCGGAGCCTGTGCTCCACAATGGGGGAGGCCACAACAGTGAGAGGCCTGCGTACCGAAAAAAAAAACAAAACAAACAAACAAAAAAAAACCTAATAAAAAAAAAGGTAATTGCTCAAGTCAATATTGAATTGGACTTTCTGACTAGGTTTTATTAACTACTAGCATAGTTTCAATAATATGTTCTAGTTTAAAAAGCCAGAAATGGATCCAGTAGAACAGCAAAATATGTTGCTAAACCTTGTGGAATGCAAGAAAAGTATCCCACAACAGAGTGACTCACAAATCAACAGACTTTCTTTTAAGGAGATAAAATGGTCATTCATAAAAGCAAACCAAATAATGTCAACGTCAGAGCTACAGCAGAAAGTAAACAGCATCTGTAGGGCTGTGTAGAATTGTCACAGACTTCATTAATCACTCACCAAGGCATACCAGTAACTCCAGCCTAGAGGAACGTGTGCTAGTCCACCTGCATCTGGGGCTCCATACTGGAAAGCAAAACAAGCAGTGCATTAGAAGTCCTTAGGACATGACCAGACCAGAAGGAAAACAGGAAACTTTCAGAATCTTTTTAGATCAGTGCCTGAAACATGGCAGGTGCTCAATTTCCTCAAACACGTAACATAGTCAAAAAGTAAAGAACACTATCGTCCTAGGAACTTCTGAAGCAGGAGTTGGCAAACTATGACTGGCAGGCCAAATCTAGCCTGCCTACTGTTCTGTGTGGCCAGCAAGCTAAGAATTTTTTTCCAAACATTAAAAACTATAAACACCAATCAAAATCAACTATACTTGAATTAAAAAAAACAATCAAAAGAGGAATATTTTTGTGACAAGTTGCATGAGATTGAAATTTCAGTCACGGTAAAGTTTTACTGGAACACATGCACACTCATTGGTTTACGTAAGTCTGTGGCTGCTTTCCTGCTACAACAGAACTGTATAGTCACTATAGAGACATATGGCCTGCAAAGCCTGAAATATTTACTTCTGGCTCTTTATAGGGAAAGGCCACATAGCTTAGGCTACATGGCTCATTTGCTGAGCTACTGATGGCCTAGACTGAACGGTCCAGCCAACCTTGTGGCTAACAGCCCAAATCATCAGACTACAAGCTACCAGCCTATCACTTCAGCTGTCCTGCTGATGAAGTCTACTTTTGGACTCAATTTATCTGATGAGATGAATTAAGAGAAGAGACCACAGAATCATCCCATTTTATCTCGACAAGGCTTAATACTGCCCATTTAAGGCAGTGCCTCTAAGAACTAAATCTTTGTTGTTGTGTTTTGTTTTTGGCTGTGTCTACGACATGTGGGATCTTAGTTCCCTGACCAGGGATCGAACCTGTGCCCCCTGTGCTGGAAGCACAGAATCTTAACTATTGGACCGCCAGGGAAGTCCCCTAATTCTTTGTATTTTGAAGAATTTCTAATTTTGTATACGTTAGATGATCTTCAACATGCAAAGTCATGTAAGGTCTCTTTATGACCTGTAGCTTTAACCCATCGCACTGCTCATTCTTTTCAAACTGACTCATTTTTCATCAAATCCAAGGTTGCAAATACCCCAACTGTTGCAGGGATGGGGAGAATTAACAAAATTCAGATCAGATATTAAGATCTCTAGCAACCGCAGATAAAGTACATAAGAAAATGTGCATCTTCTCTTTGTCCCGAATCCCCAGTTTTATTTTAAGAGATAACCCCAAACACTCTCAAATACATTATTTTAAGCCTGAACTTCGACTAAATGCTAAGGCCAATGTGGTGGACTCGAGGCCCTGAAATCTGGCCTTGGCAGGTCACGGTGAGGCCTCCCTCCATCCAGGCCCTTAAGCCGAGCACACTAACCACTCAACCACATGCTTTAATGGCCTGAACGTCTCAGGCTTTGGGTGCTTTTCCTTCATCACTGATCTCTCCACAATCTGCTCCCAGTTTTCAGAAAATGGGTTAAGCATTAAGCTGTTATAGTTCAGGAAAAGATGCCCAGAGGAAAACATTCTTCACCCCACTCCTGATAAAGGGGGAAATGGAAACAAAGATACCATGACAGCCAAAGGACAAGCAGAATTCTTGAGGAAAAGGGGGAATATATGCATCAGACCACAGCAGTCCTAAGACAATTTTTAAACAAATGCTCCAGAGACTACTTAAAAGAAAGAATAACCACAGTGCCCAAATCATGTAAATACGTTCATGTAAGTTCTGGTTTAACAGGCAGATTAAGAGAAAACAACATATACCCAAAACTGTTTAACATGACTTGAACGGATGCTAATTAAAAAACAATGAACATGAATCATACTAATTCACATTCAAGAAGCTGTCTTTAAAAAGAAAGAAAGGGAGGGCTTCCTTGGTGGCTCAGTGGTTGAGAATCCGCCTGCCGATGCAGGGGACACGGGTTCGTGCCCCGGTCTGGGAAGATCCCACATGCCGCAGAGCGGCTGGGCCCGTGAGCCATGGCCGCTGAGCCTGCGCGTCCGGAGCCTGTGCTCCGCAACGGGAGAGGCCACAACAGTGAGACCCGCATACGACAAAAGAAAAAAAAAAAAAGAAAGAAAGGGAATAATTAGATCATACAACATACCTCATTTAAGTATTTCCCTGCAAAAAAGGTTTGATAACCACACATTGATCTGAGAATTGCTGGGAAAGTATCTGGTTCTTGGATCTTCTGCCAAGACTTACTACTGCAGTTTCCCTCCAAAGTGTTGTTAACAACGTGATGATTATGTGGGTACTTCCCTGTCAGGATACTGGCTCGGCTCGGACAGCAAAGAGCGCTTGGCACATACTACAAACGGAAGAGAAGCAAAAAAGGCAAAGTTACACAAGACAGACGGATTTCTCATCATTTCTAAAGAGAAAGCAAGCTGCTCAATGCTCCGAAGTCAAATTTCTAGTTTCCCATGGAATAGAGGTTTTCTTTATACATGACATATTTCAGAGCTGCTTTAAGTCCCCTAGTGGAGACAGTAAAGCAGATACAACCCAGAAAACAGATTTCTTTTTCAGCTGGTTTCTTTCTACAGGATAACCTAAAGTTTTCTAATTTCATCTGCCAAAGAAATACTGACATGCAAGGAATACAGCATGGTGGGAGCTAGGTCTTGAACAAAGATAAAGAATACTACTTGAATCTAATGTGGCAGAGAAGTAGAGGTTCATTTTCAGGCTGATCTGTAGCTTTATACATTTCTTGCATCACTTTATACACTGGACACAAATTTTTTTCCTACTCTAATTATGCTTCTATTAGCTCCTGTGATCAACGGAATTACCCTATTCAACCCAATATTTGTCTAGGTCTTAATACTCATCACTGATCCACTTTACAGAAGGGTAATAGTAGCTTACACTCGCACCAGCAGGGAGGGAATGCTCATTTGAGCACGCCCTTGCCAGAATTTCATATTATCCCTTTGAAACACTTAGCGTTTCTTTGGCCTTTCAAACTGGATTTGGCATTTTTTTTTTTTTTTGTGGTACGTGGGTCTCTCACTATTGTGGCCTCTCCTGTTGCAGAGCACAGGCTCCGGATGCGCAGGCTCAGCGGCCATGGCTCACGGGCCCAGCAACTCCACGGCGTGTGGGATCTTCCCGGACCAGGGCATGAACCCGTGTCCCCTGCATCGGCAGGTGGACTCTCAACCACTGCGCCACCAGGGAAGCCCTGGCATTTTTAAATACTGGTGAGGATGAACATTCTCCTCATGCATACTGACCAACTGTGTTCATGTGAATGGTTTGTTCATGTGCTTTGCACATTTTCCCCTCTTGTTACATAAAATTTGAGGTAAGGAAGGATTCAATCATGTTACAAATACTTCCCATTTTTTGCTTTTGCTTTTGTTACATGTTTGACTTTTATAATTTTCACATTGGCAACTCTTTTAATTCTCTCCCTTTTATATTTCCTGACCTATTTTTTGACCAATGCCACACTGCTCACTGGATCTTCATATTACATTTAGTATCCAGTAGGAAAAGCTCTTCCTTTAAACATCTTACCTGGATTATTCTAACCTACTTATTATTCCAGATAACTTTGGAATCACTTAATTCAGCCTAAAAAAAATCTTGTTGGGATTCTGATTAGAATAAGCGTTTTATAATCTTGGGTCTTTCCACAGAAAATGACGTGCATATCTATGTATGAAGTATTGGGTTGGCCAAAAAGTTCGTTCGCGTTTTTCCATAACACCATCTGTAATGAACTTTTTAGCCAACCCAATACTTTATCACTCACAAAATTTTGTAACTACATTTATAGGTCTTAACCATTACTGGCCACCACCAGCTATTCCTAGAGTCTATATTTTCCTGCTGTATAAGTGGGATCTTCTCTCCCCCATGTTTCTCTAACTAGTTATATGGAAGAAACTTACTTCTATTTTTTCATTTCTACCTTACTAAATCCTATTAATTTAAAAAGTTTTCCAACAACTCTACGTTTTCTAGGCAGAAAGTCCAGACAAGTGGAAATAACAATTTTTGTCTTTTTCCATTACTTTTACCTCTGAATTTCACAAGACTTATGTCAACGACTAGACAGTTCAGAAGAGTGAGAGATATTGGGCCCTTGTCTCTTCCCTAACAGCAGTGCTCTGGGACTTTAACCTTAACTGTAAGTTGTGCTATTTGTTTGAAATATTCATCATAGTACAGATGTAACAGTTTAATAAGTTACAAAGAAAGGTGCCAACATTTCAGAGGAGTTTCAAGCATCCATTGAGACAAGTATATAATTTTCCTCCTTTTAACCACTGATATGCTGGTGAACAATATAATAACCACCATTATGTAATGGTACTTACTACTCTAAGTTAGGCACTGATATAAGTGCTTGCTTTACATGTAACTATCTATTTAACCTCTGAGACAGGTTTTAGTATCCCTATTTACAAATGGGGAAACCAAAGGCCAAAAAGGTTAATAAGTTGCCCAAGGTCGCACAGCTAGGAGAGAGGCAGAGACAACATTCAAAACAGGGTGCTCTGGTTCCAGAGTCTGCTCTTAACCACAACACTATGCTGCTGTTCAATGGATTTCTTGATATTAAGCTGAACCACCACTGACTTGGTTATGAGCATGGTTCCTGAATTTGATTTGTTAGTATTTTATTTTGGATCTTTGAATTTATGTTCACACATGTACATATACACATATATTTGTATTTACATATATGTACACACACATGTACACACAGTTGTTGTCGGGTTTCTTTCATTTTGCTGCTATTATCTTTGTTAGGTTTGGCTATCAGGGTCAATTGGGTTTTGTAGAGTAGCCTGCAAGCTTTTACCATGGAACATTTTACACAGTACAAATGTTAACCGTTTCTTACAATCCATTTTCAAACCTCAAACAGTGAAGTTTTAAATAAACTTCTCTAGTTCTGAGCTGTAGATGAGAAAGGCTTACAAAATACCTGTAATTAATCTTCAACTGTTAAGAATTAATATTTCAATTAAACAAATTTATATCACATTAGATAGACTCCTTCTCTCAGATCAGGCATTTAATTAGAAAAAAACCACAGAAATTACAGTAGACTACCCAAAAGAAAGTGTTTCTTCTTAGAACATAAACACAATTAAAGTCTAACAAAATTAAATCAGCTTCAAAACTTACAGCACTGGAGAAAGTCATCCCCATCCCTCCAATGAGAGCCTTGGTTTTCTTTAGTGGTGTCTGTAAAATAAACAGTTATCTGTTGAACAATTTCTTCCAATAAACTAAAACACACAGAACAAAATTCGTGTTTTTTTGTATCTTACTCTCAACCTTTTATTCCCAAATGATCAGCTCTATCTGACACTAAGGAACAGCCAAGTGTCCCTTGTGATTCTGGAGACGAACCAAACAAGTTTGGTTACAGTCAGTTATGTCCTGTGCAAAAGTTCAGGGAGTTATAATGCTTGTAGGAAGGGAAAGTTCACAGCTGATGGCATTATTCTAGCAATGTTGATTTCAATGTAATGAAATTTTGGTGCCCTGCTCTTATTTGTCACCAGCTGCCTTACAAACAGGTGGGGCAGATCTACCTCTATTAATTCATCTTTAGAAGCAGGATATGGAAAATGATATGAAAGGAGCCTTCCATCCTTTAAAACAGAAATAAAACAACACTTAGGTTCTGAAAGCCAGACAAGGCCCCGACACTAACTCAAATATCAGACACTCCGTGGTGAAGCCCAGATGCACACTTTTTGACTATAAGCTCATGGCCCTCTGCACTAGACCAACCACCACCTCAGGCAAAGACATGAACTAAGTGGCAAACACATATACAGAAAACCTTGTCAAGCAAAAGAATAGTCAGAAAATTATTTAATTTATATACTTGCTTTTTATCTTTTGCTCAAAACTTAAGATCCTGACAAGTATAGAGAACAACTAGTTTCAAATCCTAGAGTGAGGATAAAAAGTATGATGATGGTCACTTAGATATAAATAATAACAGTAAAAAATACTAACAATCTTTATCCAGATTCCAGACAGCAAGAAATGATGATGTGAAGAAACTTATTTCAGTTGTATTATGAGTCAGTTCATAACGATTCTGAAGTTCCTGTGAAAGCTAAGACCATACTGAACACAGTTTAAAGTGTATTTTGTTGTGTAATAATTTCTTAAAGACTAATAACCCAAATACATAACCATGTTAATAAGAGGGTCATTTTCAATACTGTTAAAAGTTATCCCCATTGTTTTATACAGATGATAGAAAACCCAAGTAACCCATTAGCTAGAGAATTCTAACTTATTCAGGAATTTTGAAAACTCATGTGACAAAATTCAACATCCATTCATGATAAAAACTCTCAAAGTGGATATAGAGGGAATGTTCCTCAACATAATAAAGGCCATATATAACAAGTCCACAGCTAACATCCTACTCAACAGTGAAAAAATGAAAGTTTTTCCTCTAGAATCAGGAATAAGACAAGTATGTCCACTCTTGCCATTTTTATTCAAACTAGCATTGGAAGTCCTAGCCACAGCAATTAGACAAGAAAAAGAAAAGGAATCCAAATTGCAAAGGAAGAAGTAAAACTATCACTGTCTGCAGATGACATAATACTATACATAGAAAATCCTAAAGACATCACCAAAAAACTACTAGAGCTCATCAATGAATCTGGTAGGGGTGCACGATACAAAGTTGATATACAGTTAATATTAATAAAATTAATATAGTGTTGCACTTCTATACAGTAACCGTGAACTATCAGAAAGAGAAATTAAGGAAACAATCCCATTTACAATCACATCAAGCAGGGGACACAGGTTCGATCCCTTGTCCAGGAAGATACCACATGCTGTGGAGCAACTAAGCCTGTGTGCCACAACTACGGAGCCTTCACTCTAGAGTCTGAGAGCCACAACTACTGAGCCTGTGTGTCTCAAGCCTGTGCTCCACAACAAGAGAAGCCACTGCAAGATGCAACTAGAGAAAGCCTGTGCACAGCAACAAAGACCCAATGCAGCCAAAAAAAAAAGCAGTATGGTACTGGCACAAAAACAGACACATAGATCAATGGAACATGGAACAGAATAGAGAGCCCAGAAATAAACCCACGCACTTATGGTCTATTAATTTACAACAAAGGAGGCAAGAATATACAATGAAAAAAGACAGTCTCCTCACTAAGTGGTGCTGCCAAAACTGGACAGCTTCATGTAAATGAAATCAGAAAATTTTCTCACACCATATAAAAAAATTAACTCAAAATGGCTTAAATATAAAACATGACAACATAAAACTCCTAGAAGAAAACACAGGCAAAACATTCTCTGACATAAATTGTAGCAATATTTGCTTAGATCAGTCTCCCAAGGCAAAAGAAATAAAAGCAAAAATAAACAAATGGGGCCTAATCAAACTTATAAGCTTTGTATAGCAAAGGAAACCATAAACAAAACAAAAAGACAACAGGCCAGGAGAAAATATTTGCAAACGATGCAACCAACAAGGGGTTAATTTCCAAAATATACAGCTTATGTATGTCAATATCAAAAACAAACAAAAAACAACAACAAAACCCCCCCAAAGAACCCAATCAAAAAATGGGCAGAACACCTAAATAGATATTTCTCCAAAGAAGACATACAGATGACCAACAGGCACATGAAAACATGCTCAACATCATTAATGATTAGAGAAATATAAATCGAAACTACAATGTGGCATTACTGTACTACCTCATACCAGTCAGAAGGGCCATCATCAAAAAGCCTACAAATAATAAATGCTGGAAAGAGTGTGAAGAAAAAGGAACCTTCCTACACTGTTGGTGGGAATGTAAATTGGTGCAGCCACTACAGAAAACAGTATGGAGGTTCCTTAAAAAACTAAAAGTATAGTCATGATATGATCCAGCAATCTCACGCCTCAGCCTGTATCTGGAAAAGACAAAAACTCTAATTTGAAAAGATACATGCACCCCAATGTACACAGCAGCACTATTTACAATAGCCAAGACATGGAAGCAACCTAAATGTCCATCAACAGGTGAACAGATAAAGAAGATGTGGTGGGCTTCCCTGGTGGTGCGGTGGTTGAGAGTCCGCCTGCCGATGCAGGGGACATGGGTTTGTGCCCCGGTCTGGGAAGATCCCACATGCTGCAGAGTGGCTAGGCCCATGAGCCATGGCTGCTGAGCCTGAGCATCTGGAGCCTGTGCTCCGCAACGGAAGAAGCCACAACAGTGAGAGGCCCGTGTACCGCCAAAAAAAAAAAAAAAATGATGTGGTATACGTATATATACAGTGGAATATTACTCAGCTCTAAAAAAGAATGGAATTTTGCCATTTGCAGCAACGTGGATGGACCTAAAGATTATCATACTAAGTTAAGTAAGTCAGACAGAGAAAGACATATAATATATGGTATCAGTTTTATGTGGAATCTAAAAAAATAATACAAATGAACTCATTTACAAAACAGAAACAGACTCACAGACATAGAAAATAAACTTATGGTTAGCAAAGTGGGGGTGTGTGAAGAAATAAATCAGGAGTATGGGAGCATATATAAAACAGATTAAAAAAACAAGGATTTACTGTATAGCACAGGGAACTATACTCAATTATCTTGTAATAACCTATAATGGAAAAGAATTTGAAAAAGAATATATATGTATTTATGACTAAATCACTTTGCTGTACACCTGAAACACCACATTGTAAATGAACTCTAGCTCAATTAAAGAATAAATAAAAAGCTTCTGCAGAGCCAAGAAAACCATTAACAAAATGAAAAGGCAACTTATACTGAATAGGAGAAAATATTTGCAAGTCATATATTTGATAAAGGGTTAATATGCAAAATATATTAAAAACTCATATAATTCAATAGCAAAAAACCCCAGCCAATTAAAAAATGGGGAGAGGGGATGTCCCTGGTGGTCCAGTGGTAAAGAATCTGCCTTATAATGCAGGGGACACAGGTTTGATCTCTGGTCAGGGAGCTAAGATCCCACATGCCACGGGGCAACTAAGCCTGCGTACCATAACTACTGAGCTCCTGTGCCTCAACTAGAGAGCCTGCGTGCCACAAACTACAGAGCCCATGCACTCTAGAGCCCGCACACCACAACTACAAAGCCCATGTGCCCTGGAGCATGTGCACCAAAAATAGAGAAGAGAAAACCCAAACGCTACAACTAGAGAGAAGCCTGTGCACCGCAACGAAAGATCCCTCATGCCTCAATGAAGATCCCGTGTGCTGCAACTAAGACCGGACACAGCCATAAATAAATAAATAAATAAATAAGTCTTAAAACAAAACAAAAAAAATGGGCAGAGGATCTGAAAAGACATTTTTCCAAAAAAGACATACAAATGGCCAACAGGTAAACGAAAAGATGTTTAACTCACTAATTGTTAGGGAAATGCAAATCAAAACCACAATGAGATAGCACCTCACACCTGTTAGAAAGGCTATCATCAAAAAGACAAGAGATAACAAGTGTTGGTAAGGATGTAGACAATAGGGAACCCTTATGCAATTGTTGGTGGGAATGTAAACTGGTTCAGCCAGTATGAAAAACCATGTGGAGGTTACTCAAAAAATTAACAATAGAACTACCATATTGTCCAGCAAATCCACTTCTGAGTATTTATCTGAAGAAAATGAAAACAGTAAATCCAAGATATATATACCCCCATGTTCACTGTTCACTGTAGCATTATTTACAATAGCCAAGACATGGAAACAACCTATATGTCCATCAATGGATGAATGGAAAGGAAGATGTGGTGTATATATATACAATGGAATATTACTCAGTCACAAAAAAGAATGAAATATTGCCATTTTGATAACATGGGTAGACTCTGAGGGCATTATGCTAAGTGAATTAAGTCAGAGAAAGACAAATACTGTATAACCTCACTTGTATGTGGAATCTAAAAAAACAAAAAAACCCAAGTTCAGATACAGAGATCGGACTAGTGGTTGCCAGAGACAGGAAGTGGGGGGTGAGGGTGGGTGCAGTGAAATGGGTGAAGTGTGTCCAAAGGTAAAAACATATAAAATAAAGAAGTCATGGGGATGTCATGCACAGCATGTCAACTACAGCTAATAATATTGTATTGCACATTTGAAAGTGGCTAAGAAAGTAGATCTTAAAAGTTCTCATCACAAGAAAATAATTCTGTAACTATGCATTATGATGAATGTTCACTATATTTACTGCTGTGATCATCTTGCAATATATACAAATATGACTATGTTGTACACCTGAAACATAATGTTTTATGTCAATTACACCTCAATAAAAGAAATAAATTTAAAGAAAAAAAGGTCTTTGATGATTTTCAGTAGATCCACAATAGGTTCCCAGGGAATGCTAGAGATATATAAGGTCTTTGCTAACCTTCAGAAGGAATGTCACCAGCCATGATTTCCCACAAAACATCACTGGGTGCTATCCTCAAGTAAAAAACACTGCACTGAATGAAACATTGGTTTGATGAAGAATCTGAGTTACAGTGAGTACACAGGAAGGGGAAACAGGAATGCAAAGTATAAATAGGAAAAGGACTATGAACTGATTATAGGGAACAATGGTCAAATTGTCTGGTATTTATGCAAAGCTACTGAAGAATATCTGATTTATAGTAAGACTAAATTGTGTGATTATAACACATTTACTAAACACTTAATGTGTGCCAGGCATTGATCTAGGCAATGGTGGACAAAAGATAGAAGGTCCCTGCCCTCATGATCCTTGTACTCAAACAACAGGTAAACAAACAAACAATTATTTCAGGCAGTGAGGAGTACTATAAACCAGGACCATGTGCTTGCAGGTGTTGAGAGGAAAGGGGAAAACTACTTTCAACGGGTGGTCAGGAAAGGCTTCTTTCAGGATGTAACTTCAGTACTGAGAGTCACACGATGAGTCAGCCAGGCAAAGCTCCAGAAGAAGATGCTTTCAGGTTGAGTAAACAAGTAATATGCTGCCAGAGAAGGAAAGCAACACATGTGAGGACAGAACAAAGGCCAGCATGCTAGAAGCAGCAAAGTAAAGGGAAGAATGGGGTAATAAGACAAGGTCAGAGAGGTAGGCAGGAGTCAGATGATGATGCAGGGCTGCATAGGAAATCAGATTTTAGTTTAAGTAAGAAATGTATATTAATAACCATAACCTTTATACTGCTAATGGTAGTACAAGTGATAACCATGCTCTGTGCTTAATCAGGCAAGTCCCAAACAGGAAACCACACTGTACCAAAAAACGTGTATGTGTGTCCATGCTAACCTGAATGATAAAAAAATGATTAAAAAAATGATAAAAAAAAAAAAAAAAGAAATGGATGAACAGTTCCCTGGGCAAAAACTAAAAATGGAGTCCCACATGAAAGCTACAACAAATACAATGAACTGTTAAAGATGATGATACCACATAAAAGACTACTTCAAAGATGATCGCAAGATTCCACATTAAACCATAATCATACAAGTGCTATAATCCTTTGACCTGAGTTAGTCTGGGGGACTGATACTTATTTGCCAACTATGGCAGCAATTCATGATCTTTTCTTGGGTCAGAGACCTCCCTCTCTCCATAAAAATGAAAATACACACGAAGTATTACGTGTAAATTAAGGAGTTCCATGTCACCTGAAGAAATCTGATCTATGGTGTGACTATGCTGATGTGTGTATGTGGAATGACATCTGGTAAATCAGTATTAGCACAGTATTCTAGAATAGAAGAAAAATCATATAATCTCAGGGCTCTTACACTATAAGACACTGGGCTTTGCCCCTTATTATAGCTATATGAACCTTGGCCAAGTTACTTAACCCCTTCTAAGTTTTACTTTCTCTCTCTCTTTTTTTTTGGGGGGGGTACGCGGGCCTCTCACTGTTGTGGCCTCTCCCGCCGCAGAGCACAGGCTCCGGATGCACAGGCTCAGCGGCCATGGCTCACGGGCCCAGCCGCTCTGTGGCATGTGGGATCCTCCCAGACCGGGGCACGAACCCGTGTCCCCTGCGTCGGCAGGCGTAATCTCAACCACTGCGCCACCAGGGAAGCCCATTTAAAAAAAATAAATAAATAAATTTATTTATTTATTTTTGGCAGTGTTGGGTCTTCGTTTCTGTGTGAGGGCTTTCTCCAGTTGCGGCGAGCGGGGGCCACTCTTTATCGCGGTGCGCGGGCCTCTCACTGTCGCGGTCTCTCCTGTTGCGGAGCACAGGCTCCAGACGCGCAGGCTCGTAGTTGTGACACACGGGCCTAGCCACTCCGCGGCATGTGGGATCTTCCCAGACCAGGGCTCGAACCCATGTCCCGTGCATTGGCAGGCAGATTCTTAACCACTGCGCCACCAGGGAAGCCCTAGTTTCTCATTTTTTAAGATAAGAACAATACCTACAGCAGAGGATTCCTGTGATAATTGAAGCACAGTATAAAACACTTCACACTCTGACTAGCTCCAAGTAGGTTCTCAAATGCTGTTATTTCTTAGCTCTTCCCCTTCAAGTCCTGTTTGACAATTAGTGGTATTTAGAGTATTCTGTAAAAGGTTACAGGAGAAGACAGAATTCTCAGAGAACTGGGAGTATTAAATTTGACTTTTTCCCTCCACTTAATTTTGGCTCTTCTCTCCAGCACAAACATCCGTATAAAAGAATCTGCTACTGGTTTAAAGGAGCAAATAGGATTAACAGGCTAAAGGGGAGAAACCTCAAATATACACAGACCACATTGGTGGTCTACAAGAATTGAAGAAACTGAATTCTGAATACCTTATATTTAAGTGATGGATTTTGTTTTCAACAGAGCCGTGAAAGCTGGGCTTTTTAATTAAGTCACTAAATCATTATTAAGTTTTGATAGAGATGGCTTACTTTTTCTGGACAAAACACTTAAAAGCACACATAAAAATTTGTTTTAAAAGGAGTTTTGAGGAATGGGCGCGAGCCGCGGCTGTTGGCACAGACAGTAGAGACGGGTGTGGGACGCTAAGGTTGCTGCTGCCACCACCAAGAGGCCTGTGTGTGAGCACAGATCACTCTCCACACCGGCCCTCCCGGGAGCCCATGCAGTCCGCCACTGCCGGGGTCCCGGGATTCAGGGACAGCTTCCCCGGGAGAGCGCACGGCGCGCCTTGGGCCTGTGCAGCTTCACGTCGGCCTCTGCCGCCGCGGACTCGCCCCGCACCCGTGCCACTCCCTCCCCCCAGCCTGAGTGAGCCGGAGCCCCTGAATCAACTGCTCCCTTAACATCGTCCTGTCTGAGCGAAGGGCAGACGCCCTCGGATGACCTACACGCAGAGGCGGGACCAAGTCCAAAGCTGAACCCCAGGAGCTGTGCGAACAGAGAGGAGAGGGGGAGGTCTCTCCCAGCAGCCTCAGAAGCGGCGGATTAAAGCTCCACAATCAACTTGAAGTGCCTGCATCTGTGGAAAACCTGAGTAGACAACGAATCATCCCAAGTTGAGGAGGTGGACTTTGGGAGTAAGATATACTATTATTTTCCCCTCTTTTTCTTTTTGTGAGTGTGTATGTGTGTGCTGCTGTGTGAGATTTTGTCTGTATAGCTTTGCTTTCACCATTTGTCCTAGGGTTAGACCGACCTGTTTTTCTGTTTTTTTTTTTTTAATAGAGATTTTTCTTCTTAATAATTATTTTTTATTTTAATAACTATACTTTATCCTACTTTGTCTTCTCCCTTTCTTTCTTCCTTTCTTCCCTCCTTCCCTCCTTTCTTCCTTCCTTCCCCCCTTCTTTCCCCCCTTCTTTCCACCCTTCCTTCCTCCCTTCCTCTCTTCCTTCCTCCCTTTCTTCCTCTCCACCTTCCTTCCTTCCTTTCTTGCTTTCTTCCTTCCTTCATTTCTTCCTTCCTTCCCTCCCTCCCTCCTTCCTTCCTTCCTTTTCTTTCCTTTCTATTTTTTCTCCCTTTTATTTTGAGCCGTGTGGATTAAAGGCTCTTGGCGCCCCAGCCAGGCACCAGGGCTGTGTCTCTGAGGTGGGAGAACCAACCTCAAGACACTAGTCCACAAGAGACCTCCCAGGTCCACGTAATATCAGGCGGCGAAAATCTCCCAGAGATCTCCATTTCAACACCAAGACCCAGCTTCACTCAAGGACCAGCAACGAACAGTGCTGGACACCCTATCCCCAACAAAGAGCAAGACAGGTCTACAGCCCCATCCATTAGCAGAGAGGCTGCCTAAAATCATAATAAGGTAACCAACATCCCCAAACACACCACGAGACGAGGACCTGCCCATCAGAAAGACAAGATCCAGCCTCATCCACCAGAACAGAGGCACTAGCCCCCCCAACCAGGGAATCTACTCAACCCACTGAACCAACCTTAGCCACTGGGGACAGCCATCAAAAACAACGGGAACTACGAACCTGCAGCGTGCAAAATGGAGACCCCAAACACAGTAAGATAAGCGAAATGAGAAGACAGAAAAACACACAACAGATGAAGGAGCAAGATAAAAACACACCAGACCTAACAAATGAAGAGGAAATAGGAAGTCTACCTGAAAAAGAATTCAGGATAATGATAGTAAAGATGATTCAAATCTTGGAAATAGAATAGACAAATTGCAAGAAATAGTTAACAAGTACCTAGAAGAAATAAAGAGGAAGCAAGCAATGATGAGCAACACAATAAATGAAATGAAAAATACTCTAGATGGGATCAATAGCAGAATAACTGAGGCAGGACAGATAAGTGACCTGGAAGATAAAATAGTGGAAATAACTACTGCAGAGAAGAAGAAAGAAAAAAGAATGAAAAGAACTGAGGACAGTCTCAGAGACCTCTGGGACAACATTAAACACACCAACATTTGAACTATAGGGGTCCCAGAAGAAGAAGAGAAAAAGAAAGGGACTGAGAAAATATTTGAAGAGATTATAGTTGAAAACTTCCCTAATATAGGAAAGGAAATAGCCAATCAAGTCCAGGAAGCACAGAGAGTCCCATACAGGATAAACCCAAAGAGAAACACTCCAAGACACATAATAATCAAACTGTCAAAAATTCAATACAAAGAAAACATATTAAAAGCAGCAAGGGAAAAACAACAAATAACACACAAGGGATTAATCCCCATAAGGTTAACATCTGATCTTTCAGCAGAAACTCTACAAGCCAGAAGGGAGTGGCAGGACATATTTAAAGTGATGAAGGAAAAAAACCTACAACCAAGATTACTCTACCCAGCAAGGATCTCATTCAGATTTGATGGAGAAATTAATACCTTTACAGACAAGCAAAAGCTGAGAGAGTTCAGCACCACCAAAGCAGCTCTACAACAAATCCTAAAGGAACTTCTCTAGGCAAGAAACACAAGAGAAGGAAAAGACCTACAAGAACAACCCGAAACAATTAAGTAAATGGTAATAGGAACATACATATCGATAATTACCTTAAATGTAAATGTATTAAATGCTCCCACCAAAAGACACAGACTGGCTGAATGGATACAAAAACAAGACCCATATATATGCTGTCTACAAGAGACCCACTTCAGACCTAGGGACACTTACAGACTGAAAGTAAAGGGATGGAAAAAGATATTCCATGCAAATGGAAATCAGAAGAAAGCTGGAGTAGCAATTCTCATATCAGACAAAATAGACTTTAAAATAAAGACTATTACAAGAGACCAAGAAGGACACTACATAATGATCAAGGGATCGATCCATGAAGAAAATATAACAACTGTAAATATTTATGCACCCAACATAGGAGCACCTCAATACATAAGGCAAATACTAACAGCCTTAAAAGGGGAAATCAACAGTAACACAATTATAGTAGGGGACTTTAACACCCCACTGTCACCAATGGACAGGTCATCCAAAATGAAAATAAATAAGGAAACACAAGCTTTAAATGATACATTATACAAGATGGATTTACTTGATATTTATAGGACATTCCATCCCAAAACAACAGAATACACATTTTTCTCAAGTGCTCATCGAACATTCTCCAGGATCGATCATATATTGGGTCACAATTCTAGCCTTGGCAAATTTAAGAAAATTGAAATCGTATCAAGTATCTTTTCCGACCACAACGCTATAAGACTAGATATCAATTACAGGAAAAGATCTGTAAAAAATACAAACACATGGAGGCTAAACAATACACTACTTAATAACGAAGTGATCACTGAAGAAATCAAAGAAGAAATCAAAAAATACTTAGAAACAAATGACAATGGAGACACGACAACCCAAAACCTATGGGATACAGCAAAAGCAGTTCTAAGAGGCAAGTTTATAGCAATACAATCATACCTTAAGAAACAGGAAACATCTCGAATAAACAACCTAACATTGCACTTAAAGCAATTAGAGAAAGAAGAACAAAAAAAACCCCAAATTTAGCAGAAGGAAAGAAATCAGACTCATCAAGAATAAAAGGGAGAAGACTCAAATCAATAGAATTAGAAATGAAAAAGGAGATGTAACAACTGACACTGCAGAAATACAAAAGATTATTAGAGATTACTACAAGCAACTGTATGCCAATAAAATGGACAACCTGGAAGAAATGGACAAATTCTTAGAAATGCACAAGCCTGCCGAGACTGAACCAGGAAGAAATAGAAAATATGAACAGACCAATCACAAGCACTGAAATTGAAACTGTGATTAAAAATCTTCCAACAGGGCTTCCCTGGTGGCGCAGTGGTTGAGAATCCGCCTGCCGATGCAGGGGACGCGGGTTCGTGCCCCGGTCCGGGAAGATCCCACATGCCGCAGAGCGGCTGGGCCCGTGAGCCATGGCCGCTGAGCCTGCGCGTCCGGAGCCTACGCTCCGCAATGGGAGAGGCCGCAACAGTGAGAGGCCCGCGTACCACAAAAAAAAAAAAAAAAAAAAAAAAAAAAAAAAAAATCTTCCAACAAACAAAAGCCCAGGACCAGATGGCTTCACAGGCGAATTCTATCAAACATTTAGAGAAGAGCTAACACCTATCCTTCTCAAACTCTTCCAAAAGATAGCAGAGGGAGGAACACTACCAAACTCATTCTATGAGGCCAACATCACCCTAATACCAAAACCAGACAAAGACGTCACAAAGAAAGAAAACTACAGGCCAATATCACTGATGAACATAGATGCAAAAATCCTCAACAAAATATTAGCAAACAGAATCCAACAGCACATTAAAAGGATCATACACCATGATCATGTGGGGTTTATTCCAGGAATGCAAGGATTCTTCAATATATGCAAATCAATCAACGTGATACACCATATCAACAAACTGAAGGAGAAAAACCATATGATCATCTCAATAGATGCAGAGAAAGCTTTTGACAAAATTCAACACTCATTTATGATAAAAAACCCTGCAGAAAGTAGGCATACAGGGAACTTTCCTCAACATAATAAAGGCCATATATGACAAACCCACAGCTAGCATCGTTCTCAATGGTGAAAAACTGAAACCATTTCCACTAAGATCAGGAGCAAGACAAGGTTGCCCACTCTCACCACTCTTATTCAACATAGTTTTGGAAGTTCTAGCCACAGCAATCAGAGAAGAAAAAGAAATAAAAGGAATCCAAATTGGAAAAGAAGAAGTAAAGCTGTCACTGTTTGCAGATGACATGATACTATACATAGAGAATCCTAAGGATGCTACCAGAAAACTACTAGAGCTAATCAATGAATTTGGTAAAGTTGCAGGATACAAAATTAATGCACAGAAATCTCTGGCATTCTAATACACTAATGATGAAAAATCTGAGAGTGAAATTAAGAAAGCACTCTCATTTACCATTGCAACAAAAAGAATAAAATATCTAGGAATAAACCTACCTAAGGAGACAAAAGACCTGTATGCAGAAAACTATAAGACACTGATGAAAGAAATTAAAGATGATACAAATAGTTGGAGAAATATACCATGTTCTTGGATTGGAAGAATCAACCTTGTGAAAATGACTATACTACCCAAAGCAATCTACAGATTCAATGCTATCCCTATCAAATTACCACTGGCATTTTTTACAGAACTAGAACAAAAAATTTCACAATTTGTATGGAAACACAAAAGACCCCGAATAGCCAAAGCAATCTTGAGAACGAAAAATGGAGCTGGAGGAATTAGGCTCCCTGACTTAAGACTCTACTACAAGGCTACAGTAATCAAGACAGTATGGTACTGGCACAAAAACAGAAATATAGATCAATGGAACAGGATAGAAAGCCCAGAGATAAACCCACACACATATGGTCACCTTATCTTTGATAAAGGAGGGAAGGATATACAGTGGAGAAAAGACAACCTCTTCAATAAGTGGTGCTGGGAAAACTGGACAGCTACATGTAAAAGTATGAAATTAGAACAATCCCTAACACCACACACAAAAATAAACTCAAAATGGGTTAAAGACCTAAATGTAAGGCCAGATACTATCGAACTCTTAGAGGAAAACATAGGCAGAACACTCTACGACATAAATCACAGCAAGATCCTTTTTGACCCATCTCCTAGAGAAATGGAAATAAAAACAAAAATAAACAAATGGGACCTAATGAAACTTAAAAGCTTTTGCACAGCAAAGGATACCATAAACAAGACCAAAAGACAACCCTCAGAATGGGAGAAAATAGTTGCAAATGAAGCAACTGACAAAGGATTAATATCCAAAATTTATAAGCAACTCATGCAGCTCAATAACAAGAAAACAAACAACCCAATCCAAAAATGGGCAGAAGAACTAAATAGACATTTCTCCAAAGAAGATATACAGATTGCTAACAAACACATGAAAGAATGCTCAACGTCATTAATCATTAGAGAAATGCAAATCAAAACTACAATGAGATATCATCTCACACCGGTCAGATTGGCCATCATCAAAAACTCTAGAAACAATAAATACTGGAGAGGGTGTGGAGAAAAGGGAACCCTCTTGCACTGCTGGTGGGAATGTAAATTGATACAGCCACTATGGAGAACAGTATGGAGGTTCCTTAAAAAACTACAAATAGAACTACCATACGACCCAGTAATCCCACTACTGGGCATATACCCTGAGAAAACCATAATTCAAAAAGACTCATGTACCACAATGTTCATTGCAGCTCTACTTACAATAGCCAGGACATGGAAGCAACCTAAGTGTCCATCAACAGATGAATGGATAAAGAAGATGTGGCACATATATACAATGGAATATTACTCAGCCATAAAAGGAAATGAAACTGAGTTATTTATAATGAGGTGGATGGACCTGGAGTCTGTCATACAGAGTGAAGTAAGTCAGAAAGAGAAAAACAAATACCGTATGCTAACACATATATATGGACTCTAAGGAAAAAAAAATGTCATGAAGAGATTAGTGGTAGGACGGGAATAAAACACAGACTTACTAGAGCATGGACTTGAGGATATGGGGATGGGGAAGGGTAAGCTGTGACGAAGTGAGAGAGTGGCAGGGACATATATACACTATCAAATGTAAATTAGATAGCTAGTGGGAAGCTGCCACATAGCACAGGGAGATCACCTCTGTGCTTTGTGACCACCTAGAGAGGTGGGATAGGGAGGGTGGGAGAGAGGGTGATGCAAGAGGGAAGAGATATGGGAACATATGTATATGTATAACTGATTCACTTTGTTATAAAGGAAAAACTAACACACTATTGTAAAACAGTTATACTCCAATAAAGATGTTTAAAAAAATAAAATAAAATAAAATAAAAGGAGTTTTGTGCAGAGGATAAGTGTAGCAGTTGGAATGGTGGAAAAAACAAAGTAAAATCCAGGAGGGCCATTAAATCAAGACTCTTCATTGTCAGTGGGGCTGGGTAGAAACTAAAAGGCAATGAGGTAAATGTGGCAGGAACCAGTGGGGAGTCAAAACGCAAGCATCTTAAACATCATTTAGAAAAGATTCTCATACCCTTGAACACAGCCCTGAGGAAGAAATACATTTTAATGAACAACTAAGACATATCTATATATGGATATGCTTACCTTGACCTCATGTATCACACAGACATTTTCTATTCTACTCTATTCCACAGGGAAGTAAAAATGCTGGTAGCTACTCACTAAACTGATTTCACAACTCACTTATGGGTTGAAATCAGCAGTTTGAAAGACCTCAGCTAGGGTGTTCCCACACAGTAAAAGTTAGGAACCTCGTGCCTCAAGTGTTTTCATAGCATTTAGCTGAAAGCAAAAAGAGAACTGAAAGGAAGAAAGCAATAAAGCACTTGATTTTAAAAAGGTAAGAGTAATGCCATACCCAGGATCAGAGCACTAGTCAGGATTTTGTCTGGACTGCCACAACTATTCATGAGCCTGGGGCAAGCCACTTTCTAGGCCTCCGTGAGTAGGGGGTTGGGTAGATGTTCTTGAAGGTCACAAATTCGAGAATTCTAAGATCCAGAAGCAAAATTCACTCTGGGAAAGAATGAAGTCTCAGAACACCACCCATCTGATATAAAACGGAACGCTGACAGTATCTAATGCATCAGCCAGGTGTTCAATTAGGCTAATTGAATTTTCTTGATTCTTGTGGGGCAAAGCACACCCTGAAGAGTGCTACAACCTACCTACCAGAATAGTTCATGTAAGCATTTATTTTATAAATATCAAGCACAGACACTGCACACAGGGTCAAATGCAGAAGTGGTCTAGGTTCCTCAAAGAGGGGGCTGGATTTGTCCTCTAACCTGAAAGACAAACAATCAAGGCTGGCGTGCTCTTAGCCAACACCTGCTCCTCACTGGTTCATCCCATCCCTAACAGGCGTCCACACGTTTGTCTTGAGACATGAAGCAAACTCCTCGGCAGTAAGGTCCAGACTAGAAGCTCTGTGTGGTGCGTGCATGTGTGTGGACCCAGGAGAGACTCGGGGGAAAGAGGAAATAGAGTCCCGCAGCTCCATAAGCCTGCGCAAAGGGCCTGGCGCGGCAAAAGCAAACCTACCCAGGGTCGAGGCAGCTAGTTACGAATGGGGAACGAGGGCCAGAAACCGGGGAGTCAGCCCGGGAGATGGAGGGGCGGGGCAGAAACAGAAAGAAGAGTTACCATGCCGCCGAGCACTTCGTCCTGGTCGTCGGCGAGAAGCAACACCACATTGGGCCTCCGAGAGCCCGCCGCCGGCCCGGAGACCCCCAGGCAGCCTCCCAGCAGCAGCAGCAGCAGCGGCGCTGAGCTGCAGTAGGGGAAGTGGCGAGGGCTGCCCCGCCGGGGCACACCCAGGGCCAGAGGCAGGAGCCACATGGCGGACAGGGCTCCGGGGGGTACCCCGGGCGGAGGGGAAAGTCGTACAGAAGGCTAGAGAGTGAGAAAGCCACGAGCAGCTGGAAAAAAAAGACTGGACTGTGAAGGCCGGGGTCTGTGGTCAGGCGTTTTCTACCGGGCGCGATCACGTGAACCGGGGGCAGAAGGCGGAGCACGCCGTGCGGTCACGTGACGGGTGGGGGGCGGGGCTCCGGACCAAAAGGAAGAGGGGAGACAGCAGCAGGGAGGGAAACCCGGAAGTGGGCGGAAAGTGGGGGAAAAGCCATAGGGGAGCAGGACCCGCGCTTAAAGCAGGGTTTGGGTTTTGGTAGGACCCATTCCAGAGCGCTTTGTTCAGGGATTAAAATGGGGGGTACGATCAGATAAGAGGGGGAGCGAATCAGCCAATAGGAAGCAGTTAACAGAAAGGAGGAATGTGCCTACGAGGTAGTAAGATCAGCTGGTGGGCAAAGTCTGGGCGTACTCTATTTAATCCCTGAGTCAACAACACTTATTGAGTGGCCTTATATTTAATCGCTTTTAATTTTCCGTACAACTCAGTTTAACTCCAAGCCTGGTTATGCTGTTCCTCAGCTGATACCGTGGTTTCAAACAAACGATTTAGGAATATTCTGACAGCCTAATATTCCTTGATGAATTGTGGAATATTTACCCTAACATTAATCTGGTGAATTTTTAAAAACAATTATTTTATTTATTTATTTATTTTTGGCTGCGTTGGGTCTTCGTTGCTGCTCACTGGCTTTCTCTAGTTTCAGCGAGTGGAGGCTACTCTTCGTTGCGGTGCACGGGTTTCTCCTTGCGGTGGCTTCTCTTGTTGCGGAGCACCGGCTCTAGGAGTGTGGGCTTCAGTAGTTGTAGCACGCAGGCTTAGTTGCTCCGCGGAATGTGGCATCTTCCTGGATCAGGGCATGAACCTGTGTCCCCTGCATTGGCAGGCAGATTGTTAAAAATTGGTGAATTTTTGAAAGACCTTTTAGATGATGTTGGAGGATGTGCACATTGAACAAAAACCAAAACACTGCGACATGGTCACCCAACCGAGTTATTAAGTAATGTTTACGGATAAACATTCCATGAAACTAGTGCTCCAAATATTTCTGAGATAGCTCTAGAACAGCTCTACCCTGCCCCTCTGCCCAAGTCTAGGAAAACAGAAGTATCTCTGGCTTTGGAGGGTATTATGCTTAGTGAAATAAGTCATACAGAGAAAGACAAATACTGTATGATATCACTTATATGTGGAGTCTAAAAAGTAAAAGAAACTGGTGAATATAACAATAACAAAAGAAATATCCCTGGCAAGGTGAACCACCAAGCCTTATTCCCAACTGAGAACAACAGGCTGTACCTCCTGGTTCCTAACAAATAAGGTGTATTTTCTCTAAGCTGAACCCTCCAACTGGAAGTCTTCAAATATGTGAAAGCACTGTAGTATAAGGTAAAAATAATTATGGAAGTGCTTGGGAATGTTATACACACAACTATCAGGCTTATGCAAAAGGAAACATCCTTAGTTTTATTACTTTTTTAAAAGTAAGTCTACAGAAGACAAGAGAATCTTTTAAAAATGAAGTAGAATATATAAAATAGAAAATTAGTAAGGACCTACTGTATAGCACAGGGAACTCTTTTCAATACTCTTTAATGACCTATATGGGAAAATAATCTAAAAAAGAGTGGATATATGTACTAATGTATGTATAACTGATTCACTTTGCTGTACAGCAGAAACTAATACAACACTTCAAATCAACTATACTCCAATAAAAATTATAAGAAAAAAAAGCACAGTGAAAAAAAGAATGAAGTAGATCTCCACAGCAAAAAAGGATTGTGCTGGGAATCTGGTCAGAGTACTTCCCAGATGTCCAGTGTACTGTGTTACAGCCTCAGGCTGGGCTAATTTTGCACACTGATGGAATAACTAACCCCTATGTATTCAAATTTCAAGACTTCCAGTAAGACTTTCTGCATACAAAAATAATCTATTCCATCTGCACTGATGCTCCAGATTGTTAAATTTTCTCACTGTTTTGTTTCAAAACTAGATTGTAAATTATCTGGGGCCAGAGATTGTATAATTAGGTACCAACTTTGTTCCAGATGTTAGGCTAGTGCTTGAGGAGACACTGTCTCTCTTTCAGGGAATTTGCAATCTAGTGGCAGAGAAATATACAACCTAACAATTGCAGAAGTATATAATTACAAATAGGGAGACATACTATGAAGGAAAAGCAAAGAGTGTGATGAGCATTTAAGGGCGTAGGGGGCTGATCTAGTCTAAGATACCCTGAGGAAATAACCTTGAATGACAGTCTGTTTTTCTTTTTTTCTTTTTTTTTTTTTGAATGACAGTCTGAAGTTTAAAGGAAATAATTTGTTAATGGAACAGTTGGGTGGTAGAATGTCTCCTAGGCACGGAGTACAGCATGTGCAAAAGTCCTAAGGAGGTGCATTCAAATAACTAAAAGAAGCCACCATGGTTGCAGCTGAGAGAGAGAAGGAAGGGGATAGGTAGGCAGGGCCCACGAACTTGGCACTTCAGTAGAGGATCTTAGGGGTCCAGTGTTGTGTCAGGACATTGCCTCCAAAGTAAAAACAAATCGCTGCTTCTTGCATTTCTTACTGCAGAAAGGGAGGCACAGTGCTTGGTAGACCTTTCAGTATTCATAAGCAACCCATTCTACCTAGGAGTACTGCTCTAACCCATATACTGAGTGACAGGAAAGGATACCAGATTTGAGTGGAGGCTGGATTAGAAAAGCACTCTGTAGCAGACAGGCCTGGTTACATAATCTGTAGGGCCCTGCGTGAAATAAAAATGTGGGGCCCTTTGTTAAAAAAGTACCACTGAAAGTGGTAAAATATAAAGTTTTTCATTAAAAAATATTGAATTACTGGGCTTCCCTGGTGGTGCAGTGGTTGAGAGTCCGCCTGCCCATGCAGGAGACACGGGTTCGTGCCCCGGTCCGGGAAGATCCCACATGCCGCAAAGCGGCTGGGCCCGTGGGCCATGGCCGCTGAGCCTGAGCGTCTGGAGCCTGTGCTCCGCAACGGGAGAGGCCGTAGCAGTGAGAGGCCCGCGTACCGCAAAGGAAAAAAAAAAAAAAAAATTGAATTACTTACAAAATGTAATGGGTGTTATAGTGATACATGAATAACACTGTAATCTTACAAACTGCAGAGAAACTTTTGGTGTTATAATTTATGTAATACAATAAATAATGATTATTAATGTGATCTCTTGATTGATTATATAAGCTTTCTGGCTTGCTTTCCTATAAATTCATTTCATAGGCCTACAAATTCACAATTTCCTACAAATTCATTTCAAAATCAAAATGTGCATTTTTAGCAACTTCATTTTCAATTGATATAACTAAAAGTGATCTCATGACTCTCGCAAATGCCTGATTGCAAATAATTTTTAATTTTGAGGAGGATCTTCTGATATAACTGTTACTGGAGCTGTTAAGAGTATTTTATAGGGTGTATAACAGTGGGATAAGCTTTTGACAAATTATTTCAAAATACAAATTTTAGCACAGGTAGAGCTGACGATTATGGAACAATTTTTCTAAAAACATTTAAATCTCTCTACAGATCAGTTTTATTTAGATATGAATTTAATTTCAATGTAAATCATAAATTATTATAATTTTTCAATTGTAAAATTGTAACTGGTATAATAGTTACATTGTAATATTTCCTCCAACATTTCCTGTAACTTGTGAAGGGCCTACAAGAAACCTCAGATGGCTTCAAGTTTTTATATAATTCAGAGTGCCTGTTTTTTCATTCTATCACTGCATCTTCAATTGTAAGAAAAAGTTAAAATTTTAAGTTGTTTTCATCATTAATAATTGGTTTATCTGGAGCTACACTTGAAAATAGTGTTCTTTTCCGTCAAATGCATTGATCTTTAATTTCTTTCTAAGACTGTGGAAATTTGATTTGCCACATTGCAGAAGTTTTCAAAACCAAAGACTCTAAACTCATTGAAGAATTCTAATAATTTTCTGATATGCTTTATTTCAATATCCATATGTGTGCTTGTATTTTATAATAATTTACTGACAAAATGTAATGGCTGAAAACTGGCAGTTCCTGTCCCAGATCTCAAAGATTTGTGCAAACATCACAAAGATGGCATTCAGGAAACAGATGGGCAAGCTGGATCCCCACAGCAGGTCCCAGCACCAGTTTTAAGTAGAAAACCTTTCTTTCTTACTGCTGTTGGCCACCACTGCTGCTTTTCCACTATTCTCTCTACAGTTGCTGCCACCAACCTGGGCTCTGGTCTCTGCCTGCCCACCTGGGGGCCCTGAGGCTCCCTGGACTGACTGGAGGTATGCACATGTGACAGCTTCTTGGTGCCTGGCTGCTGCCTGCTCTACCCCCAGTCCTGGCTTATCTCTACTGCTCCTGCACACCTTCCATTGTCTCATTGGACTTCACTTACAAAACACAAGTTCAAAGAAAATATTGTTAATAATTTCAAGATGATGACAACAAAGCATTAAGCCAAGTGTGGGGGCATTCTGAAAGTGCAGCTCTGTACAAGTGCAGAGGTCACATCTTGAAGTCCATCCTGGTGGCAGGTCCAACCTGTGATGCAGGTAGTCCTTCTGCTTGGGCCATACCTGCAAGCAGACCTTATGGCATTCCAGGTGTCAGAGGTGGGAACAGATGCAATGTGAAACACACTCCAATAGGAAAACATCACAATGCAGACCCCTGTGGTTTTGGAGCAAGGTCATGATACCTATAGCAGGAATCACACATCTTTTGAAAAGCAGCTCCTAATGTCCTGAGCCCTGACAGAGATGGGACTCTTAACCATGAGGCACTAAATGATGATGCTACCTGGATTATCCATCACCAGTTGGGTCCTCTAGGATTCCCAAGTCATAAAGTTGGTCAGGATCAGCAGTAGTTCTACAGAAGATGAACCGGTACATCTGGAACCAAGCATGAACAAGACCAGAGGGCACAAGCAAGTGCATGAAGAGATAGCCCAGACTCCCATGTCACTCATCATGGTTGCCCCGTACTCCTATCTCAGCTCACACCTGGGGGACTATAGACCAGCTGAAAGAGGAGGAGAAAGTCTGAGCTTTGTTTAAGGATAGAACAGCTTGGTATATGGGTGCAAAGTGGAAGTGATTGATGGTTGCATTACAGCCTCACTCGGCTTGGCGTCGAATGACACTGGTGAGAGAAAACCATCTTAATGGGCAGAGCTTTGAGTGATGCACCTGACCATCCAGTTTGTGTAAAAAGAAGTGACCTGAGATTAGAATATATATGGACTCACTGGCAGTGGTGAATGGCCTCTGCTGGCTGGTCATGACCCTGGAAGGAAAATGACTGGGAGATTGGAGATGGGGAGTTCTGGTGTGGAGGCACAGGGATAGACATGTAGCAATAGGCACAAAGTGTGAAGATCTTTGTATGATGTTTTTACATCCACCAGAAAGCATTTACATGGCAGAGGCACTAAACAATGAATTAGACAAAGCAGTTGAGGCCATTGATGTTAGTCTGCCCTTGTCAGTGGCTACCTAAGACACCTCACTTACTCTCAAAGAATGTCACTTGAATATGGGTGAGAGATCAGAAGTTCAGTTCCCAGCTGATATGCATTGAGCAATCACAACTACTTTTTCTACTCTTGCAAAGGAAAGCTTATAGTCTGTCACTTTGAACTATAGTATAATAATTAATTACTAAGCAGTAGTCAAATGAGATCTCCAAAGTTCCTCTAAGCACTCAAATTTTATGACTTAAATGTCATTTAACATTAATAGCTCTTATTTATTGACTGTCTACTATGAATTACTTTGTATTTCCCAAGGTCTAAGGTTTGGTGGCTTTTTAAAGTATGAAAATCCCCTTTTACCTCTTATCCCAACTTTTGGGATTGAAAAATATGATTCTTCATGTATAGTTATTAAATTGAAAATAGAGATTGTATTGCATTCCAAGGATATAAATAAATTGTAATCAGCAATTAATTTTGAGAAAGAGTGAGCTTCTATGAGGAGAAGCTGAAACCCAGCAATGACCTTGTGCATTTCTCTGGTGACTCAAGAATGAGTAATCCCTGAAGGATTAGAGTAAAAGGTTAACTGCTAGATTTTACAAATCAGCCATTCCAAGAATAGTCATAACTTTCATCATAGCAATTTTGTCTTTATGTGTGTTTGCACACACTGAAAAAATGATCAAATTATCAATAATGTTGAGAGTCTTAAGGTAGTTTTATTTTTTTAAATAGAATATCATTTATTAAATGGGATAGTAGGGAAAACACTCATAATAAAATGTTGAGCAAGAAAACAATATACAAAATCCATCTTATATAGGTTAAGGTAGTTTTAAATGACAGGTGACAGAAGCTTATTGGCAAGACCCTGATACAGGTTTGGAAATAACTGAAATGTTCATGGTCTGTATCTTGTACACAGATTTATATAAATTATATTCTATAGATTATAGTAAATTTTACTCAACTTAGAGATAGATGCTTCTTAGCTCCTTGTAAATATAATGCAATATTGGACCTTATATCTGATACAAATAATTAATATAATTATTTAAATATTAAAACTAAAGTTCCAAACAAATTAAAATGATATTATTAGTAGCATAGTTAACCATACTAAATTTAATTTAAGCTATTAAGTAGTTGTGATCAGTTTGAAATCATATTCTGTCAGGCCAATGGTTCTCTCTCATATCCAATTAGTTGGCTTCAGAACTTTAGGAAACTCATTGGGGACCATCCCATCATCGGGCAGCAGTAATGTAGGGTACAAAAATGGGCTGCTCTTTGCCAACACCTCTTCTAGGACTCTTTAATGGAACTCACTTTTCTTAGGAAAGTAGGTAATTGGTTGATCTTTTCTCTAGTTTTCATATTATTCATTCAGTTAATTAATTCAACAAATATTTATTGAGTACATATAACGTGCTAGCATCTGTTCTAGGTCGTGGGCATACATCAGTGAACAAAGGAGACAAAAATTCCTGCCTTCAGGAGCTTATATTTTAGTGGCAGAAGACAGAGAATAAAATAAATCCATAGATGGTATAATATGTTGGAAGGTGGTGAGTGTTATGGAAGAAAAGAGAACAAGGAGGGGGAGGAAGGGAATACTGGGGGTTAGGGAGCTGCAATTTTAAATAGGGGGGTTAGAAAGGATCCACTAAGAAGATGACATTTTATTTTTTAAAAATTTATTTATTTATTGGCTGAGTTGGGTCTTTGTTGCTGCGCGCGGGCTTTCTCTAGTTGCAGCAAGGAGGGCTACTCTTCATTGCAGTGCTTGGGCTTCTCATTGCAGTGGCTTCTCTTGTTGTAGAGCACAGGCTCAGTAGTTGTGGCACATGGGCTTAGTTGCTCCACGGCACGTGGGATCTTCCCAGACCAGGACTCGAACCCACGTCCCCTACACTGGCAGGTGGATTCTTAACCACTGCGCCACCAGGGAAGCCCTGAAGATGACATTTAAACAGAGACCTCAGCTGGTGAGAGAAGAGTCACGTGGATATCTGGGCCAAGATCATTCCAACAAGGGCAAAGGACCTTGAATCTGATCTCCTTGTTAGTTTTTATTTTGCCAATTTTCTTTCCTCAGGTGATTTGGTAATGATGGGTAACAGGAGATGATTCTGGAGTTTGATTAATTTAGAAATGTTGACTGTCAATGACCTACTGTTTTTCCTGGCCTCTTTCACCATCCACTTCAGTTCATTTTGAGTTTCTTTATAGGTCCTGATAGTGATACCCCAGATGTGAATTGTGCTGAAGACTAGTAGTTATCACATCTCTTACTGGAGATAGAGAGAAAGGGCTGGGAAGTCAACTAAGAAAAGAGATCCAATTTCAGCATTTCCCTTTGTTTAAGTCCTGCTTGTTGCAAAGTTTGACATCTGAAGGAAGGATTTCAGGACTGTATTCAATGCTGGAGACAACAGAAAAAAAAAAAAAACCCAAACCTCGAAAACCAAAACAACAATAAAATAAATAATTCCATTCCTTCTACTGCATACATTTTAAAGTTAAATTGATACAGTAGTAGTTAACACAGTTACAAAACCATCAAATACTATTTCTAGTATAATTTTAAATTCTGGATACATAAAGGAAAAGTTATAAAACTTCTGCTTCCCTTATAGTAACTCCAGTTTCTAAAAGGGTCCTATTGCACTCACTCTATGTTTGCATGTATTTTGGTGGTGATGCCAAGGGACACCAGGTTTCTACAGGCTCTATTATGAAAGTGCCTTGTAAAGTAAAAAGTGAGTTGAACAAACATAAAATACCACCATTGTTCACTAGGTGCTTTGCTGTTCTTTTAAAAAATATGGCAAGTATTTAATAGCATTAGGAGATAGACAAATATATACGCACCCGTACTGAAAGCCAGACACTAAGCTTTAAGGAAAGTTCACTTTATTCTTTGTGAATTGTCAGTTATTCAGCCTCTCTGTGCTTCAGCCCCCTCATCTGAAAAGTGAGGAAAAAATACTACTTACTTTTGCAACTATATGGTAATATATGTGAGCTAGACATATTGTGGTGATCATTTTGCAACATATACAAATATCGAATCATTACGTTGTACTCCTGACACTAATATAATGTTATAGGTCAGTTATGCCTCAATAAAAAAATAGTGCTTACCGCTTTATAGGGTTGAAGTGAAAATTAAATGGGATAACTCATGCAAAGAACAGTGCCTGGCACACAAAAAGTGCTCAAAAACATTGACAATTATTACTAAATTCACAAAAATATCTACAGTGGAGGGGCACCCATTTCTTCCATTGAGGTGCAAGGTAAAGATACATCTCTTAGGATATCAGGTAAACTTTTGATTTTACTGATAGAATCAGCTGCATCAATTTATTAGTTTTGCCTTCTCATGACACGTATTAAATCCTCATTCTCTGTTAGGTCTTGTGCCAGGGCATTAGTTGATTTTAATCCAGTACTTGATCTTTCACCGAAGGAAAAAAGTTCACAGCGTTATTAAATCTCAAGCATATGCCAGGTCTTCAGAAAAGTTATTGTCAGAAACTAAACTAAGAAAGCCTTTAAAGGCACCCAGATCAGGTGGGAAGGTGATAAGGGCTGGGCATTGTGCCCGGAGTAGGTGAAGGAGGGAGCTCCCGGCCTCGGCCTATTGATGGGCGCTTAGAACTCTGCGGGGCACTATTTCGAGCTGGTGGCTGAATAGGATGCTAGAGCTGCCCTCTTTTTGGGTTAATCACGTTCATAAAAGTGAAGGTGGAAGCAGCCAGAGCGCCCTTCCCCCTCCGGGCTAAAGGCTTCATCCTGATTCGTTCTGGCCACATCCTGATCCTGGACGCTCTTCAGAGATCGCTCCCGGGCGTAGGCTGGCCTCACCTGCTGCAGGTGTCCCCAGGTATCGGGCGACGTAGCCGCCGCCCTATCCTCCACGCCCGGGGCCGAGGGGCGGCCACGCGCGTACAGACCCGGGCGGAGGTCGGGCGCTTGGGGGATCCGGAGGCCGCTGGCGCTGCGCCCGGCCCAGGACGCCCCCAGCGGGGCCGAGGCCGCGCCTCCTCCCGGAACTGGCCGGCGCGGCGTGGCGCCGCGGGAGGAACGGCGGGAGGAACGGCGGGAGGATCGGCGGGAGCCATGGAGGTCCTGCCCGCCGGCGGGGGCCGGACGGGGCTCCCGCAGCCTGAGGTGAGGCCGGAGGACGCGGGGCCCAGAGCGCCCCTGGTTGTAAACCTGCCAGGGGCGCCGCCGGTGGAGCGAGCGCGGTGCTCCCGGGACTCCTGGGAAGGCGAGGAGGACCCGGAGCCCGCCGAGCCTCGGGGCAGCTGCACGGCGTCCCTGGTGAGCGGGTTGCTCACAGAGCTGTACAGCTGCACGGAGGAGGAGGAGACGGCCAGCGGGGGCCGCGGGCCCGGGGGCCGCCAGCGGCGCCGAGACAGCCTCGACAGCTCCACGGAGGCCTCGGGCTCCGACGTGTTCCTGGGCGGCCGCGGCGGCGCCGGAGACTCCCGTGTGCTGCAGGAGCTGCGGGAGCGGCCGAGCCAGCGGCACCAGATGCAGTACCTGTGGCAGAAAGGTGAGGGCCGGGGGAGAGGGTTCCCGGGAGCTTCCCGGAGCCGCGCCCCCGCTGGGACAGTCCGCGCTCTCCGGCTCACCAGCGCGCCCCTGTGCTGATGGGCCGTGCGCCCAGATGTTAAGTTTAGGACGTCTCCTTTGACCTGGCGCGGCTGGCCACAGTGTCACGGATTCATGACTAAGTTCTTATTGTCCCCCCATCCCTTCTCGAGTTGTCGAGTGAAGCATCAGTTATCGGAATGGTACCAACGGTCTCCCCCTTCCCCCCGTCCCCCATTCTCCTTGTGTTTGTGGAGGCCCAAGGGGAGAGGCAGTCCAGGTTCTAATTTCACCAGAACAGCTGTTAAGACAGGTTTGGAGTTTCCGATTTGTCTATCTGAAGTTACCTAGAGGGCCGTGGGAGAGAATAGAGGCGACTCTTGGGGCTGGTTTAAAAAGAAAAAAAATCCACTTTTAAAAAATTTTATTTTAAATCCGCTTTCCTTGGCCACACTGGGAGAGTGTTTAGTGAGGCAGAATAATTCAGTAATGCAGTTTCTAAGCAGAACGTGTGAAATCCATTTCTCAGAACGTCTGGTTTCAAGAAGCTCACTAGGTGGATATTTTTCCCCCCTTGGGTGGAGGATTAGTGGAGGGCCCTAGGGCGTTGTCATTATCACAGCATTTAACTGCCGGTACCTTCAGTTGGAGAGGTCGATCCCAAGATGGCCTTGGCTTTTGGGGGGAGAGGCTAATTTGGTTTCTTTTGTTATCAGACTCTGATGCTAGTGTCCTAATTAAGATTTTTTTTTCCCTCAACTGTTCATAATAGATTTCCTTTCAGGCACTGACACAGTTATTACAGTTGTCTTTTTGTATAGATATATCAAGACCTCAATTTACAAAATGAAGTGAGGTGTGGAAAAACATGCTAAGCCACCATAACATTTCTTGAGTTAATGTCCTTGTGCTAAATTACCAGGAAAGGGAGGAACAAGAATACTATGGATGGGTCTCCTGTCTCCTATTTGTAAAGTCAGTCCAGCTGGTGCGGGGATGGGGTGGGGTCGGGGGGCGGAACCTAACTAGAAAAGGAATAAATTTCCCTGCTTTCTGAAATCTGTGTAAACAGCTTTCAGCTTCCTCTTTTGGCTTCCTGGTGAGGATTTTTTTCCCAGCTGATTGTTACAAATGGCTCCCCCCCCACCCCCGCCTGGGACTTAAGCTGGAGTTGTGCTGTTTAATTTTATACAATTATTTGGCTGTTCTCAGAGTGTTTATGCCAAGAGTTCTGCAGGGCAATAGTTCTTTCAGAATCCAACAGAATCAATTTTGAAGACTTATGATTTGGCTTTCTGTTTTTTACAAAGTTACTTACTTATCATTGTGGAGAGAATTTTGTGGATTAGTGATTTCCTTTTGGAAGAGGAAATTTGGCAAGCTAAAGTTTAAGGAAGATGTCACAGTACAGCTTTGGAAATACAGATTTCAAATAAGTGACCACTCTACTTACTAATCATTCATAAGACCTGTAAGAGTGAGTTTTGCCCAAGTCTCAGTCTTTCTGCATGGTTAGCGATCTGCTAATCTCTTCTTTCCTTGTAGTCGACCCTACTAGGATGTACATGATGCCATATTATGATAGTCCTACACACACAAACACACACATATATCCCTTTTCCTTCATCGATAAACATCATTAGAGTACTAAAAATAAAGAATCAGGTAATGGAAACAGCTGTCTACTTAAATAATTTTACAGCTTATTAGGTTACTTGATTGTTTTCAGGGTCAAAAAAATATCCCTCCTAACATAATATGTGGTTAAGACTCTCTACAATGTAGGTAACCTGTGTATTAATTCGCTCTTCCCTCTGATAGGGATTTTGTTGTAGCACCTATTTAGATATTTAACATGCGTGGGTTGTTTATTTTCGTGAGGCACCAAAATGGTTTCTCAGGAAATCTAGGCGCTCTTTTCACTGTTGTCATTAAGGGCGTGAACTTTGGAGTCAGAAAGCTTGAGTTAATATCCTGTCACTGTTACTTACTAATTGTGTGACCTTGGGCAAGCTCTTTAACCTCTCTGAGTCTCACTTCCCTCACCTACAAATAGGGATAATAATTAATACTACGACTTCATAGTCAGGCAGAGAAAAAAAATATTATATCACTTATATGTGGAATCTAAAAAATAATACAAATAAATTTATTTACAAAACAGCACTCACACACAGTAAACAAACTGATGGTTACCAAAGGGGAAAGGCGGTGGGGAGGTATAAATTAAGAGTGTGAGATTAACAGATATGCACTACTATATATAAAATAGATAAACAGCAAGGATTTACTCTATAGCACAGGGAACTATATTCAGTATCTTGTAATAACCTATAATGGAAAAGAATCTAAAAATATATATAACTGAACCACTTTGCTGTATGCCTGAAACTAATACAATATTGTATTACAATTACAATACAATATTGTAAATCAGCTATACTTCAGTAAAAGAAAATGCTACTACTTCATAGGGCTGTAGTGAGAGTTATGTAAGTTAATGGGTGTGAAGTGCTCAATAAATGTTAGATATTGTTTTTATTATTATATACACTGGAATTCCTTAAAGAGGAAATTGTTCAGTTTGTCAGTTGATGATCTCATTTTTCGTCATTTATTGAACACTGTGTTAGGAGCTATGGCTGATGCTGTGGGACATAATAAAGATAAAGGAGACCTTATTTCTGTCTTCCAGATATTTATATACCAGCAGATGTTGCTGTAAAAGACATTTTCAAGTTCAACTCTGAAGATTTTTCCTACATTGGACAGTACATATCATTCAGAAAATCATAGAGCTCTAGGTATCTGAAGAGTCACCGAAAATGACTCTTTGTGGAAGGAAAGTGTAATTTGAATATAAGATGATGATATCCCTATCTCTTTTGTTTCTGTTAATAGAGGGAAAAACTTTAAACATTCGAATTTGCTCTATTTGAAGGAATCTGGGATTGAAGAGTCTCTGGTGTCTTCTTGTTGCTCGATTCCCCATTTAATCATCCTCAGAACCCAAATGTTTTCAATTAACCTAAGTGTTCTTCTCATTATATCTCACCACATTTGAACTCAAGGTGAGAGAAATAGCTGGCTGTTGTTTTCTTCTTCACAGTAATCCCTTGTTCTTGAGTGCTCTTTATATTAATGTTTATAAAGGCTATTCACATTTGTTTTTCAGAATAATCTTGTAGAATTTGAGACTTGGAGCACTGCCTTGCCTGAGATCACACAGATAAGTGGATTGATCCAAAGGCAATTCTATTTTACTCAAGGTCAAATGCATTTTCCATAATGAGGTCAATCCATTATGACAGCTGTTAAAGCAACCCTCACCTACTTCTCTGACACAGACCCTGACAGTTCACTTCCTGTGATCTCTGGAATGTTTTTCTTACTTTTGCACACTTCTTTTGTTCTCTTCTGATCCTCTCTAGTTTCTCCAAATCCCTTTCAAAATGAGTAGATCCAAACCCCACACAGAACCTCTAATGAGGGCCTAGCCTGTGCCATGCCAAGTGGAAGGCTTTGCCTGCCTGGCAGGTCACAGTATGGTGACTAATGAAGTACGACATTAGTCATACTAATATGCAGTATGACAAACGAAACTCCCAAATTGTAGTGATTATTCATATAAATGTTGTGGTCACTTCTGATTCCCAAGTCTTTTTTCATTTGTAGAAAAACTGCTGTTGAGAATATTAGTTTTATAGATGCGAACTGTCTTTTATCTATTTGAAGGATATATTTTCTACCATATTTTGAAGATGAAATGTTGTACTCAATGTCAAGCTATGGGAAGACTGTATATTTAAAACAAAACCATTATCACTACATTTATCTATATTAGAAAATGTGGTAATATTACTTACTTTGATCATTTACAAAAGTGAGTGCTTTTAAAAAACATTTGTTATCAGCTGTTAGACTTATCATTGATTTAACAGACTAAAGATTCTTTTCTTGTAAGCTTACCATCTGAGCACTTTAATGATAGAAAAAATACATGCCAATTTTAAGGCAATGAAACATAAATTTGAAACCAGAGCTGGATGTCATAAGAGTCTTTGCTTACATGTTACAAGTAGCCTCAAGAATAAAATTATCTTACAGTCTTTTCATGGACAGGGCAAGAAATATTAATAGATGAGTGACTTATTTCATCAGAATCTTTTAGCTGAATGTTTACATGTAATCCTGGGTGAGAATCCAGGATTACTTGGTTTAAATGGATGTTCCAGAGATTTATCTCATGATTGGTATCACATGGAATTTGTATTCCTCTCAGGGTATTTATTGTTATATTTTCCTTTTTCTTTACTGATAGACACAAATGAACTGAAGATGATCCTTCGAGAGCTGAAGTACAGGATTGGCATTCAATCTGCGAAATTACTTCGGCAGCTGAAGCAGAAAGATAGGCTTGTGCACAAAGTGCAGAGGAACTGCGATGTTGTGACAGCGTGCCTGCAGGCTGTGTCTCAGAAGAGAAGTAAGTGCTGGATTGGGGTAAGCCCTTTTGCCACGTGGGACCGGACTGTTAGTGAAGCCACATCAGTAGTCATTATGCTTTTGAATATATGTATTGAGAAGTTTTAAATGGAAGTCTATACCTTCAGAACTAAGAATGATGAACAACTCAGACAGCTTCCTATATTTTTCAGTTAAAATGTATATTACATGTCTGATGTTACAATGTAGTTAGTTTAATTACTCTAGATTTGAGGTAGCACTTCACTTTGACAATGGTTATTTTTGCCTGATGCTACATAATGACTAAAATCTTTATTTTTAAAACAGCAGCAAAGAGACACAACCTAAAAGGCATGTCTCTACTTTCTTAGGTTGTGTTGCTCTAATAAGTGAATTAAACAATTGATTTAAAAGGAGACTCTTGGAACAGGATCTTACAACTTGCTTTGAAATCCGAAAAGGACAAAATATTTTAACAAATTAAACCTGTCTCGTGGGTAATCCATTCATAAGTAACAGATGCATGGTTTATTAACGGAGTTAAAAACAAAATATTAACTTACTAATCCATGTTAGATACTGGATATAAAAGCTTGTGAATTGATTTTTTAATTCTCCATGCAAGAGTTTTATGTTTTATTCTGCTAATGTTTCCCTATTTTTGTTTTTTATTTTTTATTAACATGCAGCGTGGCAGAACAGTACGTTCAGGTATGGTAAACAGAGGCATGATAATGTGTTTTGACAGAATGCCCGTGGCAGCTTTTTAGGTGCATGTGAAAGTTGCCTCTTCTTTTTCCTTTACCCTGTCACATTTTGTATGTAAAGTGATACTTCCTAGAGTTTTTTTTTTTTTAATTCCAAACGAAGATGAGTATGTTTTCATAAAACAATTTTTAGGGCTTGATTAGCTTCAGATAATAAAATTAATGACTTAAATTCCATTCTTATGTTTGTTATTAAAAGAAAATACTGTTTTCTTCCTCTCCTTTTATTATATCACTGTTATCCCCAAATTATTATTATGCTGTTTACTGAGGAAGGTTTCAACCTAAAGTGTATTAAACGTAATACTTCTTTATTGTTATAATGATGTAATAGTTCATACAAGAAGCAGGAATATAATTGAGTAGACTGGTTTTGAATAGGGTTTTCCCCAGAGCCAGACACTTGTCTGAAATAGGTAGAGAAAGAGGGTAGAGATATATAGATATACATGTACATATATAGATATACATGTATATCTATATATGTGTATGTATACAAAAAGTTGTCATGTGTTATAAGTATTTGATATTTTTCCATGGATTCTGGTTGATTCACTAGTGTCCACTAAAAATGGTATTATTTTCCCTTTTTATTTTGAAAAGTTTTGATTTTTCTCTTTTCAGCTGTGTTTTCATCTTCCCATTATTAATGATTGTACCAGAAGTTAAAAGCACAAAGTGGTAAATGCATGGATTTGGATGTGTGGGAAAGTATAAGGGTGGCGGGCATTGGAGCCAGTGTCAGGAAACAGAGAGGAATGTCAGGCTAGCACAGGATCACAGGCTGGTAATTACCAGAGACTGATAATCATTTAGAATTTCACTTTGCTTGACTGATGAAAGGACAGGCTTTTATGTCTTTTTAGAAAAATGTGTCCACACGCCCCCGATTTAATTTGTGGATTTGTGGGTGCAGCATTCCTATGTGTTTTAGATTTTTGTCTCTTTAAGTCCAGAGTTTTGCAGGTCAGAGAATATGGGGTTAATGGCTCTTTTCCTTGGATTTCAGTTCTCACCTGGGTAATAAGACTCTATTAAATGGAACAGAATTTTTTTGTTATTGAATTAAGAAATAACAGTGTATTAGAATTATCATTCTCATCATATGATAAAGTATTATGATGTAGACATTGTTAGAAATTTGACTAAATGGTTATTTATCCATTTGAGAACTCCAGAGGTTAGATTTTTAAAAAAATTAATTAATTATTTTTCGGCTGCATTGGGTCTTTGTTGCTGCCTGTGGGCTTTCTGTAGTTGTGGCGAGAGGGGGCTACTCTTTGATGCAGTGCACGGGCTTCTCATTGCTGTAGCTTCTCTTGTTGCAGAGCATGGGCTCTAGGTGCGTGGGCTTCAGCCGTTGTGGCACGTGGGCTCAGTAGTTGTGGCTCGCGGGCTCTAGCATGCAGGTTCAGTAGTTGTGGCACACGGGCTTAGTTGCTCCACGGCATGTGAGACCTTCCCGGACCAGGGCTCGAACCCGTGTCCCCTGCATTAGCAGGTGGATTCTTAACCACTGCACCATTAGAGAAGCCCCAGAGGTTAGATGTTTAGTGACTAAATGCCTGATTCCAGTACTTACCCACTTGTCCTCTTTCCTCAAAGTCAACTAATAACAAATATGTTTAATTAGATTAGTCACTGAACTTTCAGTTTAGTAGTGACTGTCAGTGATGCGTTGAAATACAGCATACATGTTGAATTGTTTGCATTTAATGTGCAAAAGTCAGATAACCCATATTTTCCCCTCCATATGGATTCAGTGCTTATGATTCTTTCTATAAGGAACTTTTCCCCTTTTATAACATGCTGTAGAATTAAACAATTTTTTTTACATGTACATGAAATATTTTTATTGTTGTTAGTTTTACAAAAACAGGGTCATATTATAGAATTAAACAATTTTAATCTTTTATTAAAATGGATTATTTCCTGTTGATACATGAAGGGGATATATTAATTTTGAAATAAGACTCATAAGTGGATGATGATTCAGAAAGTGGATTATGAACCAAAATGACTAGATCACTTTTATTTCTAACACAGGTGAGATGTAACTGCTTAGTCTTTTTGATTTTCTACACCAAGCCTTATGGTAGAATCCCTTTATTTTCAAACGGGTGAGAATAAGAGCAGGATCAATATTTGCCTTATAGAACAGCAGATTTTTTCCCTAAATTTTACCATTTATCTAAGGGTAACCATAGTATAACCACTTCAGTATTAATCTTAAAATTAATCATAAGAATAGTATCAGCAGCTACTATTCACTAAGTATGTGCTTTATGCGAAAGTGTTGGTTTTATCTCTCATAGCACTTCCAAAAGTATATTGTCTTTAGGCACATTTTATTGGGAAATTGAGATTCAGAAAGTTTAGGTAATTTACCTAGTGGTTGAGAAGGAATTTGAAGATAGGTATCTCAAAACTTCACTCTTTGTACCGCAAACATAAGAAGGGTCTGCTTTTTCTTAGCAATTAGATTGATACTTCTATAATACTGGATTACTGTTGGAGCAATAAGAACTTTTAACATACGAAGGATATAATACAGAGTTTCAGGTTTATTAGAATATACTGCTTTAGCACAGTTTTCATGTGAAGTAAATACTTTATCTTTTCTTGGCCAGCTGGATTATGGAACAAATGTAGTGTGGTGTGCAGGAAAATCTACCCAAAGGCATTAAGATGATGGGAAGAATAAGGTGAATATTTGGCCGGGAGTTTGATTCTGATGTTAAGATTTTTAAGTAGTTTGCTTATCCTGTGGTTTAACTATTTTTCCTGAAAACAGAAGGGAGGCCATCTTAATGATCAGCATTGCCTAGTTCTACAGTTTTCTGCATTGGTATAGTAAATGTTTGTTATGCTGGTTGAGTTTGTGAAAGGTGTTATAGATCAAGTGATTGATCTAGATGATTCCAATCTAGTGGTGATTGGAAAACCGTGAAAAGAGAAAAGCATGAAAAAAATGTGAATGTAAATGGAAGTATTATCTTTATTTTAGCCTGGTCTATAAGTACAGGAATTTTAGGCAGCTTATAGACTCATTTTATTTTAATGTGTCCACCCTGGCATCCTGATAATGTAATTAAATCTTGGTATCATAAATGCCTGGTAGAGACTGATACTTTGTCAAATAGTGAGTGGTCTTTGTTCTTCTTTTTCTATGGGTCTCTTCTCTACAGTAGTACCTTGTCCTCTGCGTCAGAAGAAGGAATTTGTGTGACTCTGAGTTTGGTATCACTGACATTCAACATTTTCCACTAAGAAACAATTCTCATTGTTTTTAAAAAAATTATAAAAAGTAATGCACCTAACCAGCCATCTACTCCTAGGTATTTACCCAAGAGAATTGGAGATGTATATCCCCACAAAAATTGGTACATGAATGTTCATAGCAGTTTTTTTATAAAAGCCAAAAAATGGTAACAACGTCAATGGATGAATGGATAAACAAATGTGATACATCCATACAATGGAATATTATTCAGCCATAAACAGGAATGAAGTTACTAATTCCTGTTACAACATGGATGACCCTTGAAAACATGATGCTAAGTGAAAGAAGCAGGCACAAAAGTCCACATACTTTATGATTCTATTTGAAATGTTCAGAATAGACAAATCCATAGAAATAGAAAGTAACTTAGTCATTGCCAGGGCTTGCGGGTAGGGAGACTAGGAAATGACTGCTAATGGCATGGGTTTCTTGCTGGGGTGATGAAAATGTGCTGTCAGAGAGTGGTGATGGTTGCACAATTCTGTGAATATACTAAAAATCACTAAATTGTACAGTTTAAAAGGGTGAATTTTATGGTATGTGAATTATATCTCAACAAAAAGTGTTAAAATATAATAATAAGGAAACTTTGGAAAATACGGAAGTGTGAAAAGAAGAGGAAAAAGCATTTTCTAAAGACAGTCTCTTAATGTTTTTAAATTTTTATTCAAGTGGTTTTTTAATATGAAGTTTTTCTGAAGTCAGTGTACTGTATAATATTTCTGTTTTCTGCCTTTTTCATGTAACCTATTATAAGCTGGTACCATTGGCATAAATTATTCATAAACATAAGTTTGAATGATTAATGCACTATATTTCAGTCTTCCATTTTATTTTGTCACCACATTGTAATAGTGACGAATCTCCTTTTAGTTGTGAGTACAGAAACACAACTCAAACTGATTTAAGCAATAAAGGAAATTGATGGGCTTACTTAATTAAAAGTCCAAGGATGTGCCTTCAGGTGTAGCTAAATCAGGTAAATACAGGTGCTCAGACAGTATCTTTAAGAATATGACTTCATCTCTTAGCTGTGCTTTCCTCTGTATTGGACAACACCAAAATGGCCAACAGCAGCTCCAAATCAGCAAACTTACCAAAAAGAACATGTTTTTCTGTAGCTCCAGAAAGTCCCATAATTTCCTTTCCTTGACCTAGTTGGGTCACATGCTTACTAAGACTCAACCCTTTTTTTAATGTACGTAGAAGGGGTTAAGGTGATAAGTGCCATAGGGGGAAAAAAACCAACAGGAAAAGGCAGATTTGGTGTGGCCAACAATTGGTGTTGGTGTTGTCAGTCTTTTAAATTTTAACTCTTCTAGTGAGTGTTTTAGTGGCTGCGTGATTTTCATTTTCATTTTGCTGATTACTAATGTGGTTCAGCACCTCTTCCTATGTTTACTGGCTAATTGTCTCCTAAGAAAAGGATTGTCTCCTTTTTCTTATAGATTTGTAGGAATTCTTTATGTATTCTGAATATGAGTCTCTGTCAGATACATGTGATGCAAATACCTTCTCCCACTTTTTTGGCTTGCATTTTCACTCTCTTAAGAGTGTCATCTAGGGCTTCCCTGGTGGCGCAGTGGTTGAGAATCCGCCTGCCGATGCAGGAGACACGGGTTCGTGCCCTGGTCCGGGAAGATCCCACATGCCGCGGAGCAACTAAGCCGGTGAGCCATGGCCGCTGAGCCTGTGCGTCCGGAGCCTGTGCTCCGCAACGGGAGAGGCCACAACAGTGAGAGGCCCGCATACCGCAAAAAAAAAAAAAAAAAAAAAAAAGAGTGTCATCTAGAGGGCATCTATGAACATTCCATTGGGAGTCATTCTTTCCTATCAGGCATCTCACCTGCTGCTTTGTGTATTTGGTCAGATTTCTGGCATGTTTTGTTTCCTGTTGTTTAGTAAAGATGCTGTTCCTGGGATGTACTAAACCAGGTGATTTTTTCCTTTTGATTTAATATACTGAGAAAGAAATGGGGCTGTTAAGATCAATTTTAGGAGTGGTGTGTGTATTAAATAGCTATTCATTCTGGAACACAAGGACAGGATTGTAATAAAATGAGATGGAACAGTTTAAAAACAAAGAGTGTCATTTGATGAACAAGAGTTCTTAGTTTTTATGTAGTCCAATTTACTAGTCTTTTAGCCTCTTGCAGGGCCAGCTTCACGGGCATGTGATCTGTGCAGTCACGTGGGACCCATTCTCATTAGGGCCCTACAATTGGTTTAATGCTCTGCTGTTGCTTTTCTTAGTGATTTTTTAAAAAATTTATTTATTTATGGCTGTGTTGGGTCTTCATTTCTGCACGAGGGCTTTCTCTAGTTGCGGCAAGCGGGAGCCATTCTGCATCGCAGTGCGCAGGCCTCTCACTGTCGCGGCCTCTCTTGTTGCGGAGCACAAGCTCCAGACGTGCAGGCTCAGTAGTTGTGGCTCAAGGGCCTAGTTGCTCCGCGGCATGTGGGATCCTCCCAGACCAGGGCTCAAACCCATGTGCCCTGCATTGGCAGGCAGACTCTCAACCACTGCGCCACCAGGGAAGCCCCTTAGTGATTTTTGAACAAGGGGTCCCACAGGTTAGGTAACCAGTCCTGCCTTTATAGCTGGTGCTTTGTATTCTCCCATTATATTTTCAGGAAGCTTTATTATTTTGTTTTCAGATCAAGAGCCACCTAGAATTGATTCATTTTGTTCACATGAAATGCGAAAAGAGTCAAATTTCATTTTTGTCCAGAAAAAAAATTCATTTTTGTCCATGTGGACATCTAATTGACTTAGCACGGTTTATCAGAGACCATCCTTTTACCACTGCTCTGTGATGCGATTTTTATTTAAAATTCTATATGTGTGTGGGTCTATTTGGGGTCTCTTATCCTATTTTGTTGTTTGATTTGTCTATCCTTGAGCCAGTGCAACAGTCTTAATTACTGCGCTTTGTAATAACTCTTACTCTCTGATAGTGTAGATTCTTACACCTTGTTCTTCTTCAGGACTGTTTTGCTTATTATTGGCTTTTAGGGGAGAATTGACATCTTTACAATGTTGGGTCCTCCAATCCATAACTATGGTATTTAAAATTATTATTCAAATTTATTTGAATAATAATTTACAGTTTTCTATGTGGAAGTCTTACATATCTTTTACTATATTCTTAGGTAATTGAGTTTTCTTGATGCTATTTAATTTATTTTTTTTAAACGAATTTATTCATTTTATTTATTTATTTTTGGCTGCGTTGGGTCTTTGTTGCTATGCGCAGGCTTTCTCTAGTTGTGGAGAGTGGGGGCTACTCTCCCTTGTGTGGGCTTCTCATATCCGTGGCTTCTCTTGTGCAGCATAGGCTGTAGGCATGCAGGCTTCACTAGTTGTGGCGCACAGGTTCACTAGTTGTGGCACACGGGCTTAGTTGCTCCACGGAATGTGGGATCTTCCCAGACCAGGGCTCGAACCCATGTCTCCTACATTGGCAGGCGGATTCTTAACCACTGCGCCACCAGGGAAACCCTCTTGATGCTATTTTAAATTGGTATCTTTTAAGAAATTCATTTTCTATTTGTTTCTAATACATAGAAGTATGATTGTTATCTGCATATTGGTACTATATCCAGTAATCTTACTTTTTCTTTTGTTGATTCTGATACTTTATCTGTAAAATCATTTGTTTTTTCTAAGTACATAATCTTTATCATCTGTGAATACTGTCAGTTTTATGGGTTTCTTTACCATCCTTTCATTTATTTTTCTCGTCTTGTGTACTGGCTAGGACCTCCGGTTTAATCGAATAGAAGTAATGAAAATAAGATGAGAATTTTTGTCACATGTACGACCTCAGAAGGAAAGTTTTCTTTTTATCATTTCACCATTAAGTACAATGTTTGCTGAAAGTTTTCTGTAGAAATCCTTTATCAAATTAAGAAAATTATCTTGTCTAATTTGCTAAGATGCTGAATTTTATCACATACTTTATTGCTGTATTGAGATATTATGTTGAATTTTATATTTTTGTTGAATGTTAAAACAACTTTGTATTCTTGTAAAAAATCCTACCTAGGTCATGGTATATATATATATATATACACACACACACACATAATATATGCACACATATATACACATATATATACACATAAAATATGTATATGTACATACATCCATGTATACATTGCTTGATTTGGTTTGCTAATATTTTTGTGATTTTTTTATGGCTATGTTCATGAGTGAGATTAGCTTATAATTTTCTGTTCTTGTAATGCTCTTGTCAAGTTTTGGGAGTCTCATTAAAGAAGTTACAGAGTGCCCTCTTTTTACATTCTTTGGAAGAGATTGTATAAGACTGGAATTATTTCTTTCATAAACGTTTGGTAGAATTCACTGGCAAAATATTTGGGCCTGAAGTTTCCTTCATAGGAAGGTTTTAAATTATGACAACTTAAAAAATTATACGATTATTTGTATTTTCTATTTCTTTTTATATCAGCTTTGGTAAATTACAATTTGCCCACTTCACGTAAATTTTCACATTTATAGGCATAAAAATTTTGAGAATTTTTTTGGTTCCTTTAGTGTTCCACAATATTAAAACAATATCACTGATTTAAATAGAAATTCACTTACTATTTAAGGTATCTATTATAGAATGCATCACCATAAAGAAGAGTATTCTAATACATGTATATATATTAAAAAAATAAGCAAAATCTGTGTATGATATCTACCTATGAAGATTGAATAATAAATATTACTGGCACATTAGAAGCCCTTGTGTGTTCCTCCCTGGCCGAAATCTCCTTTCTCCCCTGTGTTTGTGTTAATTATTCCCTGGCTTCTCTTTATAGTTTTTCTGCCTGTTGTACATATTCCTAAACAACATATAGTTTTGAAAAGCTGAGTAGCAAGCCCATGCCTAGTTGTGTAGGGAAAGGGTAATGTTGCTGCCTCTGTTAGAGAAAAGCTCTCAAAAGGTAAACCAAACCGTTTCTGGGTCACAGTCTGATGTTGGGTTCCTCAGAGAATTCATAGGAGCCCCTTCTGGGGGAGTCAGAGGGCACGTCCTGTGGCATCTGCCAGGGCTGTGTTTTGTGCTAGTTGATGAATGATCGGCTAAGCTGGAGGAGTGGACTGCTGCTTATTTATTTATTTATTTTAAAAATTTATTTTATTTTTGGCTGCGTTGGGTCTTCGTTGTGGTGTGCGGGCTTCTTACTGTGGTGGCTTCTCCTGTCATGGCACACGGGCTCAGTTGCTCCGCGGCACGTGGGATCCTTCCGGATCAGGGCTCGAACCCGTGTCCCCTGCATTGGCAGGCGGATTCCCAACCATTGTGCCACCAGGGAAGCCTGACTGCTGATTTTTTTTTTTTTTTTGCGGTGCGCGGGTCTCTCACTGCTGTGGCCTCTCCCGCTGTGGAGCACAGGCTTCGGACACGCAGGGTGAGCTGCCATGGCTCACGGGCCCAGCCGCTCCGGGGCATGTGGGATCTTCCCGGACCGGGGCGCGAACCTGTGTCCCCTGCATCGGCAGGCGGACTCTCAACCAGTGTGCCACCAGGGAAGCCCTCTTTCTTTTTCAACATCATTGCCCGTATCCCCTTGAGGAAGGGTGCCTGTGAGGTAAATTTTTGGAAATTGTGCAGGAATGAAAATATCTTTATTATATCCTTTATTTTATTTTATTTTATTTTTTTGGGGGGGTACTTAGGCCTCTCACTGTTGTGGCCTCTCCCGTTGCGGAGCACAGGCTACGGACGCGCAGGCTCAGCGGCAATGGCTCACGGGCCCAGCTGCTCCACGGCATGTGGGATCTTCGCGGACCGGGGCACGAGCCCGTGTCCCCTGCATCGGCAGGCGGGCTCTCAACCACTGCACCACCAGGGAAGCCCATATATCCTTGCTTTAATTGACATTTCTATACCTGTTTTATTGCCTTGCTTTCATTGTTGGTCTAGAGAAGTCTAGAGCCTTTCTGATTCCTTATCCTTTGTACTGGATTGTTTGTTTTTTCCTCTTTGAAAGCTTGTGGGATCTTTCTTTGTTCTTGGTCTTTTGGAATTCACGATCGTGTTGCTTGGTGTGGGTCTGTTTTCACCCACTATGCCTGGGTCCAGACAGGCTCTTTTGATCCGGCAACTATGTCTTTCAGTTCTGAAAAATTTATGTGAATTAATTTTTTGATGTTTTCCTCTCTCTTTTTATTTTTTCCTTTTTCCTCTTTCTGGAATTCTATTGTTTGGCTGTTGGAACGTCTGGACTAGTTTTGTAATATTCTTGTCTTATTTTCTATATCTGTTGTTTATTTATTTATTTTTTTTGCTTTATTTACTCAGATTATTGCAACTTTATTTCCCACTCCTGTTATTGAGACCTCTTTTTTAAGTTGTTAGTTGAATGTTCCATGTATATATATGGTATTCTGTTCTTATTTCATAGATGCAATCTATTTTCTTATTGCTCTAAGGATATTCATGATAGAGACTAAAACAGACAAGCAGAAAATACCAATTTGGAGGAAATAGATTATCCAGGGAGGAAAGAAACCTTCAAAATGCTGTTAAAATTCAAGTCTTTCCCCGGATATCCGGTGATCCTTGACTGTCTGCTCATAAGTGTGAGAATCTGAAAGAATGAGTTGAACTCTGAGCTCGCCGGGTAGAGCTTGTGGACTTTGAGCTTTACTGGAGTGTCATCTGGATGGGCCCTTTCTTATAGGGCCCCCCAGGTCAGTGTCTCCAGGTTTTTCTTGTGGAGCTGATCAAAGTCCTCTGGGAAGAGTCCTCTGACTTCCTGCCTGGATGGTGAAGGTCTGTGGGGCTAAGAGCTGGGTCTCTGCATTCAGCATTCAGTGTGCATATGGTCACTGGATTCCCTCTGTTTTAGGTAAGATTCCCATCCTCAGCTGGTTGTCCAGCAACTCTGTTTTACCCCTTTTCAGAAATGAAACCGTCAGTCTTTTGCAGGTATGGAAGAGGAGTAATTGTCCAGCCTCATGAAGTAGAGGAGAGGATATAGGGATCCAGCTGCTTCTCAACAGCTTTCTCCCACCTCTCCTTATGAAACCTGGTTGCCTGTCTCTGAGTCTTTTGTGGAATATGTGGTGTAATAGAGGTTGGATTTCCACTTTCCTGTGCGATTTTGGGATTTGGCTTTCTAGGATCTGCTAAGTCAATTTCTACTTGTCCATATGTTTTTTCATCTTCAAAATTCTATTGCTGTTGTCTCTGATGCTTTTTTTTTTTTTTTTTTAGTTCTTGGTCCTTGTGGGTTATGCTAAACAAAAATCTCTTAACTGTATTTTTAGTGTGATTTTGGTGGGGACCAAAATTAGATGGAATTTTTTTGAATCTTCCTTCTTAACCCAGATGTATGTATTCCTTTTTCATAAGCTCATTTGTTTTGCTAGATGGAAAGAAATTAGTATTTTTTCAGCTTTATTGAGATATAATAGACATATAAACAAGTTAGCATTTAGATTAAGGTTTATGTGCCTTAACTTTGGAACTTGGTTGCAGAGTTGTGACTTTTGGTATAACGTTGTTAATATTGATAACAGATTTAGGTTTGTTTTGATATATAATTAGCAGCGTGGTCTGCCCTAAAGTAAAACTATGACTAGATGAAAGAAATAGGATTATTATTGCTTACAACATATTTTAGCAACCATTTCCTCTCATTTCCTTTAAACTCTTAGTGTCTTGCAGCTGAGTTTTTAAAAATTTTGTCATAATTTACTTATCCTTACTGCAAATTTATGAAATATTTGAAAGTATTGTATAGCTTTTGAACCTCTAACTTCTGAGAGATTCTTTTTTTTAAAAAAAAAAATAAATTTATTTACTTATTTTTGGCTGCTTTGGGTCTTCGTTGCTACACACCGGCTTTCTCTAGTTGTAGCAAGTGGGGCTACTCTTTGTTGCAGTGTGCGGGCTTCTCATTGTGGTGGCTTCTCTTGTTGCGGAGCATGGGTTCTAGGTGCACAGGCTTCAGTAGTTGTGGCACGTGGGCTCAGTAGCTGTGACTTGTGGGCTCTACAGCAGGCTCAGTTGTTGTGGCACTTGGGGCTTAGTTGCTCCGTGGCATATGAGATCTTCCCAGACCAGGGCTGGAACCCGTGTCCCCTGCATTGGCAGGTGGATTCTTAAACACTGCACCACCAGGGAAGCCCCTGAGAGATTCTTGTGGCTTTGGAAAAAAGCAAAACAGTAGCTGTTTCTTGTGCACATTACAGAGAGAACTGGTTTTTAGAGAAAAACATCTGAATCTCAAAGTCATAGTAATTTAGAGCTAGAAGAGAACTTAAATCTGATTTCTGTTTACTCCCAACCTTAGGGCTGGGCAAAGTGAGGTGGAAGAGTTAAGAGTGTTGCCAAATATAATCTGCAAAACAAAAAAACAAAACAAAAAACCGAATCACTGTGATGTACACCTAAATCTAACCCAGTATTGTAAATCAACTATACTTCAGTTAAAAACAAAACATTGCGGGAACTCTTTCTACTGGTTAGTGACTCAGTCAGGACTCCCCTGGTTGGTGGTGCCCTTACTATCAGTTGTGACAAAAGAAAACTGTATATACAGCCAGCAGGGGGAGTTCTCTTTCTCTTTTAAGCTTTCCTAAGAACCGTGTTAAATTACGTTCTCTGTATTGTCATGGCTTGAATCCTGGTTCTGCCACTTCCTTAAGGTGCAGTCTCATGTAAGTTCTTTGATATCCCTGTGTGTGCTTTGTTTTTCTCATCAGTTAGAAAAGGGACATGATGAGGGGCTTCCCTGGTGGCGCAGTGGTTGAGAATCCGCCTGCCGATGCAGGGGACACGGGTTCGTGCCCCGGTCCGGGAAGATCCCACATGCCGCAGAGCGGCTGGGCCCGTGAGCCATGGCCGCTGAGCCTGCGCGTCCGGAGCCTGTGCTCCGCAACAGGAGAGGCCACAACAGCGAGAGGCCCGTGTACTGGAAAAAAAAAAAATAGAGCTAGAGGGAACCTCAGAATTAATCTAGTGTAATTGCCTCTTGAACATAGAACACTAGTGTCTGTGAACTGCCTTCTCAACTAGATTGAAAGCTGTTTGAGGATATGGCTATTTGACAATAACTACTTGATAAGTGAACATTTAGTACATAATACTAACCGATAATGAGAGTGCAGTCTTATCTCTACGTGAGGATGAAGTGAGTAGGGAAAATTAGATGATATCACTCTCATTAGAAAGAAAGTTTGAAAATGTATACACCAGGCAGCAGGAAAATAGCAAAGACAGATAATTCAGCTGTGTTGTCTTTATAGAATATGTCCTTAACAGCATTGCAAAATTTTACCTACTCAGTTCTAAACATGGATCTGACCTATCTCCCTCCCCAGACTGAAGGACCTTTTTGTTTCCTACCTGCTTCTTGGCATTTCTGTCATGCTTTTACTTTCAATGTCATTGAACAATAATGTAATATTTTTTTCTGGGGAGGGCATGAACAAGTAGGTGTTTATAATGGACTCTGTATAGAAATATATTTTAATATCTTATGTTGGAAGAGAATTGTTTCTAATGAAGGCTTATCGTTGCCCATGCCTAGTCTTTTAGATGGAGCTCTTTTTCCGTCTCATCCATTATTGCCTTCTCAGCACCATTTGCAAAAAGGAATGTTCCAGGACATGGTCACTAAGACAACATCAAAGTTTTCTCTTTGGCCTGCAATCTCTTCCATAAGGTTTCTGCTGTGTATGAACGTTGCTGTAGCTGGTTGTCTTGGTTTTTTTGTGTGTCTAGTTCCTCCAGCTCAAGTTGGAGATCTTCTCCTCACATCTTACTGCCACTACCTAGGATTGCCAGCAGAGGGCAGGCTTGCTCCTTTCCCTGATCTGGGACCTGCAATCTCTTCTTCCCGCCCAGTCTGTCGTCTCTGATATCCAGCAGTTTTCTGATTTGTTAGATCACACAGTTTCTAGAATCAGTTATAATATAATTCAAAACTAGTGGAAAAGGGACACAAAAGTCATTTTTGTTTTCTCCATACATCTTGATTCTTTGGGGCAGATGTCTTTTAGCCCACGTTGGTGGCCCTCTCTGAGCTTCTTCTACCCGTATTCTCCCAGGATGACCCACGGAAGGTATGCGGGCCTCTCACTGTTGCGGCCTCTCTCCTTGCGGAGCACAGGCTCCGGACGCGGAGGCTCAGCGGCCATGGCTCACGGGCCCAGCCGCTCCGCGGCACGTGGGATCCTCCCGGACCGGGGCACGAACCCGTGTCCCCCGCATCGACAGGCGGACTCCCAATCACTACGCCACCAGGGAAGCCCAGGAGGATTCTTAATAGGTCGTTAAGGAGGCTTCTCAAGTTTGATTCCCACATCGAGGTCCACAATGTTGCAGCGTTCCTACAAAAAGACACATTTACATGGAGCTAAAGTCTATACACATCCATATTAATAGATTTTTTGTTGTTATTCATGGAAAGATGTGATAATAATAATTCTCCTTTTTAGAGGAGGAACTAAATTTGCAAACAGTATTGGGCTGTGAGTTCAGGAGTCCTGGATTCTGTTTTTGATGTTTCTGGATTTTCTGCAAATCATCCTGCTTGCCTTTGTTCACCTGTTTGTAAAAAGAGTATTCTTCTTGGGGACTTACTGGTGACTTTTCTTCAGGGTGTCTCATTGAAGAAAATACATTTTCTCTTTCAAGTTTTAGCTGTTGTATTTGAGAGTGGGGAGGATTCACCCCACATCAGAAAAACAACAAATTTCCCAGGGAAATGACCATCTCTCTCTGCCCTCCCAGCCTGAGCATTAAAAAAAAATTTAGTTGCAATCAATTTATCCCTTTATACGAGTGAAAGTTGAACAATGAGTAGAAGGTGTCCTCATTATAGTCATTGCTAATAGTTAACCCACCTGTGGGAAGACCAGTGGCATGTGAAATTCGCTCCACTTGTGTTGACCAGTCGTCTTCAGCATCCAGTGGTATCCACGTCCTTGCCACGGATGGCTGGGACCCGGCACTCTTAAACTTTCCCATTAAGTTAATGCTCTTTGCACTTGAATTTCAGTCTGTGTTTTACTTGAAACCATATCCAGAGTGGATGTCAGTGCTGTGACTATAGTTAGGGAATGTGAGCCTCAGAATGAGTAAATGACCTGAGTTTTCCCAGTAAATCAACCTAATTCTCCTCTCAATTCATAGAATCATGAAATTTGAGCTCCTTGGGGATCATCTAGTCCAACACGCTCATCTTACAGATGAGGAAATTGGAGGCTCAGAAGTGCTAATAAGATGGTTGTAACTACCTCACATCCATTAGGATGGCTGCTATTAAAAAAAACCCAGAAAACAAAACAAAACAAAAACCCAGAAAATAAGTGTTGGCAAGAATGTGTGAAAAATTGAAACCCTTGTACACTTTTGGAGGGAAAGTAAAATGGTGCTGCTGCTATGGCAAATGGTATGACCGTTCCCCCCCAAATTAAAAATAGAATTACCATGAGATCCAGCAGTTCTTCTGGGTATACAGTCGTCCCTAGGTGTCTGCAGCGTATGGTTCCAGGACCAGCTATGGATACCAAAATCCATGGATGCTCAAGTTTCTCTGTATCTACAGCTCCACATCTGTGTAATCAATCAACTGCAGATAGCGTAGAACTGTAGTATTTATTGAAAAAAATCTGCGGATAAGTGGACTAGCACAGTTCAAACCCATGTTGTTCAAGGGTCAACTGTATACCCCAAAGAATTGAAAATAGGGTCTGGAAAAGGTATCTGTACATCCACGTGTATACCAACATTATTTGCAATAGCCAAAAGGTGGAAGCACCCCAAGTGTCCATTGATGGATGAATGGATAAACAAAATGTGGTTTATACATATGGCGAAATCTTTTTTGTGTGTGTGTTACGCGGGCCTCTCACTGTTGTGGCCTCTCCTGTTGTGGAGCACAGGCTCCGGACACATAGGCTCAGCGGCCATAGCTCACGGGCCCAGCCGCTCTGCGGCATGTGGGATCTTCCCGGACCGTGGTACGAACCCGTGTCCCCTGCATCGGCAGGTGGACTCTCAACCACTGCGCCACCAGGGAAGCCCTGGCGGAATATTTTTTTAAAAATTTATTTATTTTTTTGCTGGAGTATAGTTGCTTTACACTGCTGTGTCAGTTTCTCCTGTACAGCAAAGTGAATCAGCCGTACGTATACATATATCCCCTCTTTTTTTGGATTTCCTTCCCATTTAGGTCACCATAGAGCACTGACTAGAGTTCCCTGTGCTGTACAGTAGGTTCTCATTAGTTATCTATTTTATACATAGTAGTGTATATATGTCAATCCCGATCTCCCAATTCATCCATATGTTTGAGAGTGGTATCCATGCATTTGTTCTCTACGTCTGTGTCTATTTCAGCTTTGCAAATTAGTACATCTATACCATTTTTCTAGATTCCACATATATACGTTAATATACATTCTTTTTCTCTTTCTGACTTACTTCATTCTGTATGACAGTCTCTAGGTCCATCCATGTCTCTGCAAATGATACAATTTCATTCCTTTTTATGGCTGAGTAATATTCCTTTGTATATATGTACCACATCTTCTTTATCCATTCCATTCCATGTTGATGGACATTTAGGTTGCTTCCATGTCCTGGCTATTGTAAATAGTGCTGCAGTGAACATTGGTGTGCATGTATCTTTTTGAATTAGGTTTTCTCAGGGTATATGCCCAGGAGTGGGATTGCTGGGTCATATGGTAGTTCTAGTTTTAGATTTTTAAGGAACCTCCATACTGTTCTCCATAGTGGCTGTATCAATTTACATTCCCACCAGTAATGTAAGAGGGTTCCCATTTTTCCACACCCTCTCCAGCATTTATTGTTTGTAGATTTTTTGATGATGGCCATTCTGACTGGTGTGAGGTGATACCTCACTGTAGGTTTCTTTTTTAAATTGTTCACATTTATTTTATTTGGCCTCACCCATTTCTCAATATTTAGGACTAGTGTTTTTTTTAAATTAATTTTTATTGGAGTATGGTTGCCTCATTGTAGTTTTGATTTGCATTTCTCTAATAATTAGTGATGTTGAGCATCTTTTCATGTGTTTGTTGGCCACCTGTATGTCTTCTTCGGAGAAATGTCTATTTAGGTCTTCTGCCCATTTTTGGATTGGGTTGTTTGTTTATTTGATATTGAGCTGCATGAGCTGCTTGTATATTTTGGAGATTAATCCTTTGTCAGTTGCTTCATTTGCAAATATTTTCTCCCATTCTCAGGGTTGTCTTTTCGTCTTGTTTATGGGTTCCTTTGCTGTGCAAAAGCTTTTAAGTTTAATTAGGTCCGATTTGATTATTTATTTATTTTAACATCTTTATTGGAGTATAATTGCTTTACAATGGTGTGTTAGTTTCTGCTTTACAACAAAGTAAATCAGTTATACATATACATATGTTCCCATATCTCTTCCCTCTTGCATCTCCCTCCCTCCCACCCTCCCTATCCCACCCCTCTAGGTGGTCACAAAACACCAAGCTGATCTCCCTGTGCTATGTGGTGGCTTCCCACTAGCTATCCACCCTACGTTTGGTAGTGTATATATGTCCATGCCACTCTCTCACTTCGTCACAGCTTACCCTTCCCCATCCCCATATCCTCAAGTCCATTCTCTAGTAAGTCTGTGTTTTATTCCCATCCTACTCCTAGTCTCTTCATGACATTTTTTTTCTTAGATTCCATATATATGTGTTAGCATACGGTATTTGTTTTTCTCCTTCTGACTTACTTCACTCTGTATGACAGACTCCAGGTCCATCCACCTCACTACAAATAACTCAGTTTCATTTCTTTTTATGGCGGAGTAATATTCCATTGTATATATGTGCCACATCTTCCTTATCCATTCGTCTGTTGATGGACACTTAGGTTGCTTCCATGTCCTGGCTATTGTAAATAGAGCTGCAATGAACATTGTGGTACATGACTCTTTTTGAATTATGGTTTTCTCAGGGTATATGCCCAGTAGTGGGATTGCTGGGTTGTATGCTAGTTCTATTTGTAGTTTTTTAAGGAACCTCCATACTGTTCTCCATAGTGGCTGTATCAATTTACATTCCTACCAGCAGTGTAAGAGTGTTCCCTTTTCTCCACACCCTCTCCAGCATTTATTGTTTCTAGATTTTTGATGATGGGCATTCTTACTGGTATGAGATGATATCTCATTGTAGTTTTGATTTACATTTATTTAATGATTAATGACGTTGAGCATTCTTTCATGTGTTTGTTGGCAATCTGTATATCTTCTTTGGAGAAATGTCTGTTTAGGTCTTCTGCCTATTTTTGGATTGGGTTGTTTGTTTTTTGGATATTGAGCTGCATGAGCTGCTTGTAAATTTTGGAGATTAATCCTTTGTCAGTTGCTTCATTTGCAACTATTTTCTCCCATTCTGAGGGTTGTCTTTTGGTCTTGTTTATGGTATCCTTTGCTGTGCAAAAGCTTTTAAGTTTCATTAGGTCCCATTTGTTTATTTTTGTTTTTATTTCCATTTCTCTAGTAGGTGGGTCACAAAGGATCTTGCTGTGATTTATGTCATAGAGTGTTCTGCCTATGTTTTCCTCTAAGAGTTTGATAGTGTATGGCCTTAGATTTAGGTCTTTAATCCACTTTGAGTTTATTTTTGTGTATGGTGTTAATGAGTATTCTAATTTCAGTCTGTTACATGTAACCATCCAGTTTTCCCAGCACCACTTATTGAAGAGACTGTCTTTTCTCCATTGTATATTCTTGACATATGGTAGAATCTTATTCCCCCTTGAAAAGGAAGGAAATTCTGACATGCTACAACATGGGTGAACCTTGAGGACATTATGCTAAGTGAAATAATCCAGTCACAAAAAGACAGATAGGTACCCTTTATATGAGGCACCTAGAATCGTGAAATTCATAGAGACAGAAAGTAGAATGGTGGTTGCCAGGGGCTTGGAGGAGGGAGGATGGGGAATTGTTTAATGGATTACAGAGTTTCAGTTTGGGAAGATGAAGAGTTCTGCAGATGGGTTGCACAACAGTTCAACACTACTGAACTACACACTAAAAATTGTTAAGATGGTAAATTTTATGATACATGTATTTTAGCACCTGCCCCCCCACCCCTCACCAAAAGAGCTTATGTCCACATGGATAGTTGGTGTTTCATTTACTCTCAACTATTCTGTGCTTGTCCTAATATGCCATTAATGATTTTCTTTCCACAAAATTAATCATGCATCAGAAGCTAAAGCATCCTTCCCCCAAACGGTTTGTCACTGCCCAGAAAAATAATTTTCACTGTTGATGTGTGGATGCTGTTTGACTCTCCAGCCTCCTCTCTTCAAATCACACCTTCCCACTCTGTGCTCCAGGCAGGATGCATTACAGGTGGTACTTAAAGTTCACCACATTCTCTCTTGCCACATGCTCTTTGCTTTGGTAGTCTTTTCTCCGCTACCTCTCTATGGTAACTTCTACTTTTAGGATTCAGCTGAGGCATCATTCCTTTTGGAAAGTACTTTTGACCCCAGAGTCTGAATCTGGTCCTTCCTCTGGTCAGGCTCGTCCTGGCTACGTGGAATTGTCCTGCTCTGTTTCCCGGTCTGCATCTCACGCTGGACTGTGCCTTACTTACTGGATGTTCCCAGTGTCTAGCACACCGATTGCACAGGGTAGGGGCTCAAAAATCTTTGCTGGAGGATGAACTGTGTCTTGGAAGATACTGCTGTAAGAGAGACATATTCAAAACTGCCCAACACCAATCGCTGATCTGCAACTCTCCGGCTTTTTTTTTTTTTTTTTTTTTTTTTTTGCAGTACGCGGGCCTCTCACAGTTGTGGCCTCTCCCGTTGCGGAGCACCGGCTCCGGATGCGCAGGCTCAGCGGCCATGGCTCACGGGACGAGCCGCTCCATGGCATGTGGGATCTTCCCAGACCGGGGCACGAACCTATGTCCCCTGCATCGGCAGGCGGACTCAACCACTGTGCCACCAGGGAAGCCCCATCTCTGGCTTTTTTTAAAAGTTCATTTTGAATCATTGTGGTAAAATACATGCAACATAAACTTTGCCATCTTAACCATGTTTAAGAGCATAGTTCGTTGGTATTAAGTAGAGTCATATCGCTGTGCAACCGTCACCACCATCCGTCTCCAGAACTCTTCATCTTGCAAAACTGAAACTCTGCACCCATTAAACAATGACTCCGCATTCCTCTCTCTCCTCAGTCCCTGGCAACCACCATTGGGTATGTGTCCTTTTGTGACGTGCTTATTTCATTCAGCATAATGTCCTCAAGGTTCATCTATGTAGTAGTAGCATGGGTCAGAATTGCCTTCATTTTTAAGGCTGAATAATATGCCACCATATATACATATGGTGGCATATGGTACCACATTTATGCATTCATCCATTGATGGACACTTGGGTTGCTTCCACCCCTTGGCTGTTGTGAATGATGCTGCTGTGAACATGGGGTAGCTCTGACTTCTTAAGCATGACAGGTCTGTCCTTGTGCCGTCCATACAGCATCACATAAAAAAACACACCTTTTAGACCCTGAATTCTTACAGCCTCCATCCTGAACCATTTTTCTCCATCCATCTGCTTTCTGTCCTCTCCCAGTCTCCCCAGCGTTGATTTGTGACTTGTTTTCTTCACTTAGAACTGCATCTGTGGTTTCTGTCTGCCTTTGTGATTCATACGCACCCCCTTGTCTGTGGTTTCGGATCAGTCATGTTACAGGTCCAGTCGGAAGACTTGTTTCTCTACCTCGTGGAGTTTGGGATCTCTTGACAGAATGTCTCCCCCTCTTCGTCCCCCTCTACTTTCTCCACCCCACCAGACTTTTCTCTTCCGCTTTGCCAGCTATTCCCATTGGAGAAGGGAGGCTCTGCTGGCAGCAGCCCTCCCATGCTCTGTTCGGCGTGAAGCCCCCCTTCCTTACCCTTGGACCCTACTACTCCCCCTTCCCCCATTCCCCATGATTGCAAGACCTTGGAGAAATGAAAAGTGACCTCTTGAACTAGAGACAGTTGCAAAATATAGCCACCACTCCGAACAGCCCTTGTTAGTAGATTGGGTGGGAGAGTGGCTACTTTCACATCTGTCCTGACTGGGGCCATCCTACTTCTCCCCTGTCATGTGCTGTCTGTCCCTGCAGCACTGTCTTTTTTTAAAAAAATTTTTGTTAGAGTATAGTTGATTTGCAATGTTGTGTTAGTTTCAGGTGTACAGCAAAGTGAATTAGTTATACATATACATATAACCGCTCTTTTTTAGATTCTTTTCCCATAAGGGCCATTACACAGCATTGAGTAGAGTTCCTTGTGCCATACAGCAGGTTCTTATTAGTTATCTATTTTATATATAGTAATGTGGATGGACCTAGAGATTGTCATACTGAGTGAAGTAAGTCAGACACAGAAAAACAGATATCATATGATATCACTTATATGTGGAATCTAAAAAAAGGGTACAAATGAACTTATTTACAAAACAGAAGTAAAGTCACGGATGTAGAAAACAAACTTATGGTTACCAAGGGATAAGGGGGGGAGGGATAAATTGGGGGATTGGGACTGACATATAAGCACTGTCTTTTCACTCTAAACCTGGACACTTAGGTTGCTTCCATTGGAGTGCATGTGTTTTTTGAAACTTAGTGATTTTTGTTTTATTCAGATATGTACCCAGGAGTGGAATTGCTGAGTCATATGGTAGTTCTATTTTTAGTTTTCTGAGAATCCTCCACAGTGGCTGCACCAGCTTACATTACCACCAACAGTGTACGAGGGTTCCCTTTTCTCCAAATTCTTGCCAACATTTGTTATTTGTATTCTTTTTATGATAGCCATTCTGACCAATTGTACACCAAATTTTGTAATGCAACTGATGGACATACAGCAAGGAAGCATCTGAAGCGTTGACTCACTGCATCAAATCTTTAACATCAGTGAGTGGTTAATGAGATTTTTCTACTGTCTGTGATATTGTGCAAGAGTTTTCAAACACATTTTTAAAAGTCTGGGCAACTTAGTTTGAATCATCTCGAATGTTATCCTAACTCTGAGACACAGTGATTGTGACAGCTGGCCCCTGCACAAGAGGGAACACAACAATGGCACAAAAATTATTCGAGACTGATTATACCCCATGTCCTCATCATTTAACATTTTCTCTCTATGGAGAGAGTCTTTGGTTTGTTGCTTTCTCAACTAATGAACCAGCTTCCTGTCTCCTGTTTCACATTTGACAAATTATTTTCAGAGAAAAATCATATCTGCAGTTTCTTGGGGGAACTTCAAGGCAGCCCAGATTTTTCCTGGATGAGTTATAGGGTGGGTTGATGCAGAAAAAATTGCCCCATGAGGTCTCTACCAAGCCCCATCTCTCTGTGGGTTCTAATGAACTCCTGCATGCCCTGCCACATATCCTATAGGACACAGCTGGTCTTCTGTAATCCTTACCTAAGAGCTTCACTCATTTGCTGTGGCATCATGGAATCTTTCTGTTTACCTGGCAGTGCCGGACTGACCTTGTTGATGCTGCTTCTCTATCATCTCTACCAGTATCTTGTTTGTTTCAGTAGGTAAATAATAAATGGGGAGTTTGAGGAAATTATGGATGTTTCATTCACTTGGTAACATAAATGAGGCTGTGAACAAGTCTCCTTTCAGAACTTCCAAAGTATTTTTGATCCTGCTCAGATCAAAAATATCTGGCTATATTTTATTGGCTTGGTGTGGCTTTCCAGTGAGATAGACCTGGGTTCAAATCCCAACTCCACCACTTATTAGTTATATGGCCTTGGGAAACTTATTTAACCTCTTTGTTTTTTCCTTCCTTCAGGAATTAAAAAAAAATCAGAAAAGTACAAGGAAAAATCCAATAAATTCCCATACTCCCACCACTCAGAATTAACTATTTATATTTGAATATATCTTCTTTTAGTCATTCCTGCCCCCCCCATGCTTAGGAAAAAATTACCCTGATAATACATGTGTACACTCTCCTTTTACTCCCCATTTCTTGGGGAATAATGTTTACCTTGTTGGGTTAAAATGAGATAAGATAATTAAACACCTAGCCCAGTGCCTGATCCATAGCAGACAGCTGGTACATGGTAGTTGTTACTTATTTTTCTCCTCCCATGCTTACTTTTCTCTTGGTACATCTCCATTAGAAAATTTAGTACTGGAAAATTGATAAACTTAGAAAAATTATTTTTTTGACAAACTCTTTCTCCTTCTAGGGTGTATTTGTAACCCCCCAACCCCACCTCGAGGAATTGATGTTGATACATGTAGAAATGGATAGAATATACCATACAACTTATTTATATGGCAAATAATAAAAATACATTGAAAGACCAGAACTTTCTGATGAATGATGGACTACATTTGGGAAACCCTTTAAAACAAAATGATTGAACCAAATTTTAGAAAACTGCATGCATTATTTTAAAAAGCTGTAATATTGGAGGAATAGAAAGATTGAGAAGAAAATTGCTTACTTAAACTCTGCTGTGAAAGATTGATTTCTTCCCTGTAGTGATCTTGCAAAGCAAGAGGCTGTTGGGTAATTGATGCTGGGGCTTTATTAATTTATGAAGAGCAGGGAAGGATTAGCTTGTCTGTACTGAAGTGAATTCTCCCCAAGTAACATGTTTAAAAAAAAATCAAGATGATGAGAAATGGAAACAGTTTGTTAATTTAAATGGATGTTCCCTTTTATGGGCTCCCTAGACTGGTTTCGCACTAAAATCTCTGCCCAAATGGAAGGTAACATAATTAAAGAGCAGAGATGCTTGAGTGACCAGGTGGCATCATTTATAATCTACAATGTTGATGTATAAGCTTAAAATATTTTTCCTTTAAAAAAATATTCTGAGTGCCTTTAATACTATATATTTTTGGCGCAATAAGTCATTTACTATAAGAAGTTACTATAAGACAGACAGCATAAGTGCTTTCTCTGTGTCATTTGATCCTTAGAATAACCCTTACGAAGTAGATAGTTTTCCCATTTTATGGATGAGGAAACTGAGATAATTAACTTACCCACGTTTAGATAGTTACTGAGTGGTGGAACCAGGTTTCAAATCCAGGTAGCTGGTTCTAGAGTCTGATTTTATCTGCTATACTATGCTGACTGCCATTATATCTAGAATTTCAGGAGCGTCTTTCACCTGATGAGTAGAGCAACTATGTGATATTTGAGCATCTTATATTTTGGAAACTTGTCAGGGAGACTAAGAATAGTGATTGTGGATTTTTGGGGGGTACATCGTGTAAATGTCAGTCAAAATAACTTTTCATAAACATATCTGCTTATTTCTCTTGTAGTTGAATAAAAAGCCCCCCTTGTTTTTTTGCGGTACGCGGGCCTCTCACTGTTGTGGCCTCTCCCCTTGCAGAGCACAGGCTCCGGACGCGCAGGCTCAGAGGCCATGGCTCACGGGCCCAGCCGCTCCATGGCATGTGGGATCCTCCGGACCGGGGCACGAACCCGCGTCCCCTGTATCGGCAGGCGGACTCCCAGCTACTGCACCACCAGGGAAGCCCAAAAAGCCCTTTTTTAATGAGTGGGAAGGTCTAGCTCTCTTCTTGACGTGATGAGTTTATGATGTTATTGTTCATGTTCATGTACTGAGTGTTGAAAGTGTATGAGCCCCATGCTGGCTGCAGGCAGGGAAGGGGAGAGATCCAACAATGAAGAAGTCTTAGTCCTGGTGCTCAAAGCAGTTTATGATCTATTGAGAAGCCTATAAATAATTCAAGGGCATGGATGAATCAGACGTGGGGGTGGGAGAAGTGTGGTGTCTGAAATACAGGTGTTAATGCGGGTACCATTTAAAAATGTCCAGTCAGCAAGATCCCAACCTGATACTCTTTGTGTCATAGATGCAATTAAAAAATTTTACTGAGTCCCTACTGTATTTCAGGCCCTGTGCAAGAAAATTATTGTGTATTTTCCTAAAACACACTGTGGTACTTAGTTTTCAAGTATTAGGAAGGTTTAAAGTTTAGAGAAACCAGGGTTAACTTTATGTAGCCATAATCTATTCCCTCCTTAGGAGCTGGTGTATCTGATTGAGGCTGGTGTTAGCCCAGAGTGACATACTGCCAAGTAACGCTCTGTGGTAAGCTGGGACTAAAAGATGGTGGTAATTCAAGGTGCCAGTGCTGCTATTTTAAGTACATGAGTATATAATAGGCCACACTCGTATTGTTTCTTTTTTTTTTTTTTTTTTTTTTTTTTTTTTGCGGTATGCGGTATGCGGGCCTCTCACTGCTGTGGCCTCTCCCGTTGCGGAGCACAGGCTCCGGACGCGCAGGCCTAGCGGCCATGGCTCACGGGCTTAGTTGCTCCGCGGCATGTGGGATCTTCCCGGACCAGGGCACGAACCCGTGTCCCCTGCATCGGCAGGCGGGTTCTCAACCACTGCGCCACCAGGGAAGCCCCGTATTGTTTCTTGAAGAGAAGGAGTATGTCGGAAGTATATTTATTAAAAGCATCTGCTTTGGGGCTTCCCTGGTGGCGCAGTGGTTGAGAGTCCGCCTGCCAATGCAGGGAGCGCGGGTTCGTGCCCCGGTCCGGGAGGATCCCACATGCTGCGGAGTGGCTGGGCCCGTGAGCCATGGCCGCTGGGCCTACACATCCGGGACCTGTGCTCCGCGGCGGGAGAGGCCACAACAGTGAGAGGCCTGTGTACCGAAGCATCTGCTTTCTTAGGAGTTTTTCTCTAGTACCAAAACTTTAAGTTGACTTGCAAAAACTAGAACACATATATGACCATTTTTAAGACTACACTGGTGAATTCCTGTATCTATGGAGGTAAAGATAAAAGTGGCTGTAAGTCACCAGATATGCTACCCTTTGAAATGCTGAGGCCTGTATTGACTGACATACCATAAAATTTCTCTTACCTCCAAGTATCTGTCACCCGTGTAATTCAGGAGACTTGCATTTTCCTTTTAATATAGTTCCTAAGATGATTTGCAGTTCCTTTCTAACACCTGTCCTGGACTCTCAGACAATGAGAATAATAATATAAAGATAATGTAAGATTTTTAGTAAATACATAAAAATTCAGTTTGTTCAGAATTCTCTTTTTAAGTAAAGAAAGTATAATGGTACATTAAAAAAAATGTCCTTAATAAGGATTGAAGCCAACTGGATCTCTTCTGCTTAAACTTCAGTTTACCTGAAACTATAACAATCCAAACTGTATTCTCCCAGCATTATAGTTGGTCAGGATTTGTATTGGATTCAGGAAATCTTACAGAGTAAGAGACCTGAATATCAGTTCAGTTGCTTTCAGAGAATCATAGTGTTGGAAACTCTTTTACTGATACTGATGCTTGAACCTCACCTCGTTTTAAATGCCCTTTCACAGCACTCCTGACTGCTGGGCTTGCAGTCTTTGCCTGAGAACTCCAAAGAAAGGACATTTATGATCTCCTGAGGCCGTTTTACTACAGTTATAGTGTCCTTAAATTTTGATGTCTGCCTCTCTATAACCCCATTTAGCAGTTCTGATTTTGCACTTTTGAGTGAACATGAAGGTAACCTCAGTTTTCCTCCCATTGAGTGAGGGCACCAGGGTAAGAAAGCAAAAGAGGAGCATCTGGTGAGGACGTCAGTGGGGGTGTTCTGGCCAGGCAGACTTTCCCTGTGGGTCAGGTCCTGATCCTGTGCTGGTCAGACTTCTGGATAGACTGCGAGCAGGCCATTTTAACCTTTATCTTGTACAATTATCAACAAACACTAGGGAGGACATCCCGAGTGCCTGCTTTGTACCACTACTGTGTTAGAATCTTGACTTTCATTATGCCACCTAATTCTCACAAGTACTCAGGTAAGTATTGTTAATTCTCAAGATGAGGAAACTGAAACGCAGAAATTTTAAGTAACTTGCCCAAGGGCATAGAGCTAGTAAGTATGGATGTTGGCATTCTAATCTCGGTCTCCCCGCCATGTGGGCAGGCCCTTTCTGATACACCACATTGCCTCCTGAGGCCTTATCAGGTGCAGCTTTTATGAGCTCCCTCATCAGTTCACATGTTCTACAGTCTTCTCTTCTGAATGAATCCATCTGGGAGATCTAAGGCTGTCAGGCCAGCTAAGCCAACATTCATGTTAATTCTAATCTCTCTCCTCTTCCTGATACCTCTCTAGTCTTACCATCAAAGTTAAGCATATTATTTTCAAAGGTATCACTTTTTTTTTCTCTCTAAGAACATATATTTCTAAGCCAAACTGATCTGCATCAATAGGTATGAGAAACCTCTCCTTTCACATCCCTCTACTGGGTCTAAAAGGATCTCAGAATGGCTTAGTATAAAGGTTGGGAAATCTTAGCTAAATAGTTGTGACCAGGTTGAACAATGATTTCATCTTCTAAAGTGATGGGTCTCAGTCTTCCAGACTGAGATCCACTCCTGCTGTTCAAATAAAGGGCTAAATATCATAATTATGAGAAGAGCACAGATGAGCTTGGTCTTTGGCCTACTTTCAGGTGAAATTTAATAGTTCAGTAAAATGAAGCCCTGGGAAAATATTGGAATGTATGATACCTAGGAGGAGGTAGAGATAATGGTATCCCTCCAAGTACTTACATAGTATTTAATTAATTAATTATTTTTTAATTGAATTATCGTTGATGTACAATGTTTATGTTACAGATGTACAATATAGTGGTTCACAATTTTTAAAGGTTATACTCCATTTATAATTATTGTGTTTGCTATAATCACACTCCCTGACCTCAGACTATACTATAAAGCTACAGTAAACAAAACAGTATGGTACTGGGAAAACTGGACAGCTACAGGTAAAACAATGAAATTAGAACATTCTCTAACATCATGTACAAAAATAAATAAAGCCTAAATGTAAGACTGGATACCATAAAACTCCTAGGGGAAAACTTTGGTAGAACACTCTGACAAAAATTGTAACAATATTTTTTTTGCATAGTATTTTATTTTTAAATTTTTAAAATGTTTTTATTGGAGTATAATTGCTTTACAATGATCTGTTAGTTTCTGCTTTATAACCAAGTGAATCAGTTATACATATACATATATCCCCGAATCTCTTCCCTCTCACATCTCCCTCCCTCCCATCCTCCTTATCCCACCCTTCTAGCGGTCACAAAGCACCGAGCTGATCTCCCTGTGCTATGCGACCGCTTCCCACTAACTAACTATTTCACATTTGGTAGTGTATATATGTCCATATATACACTACCACTCTCTCACTTTGTCCCAGTTTACCCTTCCCCCTCCCTGTGTCCTCAAGTCCATTCTCTAGTAGGTCTGTGTCTTTATTCCCATCTTGCCCCTAGGTTCTTCATGACCATTTCTTTTTTTTTTTAGATTCCATATATATGTGTTAGCATACGGTATTTGTTTTTCTCTTTCTGACTTACTCTACTCTGTATGACAGACTCTAGGTCCATCCACCTCACTACAAATAACTCAATTTTGTTCTTTTTATGGCTGAGTAATATTCCATTGTATATATGTGCCACATCTTCTTTATCCTTTCATCTGTTGATGGACACTTAGGTTGCTTCCATGTCCTGGCTATTGTAAATAGAGCTGCAATGAACATTTTGGTACATGACTCTTTTTGAATTATGGTTTTCTCAGGGTATATGCCCAGTAGTGGGATTGCTGGGTCATATGGTAGTTCTATTTTCAGTTTTTTAAGGAACTTCCATACTGTTCTCCATAGTGGCTGTATCAATTTACATTCTCACCAACAGTGTATGAGGGTTCCCTTTTCTCCACACCCTCTCCAGCATTTATTGTTTGTACATTTTTTGATGATGGCCATTCTGACTGGTGTGAGATGATGTCACATTGTAGTTTTGATTTTGCATAGTATTTTAAATGAACCTTTCACATTGTCCTATCACTACCCACTTTGTCTGTCCCTCATTAAACTATAAGTTTCTTGAGGGTAGAGAACATACTGAATTCATAATTTTATTCCCCACAGGCCATAGCACAATGCCTTTCCCACAGCAGTTGAGGAATAAATGTTTATTTCACGAATGAGTGAATGAATAAAAGAAATAAGAAGATGTCTTATGTGGGCAACATAAACCTACCTCAAGTGGTGCTGAATCAGTTTCAGTTATTCTGAAGCAAGAGAATACTTCCTAGAAAATAGAAAATCTTGGGTTAGCTATGTATCTGAAGTTACATGGACCTGGATGCAGGTCCATGCAACATACATGTAAATACACCATGTAAATACACCATAGTGTATTTCCACTATGGTACTGTGAAATGGGACTTCACTCCAGCTAGGAATTAAATTTTTATATTAGATAAGTTTTGAATTTAAAACTTTCTGGCCTGTAAGTAAAACCAGTTATTCTTAAAATACTTCGTCCAAAATATTTGAGTGTGCTTGGGGGGGAATGTTAAGAGTGGTTTTGGTTTTGAAAAACTGATTAAAATGAATGATTAACTGATTATCTGATTAAAATGAATGGTCCTGAGAAAGCATAAGCAGGGACTATTGGGAGGTAGAAGACAGTGCTGAATGTGATTTGGTATTGCAATGTCAAAGCTTCTCTGTTCCACGCTGGACAGAATCCTTTCTCTGTGATAAACACAATACAAAAGCTACACCTGATTGTCTTCAAGGATGCCTGTATTTAAGTAGAGAAATAGGTTTTTATGACTAAGAAGGGAAACCATACAAAAAGAAAACAAAATGTCCCATGTACGTCATGTGATGTGTCAGATAATTATAAGGTTTTTCCTTTCCCCTTGGTTTCTTCCTGCTGTCGCTCTTCTCTCTCTTTCATGAGGGAAAGTGGTTATGATGCTCGTCTCCATGAGCTCATAGTTTTGTGGGCTCCGTCCTGGATAATGAGTTGAAGGAACTGCTTATTAAGGCCCTACACTTTTTTTTTTTTTTTTTGGCGGCACGTGGGCCTCTCACTGTTGTGGGCTCTCCCTTTGCCGAGCACAGGCTCAGTGGCCATGGCTCATGGGCCCAGCCACTCCGCAGCATGTGGGATCTTCCCGGACTGGGGCACGAACCCATGTCCCCTGCATCGGCAGGCGGACTCTCAACCACTGTGCCACCAGGGAAGCCCTAAGGCCCTACTCTTAAGTAGTTCTGAGGAGAGTGTTAGCTTCTTATGTGACTGATCACAGTTTACCATCCGTTTAGGAGATATTACTTTTCCTATTTAGGAGTTGCTCACAGACCTTCAGAAATTGTGGGGAGAGCAGAGAGGAGAAGAGTGACTTTTATGCCACCAGACCACTACCCTTTTCACTAGCACAAGTGCAAAGACTTACCATCTCCTGTCCGATGGGAGACAGTGCTGGCCCTGATGTTAGGTACAATCTCTTCTGACCCTTTGAGACTTGTGGGTTGGAGAACAGCTGCCAGGGGCCTCTGAAGCCGTGAGGATGAGTTCCAGGCTCACCTTCTCAGAGCAGACCAGCTCCCTGTGTTTTCTCTCTCTGCTGCAGGTTTCTAGAGCTTTTTCTCTTGATAACTGTCACCACTGGCTCTGTTCAGTTCCTGAAGATAAACACAAAGGCCCTTTGTATTTTAAGATTTTACTGTTAAACGAAAGTAACATCATTAGGAAATCACAGGAATCCCAGACCTGATTCCCTTCTGGAAGCCCCGTGGGACATAGCTTTTATTTATGCTGGACTTGCTTTTTCTTCTGGCTTGTCCCCTTTCTCCATTAAAGGAATAGTTTGCTCTCAAGGAAGCCTCACTGCCAGCACATAAGCCTGAAGATGCAGGGGTAGCTGAATGATCCCTACTTCCTTGTTTTGGCCTGGGAGCTTAGATCTCTGGGGATATACCATGGGTATTGGACTCTCTGAGACATTCAGAGTATTTCCTCAAAACACTCATTTTCTTTAGCAAGCCAGTAACAGATTCTCATCCGATGTGAAGTTTTCCTTTTCCCAAATTCAGCTTAAATCATAACTGCTCTGGACCATGCTAAGGTACAATTTGCCCAAATGTGAATTCATTGATATTATTTGATTAGTAAAAATCACCCAGTGAAGAGTGATGGTAAGTTGGCTTTGGCTGGAAATCTCACCAGCTGAGATCCTCAAGCAGAGCTCATGCTGGCATTGTTTCCTCTGCAGGTTGACTTCAGATGACATCTTTTGCTTTTGGAAAACAATATTCCAGACACGAGTAAGAAACTATGAGTCATACAATAAATATAATGCTAGGCTTGTGCCATAGCTAGAGCATTGTATTTTAGTGCTTAATTATCTGTTTGCTACGAAACTTGGTAGTCTTGGCTTTCCTCTCCAATGTAAACAAAATAATATTATTTAATTCTTTCATTATGTTTTGCTTTAATAGTAGAAACTCTTAAATTTTTTTTTGTGAGTTTCAACTTCTATGTAGTTTACAATGGGAAGTTTTCAAGAAAGCTTTTTTTTTTAAAGTCAGTTTTTCCTTGTAATAAATCTGAGTGAAATAGAATTTTTATCTTGAAAGTAAACAAGCCCCTGTCACTAATAGTAAGCAAAATGCTATAACTGAAGAATTTCAGAGACAGGCCTTTTTGTCAGCCATGACACATCTGGGTGGGTTGGCAATCTAGGGTCTACACTTTGGCTTCTTTGGCAGCCCAGAAATTTGATTTCTTCAGCTCACTGAGAGTTGAGCAAACTCAGGGACATTGACCACTGTTAACTGGTCAGCGTGTCCTCTCCTCAGCGGCAAAGTCTCTATGAGAAGCCAAATGACAATCAGAAGTTTGCTTGGTGAGCAGGGAGTCTGAGCCAAAGAGTGTGGGATGGTCTGAGTGGTGGATGTCAGCCAGGCCTGTTCGTCCTCCTTTCTATCCCAGAGGCAGTGTTGTAAAGCAGAGCCCATTGACGCTCCTCTTGGCCGGCGAGGCTGTCTTTCCTGCTGGCCCACTGCTAAAACTGAGCATAAACAGCCTTTCTTGTTAAAAGAGAACATGAACCCTCTATGGTTTGAGAAGATGAGAGCTCTGGAAGACGATACTGTGCATGCACTTAACCACCTTGGTCTGGATTTTCCCTCTCCTTCCAGTTTTCTTCCTTTAACTATGGGTGTTCATCACCATCTTCACCCAGGGGTCTGTGTTGCCCTCTAAAAAACTGTCCAAAGCCAAACATCAGATATCTTTCAATTATCGTTCTCAGGCTAGAGCAGTCAAGGGACATCTTATTAAAATTACGAGAAAGCTGAAGGAGAACAAACATGTACTGAAACTATAAGCATCAGGCTGAATAAGTGTAGATTTCTGTACCTGAGATTGGTGTGAAATGTTGGGAAATCTAAGCCAAACAGTTCATCACAACCAGGTTCAACAATGATTTTATCTTCTAAAGTGATGAGGCAGACTACTGCCTGTTTCAAGGCATCTTTATCTCAGTCAGGTGGGCATAACTGAATAGCTTCTATATCCCTATCAGCTGGCTTTACTTTTGCAGATGACAAATGACATTTTAACAGATTTTTGTGTGTGAAATGTATATTTCATGCTTAGTGTTATATCATTTCTGACATTGTCCTCAAATTCTGAGGGCAATTCACAAAGTCCAGAATGTGCTGATTACAAAATAAGTGTGCCGGAGTCATGTGAAGGACTTCTTTTTTAGTTCTTTCAGAATATCATTAGAAATGCATTTTTTAAAAAGTTAATACTTTCAATCAATAGCAGCCATTGTTTTTTAAAAATTTATTTATATGTAAGTATAGTTGATTTACAATGTGGTATTAGTTTCTGGTGTACAACAGAGTAATTCAGTTATATATATATAATATTCTTTTTCATATTCTTTTCTATTATGGTTTATTACAGGATATTGATTATAGTTCCCTGTGCTATACAGTAGGACCTTATTGTTTGTCTGCTTTATATATAATAGTTTGTATCTGCTAATCCCAAACTCTAATTTATCCCTCCCCCACCTCCTTTTCCCTTTGGTAGCCATAAGTTTGTTTTCTATGTCTGTGAGTCTGTCTCTGTTTCATAAATAAGTTCATAAGTTCATTTGTGTCATGTTTTAGATTCTGCATATAAATGATATCATATGGTATTTGTCTTTCTCTTTCTGACTTACTTCACTTAGTATGATAATCTGTAGGTCCAACCATGTTGCTGCAAATGGCAAAAATTTCATTCTTTTTTATGGGTGAATAGTATTCCATTGTATATATGTCACATCTTCTTTATCCATTCATCTGTTGATTAGTAGTCATTGTTTTTGATGCTCACACTGTTCCATCTTTGGCCAATAGTATCCTATTTGTGTGGCTCTCATGTCTTTTTGACATGACCCCATTAGTCTTGGAGCACTTCCTTCCTTCCTGAATTCATCAATATATGTCAGGCTCATCTTGTACTTTTTCTGGCCCAGATCTGGAATCAGTTGCACCTCAAAGGAGCCCTGGTTCCTTTTAGTGGGGGATGGTTTTTAGAGACCACATCCTGAGTGCTGGGGGTGTTCACTGCTGCTGGGTTGTCCTTAGTTCTAAATCTATTCAGTGGCTTTATATGTATTTTTTAAAAGAAAAAAGATGAGTTCATACTATTATTTCCATTTAAAATATACTATTGCAGGATTAAAAAAACAATTTCTTTGGTTGCACACTTATATTTTCTGTTACACTGAAAACATCTTGGTTTCTTTTGACCTTAACATATTTATTTATTTTTTCATTAAGAAAACATGTAGACTTTAATATTCGAGTAAGAAATTCACAGAAAATATCATATAACTGCTTAGTTAACATACCAAAAAAAGTTCAACTGCGCTACTAATAAAAATGCCAATAAAAACAACAAAATGACAGTTCTTTTTATCAAAGCAGCAAGTGTTTAAATGATAATACTGAGAGCTGTTGAAGATGGAGGATGAAAAGGTGTCAACCAGAGACTAAACTGGTGCAATCCTTTAAGATTTAATTTAGCAATATATGTCATATAGATGATTATGCCTTTAGATCCAATAACCCCACTGTGGAAATTCATTTCAGTGTGTTCAAAAATCTAGTAAAGCTTAGTCAACAAAGGTATCCATCACAACGTTACTTAGTGAAACATTTAAAATCACCCCCAATTAGCAGACTGATTATGATGTTAACATAATTATTTATTTAGGTTATCCTATAGTGTATATAAGAATTAATAACACCAATATTATTAATAACAGTAATGCTACTGACTGACATTTAAGACTTCTTTGCAGCTCTTTTTGCCCTTGGAGTCTTTACCACCATTGATATACAGGCATAACACTACACTCTAAAACAACTTACTCATTTTTTCTGTGTTCTTATGCCATCAACAGGATTTCTAGTTAGGTTCATTTGTTTCCATTCATTTTCAAATTTTAGGGTTTTTTTTGCTTGATTTATTAATATTATTAATATAAGATGTTATTCCAGAGTCAAAACTACATAAGGCACATAGAGAAACCTGTTTTCTATTCCCCTCTCTTCTACACTGTTCCCTTGCACATAAATACTTTTTAGTTTTTTTAAATCCATCTGGTGTTCCTTCTCTAAATATTAGCATATGCAAATACCTTTGTATTTCCCTCCATATCCTTTCCTTTCTTATGACTTATTCATCTTTATGATTAATATCCATTGGTGAATATCGTAATGTCGTAGTTTAAGAATGATTTTTTTTAAAAAAGTAATTATCACTAAGCGTTCTGCCTACTGCAGTCTGGCTAGAGAGACGGGGAAGCACTTAAAAAAAAAAACAAGCCTGCTCTTAATGGAACACTTTCATCTTGAAGTCTACTCTTCCAAAAGAAACAACCATTATTATAATAATAATTATAGATGTAATTAATATACAAAGTATATATTAATAGTAATATAATAATAACGTGCTTCCTATGCCTCTCTAAAATGCCAAGAAAAAGAGTTTAACACAATTTGGGATGAAGCTGGTGCTTCACCTTCCACCAACGTTCCCGCCGCGCTGCTAGATTCTTCCTGTGGTCTTTTGACCGACTCTTGCAAGGCTGCTCCGATAAGGGGGGCACTTGCATCTCTCTGACGTTCTGCACCTGAGACTTGCTCCCTTTGGTGCTCCCTCCTGCACCTCCCAGATCTTGGGAGAAGCACGGAAATTGTTACTGCTTCTGGTCCCCGGGCGCAGTTGCTCAGCCGCCCGCTCCCGGGCTCCGGGTCTCTGCGGCTCCGCAGCGCAGGTGCCGGGAGCTAAAGGCAGCCCCGCCTGCGCACGGTGATGCCGGGATTGGGGGCGGGAGCGTTGCCTCCGTCTCCGCACGCTCGCTCGCTCCCGCCCTCCTCCCCGCCCCAAGTCCTCTTCTATCTCAGCCTTGCAGGCTCCGCACTGCAGATCCCTGCCGGCCGCCCCGCGCTTGGCGGCTCCCGTGGTGCTCCGCAGGGTCCCTTGACCCCCGAGCACTCTTGCTGCTTTCGAGAGACCCTCGACTAACCGGTCTTGCTGAGCCCCACGCGCGCGAAGCCGCTGCACCGGCGGGACAGTGAGGACCCAGGCGGACGGCGGCCACACGGGAGCCCAGGGTGCTCTCGGATGCGGCAGGACAAGCTGACCGGCTCCCTTAGGCGCGGAGGGAGATGCCTGAAGCGGCAGGGCGGCAGCGGCGGCGGCGGCGGCGGCGTGGGCACCATCCTGAGCAATGTGCTCAAGAAGCGCAGCTGCATTTCCCGGACCGCGCCCCGGCTGCTCTGCACCCTGGAGCCGGGTGAGGACCCGGGGCGGCAGATGGGGCACTGGAAAGTAGCGTGGCGGCCCCGGAGCTGGTGCCTCTGCCTCAGCCGAACTCCGCGTAGGCCGGGGAACACCCGCCGGCAGCCCGGTGCTGGGTACCGCGGCTGGGAGCAGGAGGGGCTGGGTCGGCCTGGGAGGGAAGAGCGCGGACCGAGGCCTGGGCGGGGGCAGCGGCCTCCCACGGCTCGGAGGACCGGCTGCTCCCGCCGGCTTCCCGCGCGCCCCCATCCCACGGCCTGTGTGCGGTCTAGCCCTGCTTGTGCCGGGAGCTGCTGGCGAGCGATGCGCTCGGTCTTCTCCGAGTGGTGGGAAAGCGTTGGCGGCTAACCGGGCTATCAGAGGCCGAGCAACCAGTTGTGCTTCGGACCCACAAGAAGCCACACCTTGAAAGAGGTGTGTGAGGCGGAGAAAGGCACAGGTCTGATGCTTGGCGTCAGAGGAGGAGGCAGTGACCGCGAAGGAAAACATCGGGTGCATTTTCTTGAGGGTCCCTGTTTTGTGAGTGCCGGGATCGTCTCACCTGAAGCCTCTAATTTGTGTGTCCGGGTGGAGAGCGGGCAGGAAACACTCCTGCAAAGTAGAGATTCTTTCTATAGGTAAAGACTGAGAGTTCTCCTGGCTGTGCTAGGCTAGGTAGGCCCTTTCTGTTGTCAGCCTGGGTTTACACATCTCTGCTTCTCCAGGCTGCATAACTCCGCGTCTGCTCCACCACCCGGCCTCCCTCCGCAGGGTTTTATGAGCCCGGCCCTGGCGCGCGGGCCCCTGGGCATAAGGCTTTCTCGCTAGGGGTGGCCGCAGAGGGAGCCGGCTGTACTCGTACCCGTGCGTAGCGCACACTTGCCCCCGGAGTGGCACCAGCTGGCTTCCAGGTGGGTTCGTCCTACCCCAACCCCACCCCACCCCGCCTTCGAGCGCCTTTGGGGACCTGCTGTCCTGAGGCTGTAGGGGAGAATCTGTCGAGGCACTGAGCCCCAAAGGGTGTAACACATCGCTGCCTTTCCGAACCTCGTGGTTTCTTTGTTTTTCTCCCCAAGGAAGTGTCTAGTTGCAGAGACTGTAGTAGTTATTCACCGTCTTCCTTTAGCCTTAAAAAAAGAAATCTCCTTCCCACGTTAAAAGTGTTTTGTATTTCTGAATCCGGAACAGCCAGTGATTACCAGATGAAACATAAACCTTCTCCCCTCCCTTATTCAGTTAGAAGAGGTGGAAATGACCTGATTTCAGCTTTTGCCTGCAGGCAGCGAATGATCAATTCCAGTTAAATCCTGTGACTCATTTTTGATAGTGAGAAAATAGTTGTGATTTTGACTAACCCCAGCCGGGTTTCAGCTCGGCAAGGCGATCGGCATCGTGCCCAGCAGGTACTTCGAAAAAGTCAAGGGAGCGTATTCGGTCATACATGCAAGGAATCCGAGGCTTTTAGGTCGGTTGAAATAGGAGCGTGAGACCGAATTTCCTGGTCTTTGTTATAATAAAGCAAACGTCATGACTATACGCTCCTCCATTCAGCACCCTGTGTCTGGACAGCAACCTCACAAAGAGGTCCGTTTTATCGTGTCTTAAATCATGTGCGCCAGCTGGAGGCACTCTTGTGGTCTTTGTATCATTGCGCTGCACTGAGGCAGGACTTAATTTAAACCATCTCAGAGAATTGGGCATCCTTTGGGGTACTTAATATACCTTCGAAGAAGGAAATCTTATCTATCTAGGCAGAGTATGGTTTTGACCCTGAAGCTCTGAAGAGAATGATCAGGGCATTGATTGGATGCCTGGGATTCTCTGTCACACACAGCTTGACTTTAGAAATCTAGGACCCAACTCATGTATACACAGTATTCTTCTAGGACTCCAAGAAGGACATCTTCATACTGTCACGGGCTTGGGCAAATCAGACACATCTCTTTTCAGCTTCTTGACTCCATATATGTTTTTTAAAAGACACCCGCATAGCACAGGGAGATCAGCTCGGTGCTTTGTGACCACCTAGAGGGGTGGGATAGGGAGGGTGGGAGGGAGATGTAAGAGGGAGGGGATATGGGGATATATGTATACATATAGCTGATTCACTTTGTTATAAAGCAGAAACTAACACACCATTGTAAAACAATTATACTCCAATAAAGATGTTAAAAAAATTGTCATGGAATTTCACCTCAATAATAAAAAAAGCCCAATGTGAATATAGTGTATAATCTTTATATATTTTCCTATTTATTTACTTCTATTCCATAGATTTGGGGTTTGAGTCAAAGAAGTTTAAAGTTGTAGATAACTTGGAATTAGAGTTCAGTTATATTTTTGGCTTGGAGTCTGTAATTAAACATGTAAACTTAACTTTAATGAAAAAGTCTACCATGACAGAATTTAAAAATACATGAAAATCGCTAAATAGTCTTGTTAAAATGGATTATTCCACAAGTGGGAAAGCAGTGACATTATTTTTATAACTTTTGATATTTCACTGAAGTTACCTTAATAGACTTAGTCCATGCAAGTGTCCTAGAAAACAAACTGCTGTAAGTAGAGAATTCTCTTCCTAAGTTTCATAAATATTAATTATACTGTGCTAAGTGATTTACAGTTAATTATTGCAACAACTAACTGAGATAGACGTTATCCTCATTTTAAGGATAAAGAATTGAGACTGAGACAGGTTAAATAATTTGTCTGACTCTAGGAACCAAAGGTGAATTAAAATGTGCATGACTCCAGGCCTGTGGTGTCATTTTTTTGTTTTTGCACTACTCCAGACAGCGGTGGAACGACCATTCTATGTGATAAGCTTCATTCTCTTACCATAGGACATTTTTCTATCTTAATAATCAGTATACTTTTTCTTTTAACAAAATTGACTATGATTTAGTAAAAATAAATGTTTAAAAAATTTTATGATGACTCAGTAGAATCAGGTTTTTACTTTTATTTTTGATGTAATGTATTTTTTCCCCAAATAACAGTTATTTTATGTATTTTTCTTTTAGGAGTTGACACAAAGTTGAAGTTCACTCTTGAGCCATCTTTAGGTCAAAATGGTTTTCAGCAGGTAATTTTATTTTTGGTTTTGAAAATACCTTTATTTTGGGATACCTACAGGGTACACTGAGGTATATTCTCAAAATGGGAAAATTAACATGTGCTTGGATATGCCTAAGAAGATGAGTCAGTTTTTTTTTTTTTTTTTTTTTTTTGTGATATGCGGGCCTCTCACTGTTGTGGCCTCTCCCGTTGCGAAGCACAGGCTCCGGACGCACAGGCTCAGCGGCCATGGCTCACGGGCCCAGCAGCTCCGCGGCATGTGGGATCTTCCTGGACCGGGGCACGAACCCGTGTCCCCTGCATCGGCAGGCGGATTCTCAACCACTGCGCCACCAGGGAAGCCCCGATGAGTCAGTTTTAATAGATAAAATAACTTGTGAAGCTATAAGTGACTTGGATTTATACTTGCAGTGAAAAATTTTGCACTTTCTTTTAATGGTTCAAGTGTGAAAAAAAAATTAAAAACCAAATGCTGTTATTCCAAGTCTGTAATACAAGTTTTGATTTCAGAGTTCCCAGCCTTTGTGAGTGTACTGCAATTGGATCATGGGTGTGTTAAGTGTACCTAAGTGGGGGACCTTGGGGCAGTCATAGCCCTTAGACCAGTCATATCTGGCTGAAGGAAGCTCTGAATGTTTACCCCAGTGTTCTGTATAAATTTTATCATGCTCTACGAACATCAAGATGGGAAGTGCTTAACCATGTCAATATTATCACTTTGACAGCATTTCTTCTTTTTTTCTAGTGGTATGATGCACTCAAAGCAGTCGCCAGACTATCAACAGGAATACCAAAGGAGTGGAGGAGAAAGGTGAGGAGGATTTGTATGGCTACAATACAAAAGGACCATCACTTTGTCTCTCTTGAAAGTGTCTGGAATGTCAAAAAGGATATTCTAGATTTAGTAATTTGAAATCTGTCTCTCTTCATTATTCATTAATTCAGTAAGTATTTAATGATTATCTGTTCTATGCCAGGTACTGTTCTGCCGGGTAATGGGGATACAGCAATGGAAAAAAAAAACAGACCTAAATTTTTATCCTCATGGAGTTTACAATGCATATAATATAAAGTATTTCAGATGATGCTAAGTGCCATGCATAAAAATAAAGCAGAGAAAGGAATAAGGAGAGAGGGGAATGGAGGTAAGGAGGTAGCATTTTAAATGGCAAGGTGACATTTGAAAAGGGCCCTTAAAAAGGTGAGCCATTGACCACGTAGCTACCCGGTGGGAGAGTACTCCAAACAGGAAACACCCTCAGGTGAGAGCATCACTGAGGAGTATGCAAGCAAAAGCAAGAGGCCAGGGTGGCTGAAGAACAGTGAATAAAAGGGAAAGGAATGGGGGGGGGAGGGTCCTAGAGGTAATGTGATGACCTTAGGGGAATGGCAGATCATATAGGACCTTACAGGTCATAGAAGGACTTTTGCCCAGTGTGAGATGAGAAGCATTGGGAAGTTTTGAGGAGGAGAATAACATGATATGACTTATATTTTAAATGGACCACTCTGGCTACTACGAGAATATGAAGGACAAGGGCTGCAGCAGAGAGACCAGTAGGAGACTTGAGATAATTCAGGCAAGAGATGGATCAGGGTTGTGGTAGGGTAGATGGAGAGAAGGGGTCAGATTCTAAATATATTTTGAAGGCTGAGTTGACTTGAATTCCTACTGGATTGAATAAAAAGTGTAAGAGGGATGTCAATGACTTCAAGATTGACCTGAGCTACTGGAAGGGTAGAGTTACTATTTTCCCAGAGAGGGGACAAGCAGGTGTGTGTGTTTGTGTGTATGTCTGTACAGTTGGGGTGGCGGTGGATTAGACAGTTGGTTTTGGATATGTTAAGGTTGAGATGCCTAGTAGATGTCTAAGTTGAAGATGTCAAGTGAGCATTTTGACACATGATCTTGATGCTTAAGAGAGAAGTATGGCTGGAGATATTAATCAGTGTTATTCCTGCTAAATTATGTTCAAATACCAAAACTTGAATTGCCATCTTATTAATTTATAAATGTAGTCTTTTTTTCCTTCTTTAAAAAATTTTATTGAAGAATAGTTGATTTTCAGTGTTGTGTTAATTACTGCTGTACAGCAAAGTGATTCAGTTATACATATATATACATTCTTTTTTATATTCTTTTCCATTATGCTTTATCACAGAATATTGAATATAGTTCCCTGTGCTATACAGTAGGACCTTGTTGTTTATCCATTCTATATATAATAGCTTGCATCTACTAATCCCAAACTCCTAATCTATCCTTCCCCCACCCCCTTCCTTTTTGGCAAACACAATTCCCATTCCCTTTTTTTTTTTTTTTTTTTTTTTTTTTGTGGTATGCGGGCCTCTCACTGTTGTGGCCTTTCCCGTTGCGGAGCACAGGCTCCGGACGCGCAGGCTCAGTGGCCATGGCTCATGGGCCCAGCTGCTCCGCGGCATGTGGGACCTTCCCGGACCGGGGCACGAACCCACGTCCCCTGCATCGGCAGGCGGATTCTCAACCACTGCGCCACCAGGGAGGCCCCCCATTCCTTTTTTAAATTTAATTTTTATTATATATTGGGGTATAGTTAATTTACAATGCTGTGTTAGCTTCAGGTGTACAGCAAAGTGATTCAGTTATACATATACATATAGCCATTCCATTTCAGATTCTCTTCCCATATAGGTCGCCACAGAATATTGAGTAGAGTTCCTTGTGCTATACTGTAGGTCCTTATTGATTATCTATTTTATCTATAGTAGTGTGTATATGTTAATCCCAAACTCCTAATTTATCTCCCCACCCCACATTTCCCCTTTGGTAACTGTAAGTTTGTTTTCGAAGTCTGTGAGTGTCTTTCTGTTTTGTAAATAAGTTCATTTGTATTATAAACCAGGTCTTAATACTCCTAGAATTTGAACATTTTGGTTCCTCAAAATGCACATTAGAAATGGCATTATGAAACAGCTTTTCCAGATAAGGTAATGAAAGGAGTAAAAATATCCAGTGATTCCTTTAAAAAAGTTATTCATAATAGGAACCCATCTGTCAGTTTTTTGTGTGTGTGAGAGAGGGATGATTTAAAGGCAGAGGCCACCTTATGGTAAAAAGAGGCCCATACTCCACGGATGACCAGGGAGCTCTTGCCCAAGCATAGAGCGCCATCCAGAGCCAAGTATAACAAGCTCATAAACTAATTTAGCTATTCCAATGAACTGAAATGAAATTTGAAACGTTTTCGTTTCTTAACAATATCCCTAATGGTTGGATCATTGCTTGGTACATAGTAGGAACTCAACAATATTAATTGAAAGAATAAATGAAAGCCCCTAATTGGTACAGTTTAGTACAGCAAACTTTTCAGTGAGGTTCTTAGAGATTTCTACATGTAGGCTATATCTCTTCTAGTAACAGCTCTCATTTTCTTATTGGATGCAATCATTATTTCCTGATAAAGATGAAATTATGTATTTTACTTTAGCATTCTTTTATTAATATTTTAGATTTGGTTGACCTTGGCAGATCATTATTTGCACAGTATAGCCATTGATTGGGACAAAACCATGCGCTTCACTTTCAATGAAAGGAGTAATCCTGATGATGACTCGATGGGAATTCAGATAGTCAAGGTAATGCCCCTAAGTTTGGCTTATTGTCCTAACTTAGAAGAAAGATTCTTAAGAGCCAGATGTTTCCTGGACAGAGGATCAAGCCTTATGGATTGAATGTCTGTGTATTTCCTGCTTCCTGATTTCATTAGTTAACAGCTTTTTAATGGGGAATTTGATGATGCCTTGTCCTCATAAATTTGTATGTTGCTAGTAAGAAGAAAATGTTTCCATTCGTATTCAACTTATTTATTTTGCTCACATCATAGGAAATTGAAATTCCTTTTTTCTTTAGCATGGGTCAGTGCTTTCAACTGGATTTTAATGTAAAAGTCACTGAGAAATTTAAAGTTCAATCTACTTCATATTAGAATAATTGGGCACTTATTAGGATTTTTATAATTTCTTAACTCATTTTATGAAGATAGTTAGATTGACTGATGGGTTTACTTTAAACCAGATGGTCAAATGCTCAAGTCAGCTGTGGTTCACCTACCTGGATTATTACAGTTGATTAGAGCCTGGCACTGAAAGCCAAGGATGCTGATTTTATTTAATCCCATTATTATTCTCCTACATAAGCCTCTAGCACATGCTTTTTATTTTATATGAGTACATTACGTGTGATGCTAAACTGAGGTTTTAAAAGGAAAGTTGTTTCATCTAAATTTCGGTCACCAGAAGTTGGCTAATGTTTTGGCAGATTTGAAGATATTTTTTTCAGGAGGAGGTACTAACTAAAAGGAGCTATTTTCTCATCTAACTTGGTCTGTTTCAAGCATATAATATAAAAAAGGAACTTTATATTGTATGCTTGAAAAGCCTTTGCATTATCCACATTTGAGCTGTTTATTTGGAATTTAGGTACATGTTTCCCAGAGATGAAGTATTCCATATTTGAAATATTTTCTTTCTATTTAAGTTGTGAATTAAGGCAATGCACTTTTTTTTTTTTTTTTTTGCGGTACATGGGCCTCACTGTTGTGGCCTCTCCCATTGCGGAGCACAGGCTCTGGACGCAGAGGCTGAGTGGCCATGGTTCATGGACCCAGCCGCTCCGCGGCATGTGGGATCTTCCCGGACCGGGTCACGAACCTGTGTCCCCTGCATTGGTAGGTGGACTTTCAACCACTGCGCCACCAGGGAAGCCCTAAGGTTTTTTTTTTTTTTTTTTTTTTTTTAGAGAGCTTAAGGAGGTATTTTAAAAAAGGTTGTTTCCCTCTCATTTTAGGATCTTCACCGCACAGGCTGCAGTTCTTACTGTGGCCAGGAGGCTGAGCAGGACAGGGTTGTGTTGAAGCGGGTTCTGCTGGCCTACGCCCGATGGAACAAGAATGTTGGGTATTGCCAAGGCTTTAACATCCTAGCTGCACTAATTCTGGAAGTGGTGGAAGGCAATGAAGGCGATGCTCTGAAAGTGAGTATCAGGCTCTGAAGGAGGCAACTAAAATTCTTCAGAGAGTGAAATACTGGAGCTATAATTTCTCTTCCCTGGTGCTCCATCTCCTTCCAGGGTATTGACTACACCTTTCTTATTATCCATGATACCATTTCTCCCAGGTTAAAGCCTAGTCACATGACAGACTTATGTAGCTGCCAAATTTGAGGAGAATGATTATGTTTTTAGTCTCACTATGAGATATCATATGTCTTTAAATTTTATTTTATTTTATTTTTTAACATCTTTATTGGAGTATAAATTGCTTTACAACGGTGTGTTAGTTTCTGTTGTATAACAAAGTGAATCAGCTATACATATACATATATCCCCATATCTCCTCCCTCTTGCGTCTCCCTCCCACCCTCCCTATCCCACCCCTCTAGGTGGTCACAAAGCACCGAGTTGATCTCCCTGTGCTATGTGGCTGCTTCCCACTAGCTATCTGTTTTACATATGGTAGTGTATATATGTCCATGCCACTCTCTCACTTTGTCCCAGCTCACCCTTCCCCCTCCCCATGTCCTCAAGTCCATTCTCTATGTCTGTGTCTTTATTCCTTGCCTGCCCCTAGGTTCTTCAAACCACTTAAAAAAAAATTCCATGTGTATGTGTTAGCATACAGTATTTATTTTTCTCTTTCTGACTTACTTCACTCTGTATGACAGCCTCTAGGTCCATCCACCTCACTACAGATAACTCAGTTTCATTTCTTTTTATGGCTGAGTAATATTCCATTGTATATATGTGTCACATCTTCTTTATCCATTCATCTGTCGATGGACACTTAGGTTGCTTCCATGTCCTGGCTATTGTAAATAGAGCTGCAGTGAACATTGTGGTACATGACTCTTTTTGAATTATGGTTTTCTGAGGGTATATACCCAGTAATGGGATTGCTGGGTTGTATGGTAGTTCTATTTGTAGTTTTTTAAGGAACCTTCCTACTGTTCTCCATAGTGACTGTATCAATTTACATTCCCACCAACAGTGCAAGAGGGTTCCCTTTTCTCCACACCCTCTCCAGCATTTATTGTTTCTAGATTTTTTGATGATGGCCAATCTGACCGGTGTGAGATGATATCTCATTGTAGTTTTGATTTGCATTTCTCTGATGATTAGTGATGTTGAGCATTCTTTCATGTGTTTGTTGGCAACCTGTATATCTTCTTTGTGGAGAAATGTCTGTTTAGGTCTTCTGCCCATTTTTGGATTGGGTTGTTTGTTTTTTGGATATTGAGCTGCATGAGTTGCTTGTATATTTTGGAGATTAATCCTTTGTCAGTTGCTTCATTTGCAACTGTTTTCTCCCATTCTGAGGGTTTTCTTTTTGTCTTGTTTATGGTTTTGCTGTGCAAAAGCTTTTAAGTTTCATTAGATCCCATTTGTTTATTTTTGTTTTTATTTCCATTTCTCTAGGAGGTGGGTCAAAAAGGATCTTCCTCTGATTTATGTCATAGAGTGTTCTGCCTATGTTTTCCTCTAAGAGTTTGATAGTGTCTGGCCTTACATTTAGGTCTTTAATCCATTTTGAGTTTATTTTTGTGTATGGTGTTAGGGAGTGTTCTAATTTCATTCTTTTGCATGTCCAGTTTTCCCAGCACCACTTATTGAAGGGACTACCTTTTCTCCATTGTATATTCTTGCCTCCTTTATCAAAGATAAGGTGACCATATGTATGTGGGTTTATCTCTGGGCTTTCTGTGCTGTTCCATTGATCTATATTTCTGTTTTTGTGCCAATACCATACTGTCTTGATTACTGTAGCTTTGTAGTATAGTCTGAAGTTGGGAGCCTGATTCCTCCAGCTCTGTTTTTCTTTCTCAAGATTGCTTTGGCTATTCGGGGTCTTTTGTGTTTCCATACAAATTGTGAAATTTTTTGTTCTAGTTCTGTGAAAAATGCCATTGGTAGTTTGATAGGGATTGCATTGAATCGGTAGATTGCTTTGGGTAGTAGAGTCATTTTCACAATGTTGATTCTTCCAATCCAAGAACATGGTATATCTCTCCATCTGTTTGTATCATCTTTAATTTCTTTCATCAGTGTCTTACAGTTTTCTGCATACAGGTCTTTTGTCTTCTTAGGTAGGTTTATTCCTAGGTATTTTATTCTTTTTGTTGCAGTGGTAAATGGGAGTGTTTTCTTAATTTCACTTTCAGAATTTTCATCATTAGTGTATAGGAATGCAAGAGATTTCTGTGCATTAATTTTGTATCCTGCTACTGTACCAAATTCATTGATTAGCTGTAGTAGTTTTCTGGTAGCATCTTTAGGATTCTCTATGTATAGTATCATGTCATTTGCAAACAGTGACAGCTTTACTTCTTTTCCAATTTGGATTCCTTTAATTTCTTTTTCTTCTCTGATTGTTGTGGTAAAACTTCAAAAACGATGTTGAATAATAGTGGTGAGAGTGGGCCACCTTGTCTTGTTCCTGATCCTAGTGGAAATGGTTTCAGTTTTTCACCATTGAGGATGATGTTGGCTGTGGGTTTGTCATATATGGCCTTTATTATGTTGAGGAAAGTTCCCTCTATGCCTACTTTCTGGAGGGTTTTTATCATAAATAGGTGATGAATTTTGTCAAAAGCTTTCTCTGCATCTATTGAGATGATCATATGGTTTTTCTCCTTCAGTTTGTTAATATGGTGTATCACATTGATTTGCATATATTGAAGAATTCTTGCATTCCTGGGATAAACCCTACTTTATCATGGTATATCATCCTTTTAATGTGCTGTTGGATTCTGTTTGCTAGTATTTTGTTGAGCATTTTTGCATCTATGTTCATCAGGGATATTGGTCTGTAGTTTTCTTTTTTTGTGACATCTTTGTCTGGTTTTGGTATCAGGTTGATGGTGTCTTTGTAGAATGAGTTTGGTAGTGTTCCTTCTTCTGCTATATTTTGAAAGAGTTTGAGAAGGATAGGTGTAAGCTCTTCTCTAAATGTTTGATAGAATTCGCCTGTGAAGCCATCTGCTCCTGGGCTTTTTGTTAGAAGAATTTTAATCACAGTTTCAATTTCAGTGCTTGTGATTGGTCTGTTTATATTTTCTGTTTCTTCCTGGTTCAGTCTTGGAAGGTTGTGCTTTTCTAAGAATTTGTCCATTTCTTTCAGGTTGTCCATTTTATTGGCATAGAGTTGCTTGTAGTAATCTCTCATGATTCTTTGTATTTCTGCAGTGTCAGTTTTTTGTTTTTTTTTTTTTTTTGCTGTACGTGGGCCACTCACTGTTGTGGCCTCTCCTGTTGTGGAGCACAGGCTCCGGACGCACAGGCTCAGTGGCCATGGCTCATGGGCCCCGCCTCTCCGTGGCATGTGGGATCCTCCCGGACCAGGGCACGAACCCGCGTCCCCTGCATCGGCAGGCGGACTCTCAACCACTGCGCCACCACGGATGACCCTGCAGTGTCAGTTTTTACCTCCCCTTTTTCATTTCTAATTCTATTGATTTGAGTCTTCTCCCTTTTTTTCTTGATGAGTCTGGACAATGGTTTATCAATTTTGTTTATCTTCTCAAAGAACCAGCCTTTAGTTTTATTGATTTTTGCTATCATTTCCTTCATTTCTTTTTCATTTATTTCTGATCTGATCTTTATGGTTTCTTTACTTCTGCTAAATTTGGGGATTTTTTGTTCTTCTTTCTCTAATTACTTTAGGTGTAAGGTTAGGTTGTTTATTTGAGATATTTCTTGTTTCTTGAGGTAGGATTGTATTGCTGCAAACTTCCCTCTTAAAACTGCTTTTGCTGCATCCCATAGGTTTTGGGTCATCGTGTTTTCATTGTCATTTGTTTCTAGGTGTTTTTTGATTTCTTCTTTGATTTCTTCAGTGATCTCTTGGTTATTAAGTAGTGTATTGTTTAGCCTCCATGTGTTTGTAGTTTTTACAGATTTTTTCCTGTTATTGATATCTAGTCTCATAGTGTTGTGGTCAGAAAAGATGCTTGATGTTATTTCAGTTTTCTTAAATTTACCAAGGCTAGATTTGTGACCCAAGATATATGATCTATCCTGGAGAATCATGGAGTGTTCCATGAGCACCTGAGAAGAAATTATATTCTGTTGTTTTTGGATGGAATGTCCTATAAATATCAATTAAGTCCATCTTGTTTAATGTATCATTTAAAGCTTGTGTTTCCTTATTTATTTTCATTTTGGTTGATCTGTCCTTTGGTGAAAGTGGGGTGTTAAAGTCCCCTACTATGATTGTGTTACTGTTGATTTCCCCTTCTATGCCTGTTAGTATGTGTTTTATTTATTAGAAGCCAGTCACTAAGTCTAGCTCATATTCAAGGGGAAGGGCATATACAACGGTGTGACTACCAGAAGGTGTAGATCCTGAGAGGTCACGCTGTAAACTGCATTATTTGTTGTGCTTAATTCTGGTTGGATCTTGTTAATAGTTTGCTTTCACATCTGGGGCAAGGTATGAATGTGGTAGCCTGAGAGTGAATGTCTGTGATGGAAGGTGTTTGCATGGAGAAAGGTTATGGAAGTGAATTATATTTCTTATCTTTTAATCTTTGATGTCTAGGGTCTTTTTAGTAAAAAAAAATTCTGGAAACACTTTGAGATGGGTCACTAGCAAGTTAAACTTATAGGTCTGAATATGACTCAGTGAGTCACCACAAATAGTCTTTGTGAGAAATGAAGCATTTCAGATGTAGAGGATGGCCACTGCCTTATTTGCTTGGCATAATACGGGGTTGCTTATTCATATTTGAACCCTGAAGCTGTTTTTGATTGCAATGTTGTGTGATGGATGGGATGAATACTTAGTCTTTGTATTCAAGATCCCCCCCTCCCAATTCTGTGTTTGATTGTGGCAGATAACTTAGTGATATTCTCAATCACTCCTTAACGTCATATGGAAATATCAACACATTTTCTTCCTGGTTTTATACACATCGTGGTGGAATTAATTATAAATCCAGCATGACATGATCTAAATCTGTATTCACCCTCTTGATTTTTCCAATCATGTATTTAAGGAAACAGCTTTGAAGGTACTTGTTCATCAAATAGGCAGGGGTGAAGGGGAGGAGGCAGTGACAAATATGTGAGTTTAAAACATTTTTTATTAAGAAGCAATTTTGTTTATTCAGTCTATCAGCTTTAGTCAGTTTTTTTTTTTCTGGTGTAATTTGCATGACTATGAAATGAGAACTGTCCAGTTGAAATGTTGAAATAAACAATTCGGGTTAGAGAGTGGGGTGAAGAGGTTTGGGGAAGGGGATATAAATGCCAATCATATCACAAAATCTCAGTGATATTTGAGAAACCAAAAATTCACATAAAAAGATGGATTATTCAAAGCTGAGAAACTGAATATTTATATTTCTGCCTCTAAGAAAATGAACTCTGGAATGAAATGACATCATCATCATTTAGGAATCTTGTGGTTAGACTTTTAATATGCAGAGGAAGGTTGGGTTTATGAAGACACTTCCGATGCTAAGGAAAATATTGGATGTCAGTGTTTTTCCAGCAGCTCTTTTGGCCTCTACAAGTTGTAGTTATTAGGGAAATGAATAGTTTATCAGAATAGGTAAACCATTTTCCCTGCTTTTTTGGCATTTACTGTTTTTTCTTAGTAACTGTTTTGTTTTTAACTATTTGTTAAAAATTTGAAGCTTCCCCATTATTTTTTTAATACTTCACTTTTAAGAGCAGTTATAGATTCATAGCAAAATTGAGAGGAAAGTATAGAGATCTTCCATATACCCCTTGGCGCCCCCCCATCCCCCTCCCCACGACAGCCTCCTCCATTATCAGTATCACTCACTAGAGGGGTACATTTGTTAAAATCGATGAACCTACATTGACACTTCAATAATCACCTAAAGTCCACAGCTTACATTAGAGTTCACCCTTTGTGTTGTACATTCTATGGGTTTGGACAAATGTATAATGACACATAGTCATCATTAGAATGTCATAAGGGTATTTTCACTGCCATAAAAATGCTCTGTTTTCTCCACTCCCTGCCCCCCTTCCACTAATCTTTTTACTACTTCTGTAGTTTTGCCTTTTCCAGAATATCATATCATTGGAATCATACAGTATGTTGCTTCTTCAGATTGGCTTCTTTCATTTAGCAATATGCATTTATGGTCTCTCCATGTCTCTTTGTGGCTTGATAGCTGAATTCTTGTTAGTAATGAATAATATTCCATTGTCTGGACCTACTGGAGGACATCTTGGTTGCTTCCAAGTTTTGGCAATTATGAATAAAGCTGCTATAAAAAGTCACATGTAGGCTTTTGTGTGGACATAAATTTTCAGCTCCTTTGGGTAAATACCAAGGAGTGCAATTGCTGGATTGTATGGTAGGAGTATGTTTAGTTTTGTAAAAAAAAAAAAACAAAACTCATCAAACTGTCTTCCAAGGTGACTGTACCATTTTGCATTCCTACCAGCAAAGTCTGAGAGTTCTTGTTGCTCCACATCCTTGCCAGCATTTGTTGTTGTCAGCATTTCAGATTTTGGCCATTGTAGTAAGTATGTAGTGGTACCTCACTGTTGTTTTAATTTGAATTTCTCTGATGACTATGATGTAGAACATCTTTTCATAGCTTATTTACCATCTGTATATCTTTGGGTGTCTGTTAAGGTCTTTGGTCCGTTTTTTAATCAGGTTGTTTGTTTTCTTATTGTTGAGTTTTAAGAATTGTTGTACATTTTGGGTGACAGTCCTTTTTTCAGATCTGTCTTTTCAAATATTTTCTTCCAGTCTGTGGCTTTTCTTCTAATCCTCTTGGCAGTGTCTTTCACAGAGCAGAAGGTTTAAATTTTAATGAAGTCTAGCCTACCAAGTATTTCCTTCATGGATTGTGCCTTTGGTATTGTATCTAAAAAGTCATTTAAAAGTCATACTCAAGGTAATCTAGGCTTTGTTATCTCCTAGGAGTTTTATGGTATTTCGTTTTAGATCATAGGTCTATGATACCTTTTGAGTTACTTTTTGTGGAGAGTGTAGGGTTGTTCCAGCACCATTTGTTGAAGAGACTGTTCTATTGCCATTATGTATCCTATTTTTTGTAAAGATCTAATGTTTGGTCTTTGAAATACAGTAGTAGATTAAGTAACATAGCTGACACAGTCCATAGCTGGCTCTTATGTCTTATTTCAGATTTTGAGATGCGTTTGGACAGAGAATTTCATTGTGTCACAAGAATTACTGTGATAATCAGAATTCTTTTTCTTGTGTTCATGTAATTTTGAGGAATTGTAATCACTTCATAAAAACTTATAAATTGATTTAAAAATCTTTCTTGGTATTATATAGCTTATTCTAGATGAAAAGTGCAGTAATAGCCTGTTACCTTTGAATTTTGCCTTCAGATCCCATAAATCTTCTCCTTACCTGTAGAGTGCGAGGTCCCTGACGGTGCCCTCTGCTCTGCTGACAATCTGGTCTCCCCTCCGCTGGCGTGTGTGAGGGCTTCCTCCTTCCACACAGGCTGAACGTACTACTTTTACTGCTAAGCTTCTGTTTCCAGGGTGATGCTGCATTTACCTGGTAAATTCTGACCCTGTGTCAGAAGGCTAAGGCGGTTCCCTGGGCGTGTTCACTCCTACAGTAAAGGCCACGGGGGGCCTTCTTGAGAGTATGTCCCCAGTCTTACTGACTTAGTCATAACTATGACTCTAGGGCTTCCCTGGTGGCACAGTGGTTAAGAATCCGTCCTCCAATGCAGGGGACACGGGTTCGAGCCCTGGTCTGGGAGGATCCCACATGCCACAGAGCAACTAAGCCTGTGTGCCACAACTACTGAGCCTGTACTCCAGAGCCCTTGAGCCACAACTACTGAAGCCCGTGCACCTAGAGCCCGTGCTCCGCAACAAGAGAAGCCACCACAATGAGAAGCCTGTGCATCGCAATGAAGAGTAGCCCTTGCTCGCTGCAACTAGAGAAAGCCCGCGTGCAGCAATGAAGACCCAACACAGCCAAAAATAAATAAATAAAATAAAATAAATAAATTTATAAAAAACAAAACAAAACTATGACCCTAAAAGTAGAAGTTACAAGCCAAGGATGAGGGGGAAATGGGCCCTTGGCAGGTCTGGGAGATAATTATTTTTTTTTGGAAAATAGTGTTTTGTGATATGCTGAAAATCAAAATATGAGACAGCTACTTCTCCACCATTGTATAGGACCCACTATGGTTTTGGTCTTTTATTTTTTAAATTTATTTATTTTTGGCTGCATTGGGTCTTCGTTGCTACACGCGGGCTTTCTCTAGTTGCGGTGAGGGGGGGGCTACTCCTTGTTGTGGTGCGCAGGCTTCTCATTGCAGTGGCTTCTCTTGTGGCGGAGCGCGGAGTCTAGGTGGCGGACTTCAATAGTTGTGGCACGCGGGCTCAGTAGTTGTGGCTCACGGGCTCTAGAGCACAGGCTCAGTCGTTGTGGCGCATGGGCTTAGTTGCTCCGTGTCGTGTGGGATCTTACCGGACCAGGGCTTGAACCTGTGTCCCCTGCATTGGCAGGCAGATTCTTAACCACTGCACCACCAGGGAAGTCCTATGATTTTGCTCTTAATTTTGCTTTTTCTGTGCTCTAGGGAAAGAGCAGGTCTTCTAAAGAGGAGGGCATAAACAGAGCATGCAAGCTGACATATAGAACTCACGTGTGTTTTGCTGGGTTATTCTGGTGGTTCTTGACATCTTAGAAAAGATATAGAAAAATCAGATAGAAAAGTCAGAATGAAAATAGTAATTTGAAGAGCATGAGACAATCTCATGAAAGAAATCCCAATTTAAAAGTACCATTTGCTCAAACAAAACCTTGTTGCACTCTCCCAGGAGAAGAAGTGGACAAAAAGCCGACATCAGTTGTCTGAATAACCCAGGTTGATGGTCAGTGAATCTTGAGACCGGCTGCAGTTGGAATGTTTCATGACAGGCCAGCTCTTGGTTTTCAGTTTAAGGTTGTAAAACTGTGCTGATATCAGGGAACCGACATTGAGATTCCTGCCGGCTGCTGAGAAAGCACATGCTCCGTGGTTTCTCAGAGGGAAGCTGAGGGTTGTATTTATCATCACAGCTACTTATAGGATGAACTCAGGTCTAGCGGCCCAGCTAGAAATTTTGACATTGGCAGATGTGGGGTCTGAGGTACTTAGACAATTATGCCACCCGCTCCTTACCCAGGGGAAGAGGAGCTTTGAAAATCCAGAACATTTGGTTCTGACATATGTAAAGGATAGTGTGCTTTGGCTAACTGCATTTTATCTGTTTAAATATGTTCTATTTAGGGTATGTTAGTATACCGGTTTTTATGAAGCAATCTTTTTTTTAAATAGATTTATTTTGTTTATTTATTTGTTTTGTTTTTTTTGGGCTGCATTGGGTCTCCATTGCTGCATGCAGGCTTTCTCTAGTTGTGGCCAGCAGGGGCTACTCTTCAATGTGGCTACTCTTCGTTGTGATGCATGGGCTTCTCATTGCGATGGCTTCTCTTCTTGTGAAGCATAGGCTCTAGGCGCTCAGGCTTCAGTAGTTGTGGCACGTGGGCTTCAGTAGTTGTGGCTCTCAGGCTCTAGAGCACAGGCTCAGTTTTTGTGGCGCACGGGTTTGATTGCCCTGTGGCCTATATGAAGCGATCTTATTCTTTATCTTTTTTTTCAGATTATGATTTACCTTATTGACAAGGTACTTCCTGAAAGCTATTTTGTCAACAATCTCCGGGCACTGTCTGTGGATATGGCCGTCTTCCGAGACCTCTTGAGACTGAAGCTCCCTGAATTATCTCAGCACCTGGATACTCTTCAGAAAACTGCAAACAAGGAAAGTGGAGGTAGTGATGATTCAATGCTATTTTACCTTTGAAAATAGTTTACTTCTCTGGTTCCACTGTACATAAGAGCCTAAACCTTGAATGGAAATACGTGTTTTCACATATTTCTGTTGGTGAGAGTTTAGTGCAATGAAATGGATTTCTAGAGAACAAAAACAAAACTAAAAACAAAACCAAAAACAAAAAACAGAGGGCCAAATGTTGAACCTCTGACTGGTTATGGTTAGGAACTCAGACAAGAACCTAATACTTCACCAGTGCCAGATCACCAAGTATATATTGTACTCTAGGTAAAGAAGGGTATCTGTGTCTTGCCATCTAGTTAAACTGCTTTAGGTTGGCACCAAAACTATAGGAGCTCTTTAAAACTGAGCTACAGGTACAACTTAGCACAGAATGTGGTTTTGCCTCAACCATTGATATTATGGAGAGTGGAATATGTATTTTCATAAAGTTGTAGGAGGTAAAAGCAGTCCTTTGGCCTGAGCTCCTTTTATTCATTCATGTGAAGGGTATTTAGATTTACTTGAGATGAATGGGCCTGTTCTTGCTGGAGAAGGGCTCTTCTGGACCTCTGTTTAGAACCTGAGCCCTGCAGGAATGAACTGGGCTGAGTGGGGCAGTGATGGAGACAGCTCTGCAAGCAGCTGTGTCTCCTCCATCTAGTCAGCTTCATCCAGCTTCCCAAGTACCTGAGCTCATAGTTGTCATTATACCCACTGCTTGCACTTCCCCGGCTGTGCTCAGGATACCAGAAATAGAATAGTCAGAAGTTTGCTATGTTTCCTTTAAATGGTTGCCAGTTCCTGATCCATGCATTTAAATCTGGGAAAATATGAAAGGATTTTGAGGACCCTATCTATGATTAAAAAACACTGGAAATTTTAGTGACACCCGAGCGTCTCTAAGCATTTTCTTCTAAGTCATTTGAGCAATCTTACTTAATTTGGTTGTGCAGTATACTTGTGAACTGATGGGGATTTCATAAAGCTTCCAGAGAGACCAAACTTTTCTGTCCCATAGTCAGACACACTTTTACTGGGCTCCACGTTTCCCCCGAATGCCCTGTACTTGCTTAAGTGGTGACCTCAGATTCTAGTCTCTGAACAAAGATATTCCTTTGTTCATAGGTAAGAAGCAAGAAAATGAGTGCAGGAGAACAGATTTTGTTTTGCTTGTACTTGGGTAAATGCACCTTCTGACTGTAATTTGGAGGGAGGATTAGTCCAAATATCTAAATTTTTATATTTCATTAAAATACACGCTTATGTGATCACAGGAAATCGGAGGGGACTCTTTTTTTAGTGAATCCAGAAACTTTAAAGTGAGCTGGATCCCAGGTCTTTAAAACTGGGTATAGTTTAGTTAAAAATATTGTAAAATTTCACTTTGCTTGATCTCTGAGTATTTTGGGATTTTGCATCTTTATTTCTGTTATTGATCTCTGGTTTAATTCCATTGTGGTCTGAGAAGTATGTATAAATTAAGAAGTAGACAAGTAACTGCTAATGAGCAATTTTATTTTTATCGGCAGCATTTGAATAAAGGTAGGCTTTAGGAGGTTTTGAAAATCAGCTTTTACTTTTGAGAGGTTAAAATCCTTTCTTTTTATCCTGTTTTCAATAAGGAAAACATCCTCCTTGATTTTCAGCACCCCACAATAGGTAGAGCCAAATTAAATTTTGGGTTAAGATTTCTGAAATATCACAAAAAATCTGTGAAGTTCATATTATTGAGATTTTTATTAAACACACCTATGTTCTTCCGAAAAAAAAAAGGAAGGACAAAAGGAAGAAGGAACCAGAATTTAGAGATATAAAGAAATCAGTCAGGAAATAACATATTTGGGTGGACATGGGAGACTGAAAGAGGGTATTTTTATATCTTACAAATTGTTGATTCTGGAGAGATGTAGAGTGTTTGTTTTATTTCAGGTGGATATGAGCCCCCACTTACGAATGTCTTCACGATGCAGTGGTTTCTGACTCTCTTCGCTACGTGCCTCCCTAACCATACAGTTTTAAAGATTTGGGATTCAGTCTTCTTTGAAGGTTCGGAAATCATCCTAAGGGTGTCGCTGGCTATCTGGGCAAAACTGGGAGAGTAAGTGATTTCCCACTGCTTTTCTTTTCTGTGGTGTTGAAGGCCTTACACGATTTTTGTGCTCTAACAAGTAAAGGATCGATATTTAGGTTTGAGGAGGAGAGAAAGTTGTGAACTCGGTGCAATTGTTTCTGCCTTCTGAACTCTCAGCTGGCTCTTCTGTGAATGTTGGGGGCAGAGAGAATCCATTTTACAGAAGGAGGCAAGCTGTTTCAGGCCTGTAGGTCTCCTCCTCCTCAGTGCTGGTGTCCTGCCTGGTCTGAGCTGTCGGCATCTTTCCTGACACTGGTTGGGGAGAGGGAAAGGGACTTAGGTGGAAGAGGAACAGGCAGATCTGGAAAGGACTGGGTGGGTTTGTTGGTTAAGACTGCAATTTGGCTTATGTTTGAATCTTTATAATTTATTTTGTGAGCTGTGATAAAATTAAATGAGATAATATGTATAAAGGTATCTAGCATGGTGTTTGGCACCTAGTCAACAGTAGAGCTTATTTCATTTCAAGAGTTAATTCTATGTTGAAATCTATTACTACTAAACAGATTTTACTTACATTCTTGTCTAGTAGCAGAGCTGAAAAAACTAGGGTATTTTCACCTATTTCTAATATATTATGACTGTTACATTAAAATTCTGCCTTTTGGGTAATGGAAGAGACATCAGGATGAAGTTGTTGCAGTTAACTGAAGATGCAGAGGATTTTAAAAAAAAATTTTTATTGGAGTATAATTGCTTCACAATGCTGTATTAGTTTGTGTTGTACAACAAAGTGAATCAGCTATATGTATACATATATCCCCATATCCCCTCCCTCTTGAGCCTCCCTCCCACCCTCCCTATCCCACCCCTCTTTGTGGACACAAAGCACTGAGCTGATCTCCCTGTGCTATGCTGCTGCTTCCCACTAGCTGTCTATTTTACATTTGGTAGTGTATATATGTCCATGCCACTCTCTCACTTTGTCCCAGCTTCCCCCTCCCCTCACCATGTCCTCAAGTCCATTTTCTATGTCTACGTCTTTATTCCTGCCCTGCCACTAGGTTCATCAGTACCATTTTTTTTAAGTTTCCATATATATGCGTTAGCATACGGTATTTGTTTTTCTCTTTCTGACTTACTTCACTCTGTATGACAGACTCTAGGTCCATCCACCTCACTACAAATAACTCAATTTCATTTCTTTTTATGGCTAATATTCCATTGTATATATGTGCCACTTGAAGATGCAGAGAAATTTTTAATGTTTCTTTCCTAGAGCTGTAAATGACTTGAGTGGGTACCCATAGACGACACGGATCAAAAACTTTTTCAGTAGCCTTTTTATCTATGACAAGTTGTTTCCTTGGAGACTTGCAGTATTTTTTACTTTTTGTAAGAAAGATCCCTTGACTATCAATTCAGGGATTAAAAAAAATCGTTGTGTGGAAGTATTTTTAAATATCATATAGCTATCTCCTTTGCCTTTGTTTTATTGTACATAGCTTTTCAGCTAGGCAAATAAATTCATCTGTGCAGGGTTCGTTTTGCTGTTTACTTATCTGATTACTTTCTTCCGATGTCTACCTCTTTCTGCAGTCACATATTTCCAATGCACTCTACACCTCTCGTAAACTCTTTGAGCTTTGATAATTTCTCTATCAAACACTATCACACTCTAACTGGTGTGATAGTTACTGAGTAATTAGCTTATGGCATTAAAATGCTAAAGCACTTTACTGTATGCGGAGTCAGTTACGCTCCCCTTTTTGTTAGTTCTTAATTATGGGGCAGGAGGAAAAGAGGTGGTTCTCATTTTATTCCCATCTATCCATTATCCGTAGGATCAGAATTTATTCATATGGTCATCCCAAGGATGGCACACTGTTGAAATAATAATAGCTACACTTAAAATCCAATATTCATGGAGTGCTTGCAATGGACAGGCATGGTTCTAAGCACTCTAGATGTAAAATTAACTCATTTAGTCCTCACCATCATCCTATGAGGTAGGATGATTTTATAGATGTGGGCACTGAGGCACAGAGAAGTTAAGTAAATTGCCCCAAATCACCCAGTTAGTAAGTGGAAAGGCCTGATTTTGAACCTAGGTACCTTGGCTCTATAATCTGTGCTTTTTTTTTTTTTGAGATACGCGGGCCTCTCACCCTCTCCCTCATTGCCCAGCACTGTCCTCCCTGGCCTCCCCATCGTACCCCGAACTCGCCATGCCACCTCCCGGGCAACCTTGCCAAGGAGGCGTGTCTGTTCCCACACTCCATATTAAAGGCCTTTCAGTGACGCTTGTCCTGAGGGGACTCAGCAGGCAGGGGAGGCCTTTGCGATCTGCTCTCTGCACCTCTCTGCCCTCAGCTCTCCCTGGCGCCCCCAGCTGTGCAGCCACTCCCACGCTGGTGGTGGGGACCTACATGCGTTTCCCCCAGTTGTGCCTTCTGTCTCCTGTATCCACATCTTTGGGATGCTTTTTCCACCTTGTCAACCTGCAGAATATTTTTCAAAACTCATCTTAGGCATTACTTCTCTTCCTCACCCTTCCTGCCACTCACAGGATAAACTTAACCACTTTATTTATGCCCACATGCTATTCGGTATTTTTCATGAACACGTCAGCCGTTTATTTCATTTATTTATTTACATGATTGTGGTAGTGGGATTTTTTTTTTTTTTTGCGGTACGCAGGCCTCTCACCGCTGTGGCCTCTCCCGCTGCGGAGCACAGGCTCCGGACGCGCAGGCCCAGCGGCCATGGCTCACGGGCCCAGCCGCTCCGCGGTATGTGGGATCCTCCCGGACCGGGGCACGAACCCGTGTCCCCTGCACTGGCAGGTGGACTCTCAACCACTGCGCCACCAGGGAAGCCCTGTGGTAGTGGGATTTGAACAGCACTTCAGAACATGGAATTTTCCCATCATCATATTGTTTTTGGATGGCTCTATGGAAATCCCCTGACCTTAGTGTATGCCAAAGAGCATGTCTTATGACTGGTGGGCAAATAGAGTTATCCTGCTATACAAAGAGTGTCATAATAGATAAAACAAATAGACAGGTCTCTTTGCTTTGGGTTATTCCTTCCCCCTCTAGAAGAAGGATTAAAGTCTCACCTGTCTTACAGGATGGGAGGTGACAGATTCTTTATTTACATGTCGAACCAAACACAAGAAACAGGGTGTAATTTCCAACTAGCAGCAGTGTCCTGAGAAGGGCTGAAAAGACTACCTGTGAAAATATCCTGTGATCTGATGAAATATGCAGATAAAGGTTTTGTATATTTCATCTTTCACTTCTACTGTGGTTTGGTTTCAGTCTGTCGATGCCACTGCAGTTTGCAGATCCAGAGAAACAGATTCCCTCTAGGGTATAATTGTACTTGGGCACCCAATTTCCTGGTTATAATTTCTGATCAGTGATGGGTATTTTGATGTGTAGAATGTGTCACGTGGAAACAATAAAGATGCCACAGGTGGGGCTGTGAGTCAGGGGAGCAGCATAGCAAAGATGGGAACTCATCCTAGAATAAGCACCTTTACATTGCCCTTCTAATTTTTAAAATCTTTTCTCTGCCTAAAACAGGCTGTACTGTGAGTGTATCATAGGATTTTGATTTTTGTTGGTTGCTAACTTGGTCGATTTGATGGCAAGAGAAAACATGTCTTGTTGTGCTTGCAGCATGTACCTGAGAGCATGGGTATCCTAAACAGTTCCTTTTTCTGTCCTTTATCTAGGCAGATAGAATGTTGTGAAACAGCAGATGAATTCTATAGCACCATGGGGCGCCTTACCCAGGAGATGCTGGAGAATGATCTTCTGGAAAGCCATGAACTCATGCAGGTGAGTGGGCATTGCCACCCCCCTTGCCTCGGGGGACCCTGGTACCATGGGAACAAGCAGTGCCAGAGCAGCGGTCTTGGGAAATGTATTTGCCCAGACCTCAGATGTAGTTTTTCAAATGACCAAGAGTCTATATATAATTTGTTAAGAATCTAACTGTGTCACAAGAGGAAGGAAGAAATGGATATTTGTTACGGCTTTCGTTCCAACTGTGTTGCTTAAAAATCATAACATGCAATACAAAATCAAACCAAAAAGCCACCAGGACACCTCCTCCCTCACCCCCAAATCACCAGGTATTTGTTCTGAATCTGATTCTTAGCTGTAAAGGGAGACTTGTGGGGAGAAATAATTATTTCTGGGAAGGGATTATTGAGGATAAAAAGGAGATTATTCTAATCAGCATTTTGGTTTATTTGTTTTGTCTACATTTGCAACTCGTGTTATTACATATGACTCATAAATTTCAAAATGGAAGACTTGAAGGGTTTTGTCATTATTCTGGCATGTTGCTGTATCTCAAGATTACATTCGCCAAATCATTAAAATTGGCAGTGAGTATAGAAGAGATAGCAGATTTGTTAACACGCTGTCTTCCATTAGGCTCTATAACATGATTTTTCTGCAGTCTCCTCCCGCTTCTGACCACTGCTTCTCTTCCTAGTTCTTCCTGGCTTCTGCCCACTGACCAACAGTTGGTCTTGTCCAAGGTTGTCCTTGGACCTTAGTTCCTTCTTTCTCTGTGGTTTCTCGCTCCTTTTTTTTTTTTTTTTTTGGTGTCAACTTTCATGTTGGGTTCCATGCCTGAAGTCATTTTTGGGTAGTGGAGCCCAGCCAACAGGTTAGAAAACAAAGACTCAGGTCCTGATTTAGGACTTGTCAAGTGAAGAGGTTCCATTCCTTTGCTTGTATCCTGGTACCACCTCCAGCTCTTTCTCAGAATCCCTCACTTTTAGCAGACAGCTGCCTGATTCATTGAGAATACTGACCACCTGGTATAACTTCCCTGAACATTCATATTTTGTATTTCATGTTTTCTTTGCATTGTCATAAGGTCTTTCTTCCTTCCTGTCTGTCCCAGAGGTGGAACGCTCTATCTGCCCCTGACCTCTGTGTTCTGATTTCAACTCCTCTCACACATCCTGGGCTGTTGCTTCATCGCTCATTCTCTCTCTTAGAGGGAAGTGCCTATTATTGAACATTGTTGTGGATGTGAGGTCCAAGCTTGACATTTTCCACATGTGAGATCCTTTAGATCCTATAGAATTGCCTGGTTCACATGCCCCAAGCGGGACTGTGAGATCTTATCCCTTCTCCCTCACTCATGAAACTACAGTGACTACTCACTGCCTACAACACAGAGCATGGATTTCTCAGCTTATCATCCAGTGCTCTTGACTGTCTGGCATTAACCCATCTTTTCAGCCATAGTTCCTATTCCTCCCTTTTGTACCCTTGACCTCGTCTAGTCAAGTCACACTGTCTTCCATGTTCCCAGAAATGCCTGGGCATATGCCTGCTCTACACCTTTGCTCTCTCTGTTCAGTCTTTCTCTTCTCCCTTCACGTGTTTCAGGCCTGCCTCCTTGTGAAAGTTCCATGTCAGATGCCATCTTCTTCGTGAAACGTTCTGATAATCTCAACTAAAAGTGTCTCCTTCTTTGACTCACCACATTTCCCTTGTACCTCTTTTGTGAGCCTTCCTTACATTCTACCTTGATTTGAGGCTGTATCTTATTTCCTCAGTGATTTTATTGTAAGTTCCTTGAGGACCGGGACTGTGCTTTGCTCATAACATGTAGCACTTTGCCTTTTACTGGTACTGCACAATAAATGTATTAATTCATTAAACAAGTATCTATTGAGAGTCTGCAACTAGTTTTCTGCCTTCTCTTTCTCAGTAAATGTTTGCTGAATTAAACCACACTCAGCGATGAAGCCCCTCCTTCTAGGGTCCCTCTGCTTTAATACAGTCCTCACTTTGCTGCCAAAGTATTTGTCCGCACTTACTGCTTTGGTCATTTTATTGTTCTTCATAAAACCTTCTGTGCTTCTTCGTTATTAACTGCAGTAAATAAAATGTTTCGGCCTAGTTTTCTAGGCCCTGTATTAACTTCTCAAAATATTAAATGAGCATCTCTCTCTGTCAGAAGGCTTTCTTGAGGGAATTCATATCTGGTTTTACCTTTAAAGATGGATAGGAGTAGGTCGGGCTGTGTGTGTGTGTGTGTGTGTGTGTGTGTGTGTGTGTGTGTGTGTGCGCGCGCATGCACGTGTGGGGTGTGTGGGTGTATATTTGAGGCAGTGGTGCAGAGCAGAGAGGCAGTTCATGGCTGAGGAAACAACATGAGCCAAGACATTAGCAGTGAAAACCTTTATGGTGTGGGAAGGAAGCTACAGGAGTTTGGTATACAGGGCTGGCTCGTGGGAGACCACAACCCATGGTAAGGAGTGTGGACTTGATCCTGGAGGTCAGTGGTTGTGAGGTTGTGCTTGCTGGAGTTCTTGGGCCTCTGTGGAACCTTTGGAAAGGGAAGAAGAAGAGCTGTGGGCCTGAGGGGTTTTAGGGAGAAGATGGAAATGGTCTCAGTTGTGTCTGATGTCAACTACAGGGGCAGCTCTGTGAAGGGTGGACTTGAAGGGGTCACCATGGGGAGGCAGTGAAGGGTCAAAGCAAGAATGGAACAGAGGCAGTACTTAGAAGATGAAGTTGACAGGACTTGGCCGTGGGAAGTGGACATGGGGTGAGGGAGAAGGATAGGGAGAGCCAAGGACAGCCCCCAGGTTTCTGGCTTAGGAAGAAGAGGAAAAGTTCATGGGGGAGGAAGGTGGATTTGTCTTCACACAGGTTGCATTGGAGGTATTCTGTGGTTGCCCCATTTCTTAACTATCCAGAGGCGCTCCCCACTACTTCATAGCCAGGACCTATTGCACTGGCCATAGCTCTGTCCCCACCCAGTCCTCTGTGGGCCCTGCTTATCCCCATGACAGGGCTTGTGGTTCCCTCTGACACCCTGTCTGGGCAAATCCTTTCTGTCTACCGGATCCTACTCAGTCTGTTCTCCCCTCCCCTCAGGCTCTGTCATCTCAGCCCTCGTTGATGATACCTCTTCCCTACTCCTTCACTAATTAAGATTGTCAGCAATTGACTTAATGTTCATTACAAATTATTTTATATTGTTTGGTATTTTTTCAAATATGTTAATCTTATCTAGCAAGTTCCTTAATGATAAGGGCCTCGTATTACTCTGTATCCCCATAATATCTAATGTAGTGCTAAGAATCCACCTGGTTGCTCAGTCCATACACAGAATTATAGAACATTAGGACTCGAGGCAGTGGTTTTCAAACTTGACTGTGTATAAGCAGCATGTCAAGAGTGTATTATAAAGGCAGATATTTGGGCTTCCCTGGTGGCTCAGTGGTTGAGAATCCGCCTGCCAGTGCAGGGGACACAGGTTCGTGCCCCGGTCCGGGAAGATCCCACATGCCGCGGAGCGGCTGGGCCCGTGAGCCATGCGGGAAGATCCCACATGCCACGGAGCGGCTGGGCCCGTGAGCCATGGCCACTGAGCCTGCGCGTCCAGAGCCTGTGCTTCGCAACGGGAGAGGCCACAACAGTGAGAGGCCCGCATATCACAAAAAAAAAAAAAAAAAAAAAAAAGCAGATATTTGGCCCATGGGTGGTTCTGATGCAGGTGGCTTTGAGCTAACACTTAGACAAACACTGGTTTGAAAGGAGCTTAACGGTCCACTAGCCTAATTCTGTCATTTTACAGAGACGAAACTAAGACATGGAGAGTGAGCATCTTGCCATATTCTTAGGTTGTGTAGTGGCAGACCCAGAACTGGGGCCCATGCTCGACACCTGGCCAAGTGCTTCTCCTCACCACCCAACACAGGGCTTCCACCTTATTGAAAACATGACTTTCTAAAAGCTGAAATCCCTTTTAGAAGAGTGAGCAACGTTTTATCTCACCTAAAGTTTAAACATTGCCAGAAGGAATGGTAGATATGTTGAGATACTCCATCTTTGTCCTTTAGGAAGTTCCAGTCTTAAGTATTAGGAGAAAAGAGCACCCCTTCTTTACTCTGCTTTAAGAGAATCCTGGAAGGAAAAATGTAGGCTGTGGCTTGATTGATTAGAATTCCATTTTAGCAGCATTTCTCCTGCCGAGGAAAACATCTGGTGAAGATGAATTGAGCCTAATTTTGTACAATTTATGTTTTCATGTTTCTTTTAAAGCATGTCAATAATGAAAAAGAGAAATATAGTTCCTTTTCAGCAGTGCCTAAATATAAATGTCTATTTAAATGTGTGTTGGTAGTTTGGGCAGTAAATAGACTTGTTGGTTTTCCTTGACATTGTAGAGTATTAAGGAGAGAAATGCTGAATGTCATTTCAAGCACTCTCTTTTCCGTACTCTTAAAAAAATTAATTCAATGGCTGTGATCCAATTATGGTAGACTTTAAGTCTGTCAGCAAACCTGAAATGACTCCAGATGAAAAATTTGGAGTGCATACAAGATCTTCATTTTCGAGCTGAAGAGATGAAAACGTTCTCCCTGTTTGGTCTTCCTTATTTTTTTCAGTTTTAGGTGCCATACGCAAAATAATCTACTGGGTTTTTTCCCCCTGCAAATTGCATCACTCTTTTATTTTACTAGTAATGGCCATTTAAAAAAAACAATAATGTTAGAAAAAGATATTGGGAGAATGCTGATGAAATAGTGTATATGGATTTCAGTAAGACTTTTGACAAAGTCTCTCATGAATTCTTTAAGAGTAATATAGAGAAAAGTTAGTTAGATGCTGTTTACTAGATGGATTTTAGGTGCTTAGGAAAACCTAGCCCAAAATGGTGGTTAATAATTTACTGTTACCTGCGGGGAGCTTTCATGTGCCATGAGGCAGGACCTGCCCTTGGACTGTTCCCTTTTTTCTATCAGTGATGAAGTAGAAATTACATGGATGTGAATGCTTGTCCAGTAGAAGGTTACTGTTTGATTAATTAGTGCTGTCAAAAATGAAACCGTCTGCCTTGCAGAATTGTGTGTGCCCATAACTGAAAGTGTTTAAGCAGTGCCTTTATGACCATCTGTTGGAGATGCTTTAGAGGGAACTCCTCCTTGGGAGGGAGGTTGAACTAAATTATGTTTAAATTTCTTTCTAACCCTAAGACCCTATTCATGTACTATACTTTGGCTCTAAGATGATCAGTAAAATTCCTTTCTTGAAATCTGTTGCAAATCTCTGATTTACACAGTTGGAAATTTACAGCTTCTCAGGTATCCTGAGGACTGTGGTGGTGTGTGTGGTGTACCTTCATGGGATAAACATGCCTGCCGACATGTGAGACCTTTAAATAAATGAGTCAATATATGCAAAGTACTATAAACACATTTGTTTCAGGAACACCGATGTATGCTTTGAAGGGCTAACTAAAAGTAAATTATAGAGAAAGGAAGACCAGGAATAGAGAATGCAGCTCAACGGAGCCAGTGTTCTTTTTGGTCCAGTGTCTTTAGCTGAGTCGCCCTTGAAGGACCTTGGTAAGACCCCAGACTGTTTACCCTGGAGCAGGATGGGACAGAGTAGGGGCAAGATGTACTTCCCTTTCTTTCTTTTTTTTTCTTTTAATATTTATTGGAGTATAGTTTATTTACAATGTTGTGTTAGTTTCAGGTGTACAGCAAGGTGAATCTGTTATACATATACATATATCCACTCTTTTTTAGATTCTTTTCCCATATAGGCCATTACAGAGTATTGAGTAGAGTTTCCCATGCTATACAGTAGGTCCTTATTAGCCCTTTCTTTTCTTACACACTTCCTTCATGAGGCTGGACAAAGGAGTTTTCTGATAACTTTTAATAAAACTGGCAAAAATAAAACACAAGTGAATCTTCAGCTAGACATCCCACTAATTGTCTCCAATGAGACATCTTACTTTGTAGAGAATTTTGAAATTTCTAGCATTAATAATTTCATCTTTTAAACTTGAATCCAGATGGTGTGGGTTTCTCTTTTATTGAGATATGATTGGCATATAACATCACATTAGTTTCAGGTGTACAACATAATGATTCAATATTTGTATATATTGTGAAATGATCACAATAAGTCCTGTCAACACCCATCACCACACACAGTTACAAATTTTTCTTCTTGTGATGAGAACTTTTAAGATCTACTCTCTTAGCAACTTTCAAATATGCAATATAGTATCATTAACTATAGTCACCGTGCTATTCATTGCATGGTATGGGTTTCTTGAAATCTGAACCAGGTTTCTAAATTGTTAAGGAAGAAAAGTCTCATGAGTGAGGGACAGGCTGACTCTTGGCCCAGCACTGGGACTAACATTTGATGTGCCAGAGGCTGATGCTGCTGTACTGAGGCGCAAGAAGAGGTGCCATGCTCTGGACTTAAAGTTGGGGTGCTGAGGTTTTCACATCTCTCCATTTCCCTCAAAAGGGCATGTGGAGTTAAGACAGGTCACAGGAGTAAGGAGGGAAGAATTCCATACTGGCAGTAAAGCAACTTCTCAGGCAAGGGTATGTGGAGTTAAGACAGGTCACAGGAGTGAGGAGGGAAGAATTCCATACTGGCAGTAAAGCAACTTCTCGGGTGATGAGCTGCTGGTAAACTTTGTGAGATCAAAAAATGTGAGAGTGTACTCTGACCATGTTATTAATGAAATGATATGAAGTATTTCAGGCATACAGAATGTATTAAAATAATAAAACTTACACACCTATGACCCAACTTAAATAAAACATGAACAACACAGGTGAACACCCTCATACCCTTCTCTCTGGTCCTGCCACCCCCTCTCCTCTCAGAGGTAACCAGCATCCTGAGTTTCATGCCTTCATTTTTTCAGATGAGGAAAAGGAGGCCTGGAGAGGTTGGGAACCAGCTTAGTCTCACACTCCAGACTAGTGGGAACCACAGGGTGCCTTCTGTTTCGTCCCAGTGGGGAACAGTTCACTGTTAGTAAATTTGTACTGCTTCTCAGCCTTTTGGGTACACAGATCTTCCTGGACTTAACGATGGGGTTACATCCAGATAAACCCTTCATAAGTTGAAAATGCATTTAATACACCTAACCTACCAAACATCACAGCTCAGCCTGGCCTGCCTTAAACATGCCTAGAACACTTACATTAGCCTACAGTTGGGCAAAATCATCTGACACGAAGCCTATTTTATAATGAAGAGTTGAATAACTCATGTAATTTATTGCATACTGAACTGCAAGTGAAAAACAACGGTTGTCTGGGTCCAGAATGGTTGTAAATGTATTGGTTGTTTCCCCTCATGATCACGTGGCTGATGAGGAGCTGCCTTGCCCAGCATCACGAGAGAGGACCTATGGCGTATCATAAACCCAGGAAAAGTTCTAAATTCGAAGAAGGGTTTCTTCTGAATGTGTATCACTTTCGCACCTTTGTAAAGTGGAAAAATCATTTAAGTTGAACCATTGTAAGTCAGGGACTGTCTGTAATCAAGTGTGTGTGAGATAATATGACTTGGAGATGACTTTGGTGGTCCCAATAAACTGTGTAACTTTGCATAATAAGCAATGGAGAATCAAACGGAAGGAATTTTAGTCGACACTTCCTTGTTTGGAATGTTATGCTAAGGTATAAGCGGATACCACAGAAGTTTGGGGACAGTCAGATGTGCAGACTGTGTAGAATTGAAATTATGGTGGACTGTCCCGGTGGTGGCTCTGAGCTGTGGAGTGAGGCTGCAGTGCTAGGAAGCCCCTTTCCGAGCCCTCCTTTTCCTACCTGTGCAGATATTAGACATCTCCTAAGCCTTCAGGAAAGCAGTACTATTGAAATGAAAACTACCACTTCAAAATATTGTCCTAGAGAAGTGTTATCAGGACATTTGAATGGCCTCCTGGAAGAAATGAAAGTTAATGTGATTCATATACATTTTCTGGTGAATAAGAACCTGAAAGATTGAAGAAATATGTTTGGAGCAGTTAAATTTTCATAAAATTAAGAGAACAAACAAGATGATTTTCCTCCTGCTGGTAGAATGATATATAATCTTAAAATCCTGGAAGAAGCACAGGTACTTTTCCCATTTTTATTTATAGATTTTTAACAGCCTATGCTTTACACCCTGTCACTTTTTTTTCTTTCTTTTTTTTTTCTTTAAAAATAACAGTTAACAATTTTCACCTAGAACTGATTCACAGACATTTGAAAAGGTGGTATTTTTGGAGAAAGCTTGCAGGTGATCACAAGATTGTCCCCCAGACGTAATTGTATCCGGAAGGCTGACATTTAATGCCTGTAGAGATCATCAAGCAAAGCTTTGAAACACGAGTGGTACATATGAAGAAGATTGATGGGTTCACTGTGAAAGAAGTAATAGGGAGCTGTGAATTTCTGAATTAACCCATCTATCAAATGGGCAAGAGAACGTCAGACTGTCCCCATTTGCCCACCCATTTTCACCAGTTGGAGTGCCCAGTCCCAGCTGGGTTGATTTGGGGACTAACTGTTGTTTAATCAGTATTCTTTTGTCTTTCTCTAAAACGATATTGAAGTACATTCTCTCTACCTGCTGTGTAAGGAGCAGTATCTACCTCTTCACACCCAAGTCATAGAACTTTAATGTCTTTGCAGGATTGATAAGAGTTGTTTAAGGCCACCGTTTCAGACTTGGAATTTTTGTTCTTGTTTTCCAGACTGTGTATTCTATGGCTCCATTCCCTTTTCCACAGTTGGCAGAGCTGAGGGAAAAATACACCTACAACATTACACCATTCCCAGCCACAATTAAGCCCACCTCAGTTTCTGGGTAAGGTCCTTTTTTTTTCCTTGTTGTTTTCATGATGGAAGACTTAATACCTTAATTTGTTATTAATATTTGTTAAACCCCAGAAATACATTTGAAGTAGTTTGGTGCTTAAAATCTGAATATCTCTTTCCCAAAAGTTTTGATTTAAATTCAAGAGGGAGATTTTTGAAAGTGTACTTTCCAAAGAAGGTTGGAATATAAACTGAAGGGATATTTAGCAACCCCACAACTTATTTAAAAATATCAAATATTAAAAATCTCAGTAATTGAGCTTCCCTGGTGGCGCAGTGGTTGAGAGTCCGCCTGCCGATGCAGGGGTACGGGTTCGTGCCCCGGTCTGGGAACATCCCACATGCCGCGGAGTGGCTGGGCCCGTGAGCCATGGCCGCTGGGCCTGTGAGTCTGGAGCCTGTGCTCCGCAACGGGAGAGGCCACAACAGTGAGAGGCCCGTGTACCGAAAAAAAAGAAAAAAAATCTCAGTAATTAAAAAAGGGTAGAATCAAAAAAGTGTAGACAGATGAGCTAGTTTAAAATACTGTGGAGACCAGAAATTGACAAATACACACACACACACACACACACACACACACAGGAATTTAATATATGAAAATGTAAATCAACACTGAAAAGATATACTATTTAGTAAATGGTGCTGGGCCAATGAGACTGAATCTGGAGAGAAATAAAGTTAGAGTCATACTTTACACCATACATCAGGATAAACTCCATAGAGATGAGAGAGTTAAATGGAAAAAACGGAAGTAAAAAGCAGAAGAAAATGTGGAAGGATGTCTTTAGTTCTTTGGAATTGGGAAGGCTTTAATAAGTGACTCAAAAAAAAACAATAAAGGGGCTTCCCTGGTGGCTCAGTGGTTGGGGGTCCGCCTGCCAATGCGGGGGGCGTGGGTTCGTGCCCCGGTCCAGGGGGATCCTGCGTGCTGCGGAGTGGCTGGGCCCGTGAGCCATGGCTTCTGGGCCTGCGCGTCCGGAGCCTGTGCTCCGCAATGGTAGAGGCCGCAAGTGGTGAGAGGCCCGCGTACCACAAAAAAAAAAAAAAGGAAAAAACATTAGTACTTAAAAAATAATTTTCTGCAGGACTAAAACCAAAACAGAGCAAAAGAAAACCTCCATAAGCAGACACAAAAATATTTGTGAAAAAATATTTGTAAAAAAATATTTGTAACTGATTCCTCTCATATATAAAGTTCTTAGAAGTCAGTAAGAAAATGACCACCATCTGAAAAATGATGAAAGTATGGGACTAGGCAGTTTACATAGAAGGCAATTTCACTTGGACTAAGAGAAATGCAGCTTAAAGCAAGATTGAGATTCTGTTTTTTTCACCTATCAGGTTGACAAAAATTCAAAAGGTTGATGTGCTCTCTGTTGATAAAGCTATAGGGAAACAGACACTTTTACACTTTGCTCATGAGAGGTTAATTACCATGGGATTTGGGGCAGGCAATTTGACGTATTTTCCCAAATTACTATTGCATATATCCTTTGACCCAGCAATTCTACCTTTCTGAATTATCCAACAAATATATTTGTACACATGCAAAACACAGTATGTATAAGGTTATTTATTGCAGTGTTGTTTATAATAGTTTAATATTGGAAACCACTTGAGTGTACATCATTTAGCAGCCTGGTTCCATAACATGAGCTACATACATACAATACAGTACATACATACAAACAATAATGTATACATACAGTACAGTGCAGCCATTAAGAAAAGGATGAGGAGGAAGCTCTGTGTGAATATGGAGAGATTTTTTTTTAGGTGAATAAAAGCAAGTTGTAGAAGAATGTACTTATATATAGCATGCTAATACTTATGAAAAAGAGGAAAAAAATAAGACTGTATAGTCATATTTGCTTATTTAACTGATAAGGAAGCTGAAGAATACATCAGAAACTAGTAACAGTGGTCACCTGTGGGGATTAAGTGGGGCAAGAACAGGGTAGAAGTTGGACAGGGATGGGAGATGGACTTTATATATATATATAAATTATATAAATATATGTATAATTATATAAATACAATATAAATGTTATAGAAATTATAATAATGTATATAATTTATATATATGTCATTTAAGTCATGTGGCTATATTACTTATTTAAAAATAATACCATTTTTTGAAAAAATATTCCTTTTTCTTTTATGTTTTCCAAGACGACGTGGTAAGGTCAGAGACAGCGATGAAGAGAATGACCCAGATGATGAAGATGCTATCGCTAATGCAGTGGGGTGTCTCGGACCTTTTAGTGGGCTCTTGGCACCTGAACTTCAGAAGTACCAAAAGCAAGTTAAAGGTAAAGAAGTGGCATCTATTAGATACTCACAATGTGTTGGTTCACTATAGCAAGGGTAGTATTATTGTGTCCTATAAATGCCTGTTGTTTCCTGAACTGATTACCACTATTAAAGGTCTTTATTAAAAGTAACTTCTCTGTTACTTTATCATTTAGGAGGATCTCTTTGTTATGTGTTACATGCATAATACATATTTCTTTTTCTTTATGATTCGTTTTGCCTCCCACTCGTTTGATTTAACTTTGTGTGCTCAGTTCCTTAGCACTGAGCCTGGCATATAATAGATGCTTACTAGATTCTGTTTGAGTTAAATTGAATTCATTATAGACTGGCTTCTTTTCCACTATAGAAATACTTTCTAAAGCCAAAATATTATGGTACCTCTACTTGAATTTCAGTGACCAGAAACTCATTATCTCATAAGACATTCTGCTAATTCCTCTGCTTAGCCCAGTGTTTCTAGTTTTGAAGAGATAAACTCCACTTACTAGTTCTATTAATAGTTCTTCTCTTCAGAACAAAACAGAACAAGTCTGCTCCCTCTTCTGCTGGATGTCTCCTTTGAATCTTGAGGACAGTCATCACGTCCCCCAAAAGTTTCTTCATGGTCCAAATTCAGAATTTCTCAAAGATATGTCTTCCAGAACTTTTAATGTTTTTTAAATTCACCTCTAAATGTCCTGCAGTTTGATAGTATCCCTCTTAAAAAGTGGTGCTCTGAATTGAATGTCATGCTATGTTTAAACGATTTTTTCTTGCAGAAAATAGATTGGACATTATTCGTGTAATGAACTCTTTTGAAGCAGTTCGCAGTTCCCCCACTATGATCTTCCCTATCTTTGGTGGCAGCTCTTCCTTTATGACATTTATTCTAGTATGAAGACCATTCTCCTTCTCCTTGCTGAAAGAGGACAGAAACAAAAGATGTCAGGCACCTCTGCATTCTCTTTGCCATCTGCTAGCTTTATACTGCCTTCTCAAAGTCATGGGGCTATTTTCTTGTCTTTGTTCCTCTTGCTTAGAAGGCTTCCTTTTTGTTTGTTTTGTTGTTGTTGTTTTGGTCCTGGTAGTTTTGAGTATGTTCTGCAAGCCTTAGCTTGTTTTGAGTTTTAACCTAGTTAATGTTCGGTTCATGTCATTTTGTGTGTGTGTTCTTGGTATGCACTCCCCTGTCATCTTTTTTTTTTTTTTTTTTTTTTTTTTTGCCATTGTACGCGGGCCTCTCACTGTTGTGGCCTCTCCCATTGCGGAGCACAGGCTCCGGACGCGCAGGCTCAGCGGTCATGGCTCACGGGCCCAGCAGCTCCGCGGCATGTGGGATCCTCCCGGACCGGGGCACGAATCTGTATCCCCTGCATTGGCAGGCAGACTCTCAACCACTGCGCCACCAGGGAAGCCCCCCTGTCATCTTTTTAAATAACTTTAAAAAATCTGAACTCAACAAGAGTTCTATTGGTTTTGTAATGGTTTCTATCTCCTCTTTAGTTGCCTGAATTTTAGCTTTTGGTTTCTAGCCATGGGAATCAATAAATATTTTAACTCTAACATTTTTGAATCTGTTTTCTGTCATCTGGGTCTATGTTCCATTTTTTCCCCCCTGTTATTCTTTCTGTGCAGTTATAGGCTCTGGGATGACATGGTCATTTTCTCCTAAATTTCATCCTTAGTCTTTCTTGTTGGTTTTACTTTAGTTAGATTCGAGGTCCTCTTTTAATTTTCTTCTCCTTAGAGAAGTATTTTCAATAAAAAAGAAAGTTTACCAGATGTTCAGTCTTCATCTGAATAACACTTTCAGCAGATGTTACGATACTTGAAATCCCCCACTAATCTTTTTTTTTAAGCTTGTCCCCAGTCAAGTTTTACATATCGTATTAGAAAAGCCTCATTTTATCCCCTGTTTACCTGTGTGGCATGTGAGTATATTTTCACACAGTACTTATTTCTGTTTCTTGGAGGTAATCTCAAATTTATTTAAGGGATAAATCTACTAGTTGTTGGTGTTAACAGGAGCAGAAACCACATCAGACATAACACACATAGTAGACAGTCAGGAAATGCTTGTTAAATGAATAAAAACATTTCATTTCTAGTGATACCGTGATATAAAGTCTTGATAATCTTATAGAATGTCTTGCTGTTTTTAACTTAAGAAAAACTCACTTTTAATGACTGACTAAACCCTATAGTGTAAAATTTACAAATTTGTACTTGTGAGTCCTCATGCAGTTAGTTATATGGAACCTTGTAAATCCTCATGCAGTTATATGGAAATCTGTACCCTGACTTTAGACAGCTAGAGTTATATTTTTCTAAGTGAATTTTAGAAAATGGCAGTGATTTTTATCTGGAAACAGCAGATCTTATGTCCATATATTGAACAAAGAGGTAATAAAATCAAACAATGAACCCACACAGCTTGTTTCAGACTCACAGTTAGCCTAATAAGAAAATGCAGAGGGCTTCCCTGGTGGCGCAGTGGTTGAGAGTCCGCCTGCCAATGCAGGGGATGCGGGTTCGTGCCCCGGTCCGGGAGGATCCCACGTGCCGCAGAGCTGCTGGGCCCGTGTCCCATGGCCGCTGAGCCTGCACGTCCGGAGCCTGTGCTTCACAACGGGAGAGGCCACAACAGTGAGAGGCCCACGTACCGTAAAAAAAAAAAAAAAAAAAAAAAAGAAAATGCAGAAATATTTTCAGGACCAAATAAAAACAAGTACTAGACAAATTCTAGTGTACATGTTTTTTGTGGTTCAGAATTTCCTGGAGGTTAAGATACTACCCCAGGTTATATAGTATAACCAATTCCCAGTTAGTCCCGTTCTCCTCCTTGTGATAGTGTCTCCTTGTCTCTATTCCTTGGAATATAGAACCAAATGGGGACCAGAATCTGAGATCCAATAACATTGCGGAGCTGAGTCCAGGAGCGATCAATTCCTGCCGAAGTGAATACCACGCAGCTTTTAACAGTATGATGATGGAACGCATGACCACAGATATCAACGCTCTGAAGCAGCAATATTCTCGGATTAAAAAGAAGCAGCAGCAGCAGGTTCATCAGGTGTATATCAGGGCAGGTAATGTACTTCTTTGAGTCAATTTCAGCTCCGTGTCAACTTGTGAAAGGAAGACCGAGTATTCCCAGGATGGCCTGGGAATTACTGCTCACTCTGGCTCGGCACCCACCAACACAGCTGGCAGGAGACAATAACATCTTTATCTTCTCACTTTTTATTTTATCTTATCAGGCTCTAAATAAGAGAAAGGTCCCAAGGACCAGGCAATTGATGGTATTCAATACTTCTTTACACTGTATGCTTGTGGAGAAGGCTTTACAAATGATTAGAATGTTGCAAAGCCATGCAGTCCTTGGATTGGAGACTTTTTGGAGCTATTGCCTCCTAAATTTCAGGCATTTGGAAGTAGAATTTAGTCATCTGTATACTGTTAAATAATATTACTACCAGTCATTTAGGTAGTAATACAACAGATGTTGTGATCAGAGGAAAAAGAGAAAGCCATTACTGTGCCTCACTGCTGGGGTAGCAGTGTCTTGGGAGTCTGCTGAGAAGAACACAATTGTACTGCAGTTGGAAATGCTCTTTTCCAAGGATTGTCAAGCTTCTTTTTTCCTTTAAATTCCCCAAATCCCAATGAACAATCTGATTTATTGTTTAATATATGCTGATTTGGGAATTGGTTTGTCTTATTTTAAGTGAAATCCTAATGAAAATGATGCCGATCCAGGATTAACCAAGATATAAATTTGACATGCTTTTAAGAGGCTTGTGAGCATGTGACTGATCTTGCATAAAAACTGAATTTACCTTTCATTTGTTGGGGAGGAGTAGGCAACTTCTTAAAGATTCTTACTTTATCCTGAATCATTAAAAAAGCAATCATAAAAGGAACTAACAACTGTAACACTTTAATTTTCAAAACATTGGCACATACATATCCTCATTTGTCCTTAAATCTATGAGAAAGGCAAGGACAGATATTCTTATACCCTTTTAAAAAATGAGGAAATGGTAATTCAGGAAGGCTTAGCAACTGTCTAGGATTATATAACTATAGTGAGTGGTCAGGCCAGGGCTAGAACCGCCATGTTCTGATTCTTTATGTGGTTCTTTTCCAACCACTTTCAGAAGCTTTACGTGGAATGGTGAACAATTGCCATTGGGTACTAAATCAGCCCAGTGTCTGTACTCTAGTCAGGGGTCAGCAAACTATGGTCTGTAGGTCAAATTCTGCTCACTGCCTGTTTTTATAAATAAAGTTTTATTGAAACACAGCCATGCCCATTTGTCTACATATTGTCTATGACTGCTTTTGCACTACAGTGGCTAAAATATTTATAGTCTGGTCCTTTACAGGAAAAGTTTGCTCACCCCTACTCTAGATCAGGGTTTATGTGGTTATTTTTAGGGAGAGATTGCTGCTCAAGGGCAAAGTTTGAGAGCATTGTTTCTCAAACTTTAGTGTGAATACGCATCACTTGGGGATGTGTCAAAATGAGGAATCTGCTTCAGTAGCTGTGGGTGGGACCGAGATTATGCATTTCCAATAAGCCTCCAGGCGATGCCACTGCTGCTGGATGGGGATTGCACTTTGAGTAGCGGGGTTTTAGAGGAGATGGTGTAGGATAGGATCAGCAGCATAGGCTGAGAGATTGAACTTGAGCTAGAGGCAAAAGTCTTCAGCTTCTGAGATTTAAAGGAAGGTGGTAAGGATGGTGGTTGAAGTACCAGCTTCCTAGGTTAAGGAGGACAGGAAGTTAAGGCTTTACAGTCCTGATAGCTTCTGTTTTTATGAAGAAATTGGAGGAAAAGTTGTTTGCTTGGGAGTAAGTTGAAGGTTGGGTGGGAGCTTAAAGAAAGTAATGAAGATTTGGATCGGCCATCGGAAGCAATGGGAGAGGGAAAGTTTGTTCAGTGGCATTGCGGACCTAACAAAAATAGGAGTTATGAATTTAAGGGATATCAATCCACATGGCTGTATGATTTCCCCCCATCCGCATCCCCACCCCCAGCAGCTGTTAGCAGCTCCTGTTTTGGAAAGGAGAATGTGAACTGTGGATCTAGAGTGGAGTTTTGCCAGGCATGTGTGATAAAGCCATAGGGATGCCTGGATGTGTGGTTATTGGTGAGGTGCGGTCCAAGGGATCCACCGTGCATCTAGCAGGGTAGGGGTGTAAGTGAGCCGAGGAGACAGTGAGAGGTTATGAGAAGATTGAGGGATCAAGGAATGGAAATCTTTATGATTTAGTGCCAGGTGTAGTTACATCGAGAGTCTGAGAGTTGGAAGAGTCAAAGAGAGGAATATGAGAGTTAAATATTTTTCACATGAGGCAGATCCGAGTGATGAGGTGTGGGATGGAACTGGGCAGGTGGAGGATGGGTCAGTCACCGAGGTAGTAAAGTAAGTGAGGTAGGTAAGAGGACATAGAGTGAAGAGGAAACAAGTGTCAACATTTCAGTGAAGATTGGACTGTGACCAGAGGTCGATAGATAGGAGCCTTCGAGAAGCACAGATGGGAGGGAGTCAGCCACGTGACCTAGACATCAGGAGTAAGGCTGTTCACACAAAGACGGTGGGGTCTTCTCTTGATACTTCTGCCTGCAGCTGTCATCCCTGGGGCCATGAATGTTGAAGCTTCATTGGAAATAGGGGCTCGGTCATAGTCACAGCATGAGGACAGTAATACTGTTAACAGTGCCTTCCAGGAGAACACAGCTTTTGGTGTTTTCCTGTTGTCAATTTGCTTTCAAAGTCAATTGAGGACACAGGAGTGGAACTAGGGCCAGGCCCTGGATAGCTGTGATGTCACTGCATTTTTACCACCTTCTTATCACTTCTCTCATTCTTCTGTCTCTCAGTAATATGCAGTGTGTTGTTTTTCTACCTCTCAGAAGCTGACAGCTGGTAATCTATATGGTCATAGTGTTTGACCTATTATTTAAAAAAAAAATCTTCAAAGATTTCCTAGATACAAGACCTTCGAGGTTGCTTCTCAGACACAAGGCTCTCTGTAAAAAACAATAGGGAGGCTGGGCCCTGATTAGTAACAAGGGGTCAGAGTCTGTTCCTTTTTGTACCTTCAGCCCCTTGTCTCCTCCTCTTTGAAGAGGAGGGAATCTGTACCCCAGGCTCTAGGATCAAATTCAGTTTCTGCTGCCTTCAGTTACATGACTCTGCCAAGACCTGGGAAATATGTGGGCAGGGTCCGGGGACAACCTGTGTGTGACTCCTGTTCTGTGATGGATGCTTTCTCTGTGGTACCTTTCACACAACCTTTCAACATTTCTTTCAGACAAAGGGCCAGTGACCAGCATTCTCCCATCTCAGGTAAACAACTCTCCAGTTATAAACCACCTTCTTTTAGGAAAGAAGATGAAAATGTCCAACAGAGCTGCCAAGAATGCTGTCATCCACATCCCTGGTCACACAGGAGGCAAAATATCTCCTGTCCCCTATGAAGACCTTAGGACCAAGCTCAATTCTCCATGGCGAACTCACATCCGGGTCCACAAAAAGAACACGGCGAGGACCAAGAGTCAGCTGGGCTGTGGGGACACCATCGGGCTGATAGACGAGCAGAATGAGGGCTGCAAGACTCACAATCTGGGGGCAGTGCAGGCATTTTCCCCCGATTGTGCGGGGGCAGCTCAAAGGGAAGGTGGCAGCTCCGACGGCGGCACTGGGAGGACCATCGAAGGGCAGTCTCCAGAGCCGCTGTTTGGGGATGCTGATGCTGATGTGTCTGTGGTCCAGGTGAAGTTAGAAGCCTTGGAACTGAACCCAAGGGATGCTGCTGCTGAAACTGATCCCAAGGTGCACCTGCCCAGCCAGCAGCACCTCCCGGAGCCGCCAGATGCACCCGGAGGAAACAAGGCCCCTGGCAAGTCTCCCCAAGGCAGCCACCCGAAAACTCCCATCTTTAGCCCCTTTCCCAGCGTCAAGCCACTGCGGAAGTCAGCCACTGCCAGGAATTTGGGATTATATGGTCCTACAGAAAGAACCCCAACCGTGCACTTTCCTTACATGAGCAGGAGCTTCAGCAAGTCCAGCGGTGGAAACAGTAGTACTAAGAAACGGTGACATCTTTCAGCAACTGTGTATCCACATTCACCTCTTCATGGTGGCAGAAGGGTTCCAGCTGGATGGCTCCAAGAGAGCTTCAGTTGTCCATTGAAAACGAAGAGATTGATAGGTTCAGAGATGAGCAACGGTCCATAAAAATGGGAATTGGAAATTTTATAATGGGTGCTAGAATAGGGATGTCTTCCAATCATCAATACAGTGGGTTCTTGTGGCAAAATAAATATTGTGGTTTTAAAGTGTGAAGTTTTCCCAACTTTTCATTGTGAGCTGTTTAGAAAAGACTTTGTATCTAGGCTGTTAACCCCTCTTCCTTCCTCCTGTTCTGAGGGCCTTCAGGGTGCCTGTGACAACCCCCCACCCAACCTTCCAGTTCTCTGGGTGTTATTCATACTCAAGCATGCACACACTAGCTTGCTAGAACAGAAACTGTAAAAAGAAAGTAAGTTTCTTAGTTGCAAAGAACTTCCCAATTTCCCTCTTCATGCCCCACTGGGGGGAATGTTTGTGTGTGAGTTTTCCTTCAGTAGTTTCTTTCAGCCAGTCTCAAAACTGGTTTTTATTCTTGTGCTAAAATGCAGGAGAAAAATCTAGATAGCCTTTCTTTCACTTTCTATTTCTACCTGCAAAAGGAAGAAAACCTTTATCTGTTGAAATGTAGCTTGATTGTCAGCTGGAAGATCTTATGAAGAGGATACAAGTGGGTTATGCATTAAGCAGTTGCTCTCAACAGCTTGCTGATTCCACTGAGCTTTCCTTGAACTTCATGTTTGCCTCTTAAGGAGCGTTTTGGTCCTCAGTGGTGGGATGGCAATGGGCTCTATACGGAGCTTGTCTGGCCTCCACCATGCAGCTCATTTACCTACCAGTTCTCCACTGCAGATGCGAGAAGCCTCTGCTCAAAAGCCAGAACATAGCACCTGCAACTCTGTTACTTGAATTTTGTGCTTTTTTGGGGGGGTGGGAGTACTTTGTTGAGAACTTTCTTACTTGAACACTGCCTTTCCCTGGAGAAGGCCCCAGGGCTTTCTAGCTCTGTCGCACCCATTCCTCCCCAGAAACAGCACCTGTTATCTCCACCATGCAGATGGGAACTCTGAGCCACACAGAGGTGAAGTAGAACTTCAGATACTCAAGGTAAATACTCCCGGTACTCAGTGTGACTCAGCCACATTGCCTCCAGTGCAATAGGTGGGTTTTATGCTCCTTGTACCCAGGTGCATTGGCTACATAGGTTCTAGAAACCAAAACTGGGAAGCTATTCACTGCACTCCCTCCTGACTCAAAGGACCTTTCTCCAGATGGTACAGAATCCTGTGATGGCATTTCATAAAACTAGCTTTGACCTTCTTATCCGAAAACGTAGTTCATTTAAAAAATGCTTCATGCAGCTGTCATTTTGGCTGGACAAAAGGCTCACTCCTCAATCCCCTTCTCCCACCAACATTAGAAGATAGACTTGGCATTTTTATCCTCATTCCCTGGAAGACCTCGGCTAGGCTTGCCGGCATTTTGATGATGCAGTCAGTATTCATTTGAGCTAATTGGATTGCTAATTCTGAAACCAAAGCTATAGTTTTAGAGAGAGTTTTTACTATGAGAGGCACTAATTTTTATAATAAAATAGAGAATGTGGTTGTGTGGGTTTTTTTGCACAGAAAACACAAGAATGATATATACAATGAGAAGAGTTATCCCTTTTGTGGTGTTTTTACCCTCCAAAGAACTGAAGGTAGAAAATATGACTAGTTAAAGTTATTGCAGTTTTGGTCTTGCAGGAGAATTCTGTGCCATCTGAAGTTAACATGCAGCTTCTTAAAAAGCAGCCACTCCCACAGCCGGTGTCTCTTGGGAAGGGTGTAGGTGGAGAGTCGGGATTACTTTGCATACCACCCCCAGGACGAGACCCACTGCATTTTCCAAAGTTAAGCCAGTGATACGATTTTCTTCCATCTGCTGAACTTTACATTCCACCTTGTATTCTTTTCTCCTCCCCCTTCCCAAGTGAGTCAGAATAGTCATGTTCCCCTTGAGGGATGTCTGACTTAAATACAGAATTATTCTTTTCTCTCTTGAGTCAGCTCCCAACTCCTGGAGGGTCTGGGTTTGGGAAGGTGGGTAAGCGGGTGGAGGGCACTTACTGCAGTTCTTAGGCTTGTGCCTTCGCTGTCTGCCACCTGTCTTAGGGTTAGTAGCACATGCTGTATCTGTTTCCTGGGGCTGGTCTTCCTGAGAAAAGAATGGATGTGATGGCACACGGTTTGGGATAAGTTTTTGTTGAATGAATGAATAAACTACTGAAAGGATAATAGTCCTTTGAGGTAAAAATGACCTCGCCAGGATTTCAAAACCTGACAGATTCCTGTTAAAGCACTCTGTCCTGTTAAAGTGCATGCATTGTACCATGTAATCACCATGTGTATCGGTCAACTTGTGAGCTTTGCCTTCTTTAGAAAATAAAGAATCTGCAGTAGCCTGTAGCACACAGCATGTACGAAGAGACCAGTATGGACTTTTATCTTCTTTGTATTGGACACTGTATGCCAGCACCAGAAGTACTTACCAAGTAGTGGTTTCTTTATTTTTAGATATGTCTGTACCCCGTCAGCACTTAGGCCGGAGCCGACTCCTGATGTCTCTGCACCCCAGTTCTCTTACAAAAGCCTCCAGATAATTTAAACCTAGTTTGTAATGTCAACCTATGGGGCTGTAACTGTTTGGAATATTGTATTCCCTTTTTCAGTCTCTCTTGTTCTGAAGAACTGTACTGATTACAAAAATATATGCATAAAGATTCTCATTGTTGTAGCTATTGTGACGTTGTTTATCTGGGCGCCTGCATAGAACACTGTTGTGACTTTCCCCACCCCCTTCTCTTACCCTGTCAACTTTACCCCACCTTGGTCACGTGAACCAAGAGAACAGCCCAATAAACGCCATCTCCACCAGTCTAATCACTGGGTTGCTGGGTGGCCTGTGACTTGCCAAGAACTTGGCAGGATGGGGGGGTTCCTGAAAATGAGTAAAACAGTTTATTCAGGAATGTGTGTATGTGTGTGTGAATGTATGGATGTGTATAAAAATAACCTGTGGATCTGTCATTTTTCTTTGTTTTAATAAAATAGAACAATAAGAATGCCATTTAGCTTCCTGGTCTATGGATTCTAGATAACGGAGAGCCGTGGTCGAGTGTACAGCCTGCCATCTCCCCTCATAAAATCTCCCTTTACTCTTTCTGAGCCACTTTTTTTTTTTAACATCTTTATTGGAGTATAATTGCTTTACAATGGTGTGTTAGTTTCTGCTGTATAACAAAGTGAATCAGCTATACATATACGTATATCCCCATATCTCCTCCCTCTTGCGTCTCCCTCCTACTCTCTCTATCCCACCCCTCTAGGTGGTCACAAAGCACAGAGGTGATCTCCCTGTACTATGCGGCTGCTTCCCATTAGCTAGCTATTTTACGTTTGGTAGCGTATATATGTCCATGCCACTCTCACTTTGTCCCAGCATACCCTTCCCCCTCCCTGTGTCCTCAGGTCCACTCTCTACGTCTGCATCTTTATTCCTGTCTTGCCCCTAGGTTGTTCAGACCTTTTTTTTTTTAGATTCCATATGTATGTGTTAGTATACGGTATTTGTTTTTCTGACTTACTTCACTCTGTATGACAGTCTCTAGATTCATCCACGTTTCTACAAATGACCCAATTTCGTTCTTTTTTATGGCTGAGTAATATTCCATTGTATATACAATATACATTGTATATATGTACCACATCTTCTTCATCCATTCATCTGTCAATGGACACTTAGGTTGCTTCCACGTCCTGGCTGTTGTAAATAGTGCTGCTGAGCCACTTCTACAGCTGTCATTTGAGGCAGCATTTTAAATATATTAGTTTCCTAATTAGAAAAACGACATGTGTTAAGAAAATCTGGAAAATAGAAAGAGCACAAGGAATCATTGGTATTCTGGTGTGGGTCTCTCCACTATGTGTTTTTATGTGTGTTCGTGTATATACACAACACTATCTACAAAAAGGTATATTGAGAAAACTAAGCTTTCTTTCCAGTAAATGTTCTTTTACAGTAACTATTATTTCCTCATGTGTTTATGCCAGAATTCACATTTTTTAACTGTTTTTTTTTTTTTTAATTGAAGTGTAGTTGATTTTCAATATTGTGTTAGTTTCAGGTATATAGTAAAGTAATTTGGTTATACATATATATATGTATATATTGGGGATTCTTTTCCATTATAGATTATTACGAGATATTGAATATAGTTCCCTGTGCTGTACAGTAAATCCTTGTTGTTTATTTTATATATGGTAGTGTGTATATCAAACAGGTATTTTTTTTTTTTTTTTTTTTTTTTTTTTGCGGTACACGGGCCTCTCACTGTTGTGGCCTCTCCCGTTGCGGAGCACAGGCTCCGGACGCATAGGCTTAGCGGCCATAGCTCACGGGCCCAGCCACTCCGCAGCATGTGGGATCTTCCCGGACCGGGGCACGAACCCGCGTCCCCTGCATCGGCAGGCGGACTCTCAACCACTGCGCCACCAGGGAAGCCCTCAAACAGGTATTTTTTGATTGTAGATAGTGCTGGAGAGAACATCCTAATACTTATAACTTTGTACACAGCCTTAAGAATTTTCTTAGGGTATGTTCATCCAGGTGGAGTTGCAGGGTCAGAAAGTATGTGCATTTTTAAAACATATATGTATCGCCAAATTGCCATCCTTGAAGATTGAACTTACTATATATACAAGCAGAATGCCTATTTCTCTACACCTCTGGATGAGGCAGTAGTTTCTTTCTTTTTTTTTCCTAGGACCTCCATCATTGATAGAAGCAGTGATAATGGGCATTCATATCTCATTCCTGACTTTAAAGAAAACCATTAAGTAAGATGTTTCCTGAGATTCCTGGTAGGTATCTTTTATCAGGTTAAGGAAAGTACCTTTTATTCTTTGCTCACTAAGAGATTTTTAAAAAATCAACAAATATTTAACATCCCTAATTGCATCCTTTGAGAAGGAAGTGGTGCTTGAGATTTGGTATCTTTGAACTTGAGAAAATAGCCATTACCGGATTTCACTGAAGCATATTAAGATATTTTAGAGTTGCAAGTGAGATAGCAGTGAAAGTTCTATGTGCAAATTTTCATTGCACTGTTAAATTTACTAGAAGGAGTTTGGAAACAGTATAAACAATGTAAACATCTGAGAATAGGGGTAATGGTTACATGAATTATGGTTGATTTACAAGATGGAAGTGCAATGGCCCATGAGTGTTTGGGCCATTGAAATGGCAGTTATCTCTTATCCACATGAGGCAGTTCAGATGAAAGTTTCAGTGAAGTCTGGAGTCGTAGAATCACTAGGATACAGCTACAGATGGGAAGCCCTTACTGGATGATGGCTAAAGCAGAACCGTGCAGTGTAGCTCTTCCACAAAGGCAGCCTGGGCTCAATTAAATGGGGACCAAATGGGGACCCATAGACTCTTGGGGTTGGATCAGCTCCCATGAATTTCCTTGCTGCCTATGTCCTGAATCTGAGTCTACTTCTTTCCTGGTGCTCAGCTCTGATCAAACCCACTGACCTTTTTCAAAGTCACTCTCTATCCCATTCTCTTCATTCCTTCCAGCACAGGCAAGCCTTATCTGACTGCTACACCCTCCATCCCAGGGGCCTTGAGAGTCTTATTTTTAAGGTTAAAAAACCAGAAAGTTGACTGTTTCTTAATATTTGCATTCCTTCTATATATTCCTGTAACACTTCTAGTTTTTCTTTAGGTGATGTTGATCCTTGGGAAGGAGGTGGATCCATTTCCCTAAGGGGCCAACAGCTTTCTGGGTGGGACTTAGCTGATATTTCAACCCAGGTGTCTCCCAACCCCTGGAGAGTTTAGAAATCTGTATTAAAACAAAATAAAGCAACAACAAAACAAAAAAACCTACCCTAGAAATTTTGATACTGAACGAGATTTGACAACCACTGGTCAACCTATTTTAAATGTCCTTCCACTAGTCTCTCCCATCCTACCCCACCTCTCTCTGTTGCCGTGGCTACACATTGCTGCCGGAGTGATTCTTCTAAAATGAAAAACTGATGAGACCATTCCTCTGGACAAAACCCTTCAATCGGTTCCCATCTTCTGGAGTATAAAGTCTAAAACCCTTGTCTTAGTTTGATCTGACCCGTGGTTATTTTTCCAGCCTCTTTTCCCACCATCTTTCCCATTCATTGCCTTCTGCAATCTATCATCATCAGCAGAATAACATCAACCATTTGTTGAGATCCTATCTGCGAGGCACTATACTAGCTCCTTTATATATGTTATCTCGCTGGCATATTCCTCCCAAGAACCCCACAAAGCATATTATTCCTGTATTAGAGATGATAAAAGTGGGGTGACTTGTTATGTCCTTGACCACGTTTACCTCATGGTAGAGGTAAAGAGCAGAGTCCTGTTCGCTCTGACACCAGAGCTTAAGCTGTCTGCCTTGCACTGTCTGCACTGTCTAAGAACTTTGCATACAGCAACCTGAAATTCCCTGAAAGCTCCTTGCTCTCCCAACACCCTCGTAGCTGTGTATTCATTAACCTCTGCCTAGAGCACCCTCCTTGCTCTAGTCTGCCTGGGAAACACCCACCCATCCTTTTAGTCGTATCACACACATCAATGGGGTCAGATCCAATCCCTGCCACTTTTCCAATAGTATGATGGTGTGTAAGTTTCTTAACATCTGGGACCTTCTATTTCCACATCTGTACAAGGAGGATAATAATTTCAACCTCATAAGGTTTGTTGTGGGCTTCTGCTATTTTTGCTGCCTAGAATTAACTACCTTCCTTTGGCAACAATGCCCTGGAGAGCTTTGTTCTCCTCTAACTCTCTCCATGTAGTCTGGTGAAGTGGATGCCCCAGGGGCACAGGGGCCAAACTAAGCCATTCAGCACTCTCTCTCTTCCCTGCTGTGGTGTCTGACTTATGGTCAAGCACGTGGGCAAAGAAACTCAATTCCTGGGCTCTTGTTTTGAAATCTTGGGGAAGCTGATTTGCTCGTTTTTTTTTTTTTTTTTTTTTAACACCTTTATTTGAGTATAACTGTTTTACAATAGTGTGTTAGTTTCTCCTTTACAACAAAGTGAATCAGTTATACATATACATATGTTCCCATATCTCTTCCCTCTTGCGTCACCCTCTCTCCCACCCTCCCTATCCCACCCCTCTAGGTGGTCACAAAGCACAGAGGTGATCTCCCTGTGTTATGCGGCAGCTTCCCACTAGCTATCTAATTTACATTTGGTAGTGTATATATGTCCCTGCCACTCTCTCAATTCGTCACAGCTAACCCTTCCCCCTCCCCATATCCTCAAGTCCATGCTCTAGTAGGTCTGTATTTTATTCCCATCCTACCACTAATCTCTTCATGACATTTTTTTTTTCTTAGAGTCCATATATATGTGTTAGCATACGGTATTTGTTTTTCTCCTTCTGACTTATTTCACTCTGTATGACAGACTCCAGGTCTATCCACCTCATTACAAAAAACTCAGTTTCATTTCTTTTTATGGCTGAGTAATATTCCATTGTATATATGTGCCACATCTTCTTTATCCATTCATCTGTTGATGGACACTTAGGTTGCTTCCATGTCCTGGCTTTTGTAAATAGAGTTGCAATGAACATTTTGGTACATGACTATTTTTGAATTATGGTTTTCTCAGGGTATATGCCCAGTAGTGGGATTGCAAGGTCATATGGTAGTTCTATTTTTAGTTTTTTAAGGAACCTCCATACTGTTCTCCATAGTGGCTGTATCAGTTTACATTCCCACCAGCAGTGCAAGAGGGTTCCCTTTTCTCCACACTCTCTCCAGCATTTATTGTTTCTAGAGTTTTTGATGATGGCCAATCTGACCGGTGTGAGATGATATCTCATTGTAGTTTTGATTTGCATTTCTCTAATGATTAATGATGTTGAGCATTCTTTCATGTGTTTGTTGGCAATCTGTATATCTTCTTTGGAGAAATGTCTATTTAGTTCTTCTGCCCATTTTTGGATTGGGTTGTTTGTTTTTTTGTTATTGAGCTGCATGAGTTGCTTATAAATTTTGGATATTAATCCTTTGTCAGTTGCTTCATTTGCAAATATTTTCTCCCATTCTTAGGGTTGTCTTTTGGTCTTGTTTATGGTTTTGTTTGCTGTGCAAAAGCTTTTAAGTTTCATTAGGTCCCATTTGTTTATTTGTGTTTTTATTTCCATTTCTCTAGGAGATGGGTCAAAAAGGATCTTGCTATGATTTATGTCATAGAGTGTTCTGCCTATGTTTTGCTCTAAGAGTTTGATAGTGTCTGGCCTTACATTTAGGTCTTTAATCCATTTTGAGTTTATTTTTATGTGTGGTGTTAGGCAGTGTTATAATTTCACACTTTTACATGTAGCTGTCCAGTTATCCCAGCACCACTTATTGAAGAGGCTGTCTTTTCTCCATTGTATATTCTTGCCTCCTTTATCAAAAAGAAGGTGACCATATGTGTGTGGGTTTATCTCTGGGCTTTCTATCCTGTTCCATTGATCTATATTTCTGGTTTTGTGCCAGTACCATACTGTCTTGATTACTATAGCTTTGTAGTATAGTCAGGGAAGTCAGGGAGCCTGATTCTTCCAGCTCCATTTTTCGTTCTCAAGATTGCTTTGGCTATTCGGGGTCTTTTGTGTTTCCATACAAATTGTGAAATTTTTTGTTCTAGTTCTGTGAAAAATGCCAGTGGTAATTTGATAGGGATTGCATTGAATCTGTAGATTGCTTTGGGTAGTAGACTCATTTTCACAATGTTGATTTTCCAATCCAAGAACATGGTATATTTCTCCACCTATTTGTATCATCTTTAATTTCTTTCATCAGTGTCTTATAGTATTCTGCATGCAAGTCTTTTGTTTCCTTAGGTATGTTTATTCCTAGATATTTTATTCTTTTTGTTGCAATGGTAAATGGGAATGTTTTCTTAATTTCACTCTCAGATTTTTCATCATTAGTGTATTAGAATGCTAGAGATTTCTGTGCATTAATTTTGTATCCTGCAACTTTACCAAATTCATTGATTAACTCTAGTAGTTTTCTGGTAGCATCCTTAGGATTCTCTATGTATAGTATCATGTCATCTGCAAACAGTGACAATTTTACTTCTTTTCCTATTTGGATTCCTTTTATTTCTTTTTTTTCTCTGATTGCTGTGGCTAGAACTTCCAAAACTATGTTGAATAAAAGTGATGAGAGTGGGCAACCTTGTGTTGTTCCTGATCTTAGTGGAAATGGTTTCAGTTTTTCACCATTGAGAACGATGCTGGCTGTGGGTTTGTCATATATGGCCTTTATTATGTTGAGGAAAGTTCCCTCTATGCCTACTTTCTGCAGGGTTTTTATCATAAATGGGTGTTGAATTTTGTCAAAAGCTTTCTCTGCATCTATTGAGATGATCATATGGTTTTTCTCCTTCAGTTTGTTAATATGGTGTATCACATTGATTGATTTGCATATTTTGAAGAATCCTTGCATTCCTGGAATAAACCCCACTTGATCATGGTGTATGATCCTTTTAATGTGCTGTTGGATTCTGTTTGCTAATATTTTGTTGAGGATTTTTGCATCTATGTTCATCAGTGATATTGGCCTGTAGTTTTCTTTCTTTGTGGTGTATAGGACATTCCATCCAAAAACAACAGAATACACATTTTTCTCAAGTGCTCATGGAACATTCTCCAGGATAGATCATATCTTAGGTCACAAATCTAGCCTTGGCAAATTTAAGAAAATTGAAATCGTATCAAGTATCTTTTCCAACCACAATGCTATGAGACTAGATATCAATTACAGGAAAAGATCTGTAAAAAATACAAACACATGGAGGCTAAACAATACACTACTTAATAACGAAGTGATCACTGAAGAAATCAAAGAGGAAATCAAAAAATACTTAGAAACAAATGACAATGGAGACACGACGACCCAAAACCTATGGGATACAGCAAAAGCAGTTCTAAGAGGGAAGTTTATAGCAATACAGTCCTACCTTAAGAAACAGGAAACATCTCGAATAAAGAACCTAACTTTGCACCTAAAGCAATTAGAGAAAGAAGAAGAAAAAACCCCCAAATTTAGCAGAAGGAAAGAAATCATAAAGATCAGATCAGAAATAAATGAAAAAGAAATGAAGGAAACAATACAAAGATCAATAAAACTAAAAGCTGGTTCTTTGAGAAGATAAATAAATTTGATAAACCATTAGCCAGACTCATCAAGAAAAAAAGGGAGAAGACTCAAATCAATAGAATTAGAAATGAAGAAGGAGATGTAACAACTGACACTGCAGAAATACAAAAGATTATTAGAGATTACTACAAGCAACTGTATGCCAATAAAATGGACAACCTGGAAGAAATGGACAAATTCTTAGAAATGCACAACCTGCCGAGACTGAACCAGGAAGAAATAGAAAATATGAACAGACCAATCACAAGCACTGAAATTGAAACTGTGATTAAAAATCTTCCAACAAACAAAAGCCCAGGACCAGATGGCTTCACAGGCGAATTCTATCAAACATTTAGAGAAGAGCTAACACCTATCCTTCTCAAACTCTTCCAAAGGATAGCAGAGGGAGGAACACTCCCAAACTCATTCTATGAGGCCACCATCACCCTGCTCGTTTTTTAGTGGATTTGAACCTAAAGGAAAAAGCCCAGGAGTTGCTGCTGGCAGCCAGCAACATCTCCCCATGAGAGCAGAGAGTTTCTTAGAGAAGTGAGTCAACACTGAACAAGCAGAGCTCAGAAACAGAAACCAGGCCCTTTTCCTATCAGATGACCCCTGGATCAGGCCATACCTAAAGTTAAATGAATCTCTCGACACCATTTATTACATCAGCCAACATTCCAGTTTTGGGTTTTAGCCTGTTTGGGTGGGTTTTCTATCATTCATAGTAAAAACCTGTCAATTGGAACAGGCATTTTATGAAGATTACAGGTTAAAAAGGCAAAATAATGGTACAGTCAGTAAAAAGTAGCTAATCGTTTAGTCAGTAAAAAGTAGCTAATATTTTTAGTTTAGTGAGTCAAACCTCTCTTGAGCTCTATTATTTTTGGGGGGCTCTCTCCTCCCCATCATAATAATAGATAGTGTAAGCTGGTGGTAGAGTCAGGGAGAGTGGTTGTTTTACGAAGAGAGTTCTTTCCTCCAGCCTTTGGATCTTCTTTGGCCTTGTATCTCCTTGTGGCAGAAGGACAAGTGATTCTGAGTAGGAAACGATTTTCCACCAACCTTGCCCTATTTGCATTCACAGCTGAGTCCTGTGGAGAGCAGAGAAACTATATGCAAAACATGGAAGGGTTGTTTTAACCGAATTCCACAAAATTTGGGAGTCCCAGCAGCATATTTGTGGAATTGCTCTCACCGGCTATAATGGAAACTGAGGGCATTTCCCTTCCCTCCCTCAGGTGCTCATGCAGCTCTCTGACAGAGAAGGCTCTGGAGCAGCTCTGGTGGCATCTGCTGGGAAGCAGCAGGGCTGGGTTGGGGAGTGGACCTCTTGGGGAGCTCAGGTGTCCAGCAGACTTGTAGGAGCACCTGCTGGGGAGCATACCTGTTTGGGAAAACAAGAGAAGCACCTCTTGAGGATTTCAAGAAAACCTTGCTCTGTATTAAGAGGATAGGAAAACTTTATAGGCCCTACCTCAAAAGATGTATGTGAGAGCAGTGGTTTGAGTTGTTGCTGTTACAGGGACCCTACCTGGATGAAAAATTTGCTGCGGTCTGTGAAAAGTCAGGTTACATATAACTGTCACCTGATAAGCTCCACATATGTATATGCAACCAAACTAGCAGGTGGTGAAAAGCTTAAAGATTTTTTTTTTTTTTTTTTTTGCACGTGGAACTATGAACCGGAGTTTCTAGTGCATTTTTTAAGTGGGAAACAAATCACAGAATCATAGAATTATTTAGCAAAAGTATTTGTATTGGAATAATGTAATTACTAAATGTCAGACCTAGAGATCATGGAGCTCAGTGGTTTTCAATATCTTTAAGCAACAGGACATTTACAAAATTATTTAAACTTTCACTTTGCACATATTTGTACATGGTGAAAATTCAAAATGTACAAAAAAGCACATGGTAAAAACTAGGTCTCCCTCCATGCCTTGTCTCTTAGCCAACCAATTTCTCTACCCACTGGAAACCACTGCTACTATTTTCTTGCATACCCTTCCAGAAAGATTTTATGCATATTCAAGCACTTTCCCACACACATATTTATAAGTAGCAGCATAATAACCTTCTGAACCTTTTTTAAAAAATAAATAAATAAATTTATTTATTTATGGCTGCATTGGGTCTTCCTTGCTGTATGTGGGCTTTTCTCTAGTTGTGACGAGCAGGGGCTCCTCTTCCTTGCGGTGCGCAGGCTTCTCATTGTGGTGGCTTCTCTTGTTGTGGAGCACCAGTCCTAGGCGCGTGGGCTTCAGTAGTTGTGGCATGCAGGCTCAGTATTTGTGACTCGTGGGCTCTAGAGCGCAGGCTTAGTAGTCATGGTGCATGGGCTTAGTTGCTCCATGGCATGTGGGATCTTCCTGGACCAGGGATTGAAACCATGCCCCTTGCATTGGTAGGCGGGTTCTTAACCACTGTGCCACCAGAGAAGTCTTGAACCTTTCTTTTATACTTAATGTATCATGGAGGTCATTCCATAACAGTGCAGGTGTCAACCTCAGTCTGTTTTTACTGCTGCATTTCATTTTACTCTACACAGTGGATTTACCCTCTTGTACATTGTTAGATAATTTTGTTGCTTCCAGTATGGAATATGCATATCCTTGTATATGTGTTGTTATGTTGCAAATGAGCAAGTTTTGCTATAGGATAAATTCCTAGATATGGAAATACCTGTTAACAATGTGCAGTTTAGATTTTGATAAAGTTGCCAAATTACTATCTACAGAAGTTCTGTATATAAATTTTGACTTCCATTGGTGATGTATGAAAATGCCCAATTCCTTCTACCCTCATATTATTCAGTATCTGACCAAACCTTTTGATCAGGTAGTTAATGTACATTTAAAAAATATTCATAAAGTTAACATTTATTTTAAAATTCTTTATGTGTCCTTTGTTCATAGCCTTTGCTCATTTTTGTTCTTTTTTTTTTTAGTCCTTATTGATACCAGTTCTTTATACACTAAGAAAAATGTACTTGTCTGTGATATGAGTTGTGATATTTTTCTCATTGCTGATTATCTTTAAATTTGTTTATTCTACTTTGTTTTTTATTTTATTTTTTTTAACATCTTTATTGGAGTATAATTTCTTTACAATGGTGTGTTAGTTTCTCCTTTACAACAAAGTGAATCAGTTATACATATACATATATACCCATATCTCCTCCGCCCTCTTGCGTCTCCTTCCCACCCTCCCTATCCCACCCCTCTAGGTGGTCACAAAACACTGAGCTGATCTCCCAGTGCTATGCGGCTGCTTCCCACTAGCTATTTATTTTACATTTGGTAGTGTATGTATGTCCATGCCACTCTCTCACTTTGTTCCAGCTTACCCTTCCCCCTCCCCGCATCCTCAAGTCCATTCTCTACGTCTACGTCTTTATTTCTGTCCTGCCCCTAGGTTCTTCAGAACCACTTTTTTGGGATTCCATATATATGTTAGCATATGGTATTTGTTTTTCTCTTTCTGGCTTACTTCACTCTATATGACAGAGTCTAGGTCCATCCACCTCACTACAAATAACTCCATTTCGTTTATTTTTATGGCTGAGTAATATTCCATTGTATATATGTGCCACATCTTCTTTATCCATTCATCTGTTGATGGACACTTAGGTTGCTTCCATGTCCTGGCTATTGTAAATAGTGCTGCAATGAACACTGGGGTGCATGTGTCTTTTTGAATTATGGTTTTCTCAGGGTATATGCCCAGTAGTGGGATTGCTGGGTCATATGGTAGTTCTATTTTTAGTTTTTTAAGGAACCTCCATACTGTTCTCCATAGTGGCTGTATCGCTTTACATTCCCACCAACAATGCAAGAGGGTTTCCTTTTCTCCACACCCTCTGCAGCACTTATTGTTTCTAGATTTTTTGATGATGGCCATTCTGACTCGTGTGCGGTGATACCTCATTGTAGTTTTGATTTGCATTTCTCTAATGATTAGTGATGTTGAGCATCCTTTCATTTGTTGGCAATCTGTATATCTTCTTTGGAGAAATGTCTATTTAGGTTTTCTGCCCTTTTTTGGATTGGGTTGTTTGTTTTTTGGATATTGAGCTGCATGAGCTGCTTGTAAATTTTGGATATTAATCCTTTGTCAGTTGCTTCATTTGCAAATATTTTCTCCCATTCTGAGGGTTGTCTTTTGGTCTTGTTTATGGTTTTGTTTGCTATGCAAAAGCTTTTAAGTTTCATTAGGTCCCATTTGTTTATTTTTGTTTTTATTTCCATTTGTCTAGGAGATCGGTCAAAAAGGATCTTGCTGTGATTTATGTCATAGAGTGTTCTGCCTATGTTTTCCTCTAAGAGTTTGATAGTGTCTGGCCTTACATTTAGGTCTTTAATCCATTTTGAGTTTATTTTTGTGTATGGTGTTAGGGAGTGTTCTAATTTCATTCTTTTACATGTCTAGTTTTCCCAGCACCACTTATTGAAGGGACTACCTTTTCTCCATTGTATATTCTTGCCTCCTTTATCAAAGATAAGGTGACCATATGTATGTGGGTTTATCTCTGGGCTTTCTGTCCTGTTCCATTGATCTATATTTCTGTTTTTGTGCCAATACCATACTGTCTTGATTACTGTAGCTTTGTAGTATAGTCTGAAGTCAGGGAGCCTGATTCCTCCAGCTCTGTTTTTCTTTCTCAAGATTGCTTTGGCTATTCGTGGTCTTTTGTGTCTCCATACAAATTGTGAATTTTTTTGTTCTAGTTCTGTGAAAAATGCCAGTGGTAGTTTGATAGGGATTGCATTGAATCTGTAGATTGCTTTGGGTAGTAGAGTCATTTTCACAATGTTGATTCTTCCAATCCAAGAACATGGTATATCTCTCCATCTGTTTGTATCATCTTTAATTTCTTTCATCAGTGTCTTACAGTTTTCTGCATACAGTTCTTTTGTCTCCTTAGGTAGGTTTATTCCTTGGTATTTTATTCTTTTTGTTGCAGTGGTAAACGGGAGTGTTTCCTTAATTTCTCTTTCATATTTTTCATCATGAGTGTATAGGAGTGTAAGAGATTTCTGTGCATTAATTTTGTATCCTGCTACTTTACCAAATTCTTTGATTAGCTCTAGTAGCTTTCTGGTAGCATCTTTAGGATTCTCTATGTATAGTATCATGTCATCTGCAAACAGTGAACAGCTTTACTTGTTTTCTGATTTGATTCCTTTTATTTATTTTTCTTCTCTGATTGCTGTGGCTAAAACTTCCTAATCGATGTTGAATAATAGTGATGAGAGTGGACAACCTTGTCTTGTTCCTGATCTTAGAAGAAATGATTGCAATTTTTCACCATTGAGAACCATGTTGGCTGTGGGTTTATCATATATGGCCTTTATTATGTTGAGGCAAGTTCCCTTTATGCCTACTTTCTGGAGGGTTTTTTTTTTTTTTTTTCTGGAGGGTTTTTATCATAAATGGGTGCTGGATTTCGTCAAAAGCTTTTTCTGCATGTATTGAGATGATCATACGGTTTTTCTTCTTCAATGTGTTAATATGGTTTATCACACTGATTAATTTGCATATATTGAAGAATCCTTGCATTTCAGGAATAAACCCCACTTGATCATGGTGTATGCTCCTTGTAATGTGCTCTTGGATTCTGTTTGCTAGTATTTTTTTTTTTTAACATCTTTATTGGAGTATAATTGTTTTACAATAGTGTGTTAGTTTTTCCTTTACAACAAACTGAATCAGTTATACATATACATATGTTCCCATATCTCTTCCCTCTTGCATCACCCTCTCTCCCACCCTCCCTATCCCACCCCTCTAGGTGGTCACAAAGCACAGAGGTGATCTCCCTGTGCTATGCAGCAGCTTCCCACTAGCTATCTAATTTACATTTGATAGTGTGTATATGTCCCTGCCACTCTCTCACTTCGTCTCAGCCCACCCTTCCCCCTCCCCATATCCTCAAGTCCATGCTCGAGTAAGTCTGTGTTTTATTCCCGTCCTACCACTAATCTCTTCATGATATTTTTTTCCCTTAGAGTCCATATATATGTGTTAGCATACGGTATTTGTTTTTCTCCTTCTGACTTACTTCACTCTGTATGACAGACTCCAGGTCTATCCACCTCATTATAAATAACTCAGTTTCATTTCTTTTTATGGCTGAGTAATATTCCATTGTATATATGTGCCACATCTTCTTTATCCATTCATCTGTTGATGGACACTTAGGTTGCTTCCATGTCCTGGCTATTGTAAATAGAGCTGCAATGAACATTTTGGTACATGAGTCTTTCTGAATTATGGTTTTCTCAGGGTATATGCCCAGTAGTGGGATTGCTGGGTCATATGGTAGTTCTATTTGTAGTTTTTTAACGAACCTCCATACTGTTCTCCATAGCGGCTGTATCAATTTACATTCCCACCAGCAGTGCAAGAGGGTTCCCTTTTCTCCACACCCTCTCCAGCATTTATTGTTTCTAGAGTTTTTGATGATGGCCAATCTGACCGGTGTGAGATGATATCTCATTGTAGTTTTGATTTGCATTTCTCTAATGATTAATGAGGTTGAGCATTCTTTCATGTGTTTGTTAGCAATCTGTATATCTTCTTTGGAGAAATGTCTATTTAGTTCTTCTGCCCATTTTTGGATTGGGTTGTTTGTTTTTTTGTTATTGAGCTGCATGAGCTGCTTGTAAATTTTGGATATTAATCCTTTGTCAGTTGCTTCATTTGCAAATATTTTCTCCCATTCTGAGGGTTGTCTTTTGGTCTTGTTTATGGTTTTGTTTGCTATGCAAAAGCTTTTAAGTTTCATTAGGTCCCATTTGTTTATTTGTGTTTTTATTTCCATTTCTCTAGGAGATGGGTCAAAAAGGATCTTGCTGTGATTTATGTCGTATAGTGTTCTGCCTATGTTTTCCTCTAAGAGTTTGATAGTGTCTGGCCTTACATTTAGGTCTTTAACCCATTTTGAGTTTATTTTTGTGTGTGGTGTTAGGGATTGTTCTAATTTCATACTTTTACATGTAGCTGTCCAGTTTTCCCAGCACCACTTATTGAAGAGGCTGTCTTTTCTCCACTGTATATCCTTCCCTCCTTTATCAAAGATAAGGTGACCATATGTGTGTGGGTTTATCTCTGGGCTCTCTATCCTGTTCCATTGATCTATATTTCTGTTTTTGTGCCAGTACCATATTGTCTTGATTACTGTAGCCTTGTAGTAGAGTCTGAAGTCAGGGAGCCTAATTCCTCCAGCTCCATTTCTCGTTTTCAAGATTGCTTTGGCTATTCGGGGTCTTTTGTGTTTCCATACAAATTGTGAAATTTTTTGTTCTAGTTCTGTAAAAAATGCCAGTGGTAATTTGATAGGGATTGCATTGAATCGGTAGATTGCTTTGGGTAGTATAGTCATTTTCACAATGTTGATTCTTCCAATCCAAGAACATGGTATATTTCTCCACCTATTTGTATCATCTTTAATTTCTTTCATCAGTGTCTTATAGTTTTCTGCATACAAGTCTTTTGTCTCCTTAGGTAGGTTTATTCCTAGATATTTTATTCTTTTTGTTGCAGTGGTAAATGGGAGTGTTTTCTTAATTTCACTCTCAGATTTTTCATCATTAGTGTATAAGAATGCCAGAGATTTCTGTGCATTAATTTTGTATCCTGCAACTTTACCAAATTCATTGATTAGCTCTAGTAGTTTTCTGGTAGCATCCTTAGGATTCTCTATGTATAGTATCATGTCATCTGCAAACAGTGACAGCTTTACTTCTTCTTTTCCTATTTGGATTCCTTTTATTTCTTTTTCTTCTCTGATTGCTGTGGCTAGAACTTCCAAAACTATGTTGAATAAGAGTGGTGAGAGTGGGCAACCTTGTCTTGTTCCTGATCTTAGTGGAAATGGTTGCAGTTTTTCACCATTGAGAACGATGCTAGCTGTGGGTTTGTCATATATGGCCTTTATTATGTTGAGGAAAGTTCCCTGTATGCCTACTTTCTGCAAGGTTTTTTATCATAAATGAGTGTTGAATTTTGTCAAAAGCCTTCTCTGCATCTATTGAGATGATCATATGGTTTTTCTCCTTCAGTTTGTTAATATGGTGTATCACGTTGATTGATTTGCGTATATTGAAGAATCCTTGCATTCCTGGGATAAACCCCACTTGATCATGGTGTATGATCCTTTTAATGTGCTGTTGGATTCTGTTTGCTAATATTTTGTTGAGGATTTTTGCATCTATGTTCATCAGTGATATTGGCCTGTAGTTTTCTTTCTTTGTGACGTCTTTTTCTGGTTTTGGTATCAGGGTGATGTTGGCCTCATAGAATGAGTTTGGGAGTGTTCCTCCCTATGCTATCTGTTGGAAGAGTTTGAGAAGGATAGGTGTTAGCTCTTCTCTAAATGTTTGATAGAATTCGCCTGTGAAGCCATCTGGTCCTGGGCTTTTGTTTGCTGGAAGATTTTTAATCACAGTTTCAATTTCAGTGCTTGTGATTGGTCTGTTCATATTTTCTATTTCTTCCTGGTTCAGTCTCGGCAGGTTGTGCATTTCTAAGAATTTGTCCATTTCTTCCAGGTTGTCCATTTTATTGGCATACAGTTGCTTGTAGTAATCTCTAATAATCTTTTGTATTTCTGCAGTGTCAGTTGTTACATCTCCTTTTTCATTTCTAATTCTATTGATTTGAGTCTTCTCCCTTTTATTCTTGATGAGTCTGGCTAATGGTTTATCAATTTTATTTATCTTCTCAAAGAACCAGCTTTTAGTTTTATTGATCTTTGCTATTGTTTCCTTCACTTCTTTTTCATTTATTTCTGATCTGATCTTTATGATTTCTTTCCTTCTGCTAAATTTGGGGTTTTTTTGTTCTTCTTTCTCTAATTGCTTTAAGTGCAAAGTTAAGTTGTTTATTCGAGATGCTTCCTGTTTCTTAAGGTATGATTGTATTGCTATAAACTTGCCTCTTAGAACTGCTTTTGCTGTATCCCATAGGTTTTGGGTCGTTGTGTCTCCATTGTCATTTGTTTCTAAGTATTTTTTGATTTCCTCTTTGATTTCTTCAGTGATCACTTCGTTATTAAGTAGTGTATTCTTTAGCCTCCATGTGTTTGTATTTTTTACAGATCTTTTCCTATAATTGATATCTAGTCTCATAGCGTTGTGGTCGGAAAAGATACTTGATACGATTTCAATTTTCTTAAATTTGCCAAGGCTAGATTTGTGACCCAATATATGATCAATCCTGGAGAATGTTCCATGAGCACTTGAGAAAAATGTGTATTCTGTTGTTTTTGGATGGAATGTCCTATAAATATCAATTAAGTCCATCTTGTGTAATGTATCATTTAAAGCTTGTGTTTCCTTATTTATTTTCATTTTGGATGATCTGTCCATTGGTGAAAGTGGGGTGTTAAAGTCCCCCATTATAATTGTGTTACTGTCGATTTCCCCTTTTAAGGCTGTTAGTATTTGCCTTATGTATTGAGGTGCTCCTATGTTGGGTGCATAAATATTTACAATTGTTATATCTTCTTCATGGATCGATCCCTTGATCATTATGTAGTGTCCTTCTTTGTCTCTTGTAATAGTCTTTATTTTAAAGTCTATTTTGTCTGATATGAGAATTGCTACTCCAGCTTTCTTCTGATTTCCATTTGCATGGAATATCTTTTTCCATCCCCTTACTTTCAGTCTGTATGTGTCCCTAGGTCTGAAGTGGGTCTCTTGTAGACAGCATATATATGGGTCTTGTTTTTGTATCCATTCAGCCAGTCTGTGTCTTTTGGTGGGAGCATTTAATCCATTTACATTTAAGGTAATTATCGATATGTATGTTCCTATTACCATTTACTTAATTGTTTCGGGTTGTTCTTGTAGGTCTTTTCCTTCTCTTGTGTTTCTTGCCTAGAGAAGTTCCTTTAGGATTTGTTGTAGAGCTGGTTTGGTGGTGCTGTACTCTCTCAGCTTTTGCTTGTCTGTAAAGGTTTTAATTTCTCCATCAAATCTGAATGAGATCCTTGCTGGGTAGAGTAATCTTGGTTGTAGGTTTTTTTCCTTCATCACTTTAAATATGTCCTGCCACTCCCTTCTGGCTTGTAGAGTTTCTGCTGAAAGATCAGATGTTAACCTTATGGGGATTCCCTTGTGTGTTATTTGTTGTTTTTCCCTTGCTGCTTTTAATATGTTTTCTTTGTATTTAATTTTTGACAGTTTGATTATTATGTGTCTTGGCGTGTTTCTCTTTGGGTTTATCCAGTATGGAACTCTCTGTGCTTCCTGGACTTGATTGATTATTTCCTTTCCTATATTAGGGAAGTTTTCAACTATAATGTCTTCAAATATTTTCTCAGTCCCTTTTTTTTTTTGCTCTTCTTCTTCTGGGACCCCTATAATTCGAATGTTGGTGTGTTTAATGTTGTCCCAGAGGTCTCTGAGACTGTCCTCAGTTCTTTTCATTCTTTTTTCTTTCTTCTGCTCTGCAGTAGTTATTTCCACTATTTTATCTTCCAGGTCACTTATCCGTCCTTCTGCCTCAGTTATTCTGCTATTGATCCCATCTAGAGTATTTTTCATTTCATTTATTGTGTTGCTCATCGTTTCTTGCTTCCTCTTTATTTCTTCTAGGTCCCTGTTAACTGTTTCTTGCAAATTGTCTATTCTATTTACAAGATTTTGCATCATCTTCACCATCATTATTCTAAATTCTCTTTCAGGTAGATTGGCTATTACCTCTTCATCTGTTAGGTCTGGTGTGTTTTTATCTTGCTCCTTCATCTGTTGTGTGTTTTTCTGTCTTCTCATTTCGCTTATCTTACTGTGTTTGGGGGTCTCCTTTTTGCACGCTGCAGGTTCGTAGTTCCTGTTGTTTTTGGTGGCTGTCCCCAGTGGCTAAGGTTGGTTCAGTGGGTTGAGTAGATTCCCTGGTTGGGGGGGCTAGTGCCTCTGTTCTGGTGGATGAGGCTGGATCTTGTCTTTCTGATGGGCAGGTCCTCGTCTGGTGGTGTGTTTGGGGATGTTGGTTACCTTATTATGATTTTAGGCAGCCTCTCTGCTAATGGATGGGGCTGTAGACCTGTCTTGCTCTTTGTTGGGCATAGGGTGTCCAGCACTGTTCGTTGCTGGTCCTTGAGTGAAGCTGGGTCTTGGTGTTGAGATGGAGGTCTCTGGGAGATTTTCGCCATCTGATATTACGTGGAGCTGGGAGGTCTCTTGTGGACTAGTGTCTTGAGGTTGGTTCTCCCACCTCAGGGACACCGCCCTGGTGCCTGGCTGGGGCGCCAAGAACCTTTAATCCACACGGCTCCAAATAAAAGGTAGAATAAATAGAAAGGAAAGAAAAGGAAGGAAGGAGGGAGGGAGGGATGGAAGGAAGAAAGGAAGGAAGAAATGAAGGAAGGAAGCAGGAAAGGAAGGAAGGAAGGTGCAGAGGAAGAAAGGGAGGAAGGAAGAGAGGAAGGGAGGAAAGAAGGGGGGAAGGAAGGGAGAAAGGAGGGAAGAAGGGAAGAAAGGAAGGAAGAAAGGAAGAAAGAAAGGGAGAAGACAGAGTAGTATAAAGTATAGTTATTAAAATAAAAAATAATTATTAAGAAGAAAAATTTCCTTAAAAAAAAAAAAAACAGAAAAATGGGTCGGTCTAACCCTAGGACAAATGGTGAAAGCAAAGCTATACAGACAAAATCTCACACAGCAGCACACACATACACACTCACAAAAAGAAAAAAAAAGGGAAAATAATAGTATATCTTGCTCCCAAAGTCCACCTCCTCAACTTGGGATGATTCGTTGTCTATTCAGGTTTTCAACAGCTGCAGGGCACTTAAAGTTGATTGTGGAGCTTTAATCCGCCGCTTCTGAGGCTGCTGGGAGAGACCTCCCCCTCTCCTCTCTGTTCGCACAGCTCCTGGGGTTCAGCTTTGGACTTGGTCCCGCCTCTGCGTGTAGGTTGTCCGAGGGCGACTGCCCTTCGCTCAGACAGGACGATGTTAAAGGAGCAGTTGATTCGGGGGCTCCAGCTCACTCAGGCTGGGGGGAGGGAGTGGCACGGGGGCGGGGCGAGTCCGCGGCGGCAGAGGCCGGCGTGACGCTGCACAGGCCCAAGGCGCGCCGTGCGTTCTCCCAGGGAAGCTGTCCCTGGATCCCGGGACCCCGGCAGTGGCGGGCCGCACGGGCTCCCGGGAGGGCCGGTGTGGAGAGTGACCTGCGCTCGCACACAGGCCTCTTGGTGGTGGCAGCAGCAACCTTAGCGTCCGACACCCGTCTCTACTGTCCGTGCCGACAGACGCGGCTCGCGCCCGTTTCTGGAGTTCCTCTACACGGTGCTCTTAATCCCCTCACCTCACACCCGAGGAAGCAAAGAGGCAAGAAAAAGTCTCTTGTCTCTTCGGCAGCTCCGCGCCCGCCCCTGGGGCTCCTTCAAGCGGCGCACTTAATCCCCTCTCCTCGCGCCCAGGCAGCAAAGAGGGAGGAAAAGGTCTCTTGCCTCTTCGGCAGCTCCAGACTTCTCCCGAACTCCCTCCCGGCCAGCCGTGGCGCACTAGCCCCCTTCAAGCTGTCTTCACTCTGCCAACTCCAGACCTTTCCCTGGGATCCGACTGAAGCCCGAGCCTCAGCTCCCGGCCCCGCCCGCCCCGGCAGGCGAGCAGACAAGCCTCTCGGGCTGGTGAGTGCCGGTCGGCACCGATCCTCTGCGGGAATCTCTCCGCTTTGCCCTCCGCACCCCTGTGGCTGAGCTGTCCTCTGCGGCTCCAGAGCTTCCCCCTCCGGCGCCCGCAGTCTCCGCCCGCGACGGGGCCTCTAGTGTGTGGGAGTCTTTCCTCCTTCACGGCTCCCTCCCACTGGCGTAGGTCCCGTCCCTATTCTTTTGTCCCTGTTTATTCTTTTTTCTTTTGCCCTACTCAGATATGTGGGGAGTTTCTTGCCTTTTTGGAGGTCTGAGGTCTTCTGCCAGCGTTCGGTGGGTGTTCTATAGGAGAAGTTCCACGTGTAGATGTATTTCTGATGTCTCTGTGAGGAGGAAGGAGATCTCCGCGTCTTACTCTTCCGCCATCTTTAAGCTCAGTTTGCTAGTATTTTGTTGAGGGTTTTTGCATCTGTGTTCATCAGTGATATTGGCCTGTAGTTTTCTTCCTTTGTGACATCTTTGTCTGGTTTTGGTATCAGGGTTATGGTGGCCTTGTAGAGTGAGTTTGGGAGTGTTCCTCCTCCTGCTACATTTTAGAAGAGTTTGAGAAGGATAGGTGTTAGCTCTTCTCTAAATGTTTGATAGAATTCACCTGTGAAGCCATCTGGTCTTGGATTTTTGTTTGTAGGAAGGTTTTTAATCACATCGTCAATTTCAGTGCTTGTGATTGTTCTGTTTATTTTTTCTATTTCTTCCTGGTTCAGTCTCAGAAGGTTGTGCTTTTCCAGGATTTTCCATTTCTTCCAGATTGTCCATTTTATTGGCATATAGTTGCTTGTAGTAATCTCTCTTGATCCTTTGTATTTCTGCAGTATCAGTTGCTACTTCTCCTTTTTCATTTCTAATTCTAATGATTATGATAATTTGTTGACACATATATATATTTTAAAACATTTTTTATCTTTTCAAATTCATCAGCCTTTTATTTTATAGCATATGGGTTTTGTGTGATATTTACTTTTTTTTTTTTTTTTTTTTTTTTTTTTTTTGCGGTACACAGGCCTCTCACTGCTTTGGCCTCTCCCGCTGCAGAGCACAGGCTCTGGACGCGCAGGCTCAGCGGCCATGGCTCACGGGCCCAGCCGCTCCCCGGCATGTGGGATCTTCCCGGACCTGGGCACGAACCCGCGTCCCCTGCATCGGCAGGCGGACTCTCAACCACTGCGCCACCGGGGAAGCCCTTGTGTGATATTTAGAAAGTGCTTCCCCACATCTCTGTGATTATTTGAAAATTCTCCAATGTCTTTCTTCTACTTTTATAGGTTCCATTTTCATGCTTAAATTTGTTTTGTTTTTTTTTTCGGTACGCGGGCCTCTCACTGTTGTGGCCTCTCCCGTTGCGGAGCACAGGCTCCGGACGCTCAGGCTTAGCGGCCATGGCTCACAGGCCTTGCCGCTCCGCGGCATGTGGGATCTTCCCAGACTGGGGCATGAACCCATGTCCCCTGCACTGGGAGGCAGACTCTCTACCACTGCCCCACCAGGGAAGCCCGCTTAAATATTTTTTGAAAAATTGAAATGTAGTTTATTTACAACGTTGTGTTAGTTTCGGGTATACAGCAAAGTGATTCAGTTATACATATGTATGTATGTATATATAATATACATATTCTTTTTCATATTCTTTTCCATTATGTTTTATTACAGGATATTAAGTATAGTTCCCTGTACTATATAGTACAAGGCTATACAGGACCTTGTTGTTTGTTTTATATATAATAGTTTGTTTCTGCTAATCCCAAACTCCTAATTTATCCCTCCCCAACCCCTTTCCCCTTTGGTAACCGTATGTTTGTTTTCTATGTCTGTGAGTCTATTTCTGTTTTGTATATAAGTTCATTTGTATCACTTTTTAGATTCCACATGTAAATGATATCATGTAATATTTGTCTTTGTCTGGCTTGCTTCACTTAGTATGGTAATCTCTAGGTCCATCCATGTTGCTGCAAATGACATTATTTCATTCCTTTTTTATGGCTGAGTAATATTCTATTGTATATATGTACCACATCTTCTTTATCCATTCATCTCCTGATGGACATTTTGGTTGCTTCCATTTAGGTTGCTTGGCTATTGTAATTAGTGATGCAATGAACATTGGGGTGCATGTATCTTTTCCGGTTAGAGTTTTGTCTGGATATATGCCCAGGAGTGGGTTTGCTGGGTCATATGGTAGTTCTATTTTTAGTTTTTTTAAGAGACCTCCATACTGTTCTCCACAGTGGCTGCACCAATTTATATTCCCACAAACAGGGTAGGAGGGTTCCCTTTTCTCCACACCCTCTCCATTCATGCTTAAATCTTTGATCCAACTGGTATTTTCTTTTGTGTAAGATACACATTAGTTTCCTCTTAACATTTTTTTTTGATGACAAAATTCAAATTTATTATAAAAGTCTTCCTATGTGGCTACATCTAGTGCATATTGAGTATATTACAATATGGGGCCGCCTTAACAAAGTATCACAGACTGGGTGGCTTATCTACTAGAACTTAATTTTCTCCCAGTTCTGGAGGCTGGGAGTCCAAGGTCAGAGTGTGGACTGGTTTGTTTCTTTCTGAGGCACTCACCCTAAGGTGAGAAAGGATTAGCACCGGGTAGCTGTGTACAAACTTCTTCCCAGTGAACCAGCTGTAAGATTCTTCAGTTGTTTGACGTTAAATTCATGTTTTAATGAATTCAACCAGGTGCTTTCTTCTTGAAGTCACATAACTATTGCTAGACAATGGACTCATTGAGGAGGAAGAAAAGCCTTCATGATCCTACACTATATGGGCAAATCTTGGACATTGTCACAAACAAGTCCACCATTCAGATCTCCAGAAATAATCACCTTAACCATCAGGCACAGGGAGTATACGAAGTATAGAAGGCTGTCATGTTGAGGTCACAAATCTAAATGCATCAGTGCTTCTTAATCCATCTGCGCTAGAAGACCAGTTTTGTTTGCCTTTATTTTCAGTTCATTTTTGATATTGTTGAACTGCTTTTTAAAATTTTTTCTAAATGGTTACCCAATGGTCTGAAAACCATTTATTAAATAATTCATCTTCCCTTTACTGATTTGAAATGCCATTTTTATCCCATACTAAATTCCTGTATGTTTTATGGTATATTTCTGGACTTTCAGATCCACAACAGAACCTTGTATTCAAAGCAAATCTCCTGAGCAATAACAGAGCTACTCTGGTTGGGGGTTGAGGGGTGGAGAGGCCAAAGCCCTCCTGACTCGCTTCCCCTCTTCTTGCCTGAGGTCACCCCCAAGCTGCTCTGTGGAGGCTTTGGGGTTCTGGAGAGCAGAGTTTGAAAACCACTGATCTGGCCCAGTCTTTTTCACGGATGACAACAGTACCATTGTACCATTACCAGAACACCATTGTATGTCCCTTCCCCCGCCATGTGCATGGAATGTACCATTGGCAGAGGAGCTGAGGGAGTCACAGGAGGTCAGTCAGAGAGCTTATGTTGCAGGCCACTCCATTGTCACAGGTGATCATGTCGGTGTTTGGGGGAAATATGTCCCAGGTAGAAGGAACAGCAAAGGCAAAGTTACTGGGATACATGTGTGTAGATAGAGACATAGCTATAGGTAAAAAAATAGGAATAGGCACAAGATAGATAATATAGGAGACAGAGATGGTGATAGATCTAGAGATTAGAATATGCTTCACCTAAGAGTAGGAAAATTTTCACTTAGTGTCCTATTTATATTAATACAAATATGTTCCTATGTTAAAAATTTCGGGCTTCCCTGGTGGCGCAGTGGTTGAGAGTCCGCCTGCTGATGTAGGGGACACGGGTTCGCGCCCCTGTCTGGGAGGATCCCACATGCTGCGGAGCGGCTGGGCCCATGAGCCATGGCCGCTGAGCCTGAGTGTCCGGAGCCTGTGCTCCGCAATGGGAGAAGCCACAACAGTGAGAGGCCTGCATACCGCAAAAAAAAAAAAAAATCTCACAGCCAACAATTGAAACATCATATTGTTTTTATTTTTATAGTACTCCTGAACTGAGTGGAAAAACTGCAAGTGTTTCCAGTAAATGAGCATCTCCTTCAGAAATCCCTCTCTACTTGAGCCTCTTTGATTTGGGTTTTGCTGCCAGCAGCTCAAGGTGTTGACAGATAAGGTAACTTTTCAAGTTTCTACAACTAGTGGGGCTGGGGTGGGGGGAGATAACCTGTGTTTTAGATCCTTGAGGAGGGTGAAGCGTAAGCTCTGCACCCAAGTCAGTCCCAGCCTGGTTCTGCCCTCCTTTTGAAAACTCTCTTTGAGATAATCTCTGGAAGGAAGCCTCTCAGAGAGGAACCATCCCCCCTGGGTGCAGAGAATAAACCATTGCTTGAGTTTGCCTCATATGGGATTTTGGGTATCACAGAGGGACATAGTAACTATGATGTCACCTCGTAGTTACACTGAAGTAGCTTGAAAGGTCAAGAAAGGAAAGAATAAATAAAACACTTTTGAAAAGGTCTCACTCAGCATCAAAATTTGTATAAAGGCTTGCCACAAACAACAATTCAACCTGTAATGATGTAAAAATAACAAATTAATGATTAGGTCACACACCTAACCACTGGATTTCCAGATTTCAAAAGAGATATTTTCTGAAAAAGGAATTATACCAAGTGAATATCTTACTTTCCTTGAAATCACTCTCTTCCAAAAAAAAAAAAACCCTAACACAAACAAGAAACAAATAACAAAAAACAAGTGCATACCTTAACCCAGAGAAATGGATGGATTCCTGTAATAATAGTGTTAGTCAGAACCCAGCTTCATCTGTGCAGTAGAGAAGTGGGGACCTGGCCTTCTGCATGTCCTGGGTCTGAGCTTCTGAACCAGATGGTATGAGTTAGGCTTGGAATGAAAGGCCTTCCTGCCTCCTTTCAGCAGGGCAAGGTCATGGCTGCGCCAGCAATTGTGTTTTCATGTCCAGGTCCAATGGCCTTGTAGTCTACAAAAGTCCTCCCAGATTCTGACAATGAGCTGACTTGTGACCAGTGATTCTGCCATACTGATTTTTTTAAAAAAATTAATTAATTTAATTAATTTATTTTGGCTGCATTGGGCCTTCATTGCTGCACGCAGGCTTTCTCTAGTTGTGGCGAGTGGGGGCTACTCTTTGTTGTGGTATGTGGGCTTCTCATTGTTGTGGCTTCTCGCATTGTGGAGCATGGGCTCTAGGCGCGCGGGCTTCCGTAGTTGTGGCACGCAGGCTCAGTAGTTGTGGCTCACAGGTTCTAGAGTGCAGGCTCAGTAGTTGCGGTTCACGGGCTTAGTTGCTCCATGGCATGTGGGATCTTCCCGGACCAGGGCTCGAACCGTGTCCCCTGCATTGGCAGGTGGATTCTTAACTGCGCGACCAGGGAAGCCCCTGCTGCACTGATCTTGACGGCAGAAAATCTGGACTGGTGCTATGGGCTACAACTGCAAACCTCAAAGTGTGGTCTGGGGACCCTGTGGGTCCCTGGTCCCTGAAGTCCTTTCATGGGGTCCCAGAGGTCAAAACTATGTTTATAACAACACTGAGACGTTATTTGTCTGTTTCACTCCCATTTTCTCATGGGTGTATAAGGAGTTTTTCAGAGGCTACATGATATGTGATATTAGAAAAGACTGAATGCAGAAGCAGATATGGGAAACCAGCTATCTTAATAACCAGACGTGAAAGAAATTTGCAAAAGTGTAAAGCAATGCCACTCTCTTACCAAATATTTTTGTTTTGGAAAATGAAGCTATTTTTTGTAAAATGTTATTTATATTAATGGATTTATTGTCATTTTTAAAAAATTCAAATATTTCAAATTAACATAATACAGTAAATACCAAAAAATATATATAAACTTTAAGCTCTTTAGGGTTCTTATAATTTTTAAGAATTTAAAATTTTTAAGAAGTTAAAGGGGGGTCCTAAGACCAAAAAGTTTGAGAACTATTGATCCATGGGATAGTGAAAGGAGATAAACACAAGATAACAATAATTATTTATTGAGTGCTTCCTGTTTGACAGGTTCTGTGTTAAGGCCTAACATGGATTACCTCATTCAACTCTCATAACCACCCGAAGAGTGGGTACTTGTGTTCCTTCTTAGGTTACAGATGAGGAAGGAACCTGGGCTTATTAGAAAGGATAAGGAACTTTCTCATGGTCATAGAGTTGGAAAGTGGCAAAGAGTAGAGCTGAACCCAGGAGTACGGTTCCAGCTCTCACACCCTAAACTAACAAGTGATAGTGCTTCTAGAAGCCTGTGCCTTCATCTGTCCTCTTGCGCCCCTCCCCCCAGTTAAAAATTGGATATGATGAAAGAGGCAGAACTAGGAGGCAACTGGAGAAGTGTACTATGAACACTGACAAGATCTCCCCACCTCTGAGTCAGGGTCGACTGGAACAGGGGCTGGCCTCCCATGGTGTGCGGGATGCCACATGGGCAACTAGCTCCCCAAATACTGAAATCCACCCTGGTGTCTCTCCCTTATTAAGTTAGTTTTGGAGCTGAAGGGTCATGATTATAAAAAAAACAAAAGTAATGAGAGACAACTGTAAGAGAAAAAACCCCACAAAAATCAGTGGAGGGAATCTTATTTCACAAGTGTCTTAAGATTCTCAACTATTTAAATAAACAAAAACTGGATATTATAGATGATGTATGATGTTTGATTTATGCAACATAGAATAGCAATGGCTTAGTGGATCTACCTTTGGGAAAGAAACCTTGGCTATACATCAGTGGCTATATGAAGGTATAGTTAGCTATATTAAGTGTTTAGGAAGCTCTTCATGCATAGTTTTAATGATTCTCTGTTTTACTGACTTTCTGTTTTCGAACTAACTTCCCATCAGGTCTGGTTGGGTAAGAGGTACAAAGTGAGGGGGAGAAAGATTGGGTTTTTGTTTTTTTCTTGCTTCAACTGAGCATGGGTGTGACTAATTTACGTAACCACTAGGTGCCACTGTTGCCTCATGCAATATCGCCAGATGCTTGAGTTCTAGCGATATGCTGGGAATTTTACTTTAAAGCGTTCAGGGTATTTGTGTGAGGGAGGGACCAGGATGGCTCGTACTGCTGTGTACCTGCCCCCCACCCCGTCCCCATACTATCTTATTAATTTTTTTAAAGTATGTACAATTGGCTATTGGATAAGGAGAGCTCAGGTACAAAATTCCCAGCCAAAGATCATTATTTCTTGCAGAATGACTTCAAAATCAGCTTCAAGTAGAATGTGAAGCATGGCAAGGGAAAGCAAATGGTATGGCTGATTTAGGCATAGGGCAGTACTCAGTGTCCAGTGCTGGTGACTCTGTCACAACAAGATGCCCCACAGGGCAGCTGTCCTTGGCTGTGCGAAGGGTAAAGTTGCAGCCTGGAGGCCAACAGCATCCCTCTTTCAAGAAGAGGATGCAGAGTGGAGGCTCACAGTGGGGAGGTGAGCGGACTAGCCATGGCAATACCCTCTGTAGGCCCTGGCTTCTGTTCCAGAGACCCCAGAGCTGAAAGAGCTCTTGGAAGTCATTCATTTCAATCTCCCAGTTAGTACAAGTGATTCTTTGGTAGCACCCCTGGTAGCTGAGCTGGAATACCTGCTGAAATACTCTCCATACTAAGATTCTTACTTTGTTGGTGTCTTGTTTGATTTTGGGGCAGCTCTGTTAGAAAGTGCATTGTGTTAAGCTAAATAAAACCCACCTCCTTTCGACTTCCCTTAATCATTTCTCATGTGATTTCCAGACTCTACAATATCAGCTCAGGGTAATACAGTACTTACTTGTTGAGCAGCTTTAGGTCCAAGGCCCTGTGCTAAGCAATCTAGGGCATCCTCTGGAGAATACTGTGGTTGCCAATGTCCTTCTTACTATGTCTTTCCTGGAATGAAACAGAACATTCCAGGTGAGGTCTAATTCATGTCAAGTATAGGGACAATGACTTCACTTGATCTGAAAGCTTCCATCTAATAAGAGTGTATTAACTTATTATGTATTGTAACAATGCTGGATCATTTGAATTTGAGTTGGATTTCGCTCCTCAGGGCTCTTTTCCCAGGATCTGTGTCAAGGCAGTTTTTTCCATCCTGGACTTTCTTTTTCATAGACATTTTCACTAAAACCCAGGTTTTTATTCATCCAATGATTCAATTAGTGGGTACTGGGGACCTCACAGTTGTGCATGTCACTTGGCTAGGAGATGTGACAACTATTCTACTTTTTCTTTCATCTAGCATAGCTGACCCTCCCAGGACTGTGCCATTCTCAGATTCAGAATGTAGGTCTGCTCTGACTTCATCCTAACTGCTAAAACGTGACTGTTTGTGCTTGTTTACTCTACAGTAACTTTAGAAGGACCTGAATTATTTTTATGAAGTCTGATTCGTCAAGGAATATGAATGAAACCTAGCTTGGGTTTGGGATTTATCCTTGTGTTGTAAAAACAGTGCTTTAAAAAATTTCAAATGGTTACTTAATTTCACATTTTAAGACCTTGAAGGCCCTTTTTAGTATAACCGCAAGAGCTTCTGATTTCAAAGGGTGATCAGAAGCTAAGAACAGGCAGCCTCCACATTATGGGGGAGTAAATGTTTCCAAGAAGCCATCTAGAAATGACATCAGGCATCTCTTTTCTTGCAAAGACGTTGACCTGAGTTCCAATTCTCATTTCATTTGTGCCTTGCTATCATAAGGTACTAATGCCACACTGGCCAGATCAGTACTCATCTCTATTGCTGGAAGAAATAACCAAGTCAAAGTGGTTCCAACACTCACTAAGTGTTGGGCTACACCCTTGAAATTAACTGACTAATTAATATATTATCTGAACAATTACTACATTGATTATTAAATATTAGCCATTTTGTGTTTAGAGGGTTTCGTTAGGATGAAGTTTAGAGTTAGGAACAGCTCTTTCTCCCAGTTTTGGTCCTTAGCTACTCATTTTGATAAATGACAAGATTAATAATTAGGTAATGTTGCAATTATTACATTTCAGATGTTACTCATACATGTTGATTCGGTATTTCTACATAAATATGCCCTATTCACGTAACACCTAAGCTTTCCGTTTATTTAGTTAGACTGTGATACTGTCATAAATAGGAAAACAGATGGAAATTAAATGGAGACAAGACTCTGAACCACAAGAACTGTATGTAATAACTTATTGAGCAATTAAGCATAGTGATGAAAGAAATATTTACATTGCCCACTGCATTTTGTTATGCAAGTAGACTATAATTTTCTAGAGAAGTCCCTGAGATGAGTCTAGGTTTGGAAAGAAACCTTTGACTGACAGATTCTAGTTCATTGATAGACTGTTTTCACTTAGCTCGCAGGACACGATGCTCTCTTGGCTTCCCTCCTGTCTCACTTATTGCTGTTTTCCGTCTCCTTTCCTGGTTCCTCCCCTTCTTTCCACTCATTTAATATTGGAGTGCCCCAGGGCTCAGTCCTTGGTTCTCTTTATCTATATCTACTCCCTTGGTGGCCTGCTCCAGGCTTATGTCTTTAAATGCCATCCGTGTGCTAACAATTCCCAAATTTATACCTCCAGTCAAGAATCCCTCCGAATTCCAGATTTATAGATCCAACTGCTATACAACATCTTTGTCTAAGAACATCCAAATGTGAACTCCTGGTTGTCCCTTCCAAACCTGCTCCCCTCAGCTTTCTCATCTCAGATGGTGATAACTGAAAGTAGCAGTTTGTAAGATCAGCGAGGTAACAAGCAGCCAAATCTCGTAAGAACTTGTAAGGACTTTGAGTTTCCTCTGAGTAAGGTGAGAGGACAGTGGAGTGTTCTAAGCAAGGAATGAAATGATATATTTTAAAAGACTAATATTTTAAAAGACTCATCTGGCTGCTTTGCTGAGAACAGACAGTAGGGGTGCAAGGATGTGACCAGGGAGACCAGTTAGGAGGCCTTTGCAATGACCCAGGTGTGAGATCATGGTGACCTGGATCGGGGGGAGTAGTGGAGATGATGAGAAGTGGTTGGGTGCTGGATGTATTTTGAAGGTGGAGTTAATAGGATTTCTTGGCAGGATGCAGGGTGTGGAAAAAAGAGAGTAGTCAAGGGTGGATCCAAGATGTTTAGTCTGAACAAGGGGAAGGATGGAATTACCTTCAACTGAGATGGGAAGACTGTGTATTGAGTTTTGGATATGCATTAGACATGGAAGTGAAATATTTGATCGCAAAAATGAATAGTCTGGAGCTCAGGAGGGAGGTCTGGACTGGGTATATAAATTTGGGAATTATTGGCACACAGATAGCATTTAAAGCCTAAAGAGTGGAAGAGATCACTAAAGTCTAAAATATTTAAAACAGGGACTTCCCTGGTGGTGCAGTGGTTAAGAATCTGCCTGCCAATGCAGGGGACGCGGGTTCAAGCCCTGGTCTGGGAAGATCCCACGTGCCACGGAGCAACTAAGCTTGTGTGCCACAATTACTGAGCCTATGCTCTAGAGCCTGCGAGCCACAACTACTGAGCCCACGTGTGACAACTACTGAAGCCCGCGTGACTAGAGCCCGTGCTTTGCAGCAAGAGAAGCCACCGCAATGAGAAGCCTGCGCACTGCAATGAAGAGTAGCCCCCGCTCACCACAACTAGAGAAAGCCCGCACACAGCAACGAAGACCCAGTGCAGCCAAGAAATAAATAAATAAATAAATAAATAATAAATAGAAAAAAATCACTTAAAAATAAACTAAAATATTTAAAGGAGAATTTCCTATAGACCTAGGTTCTCAACCAGAGGTGATTCCCCACTCTACCCAGGGACTATTTGGCAATGTTTGGAAACATTTTTCATTGTCACAACTGGGGGGAAGGGTTGCTACTGGAATCTAGTGGATAGAGGCCAGAGATGCTGCTGTATATCCTACAGTGCACAGGATGGCCCCCTACCACAAAGAGTTATCTGGTTCTGAGCATCAGTAGTGTCAAGTTGAGAAAGCATTGTGTAGATGGAAGAGAGAAGACAGAGGACCAAGCCTGGGACACCCCACAACATTTAAAAGGTGAGGTGGAGGAGGGAGACAGCACAGGAGACTGAGAAGGGACAGTCAGGCAACTAGGACAAAACTAAAGGTGAAGAACATTTATCAAGAAGGAGGAGGAGGCTTCCCTGGTGGCGCAGTGGTTGAGAGTCCGCCTGCCGATGCAGGGGACACGGGTTCGTGCCCCGGTCCGGGAAGATCCCACATGCCACGGAGCGGCTGGGCCCGTGAGCCATGGCCGCTGAGCCTGTGCGTCCGGAGCCTGTGCTCCGCAACGGGAGAGGCCACAACAGTGAGGGGCCTGCGTACCACAAAAAAAAAAAAAAGGAGGAGGAGGTCAAGTGCATCCGATAATTCAGAGATGAGAATCATTGTGTTTAGCAATACGCATATCTTTGGTGATCTTGACAAAAATTTCACTGCCTGTGGTGGATGGGTTTGAGATAGAACGGAAGGAAAGGTTTTGGAGACAGTCAGTACTGAGAAGGCTTCGAGGAGTTTTGCTGCAAAGGGAGCAAAGAAATGGGGCAGTGACTGATCAGAGGATGTATCAGAGAATTGAGCATGAGTTTTGAGGGCTAACTGTAAGACCATAAGCAGGAAATGAGGCAGGAGCCCCAGAACAAAGGCCAAGGCAGATCCAAGTTGAATTGATTCAGGACACAAGTCAAGAGTGAGGCAAAAGTCTAGGGATCAATTATTTTGAGTTGTTGGCTTCATGGGTCAGAGGCAGACCTGCTGACTTGGGCTAAGCCATACTAGTCAGTTCTGTGCTTGCTGTCCTTTCAAATAAAGGACTGGAGTTGGCTACATGAATTTTTCACGGTTACTCCACCCAAAATTCCCTGTCATCTCTGACTTCTTGGGGTGGACGTATTTTCTATTGCTTTGAATGTGGAGGTAAGTTTCAGGGCAGTGGATGTCTAGACTATTGTGACAGCCCTTTATCCACCTCCAGCTTTCTCCCCTTTGCACCCTTCTCTACTTCCAGTGTGATCTTTCTAAATGGTAATCCAACTGTATTAGTCCCCTGTCTAAAAGCTGTTCATAGCTTTTCACCACAGTCAAGATAAAAATTTAGGCTCCCTTGTGTGGCATACAGTGTTATCCTGGATTTAGTTCCTACCTGTTTTCCAGCCTCACATCCTGCTTTTCTCTGCCCTGTAATGTATACTGGAGTTCTTACTGTCTGCTTCTCCACACACCATGCAGTTTCACACCTCCATACCTGTGCTCATGCTGTATGTCTTTCTGAAACATCCTATCTATTTTTATGTGCTTTGGCCAACCTTTGTTCATTGTTCAAGATTCATTCCTTTAGGAAGCTGTATTAATTTGAATTATGTTTGGTCGCAAGTGACTAAAAATAAGAGTGGCTTTCCTGCTGCTCTGGAGCGGGAAGATGAGGAAGACAAGGCTATAGAGGTCCGTGGAGAGGAATATCAGATGCTCCCACAACTATTTCAAGATAGTTATCTTGAAATAACTATCACCTAACTGGGACTGGCAAATCCCTACCTGGACTTTCTTAGATTCTGAGTCTATGGTATTGTTACTCTCTGTTATCTGCCTTCAGCTCTAGGGGATCAAGTAGTCATACATTTTTGTTTCATTTTGTTTTAAGATTTGTCCTGAGCCTTGTTTTAGATGAATTCATTAGTTCATTAATTCATCAATGACTGTTGGATTCACATGCTAGTTCAGTATAACTTCCTATACAAAAAGCCTGTTTCTTTTGGCTTAATCATCAGGGTTGTGGAGGTATAGAATAGCAGACCAATTATCCCTCTGTAATCGCTTATGTTCTTGAGATGAATTACCTATAGCTTTAATCCTTCTCTGCTCATTCATATGATTATTTGTTAAAAAATAATTATTGAGCACTTGTCATTTGTCAGACACAGTGTTTGGTGCTCAGGATGCAGAATGAAAGAAGGAACTGTAGTCTAGTGAGGGTAGGCAAGAGAAGCAACAGACTGGAGTGTGGTAGGTGCTTGGATCAAGGTTTACCCACAGTGTTATGAGAGTCCAGGAGAGGGGCATGTGATCAAGACTAGGGTGTCAGGGAATAACCTCCAGAGAAAGTGATGCTTGAACTGAGTGATGAGAGACTGAGGCATGAGGAGTTAGCAGGAAGCTAAAGTGAAAGTAAACCAGGGGTGGCCTGATGGGACTAGAATGCCCCATAATTTCCATCAACCCTAATTCACACCACCCAAGGGAATATACAATCAAATTAAAACCGTTGTGCTTGGTGGGCAGACACTGTTTTATTACAACACCCCTAATCTGCATCACCCTACCCCAAGTTATCCAAAATCAATATAGAATACAAGCTCCCCAATTTTAGCTAGATTTCTACCTGAATCCACTCCTATAGAGACTTCTGGAGGTGTCACTGCCCTATATCCCTCAATCCAACCCACCCCTCTATTTCATCCCCATCCCTGATACCTACCAGTCAGCATCATCCTTATGCTCATCCAAAGAGAAGGAAGAGGAAAGAGTGGAGTTGAAAGACAAGGCAAGGCTTAGGGGAGAAATGGGGCTTTGGGATGAGTAAGTACCAGGAATAGGGTGGGGATGGCTACTGCAGATGTTATGTGGTATTACATGGCATGTCTCCTCTGCCTCTACTTCTGGAGAACTCTTTCTATGTCTGGTGGTGGTGTAGAGGTGAAAGTGGAGAGGGTCTTGTTCACTAGTGACGGAGTTATGGAAGTAGTTCCTGTGAAACATGACTGGTGGAGGGGTCTTGCTAAAGGCTGTGGTGAAGAAGGGGCAGATTTGAGAAGTATTATATTATTATTTTTTACTGCATTCTTCTGATTGTAGAAGAAATACACACTCATTATACAAAATTTGGAAAGTATAGGAAATTATAATAAAGGAAAATAATTACCAGAAATTTCAACATCCAGTGATAAGACCTGTTCATATTATAGAATATTTTCCAGTTTATTTTCTATGCATATGCAGATGAATTATATGTGTTATCTGCCTATTCTATATAATCAGGATCAACTTTACGTACATTTTTTCCTGGTACTTCTTTTTTTAAAATTATTGTGGTGAAATACACATCACATAAAATTTACCATTTTAATCATTTTTTAGCGTACAGTTCTGTGATGTTAAGAACATTCACATTGTTGTCCTTTCCTGGCACTTTTGAATTCTTAATACCTGCAGACATTGGTCTTCCTTTAATTCAAGAAAATGCCCTTCTGGCATTTCTAGATCATTTCTTTGGTTCCAAATCTTGTATGTGTAAGTGTGTCTGTGTATGTGAATCTACATTTGGAGGAGAGTGCAACAATATGGATTCTAGTGGTTTCTCCATTTTTATCCTTTTGGGCTGCTTCAGAATGTAGGTGTTTACTTTGATGAGGGTGAAGACCTTTATTTGGGAGGCAGGTCAGCAACATGTTCTGCAGGTAAACCATGGACTTAGAATGCAAAAGGCTTTTGGTAGCCTGTGCAAAGAACCAGAGCCCTGCAAGGTGTGAGCCAGTGCCCACAAAAAGAATATCCTTGCTTTCTCGGGTCACCTGCAGGGAGAGAAATACTGCCTCTCAACAGGGAATCATCCTTCTGTTTGATGATGCTTGCATCTTGACATCTGGAATTAAATCAACTCTTCTCTGTCTTAGAGCCAAGAATCTGGAAAGTGGGTGAGAACTTCAAATGTGATTCGGGAGGGCTTCCCTGGTGGTGCAGTGGTTGAGAGTCCGCCTGCCGATGCAGGGAACACGGGTTCGTGCCCCGGTCTGGGAGGATCCCACATGCCGCGGAGCGGCTGGGCCCCTGAGCCATGGCCGCTGAGCCTGCGCTTCCGGACCCTGTGCTCCACAACGGGAGAGGCCACGGCAGTGAGAGGCCCGTGTTCCGCAAAAAAAAAAAAAAAAAAAAAAAAGAAAAAAGAAATGTGATTCGGTCTTTTACAATGACACCGATCAACACTTGGTTCACAGCTTAATGGCACGATGATGAAAACTGGACGTATGTGAGGGTGCGGTGAGGAAGAGGCTGGGAAGGGGTTGCAGGAGACTGTGGCGATGCCTAGCTCAGTGCTGGGCACGTGTTCTTCCCAACTCTAAGCTGGGTGTTTCCTTAGTGAGAGTCTGATTGAACCCGATTTTAAAGCAACTGTTTGCTTTGTTCTTCTAATTTTTTTTGGCCGTGTCGCGTGGCATGTGGGATCTTAGTTTCCTGACCAGGGAAAACTGCACCCACTGCAGTGTAAGCGAGGAGTCTTCACCACTAGACTGCCAGGGAAGTCCCTAATTTTGTTATTTTTTAATAGATTGCTGGGAAAATCAACCAAATGCTAGTCATATACATTGGCTAATCACTTTATAGATAATAAAACCACAAGCATTAAATACTTGTGTGCTCCAGAGATAACAAATTAATTGTAACAATATTTAGACTAAAGGGATAGTTCAAGACCAACAGAATGTTGGGAAGGAAGGATTTCTTTTTCACTTTTTCCATAGAAATTTTTTTTTTATTTGAAGTATAGCTGATTTACAATGTTGTGTTAGTTTCAGGTGTACAGCACAGTGATTCAGTTTTATATATATATATATATATATATATATATGTATACACACACATATATATATCTGAAAAAGAATCTTTTTCAGATTCTCTTCCCTTTGTAATATGAGTTATTATAAAATATTGAGTATGGTTCCCTGTGCTCTACAGTAGGTCCTTGTTAGTTATCGATTTTATATATAGTAGTGTGTATATGTTAGGAAGTGTTTTTTTAAGTTAAAAAGTAAATTTGATACTCAGGAGACAGCATGTTATGAAGAGAGGGCTAAAGCCCAAGATTTGGAAAATTTGAAATTATAAATGTAGGTTGAACTAGATACCTTGAAACAGGTCTTCTTTCTCTAGGGTTCTTGAAAGCCTCCTTTTCTTTTTCTTGTTTGGGTCAATGGCATCACCACCTGTCTAGTTCCCTAACTAGAAATCATGGAGCCCTCCTTGAGTTGTTTCGCATCCTCACCTCCCGGCAATCTAAGCAAGTTTAGAGGAAAGAGCCAGGTTTGGACCCCAGACAGGTTCGGGGAGACCCAGCTTTTCTGCAGACATGGAGAGCTCTGTGACTTTGGTCACATCACATACGTCTCCAAGTCTGTTTCCTCTTCTGTTAAAAGCACTTGCCATTGTGGGTAGAGAAAATGTATGTAAAGCATGGAGCTCAGCAGCAGGCTCAGAATCGAGCCTCCATACATGTTAGCAATTATTATTGAATAAGGGCTAAAGCTTA